>NC_140485.1:101889553-102532053 GCF_964271855.1 Acomys minous
GTCGCTTTTCCATCGAATGCCCCGTGTGCCATTCTTCGCAGGGGATGACTGACTGTTAGCTTTCTGTTTTGCTTAGCTATTGCTTAGCCCCGCAATAGGTGGCCCATGCTTATGTAAGCAAACATTTTCACTGTAAGGACTTGTGAAAGTTCAAAATCAAATTAGATCATCCATCATCTTCCTAAAAGAACACCTTTGTCCCATCACGTCAGTTGCTCTTACGTGACTAATAAAGAAACCATTTCCTACCTGAGAGGAGAGAACTCGCGTGTAAAGTTCCTTCCCACTATTTCTAACTGAGTTATAAGAAATTATCCTCCACTCTCTGATGTGGCTCATAGAAGCCGAGGAGGGGCTGGTGAGTAGAGCAAGCCATTACAGAATGGAAAACATGGTGATACCAACGAGCAATAGATATTCTACAGCAATGAGACTGACACTTACATTTTATCCAAGTATTTGTTTACATCTTCATCTTTTTCATAATCCTTGCATAGCTGAGCAACCAGAGCTCCATAGGTGAGTACAAAAAGGTCTTTGTTCTGTAGGGGAGGGGGACGGGGACACATGGTTTTGTTACTGGCAGTCATGACAGTATATTGCTGTGTTATTTATTTTTAATCTATGGTTTGGAATCAGGCTCAGAGATCAATTGTTCACCTTTCCCACACTCCCGGCACTGCAACAACTTGCACCCTCGAGTCATCATTTACATCTGCACATATTGCTAGGCTGTGAGAACAGCTGAGAGGTAAGTCTGCGATCTCACACAAGAGCATCGTCTTCCACATTGTATCAATTGCACACCTTGGTGTGTATTTTCATGGAGGGTGGCCTTTAAAAACTATGAATTTCGCATATGATTATTATGGGAAGACTTGTGCTTTATGCTGCCTGGTTCTAGCTGTAAGGAATAACTGATGAGGCTTGTCGTGAGCTTGCACGGTCCCTTCTGAATCCTAGATCTGCCAAGGGGAGCTTCAGGGGCGGATCTTGACTACCGTAGCAAGCCAGCTGGACTTCTTTTTGCTTTTTGCTTAAGGAAAAGAGGACTCAAATATAGACATTACTTGCTTTTTAAGAAATTGAGCTCCAAAAAAAAATTTTAAAAATAAATAAAAATAGAAAGATAGAACTCCAATTATGTTCCATTTTATTGTGAATTATAAGCAAAAAAGGGGTCTAGTCCGGCTTCACTTGGCACAGAGAAGATGAAAATAAAGGAATCAGAAAACAAAATCTGATCAATGCATTTAAAAAATGTCTGCCTTGTTCTTGCCAGGAAGAGCCTCTGAAAGGGAGAGAAGCTTAGTGAGAACTTGTTCCAGACAGTCCATCCTACAGGCACAAAAGAGGACCCAGAGGATACAGGCACTTGCCTAGCCATCTAGAGACGGAAGGGCCCCTCCAGCTCCATGCTCCAACTCTAACACGGAGCTAATCACTGAGGTACATGTGTGGAGGGAGCAGAGGCAAATGGAACTGGGAGGTGGAAATGGGACCACTACTGAAAATTTGTTTCATATGCTCTATTATATTTTTTTGTGAGAGGTCAATATGGATTTCAGGCTTGGAGGGCCATCCTTACCTCTACCGTCAAGTGTCTTAGCTTCATATGTAAAGGAGCAGAGGCCTGATAACGTAAGGGTTTATATTTTAAAGATGAGTGTGAAGGGCTTTAAAAAAAAATAAAAAATTTATTCAACCAAACAACTTCTATAACACACCATAACTTTTTATTCAAATAATTACAGTGTGGACCTAATGTCTCACTGGCCCCAATGGAGGTGGGGGGAGTACCTGAATAATATATGTGGGTTTATATCATGACAAATATGCCTCTTCATTAAGTGAAAATATTTATTAATGCTAAATTTTTAAAGACTCTAAATATTGGTACATAAGGGCCCAATTCATGTGAAAATGAGAAATAAAATGCCAAAAGTATATGTTAGCATAGACATTATAAATTACTTTATATTGCATGTTAATTGTAATATATATAACTCAGGTACAGGAAAATAATGTTAATGCTTTTACCAGGAAATAAGGGATGTAAGCCAAAGATGTGAACAAAAAGAACGTTAACCTAACATAGAGGGTCACAAATATTCAACTTTATTTCTGTTCTTCGGGTATAAACTTTTCCAGAGCCTGAACATAGAACACAAAACATACCCATGAGTTTTAAATGAAGCTTCTGCCTCACATCGAAGAAGCCTCAGGAGAAAACAAAGCGTTGCTAGAGCAGAGAAATAAGCAAAGGTGAATAGGGGTGGAGTGGGAAGGGGAGGGAGACAGGGAAGAGGGAGCGAGAAGGGGGAAAGGGAGGAGGAGAGAAAGAGAAAGGATGGTGGGGAGATGGGGAGAGAGTGAGATGGAAGAAAAGGGAGAGGACGGAGGAAGGGGAGAGGAAAAGGAGGAAGGTGTTTGTTGCCACTCTATACAAATAAGAATTTGTACAGAGGAGAGAGATAAAATTGCGCCCCTCCTATCAGTCATAGCCTGGAGTCTCAGATGCTCTCTCTCCCATGGGATATATTAATACGTCTTGAAACATGTTTATTTCTGCCTGGCGTGATGGCGCATGCCTGTAATCCCAGCACTCTGGGAGGCAAAAGCAGATCGCTGTGAGTTCAAGGCCAGCCTGGTCTACAAAGTGTCTAGGGTGACGGGCGTGGTGATGCATGCCTTTAAACCCAGCACTCAGGAGGCAAAGGCTGGCAGATCGCTTTGAGTTCAAGGCCAGCCTGGTCTACAAAGTGAGTCTAGGACAGCCAAGGCTACACAGAGAAATCCTGTCTCTAAAAAACAAAAAAAAAAAAAGCAAAGAAAGAGTCCAGGGCAACCAATGCTATACAGGGAAACCTTGGAGAGAGAGAGAGAGAGAGAGAGAGAGAGAGAGAGAGAGAGAGAGAGAGAGAGAGAGAGAGGAAACACACTTTTTAATGAGTTTCAAGTACAATGTCCATAAATGTCTATTTCTTCATCTTGTTTCATGACCAGAGATTATGCTTTGAACTGTATATCTGGCATACTTTAATGTCTTAAATCCATACTACAGATGCCAAGAAATATGAACAAGAGTTTCTTAAAATAATAAAATCAATCACTTTCATGTGAAAAATAAAACTCTAGTAATTATATCTAGTGGTTTTGGGTATACAGTAATATAAAAAAGTTTTAACTGGTGTGTGTATGTGTATGGTAATTTAGGCACAATATGAATTATGTACTATACATTTTTGTCATTTGATAGCTCAACAGACAAATGGTTCAAGATCCCAGAATTACAGATAAAATCTTGGTAGACATTTCCAGCTGTGGTGCCTACCAGGTTGTCAATGCAGCCCTGAGAGCACAGAGATGAAATCACCTGATTACACTAAATCCTCACCAGTCCCTGAAATAATTAATATAGCAGTAAACATAACCATAAGGTATATCTTTAATATCTGAATTACTAAAGCTAGAGTGAAAGTTTTTTTTAAAAGTATTGCTTCAAAATAAATGTGCCAAAAAATTTTAGGAATAAAAGAATTTGGAAGATGTAGAAAGGACAACAGCACACACCAAATACAAACACATTTAAGACTAGGCAATGAATTTTTAATGATAATTTCTTGGTTGCTTATATTTTGATCATCTTTTCCTATTTAATGTACACATAATTGACTATACATTTCATTTGCTATTTAGTAGTGGATTGATGTTTTCATATTTTATCTTAGAAGCAACAGGAATATTTGATACCATTGTTTGAGTCATCCGCCAGCAAAGAATATCCTAAAAATCTGTATAACAATTAAGTGCTCTGCTACACTCTTAAGAGATACTTGTGACTATCCCACAAAGGCTGTTCACTGAATGTTTCTGCTTAACTGAAGCCTTCCACTTGTAACATCACTTCCCAAAATACACAAACCATCCCTACAGGAAACATTTGCTGGGAGGTAGAAGCAAGGCACTTTGAAAAAAAAAAAGAGTCTTACTATTTTGTGAGATTCTGGCCTTTTGTGTGCAGGGCGAGACATCTCTCCTGGTGTTTGGTAAAGAATGGTCTTCAGGTCTTCTCTTCAGACTGTGACTTAGACGTGCGCATCAGCAATCCGCTTGCCTTTTCTTAGCAAGTTCCTCCTCACTTTGATGCAGGAGTGTTCTCTCCTGCCTTTGTTCTTTGCTGAAGGGAAGAGAAAAATCAGTGCGCACAACAGAGCTGTCTTGTACCCCTGAACCTGCTCTGATCAAGGAACAGGCTCACTTGTAATCCAGGCCCATAAAAGCTCACAGCGTGTGTGAAGTCAGACGCAAAGCACCAAGACACTAAAAATTCTGTAGCCCCAGGGAGTTGATGAGTGGTGTTTTGTTCTGGTGCCAAGGCATTGCTTTAAAATCAGGAACAGAAACCTTCGCAATCCAAGAGAGATCTAAATGTTAGCATTATTCACTCCTGTATTGATTGTTCTATGAATTAGAGAGACAGGATCAGCAAACCTTAGGCACTAAATTTCGAGTTTCAACCTGATCAACAAATGAGCTCCGCATTGTTCCCCAGAACAGTGCCTTCCCAACTCTTGTGTCTTTACAACATTCAAATATATCTAGCATCTTGTGTTTAAAAGATCATTTTTCATAACAGCAATCAGAAATTTTAAGGAGTCATAAAGCAGATATTTTCTTACAGGGCTGTTGCACAGAAAGGGTGCTCTGTAGTTTAATAATGTATAATGATTCTGGCAGAGAGAGTAAGCCCTTAGCGTTCTTTTGATAGGTCCTGAGCTATTGAAGGCTCTCTTTATTTATGCAAAAGTACAGATATTTAAAGTTCAAATAAGAAATCTCATTGTGACAACTGCAGGGTGCGGGATTTCAAAGCTGTTCCAGAAATAGGCGCAGAAAGTTCGGTTGAGAAGGCAGTCTTCCGTTGCCGACATCGTGAGACAATTAGTCCTATGGCTGCCAGCACATGCTTCCTACAAAGTGAAGACGGTCTGGCACTTTGAAGAAGACCGTGGCACAGTTGAAAGAGCCTAGGATGGTTGACCAGGCTCCAGTTCAGTTGCAGTTCTCTTGATTACTAGCTGTGTGGCCATGGGCAAGCGACTTTATTGCTCTGAGGCTCAGTTTCCACATCTTTGAAACAGCAATAGTAATACCTACCTCACAGAATAATTCGAGTATCAAAGAGATGATATGCTCAGTAAAACACATTATAATGCACTATATAAAAACTAATTACTGCAGGCTGTTCCTAGCAGGTGGATATACGGGGTGGACTTCTAGACGATGTGAAGTATTTCCATACTTGTTTGTGCTCTGCGAATCCATGGTCTCGGGGAAATCAATTTTAATGGGTTTGGAGATTTGACAGCGTTTTTAGGGGCAGACTAATTAATACCTTATATTTACAACTTGCAGTATGGTTTTTCACTATCTATATCATTTTAATTCAGCTACAGTCATTGAAATAGTCACTATGATAATCATTGCCATTTTACAGGCTAGGAATATAGAAATAAAAAAGACTAATACAGATTTTTAATCTTATCTGGATAGTAGGGAACAGAACTGCATTTGAAGATTCCAAACAGCCGCCCCCGCCCCCCCCCCGCCCTCTTTTATCTATGTTATACCATCTAATGTAGTTGGTAAACATGCGTGCTTGTGCACACACACACACACGCACACATGCACACACAAATAGAAGTAGATTCTAAAGAACCATGACTGTGCTGTTGACAGCATGTTGCCAATTTGGGAGCAATTTACGCTTCAAGATAGGAGATCTGGAGGAAAACAGGAAGTATATGTCCTTGTAGAGATGTAAAGATGGTGCTGTAGTCAACGGCTACGCAAGACCAAGGCTGTGTTGTGGCCTTCTCAAAGCCGTTACAAAGCTTCAATGGGTTGTGGGTGCCAGCAGAGGAAGGCAGATTTCTGTGAGTTTGAGGCCAGCTTGTTCTACAGAGTGAGTTCCAGGACATCCAAAGCTACACAGAGAAACCCTGTCTCAATAAGCAAACAACAAAAGCGGGGCGGGGGAGCGGGGTGGCGGGAATAAGGAGAAGATGGATTCCTTTCTCCAGACTGATTAGGCGCTGCTAACCAACAGCCCTCCAGATGGGACCCAGAGCGTGATGAGGCGCTGAGTGTGTGACGGGTGCACGGCACACATCATAACCAAACACAGCTGTCACTTGTCACTTGGACAGTGGTTTGCTATGTTTCATGCCACGAAACTCAGCCCTCTTCAACACTTCTCAACATCTGTGCGCACCTTGCGTTTTCCAGGCCCCTTCTTTTGATGTGAAAACATGCCTCTCTCAGACAAAAACATAGTTTGGTGCTTCAGAAGGTAAGTGATCAGTGTTTGCCCTGGCACTAGAGCAGGGATTGTGTCAAAATAACGCCCAAGTGTTGGCTTCTACTTTTAGTAAGACTCTTTCAGGGGCACAGAATAGAACTCGGAGCTGGGCTTGAGAGAAAGCAGTGTCCGTAGAGCTTCTCAAATTTACCCCGCATCAGACACCACAGGTGAACACTGTCTTAGATGACACCACTGCCCAGGCTCTTTGGGAGGCAGCCCGGTAATTGAGTAAAGACTTAGGAAGAGCCTAACAGAGGACAACAGCAACTCCCAGCGACCAAGAGGCCTGTCTCTTCTTAAGGAGTCTTTACTAGGACCTAGGGAGACGGCTCCATGGGCAACAGTGTAAAAGCAAGAGGACCTGAGTTCAAATCCCCAGCATCCTCCTAAAAAGGCAGATGTAGCTACATTTGCCTATAACCCCAGCATTGGCAGGCAGAGACAGGCAGATTCTGGGAGAGTCACTGCTCACGCAGTCCAACAGTGAACCAGTGAACTTCTGGTTCTGTGAAAGCCTCAGTCTCATAAACTTTAGTGATAGAGAAAGACACCAATGCCTTCCCGCTCGGCCTCCACATGTATGTGCAGTCACGCATGCACACACATGTGTGTCTGTGCACACTCATACACATAAAACACACAATTCTTTCTATTTCGAGCTGATATCTGTGTTTGTTTTAACCTGATTTCCTTATATGAATATAATGTATGATTTGTTCTGTGACTCCTCATCCCCTAAGGATAGCTGTGATGCTCCGATATGATTTTCCCAGTCATAGGCTCAGTGAGAGCGAGATTGTAAACCGGGTCTCTCTGAGTAGCATACATGCAAGGGCTGGCACGAGGGACAAACAACACTAAACTAACTTTGGGATTCAGTTTTATTATAGTAAACAATACAGAAAACGGAAATTAAGAAACTTAACAGGAGCACGGATGAGACTGGAATATATTACATTAACTGAGGGCACAGGCTCGGAAAGACAAGGAAGTTCTTTCTGTGCGGGTTTTGGTTTTGAATTTTGATACATGCGTCTTTGTGAGAGGAACACCTAGGAGAAGCCAAGGCAGGGTGATACAACACACATGATGTTAAGGTGGAAGGGAGAACACAGGGATGGAAACGCTTAAGTGTGGGAGGAGGGGCAAAGGAAGGCTTAGCCCAAATTGAGCACACATGGACATGCCAAGAAGGAACCTGCAAAACACATCTTTACAGATTTGCATCAATGAAGCCCCTACTCCTGTAGGCTTCAGCCAGCGCCCTACTGTCTCCCAGGCAGCTCTGAGAAGGAATGCTCTAAAATGCTCTTCCCCGTTTCCTCATACACCAGATACTGTAATGAATGGATTTCAAGGTACGAGATAATAAACACAAGGAAGGATGTGGTATGTGCTACCAAGCTTTGCTATATATGCTTCAGGCTTTGTTTTAAGCAATAAAGCAGGTCCGAGCCAGCTCAACTCTCTGGAACTCTCTTTAACCTTATCTTCCTTTCCTATTTAGTGGTCATCACCCTGTGGACCTTGGTGGTTATCGCTCCTGTGCATCTTTTTAAAGTTCCACATATGTGGCTGTCCATACAGAATAGGTAATAGGACTTGCAACTTTACTGCAGAGTGATGTCATACAGCATGCACCTCATGGCCAGAACTTTCCCCTCAAGGTTGATTGCTGAGCTTGAGCCACAGGGATACCTGTAACTGTAGCTAATTTACTTATACAGACTAACATCAAGTCAGCAAGCCTTTCTGTAAAGAAACCAGCTAGTAAGTAAGTTAGGTATTGCAGGTCCTTCTGTCAGTATCAGACAACACAAGCAGTGGCCAATTTGGCCCCCGTATGATCAGTTACTAACTCCAGCTCTGTAGTACACTGTGGTCATGGTTTCTGAATCAGTTTCTTTGGTATTGGATATTGATTCTAAGATTTTTCTTGGTGAGCCTCTGCATTTTCAACACATTTCAGGGAGAAATTATTTGTGGGGCTTATAAAATATTTATCCTTTATTTTTAGAATGCCATGCACCTTTAGCAGTCTGACTTTGGCAATACTGGCTAAATTTATTCTTTTTTTTTTAAATCTTTTATCTATTTTTGTTCATTTGACCACTTGTTAGTGTTACATTAAAAATCTTCCTGTGAAAGAATTCTTCCTTATTGTTTGGCTACATCTTCCGTTTATATATTTTAAAGTTATGCAATCATGGGCAGACAAATTGACGCTATCATATCATCATGATGCATATTTTATTATGGTGGGATGTGCAGCTAGCCCTTTAGATGAGTCTTGCCTTCTCCTAATATTATTCTTCACAGTGATCCATGCTTTTAAATCTTTGTTTTCAAGCTTTGTGTGTGTTACAGTTTTGGGAGCATCATTTGTAAGCAGCGTGGATGTTTTTAGAACATTACACTGACAGGCTTAAACCAGCTCTGGTATGACGGAGAAAGATGTGTGTCAGGCAACATGGGTCATAATCTTGAGTCCTCCATTCATCTGTATGTGCTGCTAAGCAAGTTCCCTAAACATGCCATACCTCAAAACTGGATCATTCAGGAAATTCAGTGTTCTTAACGTTGTGCCTAGCAGAGAGTACGCACTCAGTTGTTCTTAGTTCTTTAAAATATTTTATTGTCATTATTGATGTGTTTGGTCTCATTTATATTGTGTTTTTTCCTTTCTCTTTATTGTCAACTTGTCTTTATTCACTCTCTCCTTTCCTATAAAGAGTCTCTTTTTATTCCCTGTGTGCTTTAAATGATCTATACGTGGCGTATCTAGTCTTTCAGTGATCATACTTAAATGTTTATACTTTATAAAGACATATTTGGCCCATAGTTTGAAAAGTATACAAATCAAGTTTTTAATCAATGTAATTAACATTGCTATCACCCTGTTCTATGTTTATCTATCTGGTATCCACTAATTACAGGGCCAAATAAGAAGCTACTTGTATTTCCCCTGTAAGCCAAAGGTCAAATGCCAAAGCCATCACCTTATCTAATGCTCACATACTGAGCTAACAGATTCTTGCCCTAAATCAACCATTGCCAGGTTGTAGACATACAGGGATCATATACCCCAAAGCCCACTAGATTGATTTAAAAGCCAATCCTAAGGGTTCCCATGATCGGCCTTCTCTTCCCCACAGATACACCAGTAAAGGTTCTGGTCTAGGCTTTCTCTTCCTTCTCTCACCTTCTGACCCAGTTTGTTGCTTCCTGGTGTGACCTTGCTTGGCAGGCCTTGACCTGGCATCCTGGAGAAAGAAAAAGAATAAGTTTTTGGATAGCATTGGCATCACTTCTACAACTCCAGACACTGTGAGCAGAGATGTATGCCTCCCAAAAGTTGTCTCATGTGTTTTTTTTTACAGTCTCTCTCTTCTTATCCCTCCTTCCTTGCTCTCCCAGTAAGCACTGTTCTATTTTCTGTTTGGTATACAATTATATTTTCAAGAGTTTCTTCTTCTTCTTCTTCTTCTTCTTCTTCTTCTTCTTCTTCTTCTTCTTCTTCTTCTTTTTCTTCTTCTTCCTCTTCCTCTTCCTCTTCCTCTTCTTCAAGGCAGGGTCTCTCTATGTAGCTCTGGCTGCCCTGGAACTCAATATATAGACCAGGTGGGCTTTGAACTCACAGAGATCCATCTGCCTCTCTGCCTCTGCCTCCAAAGTACTGGGATTAAAGGCTTGTGCTCCATGACTGGCTATAGTTTCTAGAGTTTTATAAAATGAACATAATACATATTTATTTTTCAATTTTTCCACCTAGAAAAGTATTAATTCATTCATTCGTGTGTGTGTGTGTGTGTGTGTGTGTGTGTGTGTGTGTGTGTGTGTGTGTGTTTTACTTTGAGTCTGCTGAGAGCGGTAAATATTGGACATATACCAGCTTGTTAATTCAGTCACATGGTGATGAACATTTGGGTTATTTTTAGCTTACAGCTTTAATGAAGGAAGTTTCTATGGAAATTCAGGTTTAAGTATTCATGTAAACATATGCTTTCCTTTACTGTTATAAATAACTCAGGGATATGACCATTATATGGTGGGGATAGATGGACTTTTAAGAAAACCACAATTTTCCAAATGGAATTGACTTTCCTGCCACCAGTGTGTGAGGATTCCAGCTGTTGTAACTCCTCCACAATATCTGGCTGGTTAATATTTTCAGCATTTCTGGTAGATATGTAGGGATAGAGTGTTATAATAATGTATTGATATATACTAATGTGATATTACATGTTACAACAATATATACTTCTATTTTTTAAAATAAAAGTAATAGCTTCAACACCTAACAAAGAGAACTGTTAGGTATTTTGGGTAATCATTATCTGTGCTAAGGTCTGTCCTCAGGGTTCATCAACCTCTTGCTGAGTACATCTTGCTGTTAAACAAATTCTCTTCATATGTACCTGTTTTCATTTTGCTTTGTCTTGAATGATGCCTTGCTGCTCTTAAATCTCCTGAAGATACATTGTCTTCTAATCTCTATTGTCATTGATTTGAACTGTGCTCTAGATCTCTTGTCACCTTTTGGTGCAGTATTTGCTTTTGCCGTCTGGTCCCTTTTAAGACTGTCCCTGTTTTCACATCCTGTAGCTTTACTCTCATGGGTCCACATATGAATTTATCTCTATACGTCTCAAAACAACCACTTGCTATGTGAGAACTTTGATTCTTTTTAATCTTTTTTAAAAGTATTGCTTCTCTGCCTAGCATTCCCTCCCCCCACCTTGGAATTCTTGCCTCTTCTATCTTTTGGGTCTTCAGCTGCTTTGTTGAACTATATTGTCTGTCTGTGTTGCACTTTGGATGACTTTTAGTATACTGTTTCAGTTCACTAACAACGTATTTCACCACATGCAGCTGAGGGTTTGAGAATGAAGATTTATAAATGCAACCAAACCCCATCCAGTACCCTTTACATAGAAATTGTAGTAAATATGTACTGACTAGATAGCAAAAATGACTTACATGTTTGATAATTTCATTTAGTTAAAGCTATAGAACAAAAAGTCACATTTTATATAACCAAAGGATATCATAAAAATACGTTTGCAATTTAACTTTTGTTGTTTGTTTTTGAGGCAGGATTTCTCTGTGTAGCCTTGGCTATCCTGGACCATTTTGTAGCCCAGGCTGGCCTTGAATTCACAGAGATTCACCTGCCTCTGCCTCCCTGAGTGCTGGGATTACAGGCATGTGCCACTGCACCCAGCTGCAATTTAACTTTTAAATCAACATATACCAATATTCTATTGACAAACATCGCTGTTTTGATGTGGCTTTGTTGTGCCTAGCTTCCACTCTTTTTTTTTTTGTTTGTTTGTTTTTCGAGACAGGGTTTCTCTGTGTAGCTTTGGCTGTCCTAGACTCGCTTTGTAGTCCAGGCTGGCCTCGAACTCACAGCAATCCGCCTGCCTCTGCCTCCCGAGTGCTGGGATTAAAGGCGTGCACCACCACGCCCGGCTAGCTTCCACTCTTTAGAAAATGTTTTGGGACTTCTTAGAAAATTTTGGATTCCTCTAATATTTGATATTTTTCATTTCTCTGTGTTTTGTAATGTTTGGCTGTAGAATCGGTTTGTCACTGAGATAAGAGCGTGCCCATTTTGTTTCCTAGGCTGTGCTGTCTGACACTTAACACTCTGTGTTGTACAGATCGATGTGTAGAAAGCTGGAAGGAGTCTGCCCGGCAAGTGTGCCATGGCCATCCCCAAATGAGACATTGAAAAGTTCTCTTTCCAGACAAAACTGAGATCCCTTCCCTTTCTCCCAGCTACAATCTGGTGTGAATTTATTAGCTCAGGATTCACGAAGCACATGAGAAGAATCTAGAATCCTTTAAACATACAAGGATGTTGGGTGACGTGACACAACCAGTTAAACCAGTGCCATCCTATAAAATGGTCGCAGCCGGTGGAGTCTAGCGATCAGAAAGGGCTACCACCAGCTGGCTGTGTCAGAGATCCCAAGATGAACTCAGCTCTCAACTGTATTCTGTCTTCTCTGCAGAGAAGTGAACCGTGCATCAATTCTTTGATAGCGATTTTGACTGTCTGTGGGCAGCAACTGTTCTCCTCTTACACCTTCAGTTGTCCGTGTCAAGTCGGGAAAAATTTTTATTATGGGTCAGCTTTTCTCCTGATTCCTGCTTTGATCCTCCTGGTTGCTGGCTATGCCCTAAGAAGCCAAATGTGGGCAGTCGCCAGCGAATTCTGCTGCTGCAGCTGTACCCCTCCGTACCGGAGAAGCAGCCCCTTGGAAAGGAGGTTGGCCTGCCTCATGTTCTTCAGCATCACCGGGAGGGCGCTGGTTGCTCCACTGACGTGGCTGACGGTGACCCTGCTGACCGGTACCTACTATGAATGTGCAGCAAGCGAGTTTGCCTCTGTGGACCAGTACCCGATGTTTGCTAACGTCACCATCGGCAAACGGGAAGAGATGCTAGCTGGATTTCCATGCTACACGTCGGCTCCGTCCGACGTGATTCCAGTAAGAGATGAAGTGGCTCTTTTACACAGATACCAGTCGCAAGTAAGTTTATGACCTTTCCTCCCTCCTTTCATGCTGTTCCAAACTTACTACAGTTTCTACAAACACATCCCATGTCTGTTATTTCTCATAGTATCTGAATTCAAAGCCTAAGTTAGATCCCATCAATCAAAATGGGTTCTACTGGACAGCTGCACACACATAAGTAGGAAGTTGAGAGACCTGTTTCACTCTTGTTGCTTTACCACTTAGTAGCCAACAAGTTGTATTGTTATTATTATTTTATTAAGTTTACTTCTCCATGCTTAACTTTCCTCGATGTGAAAGGAAGACGTAATCAGTCATTTAAATGTTTGTGGATGAGAAAATGAGCTAATACATTTAAAGAGCTCATGGCTATGTCTAGAGTCTTTTAAAAATGATGAATTTTAGTAGTATTACAAATATTATCAGAACAGTGCTAAATTACTAGATCGCATTTTTTCTACAGGTTTTCATGTTTGTCTTCTTCTATACTAATTTTTTTTATAGGAAGCTCAATTAGGTTTTTAAAAATCTCCGGTGGTGGTTCTAAATGTAATGTCCACGGATACATGAGTGTCAGAGAAAGGGATGAAACAGGAGGAGGAAGACACAAGCCTGCAATACTTTTAGGTTAAATTTCAGAAGTGCAGTTTTACATTTTGGGAAGAAAAACTGATGGCTTTCTCCAAGGGATGAATTAAAACATATTTTCAAAGTCCTGGATCTTAAAAGTACTGATTGCAAAGGCTTCCATGAATTTTGGCCTTTTATCTTCCCATGATTTAGATACTGTTCATTAAAAAAAAAAATTAAAGCCAAGACACAGAATCCTGAAATGCTGCAATAATAAATACCCAGCTTAAGAAAGACCAGAAAAAATTTCATTAAGATATGCTTTGTCACAGCTGGTTTTGTTGTTGTTGTTTTTTTTAGATTTTCTGTTTGTTGTTGTATGCTTCTTTGCTTGTTTATTTTTGACTAATCACAAAACCCAGCTCACTCAGACGAGCTTGTGAAAGCTTGTAAGAGAAAGACCAGAGGCAGAGGACTTCTGCACTACCCACCAGTGACTATGGACTGTTAGCGTTCCTAAGCACTAGACTTTGCCTTCTTCACTTACCTACCAGTAAGTGATACAGAGGAGAACAAAAAAAGAATCTAAGACAAAAAAAAAAAAAAAAAAAGTCAGCGTTTAAAAAACAGGTACAAAAGTCACAAATAAAGCTAGCTTATCTAAAAAGGAAAACATTAAGGAGCCACAAGGTACAGTTGTTTCCTGACATTTTGCTTGCCAAGGATAAGAGGAAAGAGGAACGCAGGATGATATATCTGTGAGAACTTGGTAGCAGGTCACTGAAGACACTCTGGGAGGCTGCCATTAGTGTCATTTTCGCCAGCATCATTACGAAATATTAATTAAGCCCCCAACAAACGCATGGTCCATACCTAATGATTGAGAAGGAAGGTTGGGTTATAAGCAAGGGACAAGGTTTAAGCATTCTATATAAGGTTAATTGGTGGTTTATAGGATCTCTAACTTCAAGGACAGTAGTTAGAGCCTATCCCACATTAACAGGTCAAATTCCTTTGTAATATGAAGGCTGCGCAGAAACGGCTTGACCTGTCCTATTTCCACATCAAACGATCATCATCATCATCATCATCATATTATATAGTACAAGCCAGAAGCAAAGTTTTTTTTTACCCACATTTTAGTTCTGAGGGCGGTCGGGCTCCCTCTTACCATGGCTGTTTCTTGACTATTTACTGTATTCCATGCTCAAACCTATTAACTATGTCCTACTTGTTATGTGTAGATGCTGGGCTGGATTCTGATCACTTTGGCAACCACTGCTTTCCTGGTCTCCAAATGTCTGGCAAGATGTTGCTCCCCCCTCACCTCTCTGCAGCATCACTACTGGGTCAACCACCTCCAGAATGAGAGAGCTCTCTTCGAGCAAGCTGCAGAGGAGCACTCTCAGCTTCTCATCAGACAGCGCATCAAGAAGGTGTTTGGCTTCATCCCTGGGTGTGAGGACATCAAACATATCCGTATCCCTTCGTGTCAGGACTGGAGAGATATTTCCATACCAAATCTTCTGTGTGTAGGTGACACGTCACAGGGTCCTTATAGCTTCCTCGGAGATAGGGTGGTGGAGGAAAATGAGGAAGACAAACAGGAAGGTATTGAGATGAAACCTTGATAGCTGTCCCTTTCAAAATGCAGGGTGCTTGGTTTTCCGATGCAAGAGTTTCAGTAGAATCTTTTTTTTTCCTTTCTCTCTGACACTTATGTACCGAAGTTCCTTCCACAATCAAATTTATAAGGCGACCACCTCCCCATCTTTATGAAGTTTTATCAGGTGCTTATAATGACTACTGCGTCTTGTTGGTGCATTTTAAACGGGCATGGAATTTTAAGCCATGTCAAATTGGCATTTAAGTTCTGTTGTTTGGTCTGTGTGGGGGAAAAACTCCAATATTTCTGAGTGTTATTTTGTCATATACCCATAACAGCTACCTCAGAAAATGGTTGAGAAATTAAATATGAGGGCAGGAAGCATTTACCACTATGCTCTCAGACGGTGACCACAATCCAGCAACATTTTCCTCCATCCTCCCCAAAGTCCACATTCTATCACTGCCTTTCGCCACTGTTTTCTTCACTAACGTTTGGCTTTCACCATGTCTTCATTTAGATTATAAATTTTATTACCTTCTCCTCTTTCCTCAGATTAGAATATGTAGCCTACTAGTGGGAGAGAATAAAATGGCCTGTCTGACATGGTGGCAGTCAGGAAGGTTTTGAGTGACGTCTTGTGCTCATGGAGGATGACATATCCCCACGTTGTCATTTCGTCTTAGCATCACCCCATCTTACAAAGGCTTTTCTAAATCATCCTCTCTGTGCCCCATAGTGGGGGCTCCAGCTTCACCCTTCTCTTGTCAAATTGTACCTTTATGCCTACAACCCTCTTAAGGAACTAAGTCATGGGGTTGTACACCTTCTAGTTGTTGTAGAACTCATATTGGGGGCGGGGCGGGGCTGGAAAGATGGCTCACCGGCTAAGAGCAAATACTGCTCAGCTGGAGGACCTGAGTTCACTTCTCAGCATCCAGGTCAGGTGGCTCACACTGCCTGGAAGTCCATATCCAGGGTATCTAATGCCTCTGGCCTCCATAGGTACCTGCCTCACAGGACCATGACCCCGTGGAGACGTATACGTGTCTATAATTTAAAAATAAATAAATAAATAAATAAAACCTAGGGTGGGGTGGCTTTCCCCTACCAGGCTTTGCCAAACATGACCTCTAACATTTGACATTCTCTCATGTACCTTGATTAGATTTACATCAAACCTGATTTCGGTCACGTTCATTGAAGCATCTGGTTTGGCCCAAAGAGGGATCTACAGCATTTTGTTTATTCACTTCTTTAGCCAAAAAGTGATTTTTGATTGCTAGGGAACCAACTGCCAGTGGTCAGCTTGACACCAATTTCTTAGTAATCCATTTGCATACCATTATGGAGGATTCTATTTTGTGTCAAATCTTGGGTATGTTGACTTGACAAAAACAAGTAAGAATGACTTTTTGAAGAAACAAAATTCATATTTTTGAAGCAGGGCTTTCAATATACTTTTAAGTTTGATTTATTTATTCACTTTACATCCTGATTGCAGCCCCCTCCTCTTTTTCCAGTCCTCCCTGACACACATACACACAACACCCCTTTGCCCCATTTTCCTGTTTCCTTCTCCACAGAGAAGAGGGAGGTTCCCCATAGGTACTCAACCTGCCGTGGTGCATTTAGTTGCCATAGAACTAGGTGCATCCTCTCCTACTAAGGCTGGACAAGGCAGCCCAGTAGGGGGATGGGATCCATATGCAGGCATCAGAGTCAGAGAGGGCTCCTGCTCCAGTTGGTGGGGGGACCCACATGAAGACCAAGCTGCGCACTGCTGCATATGTGCAGGGGGCCTAGGTCCAGTCCGTGTATGCTCTTTGGTTGGTGTTTCAGTCTCTGTGAGCCCCTATGGGCCTAGGTTAGTTGACTATATAGGTTTTCTTGTGGAGCCCTTGACCCCTTTGGCTCCCCCAATCCTTCCCCCATAGGACTCCCCGGAGCTCTGACTAATGTTTGGCTCTGAGTCTCTGCATATGAGAAACAAAATTCTTTTCAGGAGTTTCCCTGATGGTAGATTGCTTAGTATAACACTTTGCTTGGTCAGGAGATTGACCTGAACTCACTGTCAACCACTGATAACCGTCAACCACGAATAACCTGACCATTTCTCCAGGCTAACTCTTCAACCTATAATGTAGGGATAGTGGTACACTACTTTCTGAAGGCAAGGAACTGAACCAAATGAACTATTGAAGTTCCTTCCTAAGCTGATAAAATGCTTCTGTTTGCTGTTGGGTAGGTTAATTAGTGTATATGGAGCAGCGGCTTTCAACCTTCCTAATTACTTCTGCAACACTTTAATACAGTTCTTCATCTTGAGGTAATGCCAAACTGTAAAATTATTTTTGTTGCTACTTCATAACTGCAATTTTGCTACGGTCATGAATCATAATGTGAATATCCACGTTTTCAATGAACTGTGTATTCCGCGCTGATACAATGTTACAAAAGCAATTTGCAAACAAAGCAGATGTAAGTTGTGGAAGGTCCTGGAGGCTCCAGTTCCCTTGGTTAAAAGACTTCTCAAAATTCTCCTAAAGCTCTAGAATTGTCTCCTTGGTGCTGGGACCTATTCATAAACATACTCGGCATTGGTTTATTGGTTTTTCAGGACCTGTACCACAAAAAAGGCACTCTTTAATAAGGTTTTCAATTAACAGCACAATCAAAGAACATATGACGTCACAGTGTTACACCACCAGGAAGATTAGTAGTTGCTAATGACTTAACTCTAAGAAACAGCCTGGGCTGGCTTCTGAAGCCCTTTCTACATCAAACTCAGAGCAGGACATAGGAAGTTTACCTTCGCAGCCAGTTAATCAGGATCATGGCTTTTTAGTAAAGAACATGGAGAAATCCTCATCTGCATGGTTTCTAAGAACTCTTAGCATCTATATGAACAATTGAAGAATAGTATATATACTTGGGATTTCATTGTATTATGTATCATCCACTTCAAGTAAAATAAATTAAATCCCCACCCCGACCCCGACTTTTGGTGTATTTTGTTCCACAGCCTGTTAGGTAAATTTTTTTTTCATCAAAAACGTGGTACTTCCTCCTCTTTATGCTTAATGGATTTATGTAATTATAAAACATATAATTAAAATCAATTATATGCACGAACACTACCTTATATTTTGCTGCCAAGTGGTTTTGGCTTGCGCATCAAATTCGGTGGCTTGGCAGAGAGAGACTTGCCGACTTCTCCTTTGTCAGCTCCACTACTCCACCAGGATTCGGACCACTTCCTTACAAGGAGAAAAATAAGCCCAAAGCTTAGCCGTGGCTGATCCTGAGTCCTTTATGCTATCAAAGCTGAATTGCAGAGAACTTCCTTACACTTGTCATTCTCCTTGTTCCTGTGCTCTGTGCTCATTTCCAGCTGTGTTTTTGTTTAAAACTTCAAATTAATGACTGTAACTAGGAACAGCAGTGTGGGGGTTGGGGGTGGGGTGGGGCTCAGCAGTTAGGATGCTTGCTGCTTTTCCAGAGGATCTGCGGTCTGTAGCCCGTGCCCACACCTGGTACTTTATAGCTACTTGTAACTCTAGTCCTAGGGGACCATCTCCTCTTTTGCTGTCCTCTGGCGCCTGCAGTTATGTGTCCCATATGTGTCCTCTGTCTGTCTGGTGTCTGTCTGTCTGTCTGTCTGTCTGTCTGTCTGTCTGTCTCTCTCTCTCTCTCTCTCTCTCACACACACACTAAAAATAAATAAAGAAAATAGAAACAGCAGTGAGACCTTGCTAGTTTGTATTAAAAGACAAGCACGTATTACCCTTCACATTTGAAGTCACATCACTAATTAAAGGCCTTCTGAATACAGAGTACATATATACTTGTTATCTTAAAAAGGTATCATGTATAGAGACACAATTTTAGTTTCAAAACGTACCAGCAAACCAAAACTTAGACGTGAGCAAGAAAGAGCAGGGCGACAGGCTCGGGAGGAACAGACAGGTTTAAAACTGCTTGTGTGATCTGAACGGCAGCGGGTCTGCAAATATATGACTTCTGGAAAGAATGGCACACGTCATCGTGGTCCTAGATAGGCAAACAGCATTTCTTGACTGCTTAAACTTCTCTAACCTCAGTGTACTGGAGGACTACAGCTGTCGTGTGTGTGTGATCGCCTCTGTTGCCACCTAGTGGTTTACACGGGCACCTGTACCTGTCTGTGGAGGGCGATTGTAGTACAAGCTGAGCATGAAAAAAAACACAATGAAATCTGAAGTACTCCAACATTAAAACAGCAACATGATAGATTAAGAATGCTCAATCAGTAAATATCCACAAATATTCCCAACCTGAAGAAACAAACAAACAAACAAACAAACCACTCAGAGAAATCACCAGCCTGTCCTGGAGTTTCAGTGCGGGCGCGCTCTCTCTCTCCAGCCAGGACAGCACTGTAATTTTTTTTTTCAGGAGGCCATAGTTATGAAGGGTTAAAGTGGAGGTCAGGGAAACACCATCTCTTGTTAATCATATGGCCTTATGGCTGTCAGTCACTCTGGAACTTTAATTTTCCTTTATATGAGATGGGAGAGGATGACTAAGTTGTAGGTGTGGTTGAGTGAACTCTTGTGAGCACAGACTTATATGAAGAGTAGTTCTGGGGAAACCTATACTGAGAAAAGGCCCTAGAAAGTTGCACATGTATACGGACACACTCATATGCCACAGAACTTATACTCAAAGCCCTCCATATCCTAGCCCTCGCAACTTGTCGGTGTTATTCTCACGAAAGAAGACACTTTGCAGATGTGACCAAGCTAGATAGCTTCAGATGAGGGGATTTATTCCCATGTGGTCATAAGCCATTCCTTTACAGGAGGAATCAGTCAGAGAAAGTGTGGGGCTATTCAGGGGGGGGGGTCACAGTCAGTGTCTACTCACCACAGATGAGGAAGTAACAATAAACAGAACAAAGAAACAATTCTCCTAAGTTCAACGTGGCAAGCCAAGGAACTTCCTGGAATTACTCATAGGAGTATAGGTGAGGGGGTGCTTATAGGAGTAGAGGTGACTCAAAAGTGAGTACAACACTCAAAAGCCCAGCCTACGAGGGTGACAACTCACACAAGAAGGACACCCCTGGGTCTCTCTGCACCATCTTTACTGTTTATGTAACTTTTACGAAGGAGAAAAGTCTTGTCCATCACATAAGCTTCCAGACTTCCTGGGACTCTTGAGTTGTTTACTTCCTGAGTCTTGAGGAACCTCCACTCTGGGAGAAATATTCCGATGTGGAGTATATTGCCACACAGGAGAAGGAAGAGTCATTACTGAGTGTCTAGTGTAACCAACCAAGAGGGCCACGGGCTGAAGGAGGTGAGCATCCTCTATAAAGAGGCAAAGTAGACTTGTTTCCAAGAGCCGGCAGAAGAAACACTGCCCTGCTGACATCTTGATTTTGACCTGTAGAGATGTGTGTCAGACTAGTAAGAATTCTAGGTAGTTCTTATAAACTACAAGATGGTAATTTTGCATTTCTTTTAAAAAATTTTTTTATTATTAATTTATTCTTGTTACATCTCGATGGTTATCCCATCCCTTGTATCTTCCCATTCCTCCCTCCCTCCCATTTTCCCCTTATTCCCTCCCCATGACTGTTCTTGAGGGGGATTACCTCCCCCTGTATATGCTCATAGGGTATCAAGTCTCTTCTCGGTAGCCTGCTGTCCTTCCTCTGAGTGCCACCAGGTCTCCCCCTCCAGGGGACATGGTCTTAAAACCAATCACATAGTGTTGTATAGTGGTGGCACACTCCAACACATCTTGAGAGTTTAGGGACCCAAGACCTTTTCAACAATGTTTCTAGCATAAGACTGTATCTGCCTCAATGGTCCACTTAAGCAAAACTGTTGCTCCTAGAATCTGTCATCTATCTACCTATCAATTATCAATTACCTGTCTTTCTTTCAATCATCTATCCATCACCTATCTCTATAATAGTTTCCAAATAAATAAAATGCAATGTAGTCCAACTTTAAGGTATTGCAAACTGCAAAAGGACCGCTTATATTAACTTTATTGTATTCATGAATGTTTCCTGCTCCCCTCTCTGGTCTCTCTCTTTTCAATCTAGGATTCACTGTGTAGCTCAAGCTGACACTGAATTAATGATCTTTCTGCCTCAGCTGACTGAATATTGGAATTATAGAAATGTACTAGTCCAGGTCTGCAGGCTTCATTTGTAAGCTTCAAGTATAATTGAATATATATTCTTTTAGTTGGCAGTTAGCATTAACGGAACTGTATACTGTAAGTTAATTTCATCACATATTTCATTTTTTTCAAATGTAGGAAAGCAAACGTCAAAGCAAAAAACTTATTATTTTGTTCCGTTGTTTTGTTTCCTTGGCTGTCATTTTAAAAGGAATCTCTCAATTTCCGTGGATCTTTACGGATTGTATACATTCCATACATCAAGCTAGCTTGCTATTGGAAAGACTATGTGGCTGCTGTTCCTTCCCGTGAAGAAAATTCACCTGCTAAATAAGCATCTTTAGTGGAATAACTGAGATACTTAGAGAAAGGTTTCTTTTGGTTTTTTTCCCCCTGAGGATAACACCCAAAACATCATTTCTCTGCTCCCCAACCAAGAAAGCAGGTTATTACAGGCAGAAAAAGGAGGTAATGGTTATTACAGGATTCTGTTCTCCTTACCATCACTGTGCCTAGCCGTTGAGCTTTCTCTGAAGCATCCTGGGTACCAGGATGGGGCACGCCAGCGAAGCAGTCAGTACTTAAGTTTTACGCCGCCCTCGCGTGGCCAAGGATACCTAGGTGCTCAGCCCCCAGGTGCCAACTCCCGCCTGAGTCTCCAGCCAGGAGTGGGGTGGGGGCCCGGCATTTCCGCTTTACCCCGGCACCAGGGTGGGCTGCTCTAGCCGCTAGCTGCCCGGGATTAAACTTTCTTTGAGCCCTTTGGCTTGGATCTCTGTCTTCTGGCCGCTGTTCAATTTGGACGCTCTGCGGCGGATGAAGTACTCTCTCACACTGAAGTGAAAGCTAGGAAAGAGTCGCCAGTAGGTCTGTCGCAGGTCGTCATTTTCACCTGGCCGGGTGTCCGAGGCACTTGCAACCAGTATCGAAAGAGAACCTACTCCAAGAAGGCAGTGAGCATGGCCCGAGAAAAGTGTTTGCAAGACAAATCGGCTGATTAAAAATAGACTGTCACTCACGTTTTCCTGTGTATTTTGGGTAAGTTTTTTTTATTGGCAGCCATCAAGAAAGCACATCTTAGGCGGGCACGGTGGCTCACACCTTTCGAGGGCAGATTGGTCTACAGAACTGAGCTCCAGGACAACACAGAGAAACCGTCTCAAAAATCAAACACGAAAGAAAGAGAGAAAGAAAGAAAGAAAGAAAGAAAGAAAGAAAGAAAGAAAGAAAGAAAACCCACTCAGTAACCAATAAAAAGCAAGCAAGCAGCTTCTGGAGGGGCATAGGGTGTGGTGGTGCTGGCCTTTAATCCCAGAGACAGAAGCAGGTGGACCTCTGAGTTTGAGGCCAGCCTGGTCTACAGGACAGCCAGGGCTACACAGAACAGCTCTCTCTTGGGGGAGGGGGAGGGCGGAAGAAAAAAAGACAGCAACAGAACAAAAATAATAAAAAGAAACAAAGAAGAAAAAGGAAAAGAAACATTAAAAAGAAAGCACACTCTGGAGCCTGAAAGATGGCACTTGGCACCAAGCCAGACTGAAAACCAGACTTGGATCCCGGGGAACCCACAGTAAAAGAACTGAATTTCGACAGATCACTTTAAAAAAGATAACATCGCCAAGGGGGTGGGGGCAGGGACAGAGGGACGGAGGCGGGTGGGGCTGGGGAGATTCCTCAAAGGTTAGAGAGCTTGCTTAGCCTGCCTGTGTATCAGTGTACCTTCCGGATGCATAAGGGAGTTTAGACTTCATGCAAATTAAGCCTCGCCTTCGGGACTATAGCTAATGGATACTGAGAAGAGAGAGATATTTACTGCCATGATGTCGCCACTAGTAAGGAGTAAGCATATATATATACATACACACATATACATTCCCCTGTAAATAATCTCACCTCCAGACCTCTGTAAGCAACCCTAAGGTGTAAGTATAAGGTTCTTGTGTAGTTAGGATTATGTCTGTCAGTATGTCTCTCCCTCTCTCCTTACCTCTACTGGGCTCACAGGGCATAAAAATGGAAGAGGAGCTGGTTGGCAAGGGGTGAGGGGCGGGGAAGGACGAGAAGGTAAGGAAAGTGGAGTAGGATCAAACCCACTCTACACAGGTATGAGATATCATAAGGAACCTACTGCTAACCTAGGTAGCTTACAGTAACAGAACATTAAAATGTTTAGGACTCCCTCCACTTAGGATTTTATTATTATTTGTTGTTGTTATCATTATTAGAGATGAGCTCTCATTTATGTAGCTTGGGCTAGCTTCAAACTCACAGTCCTGCCTAAGTCTTCCAGGGCAGAGATTAAAAGCGTGAACCACACTGGAAGGCTTGGGATTGTTCTGTTTGATAGGATAAATTGTGGTGAGGGGTGGGGTACTTTTGCTGTGCTGTGCTGTGCCAAGGTGTACCCCTGAGAAAGCACACTCTCAACAGATCTAGTGTAACAGGTGGTGGAGATGGGTGGGGGGGGGGGGGGGCAAGGAGAGAGAGAGATAACCTGGGATGGCTTGTAGGGGGCCATAAAAGAGTGCAGCACCTAGCAATGACATAAGCTGCTACTAGGTTCCTGAGGGCAGGCCAGCGGTGTCGCCTGATTACTAACATTGCTGTTGCCACTTCCATTGATAAGATTGTTTGGACCTGGTTAAAGTTTATAGCCTGAAAACAAAGAAGCAAACAAACAAAATCCCCGAGAAAAGCTAGTGCACACCTTTAATCCAGACGCTCAGGAGGCAGAGGCAGGGGGACCTCTGTGAGTTTGAAGCCAGTTTGATCAGCATAAGCAAGTTCAGATCAACCAGGGTTATGTAATAAGACCCTGTCTGTAATAAGAGCCTGTTTCAAACAAAACAAACAAGAAGAAGATGGCATGCTGGTCAACAAAAATTACAAATGAACATTTGACATAAGAACAAGAACAGGTGGCTGTTCAGTCTTAACTGAAAGAGACAGAACACAGAAAACATTGTGTGTGTGTGTGTGTGTGTGTGTGTGTATGTTATGCATGCATGTATGTATGTATGCATGTTCAAATGTGAATGCATGTGTATGTTTTGCATGAGTAGGCCCCCGCTGACAGCAGATACTTTGGTTGCCCTACACTTTATTTATTGAGGCAGGGTTTTTCACTGAATCCAGAGCTTACAGATTCCAGTTAGCCAGCTTACCTGGGGAACCCTTGTCTCTGCTTCCTGAGTGCTGAGGTTACACATAGCTGTCACACCTGCCTGGTTTTTACATGGGCTTTTGGGAATCTAAACCACAGTCCTTTTGGTTGCAACGGTTGTGTATGTACCTTTTTATTTATTCTAAGTCTTCAGGAGTACATCCACTATATCTTAGATGGGACCATGCAGTCTAAATTTTTTTAAAAAAAGATTTATTACTTAGTGTGTGTGTGTGTGTTCTCTATGTGTGTATCATGTGCCTGTGGGTGCTCATGGAGGTCATAAGAGACCATCAGATCCTGTGGAGTCAGATTTACAGGAGGCTGTGGGCAGGTTAATGAGGATGCTGAGAACTGAACTTAGGTCCTCTGGATGAGCAGCAAGTGCTATTACCTGCTGAGCCATGCAGCTCTCCAGCCTCAGGGACTCATGAAATTTAAGAACATGCTTTAATGCAATGAATCACTTAAAAAGACAGATAGCCCTGTTATTGCACAGTATGGTAATTAATTGTGCAAAGGAGTTTATTTTAAGGGGCCAAGAATGCAGACAGAAGACTCAAGTTTCAAGTCTTTCTCTCCATGGACCGAGTATAGATATCTTTACAGGATAAAAGAAGCAGGCTTCAGGAAAGGGAGGGCTGTTCTGCACATAAACCCGCCAGTTTCATGGCTCTTGAAAGAGGCTTGTGCAGAAAATGTGGTGTTAGTAAGATACGGTGGTAGAGTTGGCCTACAGACATTAAAAAACAAAACAAAAACAAAGGCAACTCACCAGTTTGACACTTGCTCAGGCCCAGCTGAAGGGTCAGTAGTTTCAATCAAAAGGCCTCAGTGTTCTTGGAAAATGACGCAGGCTATTGTTTCCAGAAACCACAAGTCAGAAAGCAACACTAACAATGAACCTCGGGGTGGCAGTAACACACTGTTTTGAGATCTTCCAAATGAGTGGTTTCTAAGGCCAACTTGTTGTAAAGAAAGAAAATACTCATTGTTTGATTTTACCAATGAAGACTCAGGAGCTAGATGCTGGTGTGAAAACCTGCTAGCTAAGAGAGGCAGAGAAAGCATCCACCTGACCTTCCTACTCAGTAAGGAGTAGGAGAAGGAAAAAGGCAAAAAAGGCCAAAAGCCCTGAAAAGCTATAAGCTAAAAGTCCTTTTTTTCTCCAAACTGTCTTAAATAGCCTTTTCTCAATGTCCTTCCTTTAATCCCTGTCAGCTGGTTGCTTACTCTGCTTCTTGACCTAGGTTGATTTTATTTAATTCTGTGTACAGGAAGCTCTTGGATTGAAGGTGTGTGCTAGGGCAGAGACACACCACTACCACCTCTTTACAATAAACAGTAAATTCCCAGATTAAAGGTGTGTTCTAGGGGCTGGGCGGTGGTGGTGGTGCACGCCGGTAACCACCGCACTTGGGAGGTAGAGGCAGGCAGATCTGTGATCTGAGGCCAGCCTGGTCTATAGAGTGAGTTCCAGGACAGCCAAGAGAAACCCTGTCTTGAAAAACAAAACCAACCAAACAAAGGTGTGTGCTAGGTCCCAGCTACCCCACAACTAGAAACAGTTTTTTTATAGCTCACAATCTTGGGGTTCACAATGCTATCAAATATCCTGCAACACCAACTGAAACCAAAGTTGCTCCAAGCAAACGAGGCTGGAGGGGTTGTTTCTCCACCCTTGTGACCCTTCCACCTAGACACTTCCACACCTCAGGCAGCCGCAGCCGGACCGGACTGGATTCTTCACTATCTTACTTAGGTGTTCATTTACATTCTAGTTCACTTTTGGTCTGTGGGTTTGAAGCTATTTGCATTTTGTTTCATTAATCCTGTCCTACCCTTTGCTGAATCACTGAGGGGAGAGAGGGGGGGAGGGAGGGAGGGGGAGAGAGGGAGAGAGAGAGGGGGAGGGAGGCAGAGAGGGAGAGAGAGAGAGAGAGAGGGGAGGGGAAGAGGGAGGGAGGGAGGGAGAGAGAAAGAGGGAGGGAGGGAGGGAGGGAGAGAGAAGGAGGGAGGGGGAGAGGGAGGGAAGGAGGGAGGGAGGGAGAGAGAGAGAGAGAGAGGGAGGGAGGGATGGGGAGAGGGAGGGAGGGAGAGGGAGAGAGGGAGATGTTAACCCTACTGAACAAGAATAAGACCACTAAGACAATTTCTGAGCCAAATTTGAAGCAACTTAATTAAATACTGGTCAGGATGATGGACACTGGCCAAGAGCACACTGGGGATTCCCATAGAATGGCTTCAAATTGTTGGGGGTTGGTCTGATGTATTTTGAGGCTAATTAATAAACAGCCATCCTACCTGGGCAGGGCAAATAAGATGGGTGTGGATAAGGTTCCCGGGCTTAGAGAGATAGAGGGAATCCTGGGACGAAGAAGGAGGAGACCCAAGGAGAGAGAGAGAGAAGAGGCCATCATGGGTTAGATGGAAGACAAGCATGTGGCCGGCATGGATGGAAGGTTTGGCCCAGATGAAGAACATTAGCAAATATTTGGGATTATGGATGGGAGGTAGCTTAATAGATATTAGGAACAGATGGCATGTGATTAACGTAGGTATCCCATACCTGTTCCACTATGGGAAGTAGTTCACAGGATTGATATCTGCCCTGCCCCAGATTAACTAATGCTATTTTGAAATGTAACAGGTGTCTGTGTCTTGATTGATTGCTAGCCAGGCATACTGATAATACAGATAAATTAAAAATAACACCAAATTACAGTAGTCAGAGGCTTATATAGGCAAAATCCAAAAGACTATGTACTTCCCACCTTGATCCAATTGGGGGCAAGCATACTTCCTGCCTATGGTACCTCACATGTATGTGTGTGATCAAGCACATCTTGTACAGTTGGAGCAACCAACCTTGTTTACACAACCGAAAACACATGGCTTGTTATCTTAAATGAATGGCCCCTAGCATTCCAGGAAGTTATCTATCCATGGGCGATGAAGCTTACTGGTAAGAGGCATTTTTGTTTTATAGATCTGTTATAAACAGTAATTTAGGTTGGCTGTCGTGGTGCCGGCCTTTAATTCCAGCACTGGGAGGCAGAAGCAGGTGGATCTCTGTGAGTTCAAGGCCAACCTGGTTGACAAAGTGAGTCCAAGATAGCCAAGGCTACAAATAGAAACTCTGGCTCAGAAAAACAACAACAACAAAACAACAAATGCCAGTAATTTAAAGCACAACTTTAACCAAGGTTGGGGGGATGGAGTGGGGGGGGTGTGAGAAGAATTGGGTTGGGAGAAGATGGTCAGAGAAGATATGAAAGTTGTCCCTTGTAGCCAGGAGAGAAGGATGCATTTACTTCCAGAACCATGAAAACAACCGTGCCAAGCTCCTCCCTCACTATGCCTAGCCATGCCACAATGGGAGTATAACCCTATGAGCTGTTAGCCAAAGGTAAATCCTTCATTGAGCTGTTTACTGTTAGGTGCTTCGTGGCAGCAAAGAGAACAGTAACACAGTAATACAACTAAGAAACAGCTACCGTAGCTTTGGAATGCTCATAGAGGAAACTTAAATACTAACAATAAGATAACTCTCATGTTTTTATTCTTTAGCAATAAAGAGCAACTATGTGAGGATATTGTGTGGGCAGCAAGAGCAACCCAGGACTTAATTAGAGGCCTTGCTGAAAGGACAGATGGAACTTTAGCTCTGCATCATTGTTCAGGAAAGGACTTGGCAAGGCCCACCCATTTGACGCTGGAACTAGGGCCTTGCTGGAGTCAAGGTTAGGGTTTCTGGGGTCCTGACTCTTGCCCCGGATGTGTGGTTATCAGTCCTTCGGCAGCTATGTCTGAGGTATCCCGTGTTCTCCTTGCCAACATTGTTTGACTTAGTTCTCTGTTGGTCTTGGCCACTTCTCTTCTGCAAATAGTACATATGATACTGGACCTCTTAATAAACTTGACTGGTGTAGATTATCAGCTTATGCAGTACTTCCTGGTCCCAGCTGTTGCTTTTGTGTTCTTTATTTCCCATTGTCTACTCCCAGTCCTCTCACTCAATACCTCACCGCTCAGGACCCTTATTCCTGCTGTTTTTGGTTGCTATTGTATTTTTTAAAATTACTAATAGATAAAACTGATATTGTATTTTTGAGTTTACCGCATACTTTAACACACACTACTTCATGGACCTTCCCCCTCCCCCGCCCCGATCTTATAAGCGTATGTAGCTTGCAAATGACACTGTATCATGTTGACCAATTTCATACTGTCTGCTGTCTGGCAGAGCCTGAAACAAAACACTAAAAGGATAATTTTCCCTTTGAGAATTTTATACACATCCAGTGAAGGGCTTCCTGTCCTACAAAAGTCCCTGTTACTGCAGAATGAAATAAAGAGATCAACAGAACACGCTAATAATCTCCACTCATGTATGACACAGTAATTGTTGGGGACACGTTCTCTTCATTACAGCAGCCCTGGAACTCTCTTCAGGTGCAATCTCCAGTATTAAAACAATACTCAAGGACTGGAGACAGAACTCAGTGGTAGAGCACTTGCCTAGTCTGTAAAAATCCTGGGGTTTGGGCTCCAGCACCACATTCAAACACTCATGAAGACTTAAGTTTGCTATAACATATAATAGGCATGAAAAAGATAGTTTACAAAAAACCTTTTATTTTTAGTTTTTTGATAATTGTAGTTCTTAAAATATTTTTGATCAAAATACAATTACACTTCCTCCTCTCTCAAATGCCTCACATACCCCTTTTAAACCAATCTCTCTCTCTCTCTCTCTCTCTCTCTCTCTCTCTCTCTATATATATATATATATATATATATATATATATATATATATATATATATGCAATAGCTGAGTCCATTTAGTCTTACTTGTATGTATACTTTTTAGGACTGACCACTTGGGATTGGATAACCACTTAGGGTACCATCTGTGGAGAAGACTTGCTTCTCTCTCTCTCTCTCTCAGCAGCTATTAATTGCCTGTACCTCTTCCATCAAATGTCAAGGGCCTATGGATTTCTCCCTTCCTTGTTGGCTTGTCAGTTGGTGATGTCATTGTTCAGGCCTTGCTTAATTCTTTTTGAAATTTCATGCCCACAGAAACTTGTCATGTCTAAAAAGACAATCTTGAAGCAGATTTTCTGGTCCTCTCTCTTCTGCTCTGTTCCCTGTGCTCAGGTGTATGGGTTGTGTTCAAGATGTGTTATCAGTGAGGCATCCTATAGTCACTTGCTGTCTGCATTTTGGGTTCTGTTTCTCAGGCTGCTTTGAAAAGCAAGTTCTTTTCTGTGTCTCTGAGCCGATTAGACAAGTTAGAAATGTTCTAAACCTTTTCTTAATAAAGAGGTGATCAACTAAAGGGGCGTTCCACTTAACAGGGGAAAACATGCAAGTAATCGCCATGCTGTAAGTTTTATGGAGGTTGAACATGACCTATTTTGGCAGATTGTTTTTAGTTATTCCATCAGGAAACAAACTTTGCATTCGCTTTGTCCTTTGACCCACTGGTCACTGAAGCATGTAGCATCATCTCTGTTAGACGTTCGCTGTCTTCTTCACTTGCCATTTCGGATATCAGAACTTCATCACTAAAGCTAGTCTAGCCAGAAGGGATACTTGATTCTTCCCTTACTACCCATCAGCAAGGCCTGACACTTTTATTTTCAAAATATACCTGGAACTTGATCCTACTTTGCCGGTCTACACCTGTCCAAACCAGCACAGTTTTGCTTAACTTATCGCCACAGCCTCTTGTCTTTCTACTCTCAGATGTTGTCTCATCGAGTAGCCACAGTATTTCCCAAATACAATCTGAGCCACTTCTGCTTCGACCTCCGACCAGATCACTGCGCATGCACTACACTGGCCTCCAACCTGCCAAGGGAACTGTCTCCTTTAGCACTTTGAAGCAACTGTTCCCAGAAGTCCATCCTGGTAACAAATCATTGGAATTCATTTGAATAAGCAAATAAGCAGCTTACATCTGAAATGGTGCCTTGTGGACTTTGGTCCAAAGTATCTCAGGAGTTTTCTTCCTTTTAAAGTTTTAAAGAAGACAAAAACAAACAAACAAAACCCAACCCTTAATATATTTAAAACAAGAAATCAGAATTAAAGTGTGCCTCAATACGTTTGATATAATATATTCCTATGCTGTGATACTAAACAAAACAAAAACAAACAACAAAAACAAAACCACAACTCTCTGTGTAAGTGAAACACTGTGGTTCAGTGTTTAATCTCAACACACAGGGCACAGTAGGGGTATCACGAGTTCTGGAAATCTGGGGCGAGACAGCAAGACCCAAGCAAGCAACAGCAACAACAACCACAGTCAAATGCTACAAAACCTAAAAAACTCATCTATGGAACGATCATAATTTTAGCAAGACAAAACTATACAAGTAAAGCCAGCTTCAATACGTAAGAAAGGTAGAGAACTTTGGAGTATTTTTCACGAAGCTCATTTCCCCACATTTTTGTTTAAGCTAACACGTGTTCCTTTATTATAAACAAATATAAACCCAAGTAACTGCTTAATGCTCATTTCACAAAAAACGTATTTGGACGTTTTCTTAGCTTTGCAGTTACGGTTGTTGACATCTTGATTGTTGTAACGAACTTGAAGCTGACAGGTCTATTAGCAGAAGGGGAACTTAACCAAAGGCTGAGTAATTTTCCCGATATTTCATTGCAATGTTTGCAATGTCAAAACCTGTTCCTAAAACCCGCACTTCCATCTGTTCGTTGAAACACTACTGTCGACCTCTTTAAGCCAATTCCCTTCCTCGTTTATTTCACGTCTTTAACCTGCGGCCCAGGATCTGAACCCGAGGCTCGACTTCCTGCCTCCCGGGTTCGGCCCGGGATCCACAGACGCCTGGACTGTCCACATGGAGCCCCGGGCAACCCCAGACCCCAAAATTCCTATAGCAGCCGACCCCACGCTGCTCAAGCCCAGTGTTTGGGATCGGAACCTGGAAAAGCGGAAGTCGATGACCTCTGCGCCCCGCCCTCGGCAACGCCACCACGCCCTACGGGAGACGCAGACTTTCAGCCCAGAGACATCAAGCCCAGAACGAGGATGCGGAAGACCGCAAAGCCGAGCTCCGTCCAGCCAATCCCGAGCAGTCGTGGGCGGGCAGCGAATCGGCGACGCGCATCCCAGGCGCGACGGGTCGATCTCCGACGTAGGGATCTGGCGCTCGGGCTGTTTCTCAGCAGGCCCGGCCAGGCGTGGGTCCAGGCCTTTTCCCCAGCCGGACTGTGCGCGTGCGCTCGCCCGGCAGCCGGCGGCCGCGGTGTCCGCTGCAGCCTGCCGCCAGGGAGTCGCGCCGATGCACGGGCAGCAGCGCGGGCCACGATGACAGATTACGGCGAGGAGCAACGCAACGAGTTGGAGGCTCTGGAGTCCATCTACCCCGACTCCTTCACAGGTGACTTTGGCGGCCGCGCGGTTGCTGGGGCGGAGGCCGGGGCCGCTCGGCCCTCCATCCCTCTCTCCAAGTCACTTTCCAGCCCTCCGCTGCTCCATTCCTCCTTGTCCTGAAATCTGAAGGTCCGGGTGGCCTGGCAGAGGCCCTGGGATCGATCCCGAGGGTTTTGGTTTCGTGTAACTGCAGCCACCCGAGATTCACGGAAGCACACGGAATTTAGAAACTCAGTGCGATGAGTTTCGCCGGTGCCACGGAGGGTCCTCCCCCCATCTCACCCCGCTTTTAACCTGTGAAATAGCAGCTGTTTTCCCTGCGGCGGTGGTTGGGATGCTCAGTTTGGAGAGCAGCACCCTCAGGCTTGTCTTTATTTTCTTTTAAGCATAAGAGCGATCGATGAACGAGGTGGCCGCTATGGATCTTACGTGTCTAAGACATCGTGGAAGTTCTGGACCTTGAGGGTTAGGCAAGTGGTTTGCGCTCTGGGTTTTCAGGCCAGAAGTCCCTCAGCTCTCACCTCTTTGACCCAGCCACTTGGGTTTGGGATCCAGCCTCAGCTCAGAATGAAGGAAAAGCAGATTGGGGCTAAGAGACAGATTCGTTAGGAAAATTCTTCCGTGTGAGTCTGTGTTTCCGTGGACAACTTATCTATGGTTTTCCCCAGATTTGAGACGCACTCAAGGTAAAGCCAGCTCTGGATTGGCAGGAGTTTCTACTCCACACCCTCTTTGGGGAATCTCAGTGTTGTGGATATCTGATTGTCTCAATTAAGAGCCTAAGGGATATTGCTTTATCTCCTAACCCGCCCCCCCCCCCCCCATTGTTAAGCTTAGGGTGTTTTGTTTTTGTTTTTTCTTTCTTTCTTGGCTTCACTTTTTGACCCACTTCTTGCAATGGTAGCAGATTTTGTTCTGCTTTACCAACAGGCAGATGTATCTCAGCTACCCCTGTGTAACGCCAGTGCTGTTCATGTTCTCTCACACCAGCAATACAGCTGTGCTAAGGGTGTTAAGGGCATGAGTGAAGCGGGGTTTGAGAGTGTCATTACCTGGGTGAGTGTGTGATGGAGTCTGGCTCCCTTCACTGTCCTTGCTTGTATAGCAATGTCAAACTAAAATAGATAACATAGATAAAATACATAAAATAGATAGACAGGGGTTCTCTGTGTAGCCTTGGCTGTCCTGGACTCCCTTTGTAGGCCAGGCTGGCCTCGAACTCACAGTGATCCACCTGCCTTTGCCTCCCGAGTGCTGGGATTAAAGGCGTGCGCCACCACACCTAGCTTTAACAAACTCTTAATGCCGTCTCTTTCATTCTCCTCTGTATCATTTAGCATCTCCCCTGACTGTTCATTAATTCCTTCCACTATGACCGGAAGCTTCCTGCTTCTCTCTCAAAAGTACTTTGATTCTATAGCAGCACCCATTCAGGAAGGTTCCTTCAGGAAAGGACTTCTGGCTTTAGTTTTTTGTTTTTTGTTTTGTTTTTTGTTTTTTGTTTTTGTCTTCCTTAAGGTGTAGTCTCACCATATTGGTCAAGGAGCAGCAGCATCAGGAGAAGGAAGAGGATCAGAGGTCAGGGTAGAGAGCTAGAAGGTTTTTAAAGGAGATTTCGCTGGACCTATCCGAAGGCATATCTGTTTTCATTTGTTTGTAAGAACTTAAACCATCTCACAGAGTTTATTTGCATTTTCTTTTCTTAGTTGTACCCATTCTCTTTCTTTCTAGGGGCAGGTGTAGTGTCCTCTGCAAGCTTGGGTTTCTTCAAATGTCTGATGGGAAGTAATGTAAATGCAAATACTCTGCAGCTTTCAATAAGACACTCCTATTTAGACAGACAGATGGGGGTTTAGCTGCTTCTGTTAATGGGACCTCATTGTTCTTTGTCTTCATCAGCTGCTAACTGATTGTTTGCTCTGTGGACATCTGCTGCTCACCTTGGAAATGCCAGGGCAATTACTGTCCCCACTGTGGTCCTGCGCTCTTTCTGTTCCCATGCTTTTACAGGCCTCCTGTGACTTCTCATGGATTGGCAGTTCCACTTCTTTGGCTCCGCCTTTCCTCCCTGCTCGTGTCATCTGAGATGAGGTTGTAAGTGTTGTTCTTGCTAACTGCTCTGTGTCCTGGGGGCATCTTCATTGACCAAGGATTTATTAGCTACTCGGTAAAGAATTGAGTCTGTTAGGGAAGTAGGTGCTGTATATTCAAGGAGAGGGCATAGGTCAAGTTGTTTTGGAAAAATGAGAGATTATGAGTTAAGTCGAGGAACTGGGGGGGGGGTGCAGTGTCAGAGGGACATCATATGTGTAGAAGCAGGACTCTTTGCTGAGTACATTGGTGCTGGAGCTAGAACACAAAGTAAGAAGTGGAAAATCATTGAGAGGGCAGTAACAAGTGAGCAGGAACCAGATGACCGCGGGCCTTGTCGGAGGTCAGATATGATCTAATACGTCAGTAGGTCCCCTGTGCACAGGCTGCACAGTGCACATGACAGACGTTGCTGTATCACCCATTGTTTTCACAAGGACTAGGTTTTATATAGCTCCATTCCTTTCTGTAAGCATTCTTAAACCCTTTGAAGACAAATAGAGAACTGTTTTAGTTTTTGTTGTTTGTCTCCCTCCTCCCCTCTTTGACAGGGCTTCACATAGCTCAGGCTAGCCGCCAGTGCCTTAAATAGCTGTGGATGTCCTTCAATTCCTGACTATCCGGCCTCCGCCTTCTAGGTGTTGGAATTACAGGCAGGTGCCACCAGAGCTGTCCTTAGATGCTTACAAAAGCAGGCAGTGATGTGGTAAAACTTCTGTGCTAGAAAACGGAGCAGAGATGGGGATGAGGATGGGGAGAGGGTGAGACTCTTCCTTTGATCTGTGTAATGCTTATATTTTGTTTGTTACTATCTTCCGTGGCCTCAGCTTTCAATCTCTGGCAGTTTTTTCCCTCTCGCTTTTTCCCCTCCACCAAATTAAGGGTTCCTTACAAAGGTGCTGTTGTCCTTTGTCTTTTATCTTTTTTTCTGATGATTGCATGAATCTAATTCTCGTGGACTCCTTAGTCTGATAGCTTCAGCTTTTACCAGAAGATCCAAATTGAATTCAGGCCTTGTTTGGTTCTTCTTTGTGCTCATTTCTGACTGCCTGTTCCTCGCCTCTGCAGGATTTAGGACATGTCTGATTTCTTCTGTACTCTTGATTGGTTTAATGGCACCATATTCACAGTTGCAAACTCAGCCTTAATTTCCTGCTATTCCCATGGCTCCCATCCTAGTTCAGAACCTCATTATCATTGCCTGATTGATTATAGAGGTTGCCTAGTATCTACAGCTTCTCACTGTTGCTAGGTTACCGTCCTGTGTAGAGATGCAGAAAGTGTTACTGCCTAGGATCCCACTGTCAAACATACTTTGACTAGTCTACTCATGTATATCCACCCAACAGAAAACGTGATTCTCCTCTAAGTGGTCCTCAGCATTTCAGCATTGTGCTCTGCCACCTGGGAACCTTCACATATACTTATCTCTACTTGCTAATGTGCCATCCATGCCTTTTAACATCCCTGAAATCTATCAGCAGGAAACACTTTCCTTTTTCTTTTTAAATGAAGCCCTGTGGTTTATACAGCCCTGCCACATACAGCTGAAGAAATCTATTTAGGTAGTTTATATGAAAGCTCCTTGGCACAGTGTCACAACTGTGACATTGAAGTTTTGATGTATTTGACTGTTTCTAAGATGCATTTGAACATGACTTGAAATGAGAACTTACATATCATAGTTTAGTTGGCATAATTTTTAGTGGTATATAACGTAAATTACTTGTGTTTAAAGTCCTACATTTGACTGACTGTAGATAAGGATATAAAACCATGGCCTTGGTATTGGAGTTACAGGATTTGGATTTAACCATTAGACTAATGGCTTCCAGGTGTCCTTGTTGGTTGGTATGTTGCTGGGTTAAAGCTTTTATTTCTGTGGTCATATATTTCATGATATATTAATGCTAAGGAAGAGGAAAGAAACCCATCAAATGTATTGTAATAAACACTTAAAATCGGTAAGAACAACCTATCTGGGAGCCTATAACAAGCTTTCAGTGCCTTTTCCGCGTGGGATGTGTTGTCTGACACTGTGTGGACACTTTGAGTCCAGGGAGAGTGCTTCATCTTTTGGGCAAACTGCTTGTGAGTCATTGGAGATGTTTATCATTGTGTTTTATGCCCGACTCAAAGGCCTCTGTCTTACAAACAGTGCTGGTAGCATGTGGCTGAGGTGGCTTCAGGAAGCGCCTGGCATTTTAAAGCCATACAGTATCCCTGGTGGCTTGAGTGATCTGTGTTCCGCCAGAGTTCACACAGCTGCTGCCAGCCTTGGGAGGCCCGTGCTCCCTTGGCTTAGGCTCTGTAGCCACCCCTGCAGCTAGGACCTTCCTGATTTATGTCCCACTTGGTTTGTTGTTGTTTTGTTTTCTTTCTTTCTTTCTTTCTTTCTTTCTTTCTTTCTTTCTTTCTTTCTTCTTTTTTGAGACAGGGTCTCTCTGTATAGCCTTGGCTGCCTTGGACTCACTTTGTAGACCAGGCTGGCCTCGAACTCACAGTGATCCGCCTGCCTCTGCCTCCCAAGTGCTAGGATTAAAGGTATGCACCACCACGTCCGGCTTCCACTTGGTTTTTAATATAAATTTCTTTTGTTTTTTTTTTTTTCCACTTTTGTCCATTATTTAATCCAATAAGCCAGTATTTGATGACTTTCTAGTACCCACAGGGCACTGGTTTGGGGTTTCTCACAGTGTTTTCTAATACTCTTGTGTGGGAGTTCACGATTAACAGATGTTGTTGGACATGCTCGTAAATGGTCTTGAAGCTTCCTTATTTAAGTAAATGTTACTTACAGGTCTTGATTAGTGAATAATTTGATGTTCCGGTTCATAGGTGATTTCTTTATAATTGTGTGAAAGGTGGCTCAGTCTTTTGGAAAGATTTGACTCCACTTAAACATGTAGAAAATAACAGGAAATATAACCTGTCATAACATGAGTATCAGTGGGGGGGTGGCTGGTGAAACAGCACCTGTTTATCTTTCTGTGTAGGATTTTTTGGAATGTAATTTTTCATATACAGGCAGATTTTTGAATAAAGTATACATGACTTACTGTTTAACTGGTTAGAGAGTTATTTACTAAAGATACTTCCATGCAGATTGAGATGACTTGATTGAAAAAGTGGATTTATCGCTTCAGGGTTCTGTTGTCTGTGTTGGCTGAAATGGAAACACAGCGAGGTACAAACGTCTAGCTGTTGCTGAGCAACAGTAACGTGCTGGGCGTGTCTACCTCAGGGAGCATCTCAGTAACCGCTGTGTGTGTTTTCTTGCAGTGTTAGCAGAGAACCCTCCCAGCTTCACCATTACTGTGACATCAGAGGCTGGAGAAAATGACGAAAGTAAGTGTGATGAAATTACTTGTGGTTTTCTAGGCTCCTTAGGAACGCTGCTCCTTCTGCAGTGCTGTGCAGTGCAGGTGTGGAGTTGCTGTTATTGTGCACAACTGTGGATGTGTAGCCTGTGTTTACTGTGGGCGTGGCTCCCAGGATGGAGGCAGTCAGTCCAGGCTCTGTAGTCTGGCACAGTATGCGTTGGGTTTAAAAGTGAAACAGGTTAACAGTACAGCAGATGAAGGGAAGAGAGAGGTTTCTGTTTCAGAAATTTGTCAAGTGATTCCTACTTTATGACTTCTGCTATGTTTTGGAAGTATAGCTTATTTATTGACTGTTTGCTTTTACAAACATGTTGAATGTACACCTGTCTGTTTATCATTGTCGTCATCCTCTTGAAGTAAAACAGCCTTAAAACTAGTAGGTTAAATAAATTAAATGTAGTGATAATGCAAAGGTTATCTATTTTTGGTCTAAGTCCGCTAACGTATATAAGTGGACAGCCTCAAGTATGTTTTTCTCAGGTGGGAACACCAGTTCTGTGAGGAGAATCAGCCAATTATAGCGGTATCCCTTGGAAACTGTTAGTTTCTTAATAATGGAAAGTGCATTTCACATTGAGGTTTTTGAAATCTCAATGAAAACGATAGATACAGTTCCTGTTTCTGTACTTTAAGTATTTACAAAATTTCCAGTACTACATTAAAGTTCCAAATAAAAACTGCTCTAAGCCCCCTGAACATCAGCTGGCTGTGTGAAACCCGTATGCATGCTGAATGTCATGGCACTGCTCATTGACTCACTAGAAGCACTGATTTTTATACTTTTAATATATTAACATTAAACCTTTATCTTGTGCGTTAGCTGTCCAGACTACTCTCAAGTTTACATATAGTGAAAAATACCCCGATGAGGCTCCCCTTTATGAAATATTCTCCCAGGAAAACCTAGAAGATAATGATGTCACAGACATTTTAAAATTACTGGCATTGCAGGTAAGGAAATCATTTTGTTTCATGATAGCATATTTTATTGGCCTGTATTAAATGTTGGCTAGAAAATGTTTTTAAATATATGTAAACAGTACATTGTCCAGTATTCATATGTAGACACAAAACATCGTTTTTTAAAAAGACAAGATTTTTATTTTTGGAGAGTTTTATTCATGTATAAAATGTTCCCTCCGAGAATCCCCTCAGTCCAGCTCCCCCCACCTTCATATCTTTTCTTCACATCTTGTTCTTTCTTTTTTGTTGTTTTAAAGATTTGTTTAGTTATGTGCACGCATGTGTGTGTTTCTAGGTGGCTATGTGCATGTGAGTGCTGGGACTGTCAGGGCTGTTGGGTCCCCTGGAGCTGGGGTATCAGGCAGTTGTGGCTGTCCCAGGTAGGGCCTGGGAGCTGTATGATCTTTTGGAAGAGTGCTTGGTGCTCTTACCTCCGCTGAGCTGTGTCTCCAGCCCTTCCTTCAATAGCTCACTAAGACCAATTAGTTGGCTAGGGACCATTCACTGGAGCATGGGCAACCCACTGTTGGTCATACCCCAAAGAAAAGTGACCCTTTCCCATAGAAGCTACCACTCAGCTAAGGGCCGGCGGGCCCTGTGCCTTGCCCCTTCAGTGTTGGAATTTTGGCAGGTTGAAGGAGTACAGGTTTTTTGTAGGTCTCTACAGCTGTCATGAGATCATGAGTGTCACGACTGTGTCATGTCCAGAAGACACACAACACCTCTCTGCCTTCTGGATCTTACAGTCTTTCCACATACTCTTCCATGATGTTCCGTGAACTTTGGGGATAGAATGGGCTGCCATACATGTCCTGTTTATGGATGAGGACGCAGCAGTCATTTATTTTCCACACTTTGGGCAACTACAATTCTCTCCAAGGTTGGGAACACCCTAATCTATAAATACAATCATAAATACTTGAAGGCTGTTGGACAACACAGTCTTTAGCAAAGCAGTAGTAGTAGGTTCCCTGTTAGGCTCCGTGACTTCCCTAGTCATGTGCCAGGTTTTGACCAGGTTTACAGGAAAACACCGTGTGAATTTGTACTATGTATATACCTGGGGCCTGCAAAATCTAGAAAAGGCTACTGGACCACCTGGAACTGGAGTTACAGAGAAATATCTAAATTAAATGATTTATTATAGATCAGATGGACTTGAAGGATATCTATGTAACATTCCATCCAAACACTGAAAAATACACATTTTCTCAGCATCCTGTAGAACTTTCTCTAAAACAGATTATATATTAGCACACAGACCAAGTCTCAGAAAACACAAGAAAACTGAAGTAATTGGAGCAAGAGAATCTCTAGAGCACACGCACACACATGCACAGAGATTAAACAGCATGCTACTGAATGAGTAAAGGTCCTTGAAAAAGTCAGGAGGGAAATAAAAACATTCCTAGAATCAAATCAGAATGAAAACAACATAGCAGAACCTATGGAATATGATGCAAACAGTCCTAAGAAGGAAGTTTATAGCTTTATCTATGATAAAAAAAAAAATCTCAACTTAAAGATACCTCAAAGCTATTGAAAATGAAGGATCCAAACCCTAAATCAGTAGACTGAAAAAAAGAAATCATTACGCGTAGTGCCAAAATGAATGAAATGGAAACAAACAGAAAAAAAAAATGCAAAGAATCAAAAAACAAGAATTGGATCTTTGAAAAGATAAACAAGATAGACACTTAGCCAGACTTACCAGCAGAAAGAGAATAGGGCTGAGGGACTGCTCAGCAGTTAAGAGCACCTGCTGCTAGTGCAGAGGACCTGGGTTTGCTTCCTAGCACCCACATGGTAGATCACAACTTGAGGATATTGAAGTCATCTGCTCTGCTTTGCTGGATTAGTCTCTGATGTTACATCCATGTCCTCTTAAGTTATCTTAATCAGTAAGAAGTGGCCCTTCTATTTCTTCCTCATGAGGTTTTGGTTTTAAATCTAAGTTGTTAGATTTTAGAACAACAATACCTGCTTGTTTCCTAGGTCTGTGACCTAGTCATTAAAGGCAAGGGCACATGTAGCTTGGGGTGGCCTTGAACTCCCTGTGTAGCCAAGAATCCCTGACCCTTTTACTTCATCTCACAAATGCTAGGATTTACAGATTACTACTTCTGGCTCTATACTCAAGTTTTCAATGTCCACTTATCCAACTATATGGTATAACTGAGTGAAGAATTATATTATAAACATGGGATTTAATTATTACAATAACATTGTATTTGTGGTCAGTTTTTTCTTTCCTGAGAAGTTTGTTGTTTGCTACTTTTGCTTGCTTTACACAGGCCGAGGAGAATCTTGGCATGGTGATGATCTTCACCCTCGTGACAGCTGTTCAGGAAAAGTTAAATGAAATAGTAGATCAAATAAAAACCAGAAGAGAAGAAGAAAAGAAACAGAAAGAAAAGGAAGCAGAAGAAGCAGAGAAGGTGTAGATGAAAACCTTGTTTTCCATTTTCTTCACATCTCTTGATTGGCTTGATATTTAGCTTTGTTTGTTTGTTTTTCTGATAATTTTAGTAACTTTTGAAAATTGTAATAGACTCAAATGTATATTTTACTATTAGTGAAGTTTTGGCTGATGACGTATTGTGAGTAACAGGAGACAGATTGATAAAACTTATTTGTATGGCACCAAGAAATAGAAGTCGTTCCAGCCAGGGAGTAGAGCTGAGCTATCAAGCCCCGTCACAGTGATCTAAACAGTTCCTGTGTGCACAGAGACCAACTCCAAAGCCTGAACTGACACAAAAATGTGATGGCAGGGTTATGTGTATTCAAAACATATTAAAATCAAGAACTTTCTTAATAAATACCTATTTAGTACACTGCATATTATCTTTTTTTTTTTAATTTTTAGAGGAAGAATGTTTTTAAAAATTGACTTTTCCATTATAAACTGCTGAAAGTAACTAGAGCTCTAGCCCAGGCAGAAGTCATGAATGCTTTTCTGTGCTTCACTTTTGTGGTTGTGTGTATCTAGACGGCAGACTGATTTGGCTTCATCTGTTAAGGTACTGCCTTACTGACATAGTGCTTTGTGTCTTTCACTTTCTAAGAAACTATTTCATGGCACTCCTGTTACAATTGAGAACTTTTTGAGTTGGAAGGCCAAGTTTGATGCAGAACTCCTGGAAATTAAAAAGAAACGGATGAAAGAAGAAGAACAAGCAGGGAAAAATAAGCTAAGTGGTATGGTGCCTCCCTGGCATAGTCACGCCTGCCACCTCACACCGCATGCCACTTCCTGACAGCAAAGATGATGGGACAGATTTCTGTAGCCTCCTTGTGTCTTTTCATACACAGTTCATAGTTACTGTGTGTGCTACGGGTTGCTTGGTGTGTGGTGAGTTGCTTTGTAGTCTAGATCCTGAGGTAAGAATATTGAGGAAGGGGATGCAGGCTGTCCAGGTGCAACCTGATAGGCTGTGGTCAGAAGGCGGGAGAGGAGGACCCCCCTGGTCAGAGGTCATGGGGAAGGGTAGGGCGGAAGAGGGAAGGAGGGTGGGAACTGGAAGATAAAAGCAAGGGGATTACAATTGAGATGTACTGCAAATAAATTATAATAAGAAGACTCAATGAGTAAAAATAAATACTGAGGACTAAAATGAAACCCAGAGTTTTTCAGGCCCACGCAACCTAAGCTTTTCACTTTTGCACAATTCATATTTATTGGAATTCCCAGAAACACAAATGCTCAGATTTGTTTTCTTGAGTTCTTTAACCTTTTAAGTAATTGTAGGGGATGAAGGAATGCTGTGCCATTTGAATTAAGCATATTTCTTTCTTCTAGGGAAACAGTTATTTGAAACAGATCATAATCTTGACACATCGGATATCCAGTTCCTGGAGGACGGTAAGATACTCTCAGACATCCTTATGGATGTCATGTGTCATCTTCTGATCTCTGGAAAGTGGAGAATATTTTTATTTAGTGTGAAATTTTTCTACCAGACTTGTTAAAAATACATTTTGAAGATAAGGTTTAATAGTTTTTCAGTTGAGGGCGGGGCATGGTGGCATACTCTTTAATCCCAGCACTCGGGAGGCAGAGGCTAGCAGATCGCTGTGAGTTTAAGGCCAGCCTGATCTACAAAGCGAGTCCAGGGCAGCCATAGCCACACAGAAGACCCTGTCTCCAAAAAACAAAAAACAAAAACAGTAAACAAACAAACAAAAAGTTCATCAGTTGATATACTCAATCTAAGTGTTTAAATTATATAGCAATGTGACTTTTTTTTTTTTAATGACTTAAGTGTTTGAAGGGTGGCAGTTATAGTACATGAACTTCTGTCACTGAAAAACTGGGACAGTGTGGCTCAGGTGACGATTTTTCTCAGAAGTCTGTATCACAAATGCGGGAGAAGCAAATCCACGTCTGCTCTGGGTGTCGAGAACCCTCTCATGTGGAACTCCCAGCACCCCCTGCTGGGCAGCCAGCCCTTCCTCCTGCTGTACAGTTGTGGAGTATTTTGTCTTTGCTTTCCTCCTTTTGCTCCTATTTCTGCCTCTACCAGCTACCCGTCCACCCATCCTGCATCTCTGCCCATCAGTGAGCACCATGAACCATTCTCCGCCTTCTGCAGCTGATGGTCTGCAGTGCTTGAGCACTGGCCCCCGTGCTCATCACACCTGGTCACAGCAGCACCTTCTCAGGGTTATATACACCCCATTACCCTCCTCCGTCCACCTTGTGCTTTGGAGTTCTCTGTGTTGGGCCTCTCAGACATGGCCTGGGTCTGGAGGAGGGCAGACTCTGCTGCTGTGGCCCACTGCTAAACCATCCCTCCTAACCTCGCGGGGGCCCACGCTGGTACTCGCCCGTGTCCATTGTTTGCAGTGTTTAGAATGGAACTCAGGGCCTTGTGCTTGAATGTTAATGCTGTCATGGAGCTGTCCTGCCACCCTCAATATTTTTTTTCCTCAAATATATATTATTACCTTCTCTAGGAGATAGATCAAGATTTTTCTTTTTATGATCTTAGAAACAAAACCCAATGCTGGACATGTGGCTCTCTATCTGTGCTCATGAAGACTGAGCTGTTCTGTTCTACAGTGTGAGGTATAGGCCAGTCTGCTCTATAGAGTGAGACACTCACACAAACCAAAAGTCAGAAGCTCAGTAGGATATTCTCTGTTTTGAGGAGGAATTCTAGCATCCTACAGCCTCATCTCATTCTACTGGGCTTAAGAAACTGTACTAGCTTAACTTTCCCTTCCCTCCCTCCCTCCTTGCCTCCCTCCCTTCCTCCCTCCCTCTCTTTCTTTCTTTCTTCAGCAGTGTCTCACTGTATAGCAGTGGCTGGCCTGGAACCTGCTCTGTAGACTGGACTAGCCTTGAGCTCGCAAAGATGCCCCTGCCTCTGCCTCTGCCTCTGCGGACTGGGATTAGAAGCAGTTTGCAGCATGCTTGGCTTCACTTCCTCTTGACTCCTTTCTTCTCATAAGCTGAAGTATCTCCTCATTTCTATTCGATTTCCCAGAAAGACCTGTGAGTCTTCCTTATGTGTCTCCAAGCAATTAATTTCCTTCTCTCATTTGGAGGTTTTATTATTTTTGCCTGTAGTTTCATTGTAGCCACCTAAATAATTTCTCTGAATCTCTTTCTCTTTTTCTTTTTAAAGATTTATTTATTTTATGTGTATGAGTATTTGCCTGCATGTATGTATGCTTAGTGGCCATGGTGGTCAGAAGAGGGTGCTAACCCCTGAAACTGGTGTTACAGTAACATCTGTAACTCCATGTGTGAGCTACCATGTAGGTGCTGGAAATGGAACCTTGGTCCTCTGGAAGAGCAGCCAGTGCTCTTAGTGTCTCTCCAGCTTCTGAATCTCTTCACCCTTTCCAGGGCCTTGGATGCTCTATATTAACTGCTCTTCTTCTGAGAAGGAGAAACTCATTCTTAACAATAAAACTTTACAATTTTTTGAGGAAAAAAAACTGCACAGTGTCTCTCAATCAGGCCTTTCATGTATTACTTGTAGGTGTTTTTCTTTAAAATCTTGTTTTCTAATTAGAAGTATCAATCTCACTTTTTTTTTTTCCTTTCAAGACTGTTTCTCTGTGTAGCCTTGGCTGTCCTGGACTCCCTTTGTAGACCAGGCTGGCCTTGAACTCACGGCCATCTGCCTGCTTCTGCCACCTTGTCTGGCTGCTGTGTGTTTTAAATACTTCTAGAATTTCTTCATCCTGACCTTGGTGTTCTGGTGGGATTCAAATATTCCCTGAAGCTATCTGAGAAGCTTTCGGTACTCCAGAGTCAACTATCCTTTGGCCTGGATTTAGTATATTAGTACATTGTGGGCACAGTGGATGTGCTGTTTCTGTAGTTAAGGCGAGGTTGTCTTGCTCTTTACAGCTGGGAACAATGTGGAGGTGGATGAGTCCTTGTTCCAGGAAATGGATGACTTGGAGCTGGAGGATGGTGACGATGATCCTGACTACAATCCTGTTGCCGCAGGGAGCGACTCCTCAGACTGACGCGCTGCCCCTGTATCCAGAGAGGTGTGACCGCCACAGCATCTGTGGCTATGATGAGAGGGTTTGGATCTTCCTTTCGTTTTTTTTTTTTTCTAAGAAAAAACATATTTTTCAGGAGAATATTCTTCTGATAGCTTTCATCATTGAACTTAATAAACTGCCCATAAAATTTCAAATATAAAATGTTTACTTGCTCTTATTGATAAGCAGTTTAGGTATTTTAAATCATGTGGTGTTGGAGAGAGCCTCTGCCTACATCACTGATGTAGCTGCTGCTGTACATGTATAGGTTTACAGATGAGGAACTGGCAGAACTCAGGATTTCTATGCTGAATCAGTGTCTTACAAGAAGTCTTGAGTGAATAGCACAATGACCTGGACTCCCAGGGCCTGGTACAATCATTCTGAGTGTTAACAAAGTTGGAAGCTCAAATATTATGTAGGGAGGGATAAAATGGACTTTATTGCAGTGGTGGCAACATTTGAGTCAGAGTTTGATGGTTTTGAGGTGTGCACTGCTGGGTTCTTCTTGGAGTAGATCCACAAGGAATCTGATTTTAAAACATTTCAGTCTCATTACAGCAGGTCTAGAGGTGCTCTAATACAGTCTTGATTGAGTCTCTGGCCTGTTGGTTTGTCTTACCCGGTTAGTGTTTTCCCTCCAGATAACCAGTCTAGCGGGTCTCTTGGGACTATTGGTTATTGGAAGAGAAATGCATCCCGATACATGCCTCTGGGATGCTGTTTGTCCTCATGTTAAATTGAGGTGGCTGTTCAGGGCATCAGGTAGGAGAGCCAGGCTTCCTGCAAACTCTCCAGTTGCTTCAGTTTTATAAGGTTGACTTGACCCTGGGGCAAATCACTTGTGTCATTCCAAGTATTGATCTTCAGTCAAAGATATGTCTGTCACATATCCACAAATGCAGTGTCCACCCCAGTTATTTTTGGAGTGAGACTTATGATTCAAATCAGACTGTTTATGATAAAACTATTGTTCTGGGAAGTCATGGCACTCTCTTTTAATCCCAGCACTTGGGAGTCAGAGGCAGGAGGATCTCTAACTTTGAGACCAGCCTGGTCTACAGAACGAGTGAGCTCCAGGATAGCCAGGGCTACACAGAGAAGCCCTGTCTTTAAAAACCAAAAATAAATAACCAACCAACCAAATAAGTAGATAAGTTTATTTAGGGAACTCATGGAACTTAGTGCTTTTGGAAGATGTTTTGGTTGTCCTTGATGCCTGGTGGCAGCACTAACTTTCAGCACGTCTATGCAGAAATAGCCAAAAGTTCCTGTTATGTGAGCTTATCCTTTCCTTAGAGGAGACTTGTAGAACCACATCAGTAGATACATAAGAACCTGGAGAAACTGTTCAATTAGGGTTAACAGAGCAGTGAGGAATGGCGAGCCAAGGCCAGGTTCCTGCCCTGGATGTGCCAAGGAGTCATTCTGTCTTCACGTGACTCACAAGATTTGACACTGAAATGGGTTTCCACCTTGGTCGTTCCAGACTGCTGGGAAGAGCAAATGATAAAAAGACGACCTGGCTCGTTCTGACGACACCTCAAGAGTTTTCATGAGAATATAAATCCCAACTGGATTCCCAGTCTGGGAAGGAGCCCAGGGCTCCATTTGTGGAGCAAGCATTTGTCAGTGGCCTTGGAAGCAGTGTGTGATCACTTGGATGTGAGAAAACTAATGGTTTTTACTTTTCTTTTCTTCTAGTTGTGGCAAGTGATATAAAAAATATTAGTAGAATAAAAAGGCAACTACATGTCATCATGCTGGACTCTTGTGGCAAGATGAGCCCTGGATAGGGAATGGGTGAATTATGGGAAGAGTGAGAATGTTTTTTTTTTTGTTTTGTTTTGTTTTGTTTTGCTTTTGAGAATGCTCTTAAGAGTTCAAATCCGTGAGAATGACTGAGTTGTCACCCGGGTCTCATCCTTGAGCCAACCTGATATGCAGTGTAAAAACACAGATTTACTTTGCATTTGTTTGCTGGCGACCATCCCTTAAAGGTTCCATTCAGTAAACCGATAGCACTGGACAGCTACTATATGCCATGTGCCCTTGTTGGCCGTGTGACCATCTTCCCTCCTCTTTATGAAGAGAAACAATGCAGCTCAGTCAGGAATTTTATTATTGTGACTAGAACTGTAGAATCTTATCCACTCTCAGCCACCACAACAAATGTATTTAATAATATACCAAATGTTCAGTTGTCCCAGTTCAGGCCAATACAGTGGCACTGTCCACAGACCTGAATCATAATGTTAAAGTGTGCTCTTTCCTTTAAGTGTGTGATCCGGGTAAACATTTCGGGAATACTGAACCAAAGGAGAAGAAGAACACAGAGGGTAGACAAGAAAACAGACTCAGACAGACAGCCGGAAAAGCATGGCCTTGCCAAGACAGCGTGAGCAGAAGGAGGTAGTGCTTCCTAGGGAAGGCGACCAGAGCCGGGTAGGGCTCTGTCTTCGTGCTACTGTTCTTGACTGTTGTCTCCTTGCAGATGGGAGCGTTTGCTTTGGAAAACCTCTGTGTTAGCACCAGGCTTCAGACACTTACACAACAAGCAATACACAGTAGGATTCTCTGCAGCCAGAACATACTTCACATTTTACAGGTTTTTTTTTTTTCTTAAAAAGGTTATGGGTTAATCTGGGAGAGGTGATGCATGCCCTTAATCGCAATACCTAGGAGGCAGAGGTTGGTGGATCTCTGAATTTGAGGTCAGCATGGTCTACAGAGGGAGTCCAGGACAGCCAAGGCTACACAGAGAAACCCTGTCTCAGGGGCAGTGGTGGGGCGGGGGTGGGGAGGGTGAAGTTAAGAATCAATACTGAACAAAAAGAAGAGCTTGAAAACCACTTCATGATACACCATGATACACTGACACTCTAGACTTAGCAGCAACAGCAGAATCAGCGACTGCAAAATGGGACGTGATCAGTGATCGCTGCATGGTTTTTGCATTTCAGTCAAAGTCACTTGCTTTTATCAACTGATCTTTATTGAATACAAGCCTCTGAATATTTGTTTTTTATGGGAAGGTTGGGGCTTTAATCTTCTTGACATTGGTCCTCGATTGATAATGAACCTTGCCCTTTGCACATGGACTTGAAGCTAAGCACAAAGGGAAAACAAGGTAGTGAAGATTTGATTCTTAATATTTTAATTTTCCAGTCATGTCTTGACACATTTCCTCTCACAAATATACACGATGAGGTTGTCAAGACTGGGGAGATATCAACAGTGAGTAAAAGACCTTGCCTTGCAAGCATGAAGACTGAGTTGGATCTTCAGATCCCTGGTAAAGCCAGATGTGGTAGTCCGTGTATTTAACCCCAGTGTTCCTAGAGAGAGAGCGGGAGGTAGAGAAAGGAGACTCCCTGAAGCCCCAGGGTCAGCTAGCCTGGTGTATGTAGTGTCAGACAAGAGACTGTCTGTGTAGATGGTGATGGCGAACATCTGCAGTTGTCCTCTGAGTGCCACACATGTGCTGTGCCATGCAGATGCCCAATGAACACACACACACACACACACACACACACACACACACACACACACACACACGTATACATTATACACAGGTGAAGATTTTGTAGTTTGTTTGTTTTGAGATAGGATGTCTCCATGTAGCTCTGGCTGTACAGGAACTTGCTCTGAAGACCTGTCTGGCCTTGAATTCAGCGATCTGCCCTACCTCTGCCTCCCAAGTCCTGGGATTAAAGGTGTGTGTCACCACTGCCCAGCTATGCAAACATTTTTGAAAGGGAAGTATATGATTGTCTCAAATGTTGGAAGTGGTGAGACCAAGAGCCATGGGAGCATGGTGAAGTTCCTGAGTGTGTGACCCTTAGTTCCCTCCTCTGTAGGGGAGGTAATACAGAATTTATTTCAAAAAATGAAACTGAAGGCTATAAGAATGCTCATCAATCAATACCCCTTGTTTGAACTTCTAGGGGACCTGAGGTCAGTTCCCAGAACCCACTTGCATCAACTGGGCTGTAACTCCAGCTCCAGGGAGTCTGACACCCTCCTCTGCCCTCTCTAGGCCCTGCACACAACCCTGCCCCCCACCCCGACATAGTTACAGAATTCAAAGGAAATAGAAAGTGGCCAACTGCTCTAAGATGGGTGCTTATCAGAGAAAGTTTTCACAGGTCTTTGCCTATAAATCCTTCCCATTCCACCATATTAGATTACACCAAAGGGGGAAGTGTAGCCATCTCCTTTTTCCATTACTACATCAAACCAAGCAAAAGCTGGGCAAACACTGAGAGGCTGCTGAGCATAGCGTCTTCTCTGTTCCTTCAGTACAGAAACTCTTGCCTGTGCATATTGCAGAAGAAGACAAGTAGCAGTTGTGGGGAGCAAGAATTCAGAATGTGCACCCCCTTTGCATAGCCCACTGTAACTATTAACCATGAATCCTGGTGAAAGGAGAAGAGTGTTTACTGTTACTCCTTAATCTTTGGTTGCAATAAAATGTGTGTGTGTGTGTGTGTGTGTGTGTGTGTGTGTGTGCGCGCGCGCGCGCATGTGTGTTTGAATCTGTAAGTACTGTGAAGAGAAGCTCTGTTAGCATGTTTGTCCAGGCAGTTACCACTAGGTATTGATTTAATGTGTGTAATGAATGGATATTTTCCTCTCCTAGGTTCACTCTGCACAGTGTTAGTGATGCACAGCTCGCTGCAGCTGAACTGTGGAACTATGTCTCCTAAGAAGCACACACTAACCAGTCTTTACTGCAGTTAGTGCAATGCTGCTAAATGTTGTAAACTCTTGCATGAATTCATCATCTGATTTTAGATATAATTCATTAGCACATAACTTTTTTTCTTGAAAAACAGTATGGGCAAGTAGTATTTTCTGAGTTACAGAAAGTGAGTTGCAAGATTTCTGAGAGGGGCTGGTTTTAGCTGATATGGAACTTGAATTAGGCCATTAAAAATGGATCAACCAATCAGACCCTGCACTTTGCACATGTATGGCCAGTGCTGCACTTTTGTTCTCATGGGTGTATTTTAAAAAGCAAGGCTCAGTCAGTTCTGTTCTTTTTTCTTATTTATTTATTCATTTTTATTGTGGATACCTTAGTAGGGAGGATGGCTTGGAACTTGGAATCCCCTTGCCTCAGTTCTCTGACTGCAGAAAGAATAGGTGTGTGCTGCTTCATCTGGCTAGCTTGGTGGGTTTTTTAAAATTATGATTTATAGCTGTTGAGTTTTGCATAACTATTTTCAAGAAAAACCCTATTTGGCTAATTTTAATTTTTGTTTCATATAATGTGTACTATTAAAATTATAGACAAGTAAATTTAAAAAAAAACCACCACTCTGACTGTAGCAAATGACAGTAGAACCAACACAGAGTTGGTTGGGGATGATCCTCAGCTTGCATGCTTAGTGACTTCTCACTGACCATATTGTGCTAGGCTGAGTGGATCTGGACAGCACTGGTAATGCAAGGACACTATCGCCACCTATCGACCAAATGGAGGTAATTGTCTTCAAAGTATAGTGCCACCTAGTGGTTTTGTGATTCATCTATTCTAGCCTCAGCACTGTTGTGCTTTTGGCAGCTCTTATTAGCAAAAGGAACTCAGATTAAAATCCAAGGAGAGAGTCTTGAAAGTAAAATTTAGATGTGGGCCAGTGAGATAGCTCAGGATATAGGCACTGCTGCTGAGCTTGATGGCCTGGGTGTGGTCACCAGGCCACATGGTGGAGATGCAGACTGCTGCAAGTCCTCCTCTGAACTGCACATTTCCCCCTAACTCCTTACACACACACACACACACACACACACACACACACACACACACACACACACACACACACACACACGGGGGGGGGGGGGGTGCAGCAATGAACAAAAAAAGTAAAGATCTATTAGAAGTATAAGTACTTTTCTTTTAATGGAAATTGATACAAATTTTGTCTTAAGGATTTTTTTCTCCATTTCATCTTTATTGAAAGTGAGGATATAAAATGGAGGCTGCTTTTTTGGACACGTACCAGATAAGCAGTAGCTCCAGTGAACAGGAATATAAATATATTATCAATAAGGCCTAATAATGTTCATTATCAGATGTAGAGTTATTATTACGGTAGTATAACCTCCTACAAATCAATCAAGGCCCAGATACCTGTTGTATTTTAAAATACTGTTAGTAAGTAATGATGCAGGGCACATATTAATACCCTAAACTACTTCCCATAGTGCCATCTGCTTCTAATAATTTCCACCAAGCTACTTGCCATCCACAATCCCATATACTTGCTAATGTTCTGTGTATTGTATTGTGGTTATCCTGTATTGTTTGAATAATATCCACTTATAAGTGAGTGTGTACCATGTGAGTCTTTCTGGGTCTGGGTTATCTCACTCAGGATGATTGTTTCTAGTCCCATCCATTTGCGTACAGATTTAATGATTTCTTTATTTTTAACAGCTGAGTGGTATTCCATTGTGTAATTGTGCCACAGTTTCTTTATCCATTCTTCAGTTGAGGGACATTTAGGCTGCCTCCAGGTCCTGGCTGTTATGAATATAGTTGAGCAAATGTCCTTGTATGAGGGAGGAGAGGGTACTAGGGAGGAAGGATGGGATCAGGAGTTGACAAGGGAGGGGGCTACAATTGTATGTAAGATGAACCAATAAAAAAAGAAAAAATGATTTTGTGAACAGAGGTATTTGCATTTGTTTTACTTCTCCATCCTGGATTCTTTCAAAACTCCATGAAGGTTATCATTTCGATGGCCTGTGGTCATTTTCCTCAGTTGAGTACATATGGACTCTTGATAGCAGAACACGATGAAACCACAGGTATATTTGAAGGTATGCAGTCAGTGCTTTGTTTTATCATTCACTTTGCATTGGTTTGCAGAGTAGTTGGAGACCACTTTGCTGTAAAGTCCTGTAATACAATTCTGTCACACAGAGTTACTAAGGAACACCTAAGATCTATTGACTGAATTTGGACAACTTGGTAGAAGAGTTTCAGTTTAATTACACTTGTTTCTGGCATGTGTGGTAGAGGGAGGATGGCATATGTGACAAGTTGCATGTCTGGCGGACAGAGGACAACTTGAGGGCAACTCTCTCCACCATGTGGATCCCAGGGCTTGAACTTAGGTAACCAGGATTGGCAGCAAGTGCCTTAAACTGCTGAGCAATCTTACTATACTGATACGGATGACAGGTGAGGACACTCTTGTTTTAGGTAGTGGTCCAAACAGAATGTTCACTGTACTGTTGATGCCATTACTAAAGAAGTTCAAACAGCAAGCAAGCATGGGAATTGATGGTGGAATAAGATTCCACATCATAGGAGCCTCTTGTCCTCTCAATCTTTTCCTTGTTCATTTCAGTTGGTTACATCAGAGGATAACGAAAAAGCTAGAATTTCAGGGTCAGTAACTACTGCATGTAATTCCACATAAGCCTATCTAAGAAAAACCTCAGACTGCTCATGTGTAAGTGGCAATATCTGCAATGCAGCTTTGTTCAAAATATACTTTTATATTATATTCTCTTAATAGCAAATTATTATGATATTTTGGGTTATATTTTGGTAAACATCTACTACTTATGCTGTACTTGGATGAATCCTCCTGGAGAAAATGATACGTGAAAGAAGAGAAGAGCGTTGGCTAGAGTAGGTCTCACCTGGTTCCTCTTGTTTGATTCTCTTGGTGACCTTGGGCTCAGTATCATTGGTTCCAACCTATTCATTATATTTGTTCTGTATTGTTATCTTTAAACTTCACACCCATTGCTTATAATAAAATTGGCTAAGTACTTGAAACAGAATAATGCCTGGTACACAGAACCAATAGAATTAGAGGCAATGATGAACGACAGGCGTACTTAACATAACCACTCTTTCTAAATCTCTCCGTTGCTCAGATATAGCTAACTAGAAGTATTTTAAAATTTAAATTTATTTCTTTATTTTATGTGTACAAGTGTTTACCTGCATGTCTATTTGTGTACCACATGTGTGTCTCTGCCTGCGGAAGCCAGAAAAGAGCACTGGAGAGCCTGGCACTGGAGTTACAGAGGGCTGTGACCCTCCTTGTCCCTGCTGTGGCTCAACCTGGGTCCTCTGGAAGAGCAGCAAGTGCTATTGATTACTTAGCCATTTCTTCAGCCCATCTGAAAGGATTTTGACTGTGCCTTCTAATTGCTGATTACTTTCACCTGATGTGGGTTGAGCAAACAGAAGACCAACTACCAGACAGGTCCATCCTGGCACCAAGGGATAATCACAGCTTAATTATAAAATGAGTGATGTTTTTGAAGAAAGATTTTGATCAAAAATAAGACTTAAGAATTCAGTTAGTTTTAAAATGCAGTCATTTTAAGGGAGGAGGAGAAGAAAGAGGGAAAGAGGGAGGGATGGAGGAAGAGAGGCAGAGGAGATGGGAAGAGGGAGAGGGAGAGGAGAATGGGAACACATTGGGATGCTATTTACAAGACTGCCACAACCACAGACTCCTAAAAAGTTGGTGTGCCCTTAAAAAAACAAACTTCCTTTGGAATATTTGCCCAGGTGGTACATTTTTTCAATTTTGTACTCTTTGACAATTTTGATACATCCATCAACTGCTGGCCTAGTGCTGAGTGACCCATAGTACCACAATATAATACAAACTAGTAGTATTGATGATTAACTATTGTGTATTCCATTAATTAAGAGAATTTAAAAATGTTATAAAAATGTAAATGTTTCACATATAGCCTATGTTGATTAAAACACAAACATTAAGACATTGATAGATATCAAGTACATACATTATACATGAATAGTTATATATTATACATAATTTATATATATTAAATATATAATTGGTATATATTTCATCACTTGTATTTACTGGCCCCCACACTATGCTAGACCCTAAGACTGTATGCAATTATAATATTATCTCCACCCGAAGAAATTAATACTTGCATTAAATGTATTTTGGTGAAATAAAGGACAAAGCAATTGAACAATTAAAGTCTGGTGAAGGTTGTACTAGTTGTGAAGTTAGAATAAAATTTATAATCATAGCTTTGGAGGAGCAGGCATATAAAAAATGCTCATAATCCGGGCAGCTGGACTTTGAATTGTGTTCTTGTTCCTAACCTATATTTTACTTTCCAACTTTTTTTTATACTTTTATTGAATGTCTATGATTTACACATCATGCATCAAAATCCCTCTCTTTCCTCCAGTGAAATAAAACAAACAGACAGACAAAAAGTCTTGTCACAGAAGCTGTAGTGTTTACTGTAGTATAGCCTTTGGTACACATATGTCTACTTTCAAATGTTCAGTTCATTGCTATGAGTCACGGGTCTGGTTGGAGGCCTCCGTACACTATCATTACTGGATCCTCATTGGGACTGTTGTCGGATATCCCACTGTTGCTGTGTGTCAAAGAGATTCTTAATCTTCAAATCTGCAGGTTGGGCCCCTTCATGTGTTCCAGCAGGTCCTACATGGGGTAGATGTTGGGGTGAGGTTCACCCAGAGCCCTGGATCAGGGCCCACTGCATTGTCCTCATGGTAAGGCTGGCTCTCCTGCTCCCATTTCTGAGGGCAAGGACCACTCTCCCACTCCCATGCCATCAGGGCAGAGCTAGCTCACCTACTCAAGTGTCCTCAGGGTAGGGCCGGCTCATCTGGCCCTACATGATCATGGCAGGGCCGGCCCACCGACTCCCACATTCCCAGTGCAAGAGCTCCTCTCCTGCTCCCATATTATCAGTGCAGGGCCCCATCTCCTGCTCCATGTCCTCAGCATAGGGTCCCTCTCCCGCTCCCATGTAATCAGGGCAAGGTCTGATCTCCTGTCCTCAGGACAGAGCCTGCTCTCCTGCTCCTGTATCCTCAGGGCAGGTCCAGCTCACCCACCCCCAAGTCATCAGGACAGGGCTGGCATACCTGCTCCTGCATCCCTAGGGCATGGCCCACTCTCCCAATCCCATGCCATCAGGGCAGGGCTGGCTCACCCACTCCTATGTCCTCAGAGCAGGGCCTGATCTCCCGCTCTCCCACACCCATGTCATCATGGCAGGGATGGCTCTCCTGCTCCAGTGTCCTCAGGTCAGGGCCAGTTTTCCCACTTCTGTGTCCTCAAGGAAGGGCCAGCTCTTGGACTCCCATGTCCCCAGGGTTGGCTCACCTACTCCTACACCTTAAGAGCAAGATCTGTTTTTGTGTCCTCAGGGTCAACTCACCTGCTTCCAAGCCCTCAGGGTCAGCTGTCCTGCTCCTGTTCAATTTGCCAGATTGCTACTGGCCGTCAAGGGCCTGGATGGCCTCCTACTCTTGTAGGTACTGGATGTTGTTAGCCATCAAGCAGGTGGCAAGTGGAGGTTCCTCAGAGTCTTCGTTGAGTAGCTCACAGAAACCATCAATGTTGGCTCAGATCAGCTTCTTGTCCCAGGGAACTTGGGGCTCTATTAATTTGCACCTCCCGAGTCTCTGGTTCCATTGCTAGCTCCATTCAACATGGGCCCCTGCCACGGTGCTGCCCCTAGTATCTACCCCTGCATGATCCAACTCTCAGCATTGACGATGGCCCTGGCCCTTGAGAGGAGTTCTGTCCTTGAGGCCTGTGCTGTGGGCAGTCTAATCCTTACTAGGGCTCGACTGGAAAAGCACTCCTTCCTCGAATGCCATCTCTTTGACCTTAAATCAAGGTCATCAACAGTGGCCCCGGGGTCCATGGGAGCTCTCCTGAGTATGATACCATGGTCCTGCGGTGGGAGGGCATGGATGATCCACATGGCAAAATTTCTTTCTGGGAAACACCGTCACTATGTTTTGGAGCACTGAGTATGGTCCTTTGGTGGCTGTGCAGTCACTGCTCCTCCGTGGATCAGACACAGTGTATGATTGACGCCATCTTGGATGATCTCAGCTTGGGTATTTCTAATACATTGCACTAAGTGTTTCCTCCCAATCAGGATGCTCATGGGGGTGAACATTTCTGTGTAGCTCTGGAACACATTCATCCTCAGAATGCATTGAGGACCTCATGTTTCAAACCCCAGGCCCCATACCCACTGCACGGCCCTGTGCCCACTTGCCAACATTTTAATGGATGGATAAACGATAGGTTTTTTTTTCCCTCCAAAATCTCAGTAATTATTTGGCTTAAATATAATTTTATATAAAGATTCTAAGACACAGTTTAAACAGCAATGGAAGAAATATAGACATCTAGTTAAATCTGGGGGACAAGATTTGTGTTTGCATGTGTCATTTTGTGTTTTCTAATAAGATGCCATCAAAAATATAGACAGGATGAGATCATAAGAAAATTATTAATGAACTCTCTAGACCTGTGAATGATGGATGTGAAGGGAGCGGGAGGAGCTAGGAAGTGCCCTGTGATATGGTGACTAACAGTGAAAAGAGATGAGAAGAAAGATCTCAGACTTCTTTGTAACTTTGAGAAGTTTTGGCAATGGACCAGGAGAGGACCAGAGTCAGCATTCTTCATGGACAGAATCTCATGCTCAGAAGAAATTCCTTGAAGGTTCTTGCTGCATGTCCAGTCACTGGCCAGGAGAACACAAAGGACCATGTGGCTTCATTGTGGAGGAGTATCCGAGGCCTGGAACCAGAGGTGGTCCTCATGGCAGGACTTTCTGGTGACAGTTCTTGGAAGTGCTTTCCAGGGATGCAAAAGAAAATGGCCAACAAAAAATGGCAAGACAGAAAAAGTGGCAGAAGCTAGATAACACCTAACATGTATTTTTAACACAGTAAAAAAAAAAAACCTTTATGAAGATAATAGGAAAAATACATAACTGAAAAATATGTATTTCCTATAGAAAGATACAAGAGTTTTAAAAGCATGTTTGGATGTTTTATATTTATATGTTTATTTCACTTGATCACATCAAGAAGCTTCTTAAAACAGCAATCATAGAATAAAGACAGAAGAGATATGAGGTCGTTGTGAAAGGTAACTCAGAACAACTAAATAGCCCCCTGCATACTTTAAAATGGTATGAAAAAAAATCTATAATCTCTATAGTGTAGAAGACAGTGCATGAAATAAGAGTAGGACTGACTGTTCAACCTATGAGAGGGCTGAGTCCAAATAAACCCACAGCAGATTTAAAGTACCACAGCAGACAATGCACATAGTACACATGTTACTGAGCAAGCTCCCTCAGCTGCAGGGGATACTGTAGTGTTCTTGTGCTTTCCCTCCGTCTCACTGGCCTGCTGGGATTGTAGCTTGATACTTAGGTTGGGAAAGAGCAAATACTTAACTACAAAGAATAGTGCACTTCAGTAAGTGTCGTGCCCTACCCTCTGCCCCCCAATTGATATCCCTGTTTTGTACTATGCTTTCCTCACAACATGGATTATTTTACAAATATTTCCTTAGTTTTCATCATTATGTACACTGGGACAAGCTCACTGCTTAGCGGCTTAAATTATCCTTAGATTATGTCCTATTCTGTAACCAGGAAAGAATTCTACATTGAACCCATTAAGACTCTCCTGGGGGAAAATAAAGGAACTTCTCCTGTATCAACTTTTGTATTCTGTGGGAACCTGAGAATCATTACCTAATAGCAGTGCATGTGAGAAAGAGAAGACTGAAAAATGAACTAAAAGATGAGAGGAGATGGTGGAACAGGCCTTGAACAAAAGCCTATTATTATGGAAAACCAAAGACAGGTAATCTCTACATTTAAGTAGAGGAACATGTTCAGAAGGGCATCACTAGGACACTCCAAAGACATTGGAAAATAAATTAATATATGAAATGATTTTATAAACTACTTGAACCTTCATTAGATTAATTGTCTTGGCAATGGTAGAAACAGATTAGGTGCAATTGACAGTAGGAGGGTGCCTTACTTGGGTCTACTGTTTCAACTGATGAAACACTGTAGCAGAACAACTTGGTAAGGACAGGGTTTACTGGGCTTTCACTTCCATATACTGTTCATCATCAAAGTAAATCAGGACAGCAATTCAGCCAGGGCAGGAACCTGGATGCAGGAACTGATGCAGAGGCCACAGAGAGATGCTGCTTAGTTGCTTGCTCCCCATGGCTTGCTAAGACTGCTGTCTTATAGAACCCAGGACTACCAACCCAGGGTGGCCCCACCCAAAATGGGATGCTCCCATTTCCATCTATCCTTAATTAATAAAATGCCTTACAAAAAATGAAAAATAAAATGCCTTACTGCTTGGTTTTATGGAGACATTTTCTCAATGGAGGTTCCTTCCTTTTTTGACTCTAGATTATGTCAAATTGACAAAACTAGGCAGCATAGCTGACCTCTTGTCAACTTGACACACAAACACATCATTGTTAATCATAACTTTTCCTGTCTTGCTCTTCCTCAAGATCATACATTAAAAGCAACATTATAATGTAAACATTCCAAATTTCAAAAGTCCCACAGACTTTAAAAATTCAGTCTCCTTAAAACCTTTTAAAACTTAAGGTCTCTCAGCTGTAGGCTTTTGTAAAATAAAAGTAAGTTAAATGTTTTTTTACTTCAAGAGGGAAGAACTAGACACAGTCACAATCTAAATAAAGAAACTCAAATCCCAAACTTGTAAAGAAGTTAATGTCCAATTACCTGTGACTCGTGATCTTTTGGGCTCCTCCAAGTGGCTTGAGCCAATACTCCATATCTGCTCTCTGCAGCACCCACAGGTGGTCTTCTAGGCTATTTCTGGCTCCATTCCGCTTTTCCTTCTGTTCATGGTGGTCACCTCATGGCACTCATACCAAAACTGCTGGTGTTCCTTGCTGAAATTGGACTGCAATATTACAGATACCTACTCTGAGCTTCCTTCAGGGACTCTAGCTCTGCCACAGAGTGCCAAGCCTCAGCTGCTCTCCACAACCCGTTTATGCCTTCCAAACCAGTACCACCTGGGTGACATGTACACTACCAACTTGTAAGTGGGAGGTACATCCTTGGCTGCTACTGAATCACATCTGTAACCTCACTCTGAGGAAACATGTCTCAGAAGCCTTTATTTCAGTGATGCTGGTAACTATTTATCACAGATGATTCTTTAGCCACTGCTGGTCAGACACAATAAATTCGTCACACAAATGGCCCTGTCGAGTCCTTGCTTCCATGTGACATTCACAAGCCAGGCCTCCATCTTCTGCACTGCTCTCAAAATGCTTAACTTCCAAATTCCCACAGAATAGCCTCCTGAGCTCTCAATACTCAATGGTTTTCTGTCTCAAGGTTCCAAAGTCTACCATTTTCCTCAAAGCATGGTCAGATCTGTCACAGAAATACCCCTACTACCCTAGTACCAACCCATTTTAGTTAGGATTGCTGTTGCTCTGATGACACACCATTAACGAAGCAACTTGGATAGACAAGGTTTATTTCTGGTAAATACCCTGTTCATCATCAAAGGAAATCAGGACAGGAACTCAAACAGAGCAGGAACCTAGGGGCAAGAGCTGATGCAGAGGCCATGGAGGGGTGCTGCTTACTGGCTACCTGCTTATGTCTTGCTCAGATGCTTTCTTATAAAACCTAAGACAGACCAGAAGTGGCACCACCCACAATGGGCTAGGCCCTCTCCCATTGATCACTAATTAAGAAAAATTCTTTACAGACAGATATTTTAGAGGCATTTTCTCAATTGAGGCTACTTCATTCTAGATGGTATAAAGTTGACACAAAACTAGCCAGCACAGGTGGTGACTCTGTGTTGCTGTGAGAAAATCACAATCAAAGGTAGTGTTGGCAGGAAACAATGTATCTTACAGCTTATAGCTCATTATGAATAGAAGTTGAGGAAGAGGTCAAGGCAGTGGGCCAGACCTGAGGCAGAGGCTATGGAGGAATACAGCCTTTTGGCTTGCTCTACATGGCTTATTTACTGGGCTTTTTTTCCCTTACAACTCAGGACCATCCACCCTGGGGTAGCACCACCCACAGTAGACTCAGCTACTTACATCTATTATTAATTGGAAAATACCACAAGACTTTGCCGACAGTCCAACTTGTGGAAGCCTCAATTGAGGGTTCCCTCTTTCCAGACATTCTAACTTGTGTCAAGTTGACAAGGCAGCAACAACCACAACCCACCAACCCACCCCCTCCAAAATTTTAACCAGCACACACTGTGATGGGGAAGAGTTGTAAAGCCCTGAAAACTTGGAACTAGCCACTGAGGTATCCTTACAAGGATTTTGGTGACTATCATGCCAGGAAGGTATCCAAGCAATTTGCAGCTATTGTCAAAATAACTTGCTGTTTGCTTAATAATTCTCATAATTAAGTAAATGTGAAATTCGTCCCCCAGGTCTCTGTAAGGTTTAACTGTAATCCTACTGTTTATCTTGTTTCACACACCTAAGAAAACATCTGATAATCTTTTTCTAGTACCAACAAAGTCTTACCCAACCTGTCTCACCCAGGTCACCCTACTTTCCATAACACTTGTCATTTGCTAAGAAAAACATGGCAAGGAATATTTCTACCTCAGCAACCCATCAATTCCTGCTTCTCTTAATATTTCATCAGAACTGGCTTTGTTTCATCTATTTATTTGCAAACCTTGAGTACAAAAGGATAGATTCTTCCTCTATTGAGGCACTTTCTCTTTCCTGCATAACATGTGTATGACGATCTCTTCATAATCTATGTATGGTGGTGCATGACTCTAAACCTAGCTCTCTGGAGTCAGTAGGTAAATCTCTGTGAGTTCAAGGTGAGCCTGTTCTATGTAGTGAGTTCCAAGCAAGCCAGGGCTACATAAAGAGACCTTGTCTCAGTATTTTTTTTCTCCCACTAATGTTGTTTTCCTCTTTTTCTTGAGCTTCTGTGAAAAAATAACAAGGGGACATACATTTGCTTCTTTTCTATACAACCACTTTTCCTTCCATCATTAAATCATCTGATGTCCATTTCTAAAATGAACCTTCTGAAAAGGCAGAAGAACTGCAAAGACCCCAGTCTGTTTGACCAATCTGACTCCATGACAGGCTTCAGTTCTCCATTTTGCTTTACTAGGCCTGAGTTTCTGTTTCTCAGAATTCAGGAAAAGAATCCCTGGAAAAGCCACAGCCCTTGGGCAGCCAATGAGGATACAGGTGAGGTTGACCAAAAAAACTATGTTTATACTACTTTGTGGTCTTTCTGTTCCCAACTGGTCAAATCAAAGGTCAATACATGAACAGAAGCCAAACCTCAGTGACTCAAAAAAACAAAAGAAAACAAACAAACAACTCACAGTAACTAAGAAGAATCCTCAAACATATATCCAACCTTGAATTCCCTGTTATGCTCTGGTTCACTGCCAACCAATCACTTTAAAGGTTACCACAAAACTTCCTGTCTATAAGTTGAGCCTGCTTGCTCACTTCAAGGTGACCATTTTGAAAAAGGTACTGATTCCTGCATGCTGGAATTTCTGCAGAATAGATGCTCTTTAATTTCGCATACTACTTGAGTCTGGGATCTTCCTTCAGTGATTCTTGGACCCTTCCATTATGGGCTTATCCAGGATTACTGGGGAACCCCCACTCAAGGTAGTGGACCATTTGAGGGAACTCCCTCCCTGAAGGATCAGTAAGCTTTTGGGGGCACCCTGTCTTGCCTGATGTCTTTGTGTCTCTACATCTGAGGAGCTACTTGAGAGCAGTACGGGGCCAAAAGGACTTGGCAGACACACAGACAGTCCAATATCCAATGCCAAACAGTGCTCTGAGCTCCCAGAGAGAGCTGTGTGACTATTGTCAGGTTTTGGGAGAGTCGGACAGTTCTCACGTAGTTTTTGAAGCAATGTCAGGTCTCTTTGCCTAGCATGCACACAGACCAACTGACACCATGTTCAGTTTTTGCTTTTCTTATCCTTGGCATTCCCTTTTATGTTCATTTGTGTGTGTGTGTGTGTGTGTGTGTGTGTGTGTGTGTGTGTGTGTGTGTGTGTCGTGCTTGCTGTTTTGTTGCTCTGGATGTTGGAGTAAAGCCTTATGGGTCAGACTACATACACTACCTTGAGGTTAGTGCTGGATCACTGTAAGGATTTCTGCCGAATTGCAGAAGATTTGGGTTTGGTTGTTTGCCTGAGTAAACTTACTATCTTTGCAGGAATGAATGGCCCACTTTCAAAGTTGCATGGCCAGTGGACAGAAAATTATTTACTCATTATTTACAGAGTTAAGGCTCTCGTCTATGACAATCCACGACACTGTTAGATTCCATACATCATCACCTGGCAATATTTACTACAGCGCTCTCCATCTTGGCTTAAACCTTTCCTAACTCCTATTCCCTTCCTGTTAAGGAGGTGCATGAATGCTCCCACCCTTGCTTCTGCCTTCCTCCACAGAGAAAGATGATTTTTCACTCACCAGTTTGTTTCCACCTGGGCTGTAGACCCGGTCTTTCCACCAGCTCTTGGGGAGCCTGTCTCTGTTGTGGAAGGGCAGGCTCCCTCTCCAGATCCCTTAGTTAGCCCTGATTTTGAATGGGGTTTCAATGGACAACTCACTGGGACCAGACTGCTACAAGGATTCAAGAGTTCGCCCACCACATTTTGTGCATCTTTACATGAAGACTTGGGTAAGTATAGGCATGTCCATCCTAACATCAGTCTCTTATAGTATGTGGATGATCTCTTACTGGCCACTTCAGATTTGAATGCCTGTCATCAAGCTACCATAGACCTGCTACAAGAACTGGCCAGACCAGGTTATCCAGTATCAGCCAAGAGTCGAACTGTGCCATGAGGAGGTAACCTACCTTGGGTACATCTCAAGGGAGGAAGGCAAATGTTGTCTCAAGCTCAGAAGGAGACCATCCTGAACATTACTGCCTACCTCCATGAGAAGACAGGTACATGAGTTCATGAGGTCAGCAGGCTTCTGTAGACTCTGGGTCATCAGAACAGAAATTCACCAATAGCTCAAGGGAATCAGCAGGCTGACCAGGCATTCAGGGAAGCTGAGCTAGGCCTTTCTCAAGCATTGGTATCCATGGTGCTGCATGGATATGGAGTAAGGGGAACACTCATCCACTGCTGGTAGGAGTGCAAACTTGTACAACCACCTGGAAATCAATCTGGTACTTTCTAAGAAAATAGGGAATAGCTCTTCCTCCACACCCAGCTCTACCACTCGTGGACATATATGCAATATGTACTCCACTATACAACAAATACATTTGCTCAACAATGTTCATGGTGGCTTTATTTGTAATAGCCAGAGCCTGGAAACAATCTAGATGTCCATAAACCAAAGAATGGATAAAGTAACTCACTACTAAAAGCAAGGAAATATTGAAATTTGCAGGTCAAGGGATGGAACTAGAAAAACATCATCCTGAGTGAGTTAACCCAAGCCCAGAAAGACACATATGGTTATGTACTCACTCATAAGTGGGTTTGAACCATATAATAGAGGATAAACACACTACAATCATATACCCTAAGAAGATAAATAACAAGGAGGACCCAAGGGAGAATGCGTAAATCTCACCCGGAAGGGGAAATGGAATAGACAATGGTAGTGGGTAAGAGAGTGAAGAAATTGGGAGAGGGAGAATAGAGAGAAATGAAGGTAGAGATCAGGTCTAGGGAGCATGGGGTTGGGAGGACAAAAGGCTTGCAAAGAAAAGAGAAACTGTAGGTGAGGGCTCCTCTGTAACAAGATAGAGACCTAAGTCTGCAAGGCTTCTGGGAGGATATGAGGGGGACTCTATCTGAGACCCTTAGTAGCATGGGCCATGGAGCCTGAAGGGGACAACTTCTAACTAGATAAGACTCCTATTAGAGGGAGGGGCACCAACACACTCACAAAAACTTTGACCCCAAAATTACCTTACCTATAAGATGTTATAGGTTAAAGTTTGCAGAGATAGAGCAGAAATTGGATAAAGTCCAACCAATGTCTGGCCCAACCCAAGACCCATCCTTTGAAAGAGAGCCAATCCCTGACACTATTAATGATATTTTCTGCTCCTGCAGACAGAAGCCTAGCAAGATTTCGCCTGGAAGGTTCCACCAAGAAAGAGTTCAAAACAGATGCTGAGACTCACAGCCAATCATTGGGTGAAAAACAGGGAGTGTTGTGGAAAAGTAAGGGGGGCCAGGAACAAATGGATCTAAAGGTGAAAAGAGCACTACAAGAAGACCAACAAACCCAGCTAAGCAGGGCCAGGGAGCTTGTGGAGACTAAAGCACCACCAAAGGCCATGGCTGGACTGGACCTAGGCCCCTGACTCAGATGTAGGTAATGAGCATCTCAGGCTTATGTGGATCCTCTAGTAAGGGGAGCAGATGTTGTCCCTGAGAAGGATTCTGTCAACTACTTTTTGATGACCCCCCCCCCCATGAGATTGCTTTGCCAAGCCACATGGCAAAAGGGTATGCTCAGTCCTGATGTTAACTCCGGTGAGGTTGGTGGGAGGGGCTCCTTTTTTGTGGAATACAGAAATGGGAGGGCAAGGGGGGAAAGGAAGGGACAACGGGGCTGAGAGGAGAGGAATGTGAGCATCTATAACCAGAATGTAAAGTAAATAAATGAATACATTAATAGTTAAAGGGAGAAAATTGTTGAGACCTAAAATAAGGTAAAATAAGTACATAGTACCTATGAAGTAATTTATTACAGGAATTTTTTTTGTCCTCTGGCAGGAGCAGATACTTTTGGACTTCTACTTTTATGAAGTAGCAAAACAAATTAGAACTTTGTTTCGGATCTGAAACTTGGGAAGTTGCTGTCCAATTCGCAATAGGCTGTGCCAACCTGTTTGCCTTAGACTTTTTGGAGCAATAGGATATTTTCAACTATTTGAGCGGTGACTAGCTTTGCACTTCAGTGTTCCTCTGTTGAAGAGTATTGAGGTATTACTGTCTAATATAGAAACACAGAGAATGTGCCAGTGAGCAGAGAGTTTGCAAGGCATTGGCAATCTTCCTGACCCTAACTCAAGGTCAAGGGCTTCAGAAACTGGAAGACACTGCTCTGTCACCTCCACATTCACAGGATTCAGGAAGACATGAGCATATCTTCTTCATATTGTTCTGAGTGGCCTGAAATGTCACCTGAGTCCATAGTGATATCTGGGTCTACGCTACTGCCAGAGGCCATGTCTGGTTCCATGTTCATATCATAGCCAGGGTCCAATGTTGATGTCTGAGGCTTGTGTTACCATCAAAGGCCTTGGTGATATTTTTGATCTAGGCTGCCATCTGGGGCCATGTTGATAGCCAAGTGCTGTGCTGAGCTGGCCCTGGCCCTATATGGCCAACACTCAGAGGAGAGTTATACCTGCCCCTCAGAGAGGTGGCTCTGGTAGGATGGGCGTGAGAGAGCTCACTATCAAAGACCAGCTTCGACAGCAAGTTCAGTCATTCAATTAAGGGTTGTGGGGTCATCTAAATATAAAGCAAGCACATACTCATATACACTTGATGGATGAAGCAAACTCCAAAGAGCAAGCTCCAACAACTTCATAAATACACATATACACAAAGAGAGACACACATACATACATACACATTTGGTTGATGTGCAAAGCTCCAAATATTTTACACATATATGTGTATGTATATATGCATATATTCATATGTATGTATGTATGGATGATGTACATAAGTATATATACATCCATACTTAGGGTGGATAGAGCAAAGCTCTAACACCTTTTTTTTTTTTTAACCTTAGTTTTTTTATACCAACTAAGAAAAATTTCCTATGTTAGCAAAAGATAGAGCCAAGTGCCTTGGGACATGCCTTTAATCCCAGCACTTGAAGAAGCAGAGGCAGGCAGATTTCTGTGAGTTCAAGGCTACCCTGGTCTACAAAACTGAGTCCAGGATAGACAGGGATGCACACAGAAACCCTGTCTCAAAAATCAAAAAACAAGGGCAAACAAACAAACAAACAAACAAAGAAGACAGAGTAAAAAGAAAAAAGATGACTTCACAGCTTCAAGTTATCTATTCTTTCAAAATAAACACAATACAAACATATTCTTCAAAAGAGATGAAAATAAATATACAGAAGGAAATTACAATCATCTTATTGATTATATAGTCTTCTTTTGAATCTCACAACTACATAAAATGTACCATCAATATTCCTCTCAACAACTTTATTGTAATTCCAGAGCAATAGTTCTCTGGCCATTGATTAACAAACTTTAACCAAGCTCTGTCTTTAGTAACAAGATTGTCCCTGCCTGTCACAGATGTGGCACTAGGGAGGTCTGACCCCAAACCTCACCAGCTGCAGCACTTAGGAGAGCAGAGCCTGCACCTCACCTGGGGAGCATAGTAGCGCTGACCTTGGTGGTGGAGATGCAGGTGAACAGGCCCCAAGGTTGTGAGATTAGGAGAGCAGGCACTGCCCCTTGTCTGTGCTGTGGTGGTTAGGTTATGGGAGAGATGCCCCACTTGCCCCTGTCACCTGTAGCAAGTGGGTGAGCTGGCCACAGGGCATGAAGGAATGAACCCTGGCACCATCCATCACCAGCTGCCCCACACAGGAGAATGGACTGCACACCTTGTCTGGCAAACATAGTAGACCTGCACCTGGTGCGTGGGTGCAGGAGAGCTGGCCTGACCATTGCTGGGGAAGGCAGGAGTTCCAGTCCTGGTGGCCCAGGCATGAAAGACCTGGTTGGCTGAACAGCTCAGCTTCCACCCAGGCCCAGACTCAAGGCTCTAAGATGTCCTACCTTATGTTCTATCCATTCGATGAACTGCTGGATAGTATACAAAGTTCATCCATGCTGATCCAAAGCTTGAGACCTGCATGGCACAGGGCAACACCTGGGTGTCTGAGAGGAGTCCTGTGGAGGATCTAGTGCTGATAGTGTAGCAGAAGCCATGGTTCTCAAACCACACAAAAGACTCATTCCATTCAACATTTACAACTAAAGCAGTGTAGACAGAAGGGTTTGCATGTGGAATAGCACGACCCACTGCAGCTTCCATGGCAAGATATTGGTTTGTTTTCTTTGAGGGAAAGTTGTACAGGTGAAGGGGAGATAGGAGGAGGTGAGGAGATAAGTGGGATTCATGTGTTTGATATGAAATTTACAAAGAATATATAGTTTTTAAATCTAAAAAAGGGAACTTTAAAGATAGACATGCCATGTGCAGATAAGTTACTCTCTACTGAGTTATGAAGAGAGTGTGGGGTTGTCAGGAATTTTGCACCCCAAAGTTAATGTGTCAGCTTACTTTTTTCTGGCAAGCACTGGCAGCTGAGGGCCGTAATCATGGTGAACAGCTGGCTTTGACCATGTCAAGTGTATTGGACAGACATGACCTGAGTCTTTCCTAGGGTAGAAGAGTTTGCACATGCCTTTCTGCAAGCTGGGCAGTGGCAACCATGGCCATATTCATGGTGAGCAGCTGGCTTGGCCAGGGTAAATATATCAGTTAGATATGCCATGAGTTTTCCACAGCCCCAATGTTCCCATAAGGACCCCAAGGCTGTGCTTCTGGATTTCTCCTAAAACAAGTGAAATGGGCAAGTAATCCACATTAGAGCCACAGCCAAGTCAGATAGCATGGCTCATTTTAAGGATTTGAAGGCCCTCTGTTCAGTCTCAGTCCATCCCAAAGGCTGTGTACTCTAGGTACTGGGGTATAGGTTCTGGGCTATATGAGCAAATCTCATTAACATGGCCAGCCATAGTCAACTGCCCCCAGGTCAGTGTGAAAGTGGGGATTTGTAGGATGGTTGAAATACACTCATGGCAATCATTCACTATCCTTCCTCTAGGTTGTAGCCAAGGAATGTGACCTGAAGGACACCTAGCTGAGGCTTCTTGGCTGACACTTTGTACTCCAGGGCTTTAAGGGTAACTAAGGACTTCTTTTTAGGTGTCTACATTCCTTCTCAGCAGTTGGAGATATGAGCAGGCAATCTTCACACTGAAGCCTAGTGCTCTCTGGATCTTTCTGTTTAAACGCCAACAGATCTGCACTCAGGTCCCATCAAACAATTCTGGTGAGTTCTTTATCCTCCTTCTCCTGCTCTGTTTCCCCCATTTAGTTCTACTGCACTGTGTCTCATGAGAATTCCAAGTGCTTGTGCGAATACTCCTAGAAAAGAAGAGTCTTGTGATCTCATTTCTTCAATAGTCAGAATCCTTCTTCTAATGTGTTTTTATGGTTCCCCTTGACATGGCAAAGAGGAGTGTGTTTACATCAGACTACTCACTATTGCTTGCTATTCATATTCAATTAAATGTCTAAACTATCCTTTATACTCCTTTTGCAAAAACATGATTTTGTTATGTGTAATTTGTTCTTGTGATTGTATAAAACTGAAATCATGAGAACTTTACATATGGAACTTTTAACCCCAGAGTATAAAATATTTGATATTTTGAATAAAGTTTGTTTGATGTTGCATTCATTGCTTTAGTTTAGTTTAGTTTAGTTTAGTTTGGTCAGCCTCAGTTATCGGCTTCATGCCGCACCACCTCGAGAGCAGGAACACAGCCTAGTTTGATAAACTGGACAGCTTTTCTCTGGTGTATGTTTTTGATATCTTAGCATCTACATTTCTCCACCTATGTAGCTATGTCTTTTAGACCTGGGATTTGGAGAACTTCAAAAAATGAGGCAGACTCTAGTTTAATCCTGCAGACCCCCCCCCACTTTTTAAAAAAGCCACAACATATGACATTCTGAAAATGTGTCAAGGCATGATCAAGTTAGGTTTTACTTATTTTGATCTAATAAGAAGTTGGCTCCTAATTGTAAGATGAAGTTAGGCTGTTCCATCATTTGGCCATCTTGAAGATTCCACTAACAAAAGAGCTCGTTCTTGACAGGCACACATGGTGAAGGAGTCACCACACATTCATGTTTCCTTCCATTCTACCTCTCTGATTGCCCTCTGTGTGTTTCTCTGGTGGGCTCATAGGTCTTCAACAAAACAGCATGCCATGGTCCCACAGCAATTTGCTCTTGTTCTTGCTCTTTCCTACTATTTCCTGCCTTTTTTCCCCCTTCCTTCTTCTTTTACCCTCATTACAACTGTACTCCTACTATTCTGTTCCCCAGTTTACATACATTTATTGTTTCAGTTATGTTATATTCTGTGACAATATCCAAATTAACACCAATGATAATTACAGGTCAAATCATTTTCCTGAGCTTTAGATTTATACTTTTCATTTATTACCGAATCTGTACATAAGAATAATTCCAAATCAATCTTAGTTCTATCAATAAAACACAATCATAGTTGATAGTTTTTTAAACTTGGCTTTGCTTCAGCATCCCAAAGAGTTAAGAATGAATAGTCTACAAATTTTCTTCAACTACAGTATGGTCAACACCGTCAGCACCTCTGTATTTTTAATTTTTTCGTATCTCCTATAAAGTGACTTAAAACTCTAGATTCTCTCACTAATCAGTGATCCCTCTGTAATCCATGATATTGTTAGCACCCAGTGGTTTAATATACTGCGTCTTAGGGTTATTATGATGAGCCACCATGACCAAAAGCAACTTGAAGAGGAAAAGGTTTATTTGACTTGCTCTTCCACATCACTGTTCATCATCAAGGAAGATTCATAAAAGAAACTTGAGGAAGGAACCTGGATGTTGGAGATGAAGTGGAGGCTATTGAGAATAGCAGCTTTTGGGCTTTCTCTACATGGCTTGTTAATGTGTATTTTTTTTTTGTACGGCCTAGTACTATCCACCCTAAGTTGTCACCATCCACAGTAGACTCAGCTCTTTACTTCTATCATTACTTGAGAAACTACCCCATTGACTCCCACAGAGGCCAAATTGTCAAAGCCACAATTCTTCAATTTCCACTTCTCAGATTTCTTAGCTTCTATCAAGTGGACAAAGAGAAGAACCAACCAACCAACCAACCAACCAACCAACCAACCAACCAAGAAAAAAGAAAGAATAGTAATTAAGGAAAAAACCAGCAAAAAACCCAAACAAACAAGCAACAACAAACCAGAAATATCTGACCAGCATAAATTAAGATGACGAAAATAGAAAGAAAGCCCTTAATCATTGGAAATAGCCACTCAGCTATTCTTAAAAGGATTTTGTGACAATCATATGCTAGAAGTTACCTAAGTAAGCTCTAGCTATATTGTAAAACACAAAAGGACAAACAACCCCCCAAAACACCTTGCAGATTTGCTAATAATTCTCATAGTTAAGTAAAAGTTTAACTTGTCCTCCAGTTCCCTGTAATGTTTAACCCGAATCTCCTAATGTTTAACTTCTTTCATGCACTTAAGGAAAACATCTGATAAGATTTTTCTAGAACTAACAAATCTTACCTAGTGTATCCCATCTGATTTCAATTTATTTTATGTAACACCTGCCATTTTCCAGTAAATACATGGAAGGGATTATTGAGTCACCAGCAACCTATTGATTCCTGCTTTTCTTCAATCTTCATCAGAAATGATTTTTCTTTATCTGTTGATCTGTAAACAATGGGTACAACTGGATGGATTCAATTATTTCCAAGGGTCTCCCTTACTTTGTCAGAATATGTGTACAATTATCTCTTCATAGTCTGTGCATGATGGTGCATGGCTCTAATTCCAGCACTCTTGATGCAGAAGAAGATAGATCTCTATGTATTTGGGATGACCCTTGTCTATATAGTGAATTTCAGGCCAACCAAGGCTACACAAGGAGTCCTTGTCTTAACACCCTTTCCTCACAGTAATGTTTTTTTTTTCATCTTTTTCTTGAATTTCAGTGAAAAAATAAGCAGGGGACTTACATTTACTTTCTCTATAAACAACCACATTTCCTTCCATCACTAAAAAACTCTGATGTCTATATGTAAATGAATCTTTTTATTGCTTCTTACTCCCCTTGTTTTAGAGAATGAATTTCTCTGTCTTTCTAATACTCTGTATAACTCTTTTTCTCCATCTAGGTTTTCTCTGTGTGTCTTTTCCTTTCTCCCTGTTCTGCCTTATTTCTGTCTCCTCCTCTCCATCTCAATCTTATAAAATGCAGCGTAACTGGGTATACAAACACAATAGAAAAAGTGAAAATTTCCTTCAGTGTGCTTACAAGGGTCTTTTGACACTCCTAACCAGGAAGGTCAAGGTGGAATAAAAAAATGGCTGTTTAGAGAGTGTGTGGTAGGTATTGTAGGTGACAGATGAGATGGGACAGTGACTTGGTTCTATTTCCTTTTGGGTTTCAGCAATATTCTCTGTGAATAGATTTTCCCTTTATCAGTGTTATGACCTCAGCAATTTTTCACACACTTCATAGAATATATTCAAAATTTCTCTTTCAATACCAATGTCATCTACCTGCACTGGCATGGGAGAGAGAGAGAGAGAGAGAGAGAGAGAGAGAGAGAGAGAGAGAGAGAGACAGAGAGAGAGAGAGAGACAGAGAGAGAGAGACAGACAGACAGACAAACAGAGAGACAGAGACAGAGAGAGAAAGAGACAGAGAGAGACAGAGAGAGAGAGAGAATGTGTGCATATGCGTGTGCATTTCCTCAGCCCAGCCTTTCTATCAACAACACTCTATAGTCAGGGTGCTTTGCATTTCCCTGTCTGAGGGAGAAACTGCAATGCATGTAGGCCTCATTAGATATCTTTGGTTGTGGTATGCACCCCACTAAGGGTCCTCCAGCAGAGTCTAATGTAAGTGATTGTCTACCTGATAGATATCTCTGAAGACATTAGTCAGAGTCGTTGTACATGTATGTAATCCCAGTACAGGTCAGAGCATCAATGCATATTGAGGCTACCCTGGACTACATATTAAGTTGTAGGACATCCTAGACTACATGGAGAGTGCTTGTCTATATCATCCACACACCAAATTAAATATTGTTTATTGACATGCAATTTAGTCAACACTGTATTTTCAGATTTTATCTAATTGGATTTCTTGGGAACTATTTTTCTTTAAATAAACAACTGAATGGAAGCACACTAGTGCCAACGTAAGATTGGAATTGTGAGTATTCTCTTATCACTTTAACTAACTTCAGGTAGAGAATTGTCTGGCAGATTCAGTAGAGATATTTGGCTTGATCAAACTTTGACAACATCAGGTATGTCTTGAGATTGTTTGCTTTACATTTTTAGTTCAGTTATTACTTAGACTTACGATGCATTCTGATGTGTGAGTCTTTGGTTGGAAATTTAAATTATTACACATTTCAAAGGAGACCTTGTAACTCTAAGCAAATAATGTTTCAGAAGCAAATATGCTGGTGTTACTAACTTTAAATAACCACTCAGTTGTTGAGGGTCAGAAGCTTCATTCAGTGAGAGCAGGTTATGCCAACTCTGCACAAGATATCAAATGCACAGCTTTAAAGGGTTTCATATATTTTTTAAAAAATGAAAGCATGAAGGTAATAAAAATACAAAATGTTCTATATTATATGCATGGACTCTGTGCCAAAATTTTTGGTATGTAATCTTCTGAGGTGGTTAGACATCTGTGCAGCTCCATTTTCACACCTACATGTTTAGAACTGTGGAAGGTGGATCCAAGATGGCGGCGAGCAGTGTGGACCATGTTTGAAAGCTCCAGTGAACAATTCAGGGAATTGCACAGATTTCTGAGCCAGGAACACCAAGGTCCCCACACCACGGCAGCAGAAGTGCTCTACAGTTCGGAGGGACCAGGGTGCGGAAGACCTGCTTGCCCCTGCACACGGGAGGAGCGTGGACTTTCTCGGATCAGAGCAGCAGCAGCAGTGCCACCAGCGGCACCAGTGGCTCCAGCGGCACCAGCGGAAGTGGCTGAGGTTTGCAGCTCAGAGCCTTCCAGTGGAGGCGATTGGTGTGGTGGACGGTGGGAGTTGCTGCGGGAGAGGGGACTCTGGACAGGATTGGGTCTCATGGTGCCTTGAGACCCAAACTGGACTAAGGAGACAGTTCAGCCCCAGAGTCCTGGGTTTGCTCAGTGAGCTGTGCCTTGGAGAAGCTGGCTCAGCTCAGCAAGCAACTCTGCCCGAGGCACAGCTCCCCTGCCAGTGAAGTATCAGGGCTTCCAGCCTACGGAAATCGTGAGAAAACAAGTGAATCTATCATCAGACTCCCTCCACTCAACTCTGGAACTTACCCAACAAAAGCAGAGATGGCAAGATGTCTAAGGGACAGTGTAAAAGCATTCGCAAAAAAACCCCAAAACAACATGACATCTCCAGTTCCCAGCTATCCCAAAGAAAACAACCTGGAGAACTCACATACAATGGAAACACAAGAAAATGACCTCAGATCCTTGGTAATGAGGATGGTAATGGAGGAAACAAATAAAATTCAAAATCAGATGCAGGAAGACGCAGCCAAGCAGGTGTGAGACATAAAAGAAGCACATAGAGTGGAACCGGAAAATTTTCAGGAAAATATAAACAACCAGATGAAAGAAATTAAAAAATCTGTTCAAGATATGAAAATGAAAATGGATTCAATGATAAACACACAGACAAAAGAAAAACGAGAACATGAGGCCTCAGAGAAGAAGGCGAATGACACAGTGCTGAGGTTTTCTAACAGAATCCAAGAGATGGAAGAAGGAATCTCAAGTCTAGAAGATACAATAACAGATCTTGAAGCAACCATTAAAGAAAATGCCAAATCTGGAAAACTCCAGACACAAAACATCCAAGAAATTAAGGACACCATGAAAAGAAGAAATCTGAGGATAATAGGCATTGAAGAAAGAGAAGATATCAGACAGACTCCAAGGCCCAGAAACTATTCTCAACAAAATCATAGAAGAAAATTTCCCCAATCTAAAGAAAGAGATGCCTATAAACATACAAGAGGCATACAGAACACCAGATAGAATTGACCAGAAAAGAAAAGCTGCCTGTCACATAATAATCAAAACACAAAACATACAGAACAAAGAAAAAATATTAAAAGCTGCAAGGGAAAAGGGCCAAATTACATTTAATGGCAAACCTATCAGAATTACACCCGACTTCTCAACAGAGACCATCAAAGCCAGAAGGGCCTGGACAGAGATCCTGCAAACCCTAAGAGACCACAGATGCCAGGCCAGACTACTTTACCCAGCAAAACTATCAATAACCATTGATGGAGAAAACAAAATATTCCATGACAAAACCAAATTCAAACAGTACCTATCCACAAATCCAGCTTTACAGAAGGTACTAGAAGGAAAACTCCATCCCAAAGGGTCAAGCTACAACCAAAACTACTCAGGAAATAGATAACTATACTATGGCAAAAACACAACTACACAAACGCTTGACTGGAACCAACATCAAAATTAAGACTCTTAATAGTAACTGGTCATTAATATCTCTCAACATCAATGGTCTCACTTCTCCAATAAAAAGACACAGACTAACTGAGTGGGTGCATAAACAGGATCCAACATTCTTCTGCATTCAAGAAACACATCTCACCCATAATGATTGATAGGCATTACCTCAGGATAAAAGGTTGGAAAAATATTCCAAGCCAATGGTCATAAGAAGCAAGCAGGCATAGCCATTTTAATATTGAACAAAATAGATTTTCAACCAAGATTAATCAAAAGGGATGAGGATGGACACTTCATACTCATCAAAGGTAAAGTCAACCAAGATGACATCACAGTTCTGAACATTTATGCTCCCAATACAAGGGCACCCACATTTGTAAAAGATCTGCTAAAAAGGCTTAAACCACGCATCGATCCCCACACAATAATAGTGGGAGACATCAACACCCCACACTCTCTGAAGGACAAGTCATTGAAATAGAAACTAAGCCGAGAAATAACATCATTAACCAATGCCATGGGTCAAATGGATCTAACAGATATCTATAGAACCTTTCACCCAAAGAAGAAAGAATATATCTTCTTCTCTGCACCCCATGGAACCTTCTCCAAAATTGATCACATCATAGTTCACAAAGAAAGCCTCAACAGATACAAGAGGATTGAAATAATACCTTGTATCCTATCAGATCATCATGGGCTTAGGCTGCAATTCAACAACAACAGAAATAACAAAAAGCCTACACGTATGTGGAAACTAAACAACTCTCTGCTAAATGACACCTGGGTCAGGGAAGAAAGAAAGAAAGAAATCAAGGAGTTTCTGCAATTCAATGAAAATGAAGGAACAACATACCCAAATTTGTGGGATACATTGAAAGCAGTGCTAAGAGGAAAATTCATAGCACTAAGTGCCTTTAAAAAGAAATTGGAAGCATTGCACATAAACACCTTAACGACACAACTGGAAGCCCTAGAAAAAAAAGAAGCAGAAACACCCAAAAGGAGTAGACGTCTGGAGATAATCAAACTCAGGGGTGAAATTAACAAATTAGAAACTAAGAAAACAGTCCAAAGAATCAACAAAACCAAGAGCTGGTTCTTTGAGAAAGTCAACAAGATAGACAGACCGTTAGTCCAACGAACTAAAAGGCAGACAGACAGTATTGAAATCAACAAAATCAGAAATGAAAAGGGAGACATAACAACAGACACTGAAGAAATACAAAGCATCATAAGATCCTACTTTGAAGGCATATATGCCACAAAATTTGAAAATCTAAGGGAAATGGACAATTTTCTTGATCAATTTCACTTGCCAAAGTTGAGTGAAGAACAGATAAACAAGCTAAATAGTCCCATTTCCCCTACAGAAATTGAAGTAATCATTGATAGTCTTCCAACCAAAAAAAGCCCAGGGCCAGATGGTTTCAGTGCAGAATTCTACCAGACCTTCAAGGGCGAGCTAATACCGATACTCTTCAAGCTACTCCAAAAGATAGAAAGGGATGGAACATTACCAAATTCATTCTATGAGGCCATAGTCTCATTGATACCTAAACCTCACAAAGACTCAACAAAGAAAGAGAATTTCAGACCAAGTTCTCTGATGAACATCGATACAAAAGTACTAAATAAAATACTTGCAAAACGAATACAAGAGCACATCAAAGATCATTCATCATGACCAAGTAGGCTTCATTCCAGGCATGCAGGGATGGTTTAATATAAAGAAATCCATCAATGTAATCCACCACATAAACAAACTGAAAATAAAAAACCACATGATCATCTCTTTGGATGCAGAGAAAGCATTTGATAAAATCCAAGACCCATTCATGTTTAAAGTTTTAGAGAGATCGGGAATACAAGGCACTTTCCTCAACATAATAAAGGCTATATATAGGAAGCCAATAGCCAAAATCAAAGTAAATGGTGAGATATTCAAGGAAATTCCTCTAAAATCAGGAACAAGGCAAGGCTGCCCACTCTCTTCATATCTCTTCAATATAGTACTCAAAGTTCTAGCCAGAGCAATGACAAGAAAAGGAGATCAAGGGTATTCAAATGGGAAAGGAGGAAGTCAAATTATCCCTATTTGCAGATGATATGATAGTCTACATAAGTGACCCTCAAAATTCCACCAGAGAACTCCTACAGCTGATAAACACCTTCAGCAAATTGGCTGGATACAAAATTAACTCCAAAAAGTCTGTAGCCTTCCTATACACAAATGACAAGCTTGCAGAGGAAGAAATTAGGAAAACTACACCCTTCACATTAGCCATAAGCAATATAAAGTACTTAGGAGTTACTCTAACTAAGCAAGTGAAGGACTTGTTTGGAAAAAATTTCAAAACTCTAAAGAAAGAAATTGAAGATGACATGAGAAGATGGAAGGATCTCCTTTGCTCATGGATTGGGAGAATTAACATAATAAAAATGGCCATCCTACCAAAAGCAATCTACAGATTCAATGCAATCCCTATCAAAATACCTACACAATTTTTTAAAGACATTGAAAGTTCAGTTCTGAACTTCATATGCAAAAACAAAAACCCAGAATAGCTAAAACAATCTTGTACAATAAAAGGTGCTCTGGAGGAGTCTCCATACATGATCTCAAACTGTACTATAAAGCAATAGTAATTAAAACAGCATGTACTGGCACAGCAACAGGTTGGTTGATCAGTGGAATCAAATCGAAGACCCAGATATCAATCCACACACATATGGTTATTTGATTTTCGACAAAGAAGTCAAATCCATTCGATGGAAAAGGGATAGCATCTTCAACAAATGGTGCTGGTCTAACTGGATGTCTATGTGTAAAAAAATGCAACTGGACCCATATTTGTCACCTTGTACAAAACTCAAATCCAAGTGGATTAAAGACCTCAACATAAAACCAGAGACACTTAGAAGAAAAAATGGGAAAGAGCCTGTAACATATTGGCACAGGAGACAACTTCCTGAACAGAACACCAACAGCCCAGACATTAATGTCAAAAACTAATAAATGGGACCTCATGAGGCTGAGAAGCTTCTGTAAGGCAGGAGACACTGTCAAGAGAACAAAGCAACAGCCTACAGACTGGGAAAATATCTTCACCAACCCTACATCTGACAAAGGTCTAATATCCAATATATATAAAGAACTCAAGAAATTAAACACCACCAAACCAAATAACCCAATTGAGAAATGGGGCTGGAACTAAACAGAAAATTCTCAACAGAGGAATATCAAATGGCTGAGAAACACTTAAAGAAATGCTCAACCTCCTTAGTCATCAGGGAAATGCAAATCAAAACAACTCTGAGATTCTATCTTACACCCATCAGAATGGTTAAGATAAGAAATTCAAGCGATACCACATGCTGGTGAGGATGTGGGGAAAGAGGAACACTTCTTCATTGCTGGTGGGAATGCAAACTAGTACAACCACTTTGGAAATTTATCTGGTGCTATCTCAGAAAAATGGGAATAGGGCTTCCTCAAGACCCAGCTATTCTACTCCTTGGAATATACCCAGAAGAGGCTCCAGCACACAACAAGAAAATTTGCTCAACCATGTTCATAGCAACCTTATTCATAATAGCCAGAACATGGAAACAGCCTAAGTGTCCCTCAATAGAAGAATGGATAAAGAAACTGTGGTACATATACACTATGGAATACTATTCAGCTATTAAAAACAAGGAATTCCTGAAATTTGTGGATAAATGGATTGAGCTAGAAATGAACATAATGAGTGAGTTAACCCAGAAGCAGAAAGACTCAAATGGTATATACTCACTTATATCTGCATATTAGCCCAAGGGGCATGTCCCACGAAAGCCTTCACTTACCAGGAAACCGAGACAGAGGGGAGGACATTCTAGTGGGACTCTAGATGAGAGAATCATGGGAGAATGGCAAAGTAGAAGGATCCAGAGGGTCCTAGAAGCCTACAAGTAGAACATTATGATAGGCAGATTTGGGCACAGGGGTCTCGCTCAAACTAAGGTACCAGCCAAGGACAATACAGGCGGTAAACCTTAAACCCCTACCCAGATCTCGACAATGGTCAGAACATTCTCCACAGTAGAGTGGAGAGTGGGATATGACTTTCTCACATACTCTGGTGCCTCACCTTTGACCATGTCCCTTGGAGGGGGAGACCTGGTGGCACTCAGAGGAAGGACAGCAGGTTACCAAGAAGAGACTTGATACCCTATGATCATATACAGGGGGAAGGTAATCCCACTCAGGAACAGTCATAGGGGAGGGAAATAAGGGGAAAATGGGAGGGAGGGATGAATGGGAGGATACAAGGGATGGGAAAACCATTGAGATGTAACAAGAATAAATTAATAAAGGAGGAAAAAAAGATGCTAAAGAGTGCAAAAAAAAAGCACTGTGGAATTCCATCTCACATTCAATTACAGGAAAATATACTTAACATTTTACTCTCTGTTTCCTCATATTTAATAAGGAGGTTTTAAGAATATAGCATCATAGTATATTATGACATTTAGATTATATAACTTATGTGTTTTGTTTTTCAGAGTAGGTATTTATACACTTAAGCTAGCTAAATGGTTCTTGGCACAAATTGGCCTCTCAGTTATTATTATTTACTATTGTATGCTAATTGACATACAAAATAATCTCTGCTTTTACTTCCAGGTGAATAATTATGGATAATACGAATGGATATTTGCTTAATTTTAAAGGATGTAATTTTGTGAAATACTTTGTGGACATTGAGGAGTTAGAAAAGATGGAAGATTTTGAGATTAGAGATGACGATGTCTTCATTGTCACATATCCAAAATCTGGTAAGTACCAGGAGTGGTCACTAATGTCTCCTTTGCTTTAGTGTTAGGGGTGTCCAACTTGCTCCTCTCCACTTACCAAGAGCAGCAAACCCTCTTTTGCACAACAATCAATGACAGCCAAAATGTATCTGTAGGAGAGAAGGCCACCATCCGTGCATGTACTACACGCTGATGGTGAGGAGAAGTGTTATGGGAATGAGAGGTGCAATCTAGAGCCAGGAGCAGACACTAGGTCAGCACTGACCTGTCAATGTGGTAGACAAGAATGACAGTCTGAAATAGTTTCTTCCTAATCCAAATGCTTCATTATTTTGTATGAATTTTCTACCATATATCATTTACTTTAAAAGATTTGCAAAGGAACTGAGGTCCACTTAACTCTCTCTCTCTCTCTCTCTCTCTCTCTCTCTCTCTCTCTCTCTCTCTCTCTCTGTGTGTCTCTCTGTCTCTCTCTCACTCACACACACACACAGTCTGAGACACACATTTTACTGAGGTGTGAAGTCCATAGGTACAGACTAATGGTGGAGAGGCGGTGTTGTGCTGCAGATGAGAAAAATCTAATATGATGGTCACTTCTGATTTAGCTGGGGCCAGACTTGGATGTCTTTGTTCTTGCTTTAAATGCAGTTAAAGGTAAAACATGAAATTTATTAATTCTGTAAAATTATTAATCTGTACATTGTATTCTGTAAGTGTTTAAATATAAATACACTCTTAAAACATTGCATACTTCTGAAAAATGAGTTTATTCTTGGCTGTTGCTGAATAGTACAAACAGTGGAATTGTACATTGTTTTGCCATAGAAGTCTTTTGAAAGCTCAGAGGATGGCCCAGTGAGCATAGTGAATGAATGTCTTGGCCTTGCAAGCATAAAGTCCTGAGTGGGAGTCACTTAAACACCTGTAAGCCAGATGTGGTTATGTGTTTCTCTAATTGTGTGCTTCCTGTGGTGAGATCCTAGGCAGAGACGTGATTCCCAGAATGTCACTAGCCATTTGGAATGCAGACTCAAAAACAACCAAAACACCTTATCCCAAAAAAGTCTGAAAGCCATTGTACTCACACACATGCATGCACTAACATATGGGCATGTATAAATTCTCTGACACACTATGCATAACAGACTCACACATACACAGACCACACCCACACATACACACACACACACACACCAGGTCAAGAAAAACTGAGCAATAATACTCCAAACAAATAAACAAAAAAGGTAGTAAAAATGTAATGCTACTAACTCTGGTGTGATTTTAGCACAATGTTTGCACTTGGGTTATAATATAGCGGTACCCATTAAAATCTACAAATAGTGTCTGTCAATTAGAATTTAAAAAATTTCCCATGGAACTTGGAGTACAGAGAATCTATAGGAATAATTTAAATGACCATTACAAAGAAATCAGAATAAAAGAACTCTAAAATCAAAAAAGGAACTCAGAGAATTTCATTTCTATTCATACACCCAAGTAGAGATAAAATCAAATAAAAACTACACTTGCTCATTTGCATACAGGGGATATTTTTTAAAAGCACCATTTGCTTTAATATAGAATGTATTACCACAGATACTAATTGTTCAAACCTACATCAGGATTGTTATATATATTTCTTACAGGTACCACCTGGGCTCGGCAGATCCTCAGCTCCATTTACTTTGAGGGTCACCGGAACTGCACTGAAAACACCCTAACAAATGAAAGAGCACCATTCTTTGAGTACAAGAGTCCTAAATTAGACTATGTGAAAATGCCATCACCTCGCATCTTCTCTTCCCACCTTCCATATTACTTAGTACCAAAAGGTCTCAAGAACAAAAAAGCTAAAGTACGTCATAGAGCTTTGGCTTCCTATAGAGACAAAATGCTTTGCTTTGTGAATAATATTATTACTTCAGTGCTTGTGCTATGATCTTACAAGCAAACATTCTTGAGTTTGTACCTGCATTCTTCCACCAGCCTTCTGAGAGTCTACACCTATGAATTGTACTACAGAACCTAAGTGTGAGAATATTCTACTTACAGAGGTGGCACTGCATTCTAAAAAAATGGGGATAATCAGTTATTCAGAAACCAGCAAAGGATGAATACTTATTTTCCCTCCAGTAACTTGACATGGCTGAAATGTGTTTGTCAATGTGATAGTTATTGGATTGTGTCTCATACTGGTCTTAATTTGCATATCTATACTCAGTAATGATGTTGGTGAATATTAGTAATTAATACTCAGTATTATGTTTAGTAAAAACTTATTTATTCATTAATTAATAATTTCCACAAATAACCACACACTGAGACTATGATTCATTCAGAATTAAGCATAGAAATGAACATAATAATTACTTTGTTATCACACTATCAGTTGAGTTTCTTCCTGTCCAATGTTCCAGGTGATCACATGAATGTGTTCTCTGGAATCCAACCATTCTCTTCTCCTTTACCTCCTTCTGCGCCCTCTTTGGGGACCTCCAGCCTCATAACAACAAAACTCCACCTCTTCTATCTGCCAAATTCCATCTTTCAGCATTTTAAAAAAATTAACCAATCCACTTTAAGTTAGGTGGAGCAAGGTTTACACAACAAGGACAGGTATACCTGAGAATGTGCTTGTCTGAGCAGAGACCTGATTTTGGGTGCAGCAGTTAGCATTAAAATACATAGAACCTTTAAACTCATCTCTTGGATGACAGAGGCAGGCATATCTCTGTGATTTGGAGGCCAGTCTGGTCTACAGAATGATTCCAGAACAGCCAAGGCTACCCAGAAAAATCCTATCTTGAAAACAAAACAAAAAGAAAACAAAAAATCAAAACATACAAAATAAAGACCAACCCTCAAAAACTGAGATTAAACATGTTTCATATGTTTAGTCTCATGATTAGCTTTGGTTTTGTGAAGGTGCTCTAGCTTTGCTCTAGCTTTTCATTATTATAACTTTATTTATTTTTATTTTTTTTATTTTTATTTTTTTGGTTTTTCAAGTCAGGGTCTCTTTGTAGCCTTGGCTGTTCTGGACTCACTTTGTAGACCAGGCTGGCCTCGAACTCACAGCGATCCGCCCAACTCTGCCTCCCAAGTGCTGGGATTAAAGGCGTGCGCCACCACGCCCGGCTCATTATTATAACTTTAGATTAATTTTCCTACTGATTTGAATCCTGTCACTTCTGTATACTAATATACGTGTGTCCTTCTTAATTGTTTATAACCTTGTGGTTTAATTGCATTAATAACATTCTCAACTTTAGTATCATCAAACACTGACTTTTTAACATAAATTCATCACTTTCTTATCTTTATTATATTTCATGATTAAAACAATTTTAATGAAATATATTATAACAGTATTCTTTCCCTCCCCCAAGGCCTTCTAGATCCCCTCTCCATCTCTGTGCACTCAACATTACAAAGAATATAATTTCTAGGAAGTTGACCTGTGCTTTAGTGCATGTGTGAAACACTATGGAAATCAAAGGATTCCTTCATCTTTTATAGCATGAAATAAGTTGATAACTAACTACATTTTCATAAATATTACCTCGGTGAAAATAAAGATTTCTATGCATAATGAACCATTTTATAATTGTTCAGAACCTTTCAGGATAACAATGAACTACTAAAGCAACTTGGTGTGTTTTTTTTTCTGCAGATTCTTTATCTTTACAGAAATCCCAAAGATGTTTTGATCTCCTTTTTTCATTTTTCAAAGTTGATAAATTTCATAGAAGCTACATATACCATAGAACATTTTCTGGACAATTTTCTGGATGGAAAAGGTAACAATATTTATCCCTCTCACTTGTTTACAAAGTACACATGATAATTAAACCGTCTAAATTTAGGGAAGACATAACCAAGAGATGGAGGGGACAGTGGGAAGGTTATAAAGAGCTATGATTTTGAAACAATATAACCTGAAAAACAAAACCAACAGTTTTCCTGCCAGTGTTGGGACCATTTGAAGGTTGTCAAATTTGCAACACTGTATATTAAGGGATTTTGGCAAGACCATAAGATATTTAAAAATACTTTATCCATTGTTTCCCTAGATAATGGTATAGGAAGTGTCATAAAACTAAAGTTGAGAGTGAAGTTGAGCTCGCATGGCACACATTTGTGAGGAAATTGATGAATTTTTTCATGCCATTATTGAGGAGAATTGATGAATGAAAAAGCCATATGGAGTGTGGAATCAGAATCTCACACATTTCTATTGTTATATTCAAGTTTTGTCTCTTGTGGCAAGGAAATACTGCTGCCCAGAGATCTTTTAGAACAGGAGTGGAGACATATGCCTTCAGCTAGAGGAGAAATAGGAAGTTCCCTTAAAGGTGTCTTTAAAGTCAGACCTTTGGACTTCTTTATTGAAAGGGTTTGAGATTGATTTATTTTATGAGTATTTTGCCTGCATGTATGTCTGTGCACACACATGTGCAGGGAATTCAGTGGTCAGAAGAGGGCATCAGATTCCCCGGAACTGGAGTTATAGTTGGTTTGGGAGCCAGCATGTGAGTGCAGAGAACAACACTCAGGTCCTGTGCAAGAGCAGCCAGTTCCTTAGCCACTGAGTGATGTCTCCAGCTCCTGATCCTTGACTTTCTCAGTGTCTGCATCCTGTGTCCCTATGTAGGTAAGTTGGTCTGAGCCTAGTGTAATTGTTACACAAACACAACTCTTTTTATGTAATCATATGATGATCCAAGTGTAGTGGCTTCATTTTTGTTTCTGAAGAGTGTGAACCAGAAAAGAAAGGATCCAGTTTGATCTCAGTAGTATGATGCCTTGACTTGTTACTCAGTAACTTTTTCTTTAGTTTTTGGAAGCCGTTGGTTTGATCACATTAGAGGCTGGTATGAACACAGACATGACTTCAATATAATGTTCCTGAGCTATGAAGAAATGAAGAAGGTAAGACATGAATGTTCCCATCTCTGAACTTAAACTACACACTCCCAGGTCCCCTTGTTCCTCAGTGCTCCTTGGGCGTTTTGTGGAAGGGCGTGTATGGTTTCCAACCCCTCCCTTACTGACTTGAATGCCTTGGGGCTCTTTCTCCCTGGTGATGTCTTTTGTGATTCCTTCTGTGTGTACCCACTAGTGTCCATAAAGACAATTTATGGTATCTAGAGGATACTCACCTTTTCAAGAGTTGATAAATCTTTAATTATTTGTATTAGTAGATTCAGTGTGGTATTGCCATTGATGAAAGAAACATGCATTCATCTTAATCACTCTCTTACACTTTCAGCCTTTATTTGCTCAGGAATCTTCCCAATTTTTAGTAATCATAGTTTAACTTTTAAAATGACAGATGTTCTGCCTTCACTCCTCTCTTCATTGGAGCCAGATGTGATCACTGTTGCTCTGTATTGTCAGATCTCATTTAATCTGTTTTGTAAGGTTCATCCATTCCCAACAAGTGGTGTTTACATCTCGCTGTGTCTAAATAATACTCTGTTTTATGTATGTGCTGCACATTCATTCATTTCTTTATTAATGAGTTTCTAAGGACATTGCATGCCTTGACTGTAGTGAAGTGTACATCAACATTAGATGCCAATAAGAGTCTGGAATGCTGAATTTATTTTCATTGGCTATATAATAAGAAATGGGGTTACCGGATTGTATGGTGGGCTTATTTTTATTGTGTAAGACCTACACTGTTCTCCATTGTGAATGTACTTAATCCACTCAGTGTTTAATCTGATATGTCATCATGGCCATCTAGTTTTTTTTCTTTGTCTTTTTTTTATGCCACTGACTAAAACCAGTGTCTCATACATGCCATAAAAATGTTCTTCTGACCTACATCATCAGCCAGAATCTAGATTTTTTAGACAATTTTTATTTTGCCCTATTATTTAATCGAAGGTAGTAAACAAAATTATGTTGAAAATGTTCAGGTAATTTCAGTATTTGTAACATTAATTATTCTATTTCTATCACTGTGCGTTTATTTCTTCTTGGCTACAGTACCTTGCTTTTCATGTCCATTTATGATCACCACACAACAAAGATATTTGTAGAAGTAAGTTAATGACTATGATGTAGTTATTGTATGGGCCACATAAACGTCTTTCACATGATCACTTAAAAAGAAATTAAAGCAGTAGCAAGCTTAGAAAGCCCTTCCTTCACTCCAACAATGCTCAGCTGCATGCTCTTGTGATTCTCTTATGGATCAAGCTCTCTAAAACTTATTAGTTCATCACATTTGGGAAGCATTTCCAGTTCCTCTGAACTGGCACTTAATATATTCTCAAAAAAGAAATCCATGCATTTGCAGACATCACTTCTCATCTTCTTCTTTGACGTAAGCTGAGTTGCTGGGAGTTATCTGTCTTGTTGTCCAAGAATATATAATATAATAAAACCATCTTTAAATGAAGATGGCTATTTTTACTATGCTAATCCTATGGATCCATGAGCACAAGAAATCATTCTAATTTCTGATATCTTCAATCTCTTTTATAGATGTTGAAGTTCTTGTCTTGCCGGCCTTCACTTGCTTGGTTAGAGTCACCCCAAACTATTTTATATTATTTGTGGCTATTATGAAGGATACTCTTTCCCTAATATCTTGCTCATCCCATATATCATTTCTATAAAGTAGGGCTGCTGATTTATTTGAGATAATTTGGTGTCAAGCTAATTTGCTGAAGTTGTTTATCAGCAGTAGGAGTTCCCTGGTAGAATTTTGAGGGTTACTTAAATATACTGTCAAATAATCTGTGAATAGTGATACTTAGACTTCTTCCTTTCCCATTTGTATCCCCGTGCTCTCCTTATTGCTCTAGCTAGGACTTCAAGTACCCTATTGAAGAGATGCACTATTGAAGAGAGTGGACAGCATGACTTGTCTCTGTCTCCATTTAATTTGATGTTTGCTACTGGCTTGCTGTATATTGCCGTTAATATGTTTAGGTACATGCCTTGTATTCCTGATCCCTCCAAGACTTTTAACATGAAGGGGTGTTGGATTGTGGCAATAGCTTTTCAGCATCTGATGAGTTGACCTTTAGTGTTTTCTATCAGTTTATTTATAAAGTAGATTACATTGATGGATTTTTGTATATTGCATCGGCCCAGCGTGCCTGGGATGAATCCTACTTGATCATGGTGGATAATGTTTTTGAGGCGTTCTTGGAGTTTGTTTGTGAGTATTTTATTGAATATTTTTTTTTGCATCAATGTTCAGAAGGACAATTGGTCTGAAGATTTCTTTCTTTGTTGGGTCTTTGTGTGGTCTGGGTCTCCTCATGACTGTGGCCTCATAATGAGTTTGACCATGTTTCTTCTGTTTCTGTTTTGTGGAATAGTTTCAGGAGTGTAGGTGTTAGCTCTTCCTTGAAAGTCTGTTAGAATCCTGCAGTTAAAGATCTGGCCTTGGGCTTTTGAAAAACCGTAATTTCATGTGATCATATTTGCCAGTTTTCCCATTACTTTCTAAACTATTGAAGTCCTTCTCAGAAAGTGCTTGCCTATTCCACTTTTTTCTTACTCTATTAAATTTTTGAGAAATCCCAAGTCATGGATTTGGTCTTATTGACTTTTTTTCGACTCCTTCCAAATCCATCCCTCTTCCCTACCTAGTCAAAATTGAATCCACCTTTTCCACCCTTTTGCTATGAAGTACAATTTGTTCTGCCCATATGCATTTATAAAAATCATTCCCAAGATTTTTATTTTGTCTTCTTTGGATTCTCTATTTTATTCCTTGTCCTGTTTTTCAACTAGGTTTTTTTTTTCTTTATGATGTTTCGTTTAAGTTTGTTTTCATTTTTATTTAGTCCTTTCCATATTCTAGAACCTAACACTATATCAGTTGTGTAGGTGCTAAAAATTTCCCTATTCATTAGACTACTTCTTCAGTCAAATGGTAGTTTCTTTTACTGTACAAAACTTATTCATGAGGTCCCTGTTGGCCTTAATTCTTTGTGTGGCTCCCTCTTTGTCATAAATCAGATGAATATAAGACTGAGTGCTTATATGTAGGTGTTCAATTCTATTGCACTGATAAATGTGTCTGTTTTCATGCCAGCACCATGATGTTTTTTATCACTGTAGCTATGCAGTAAAATTGCACCTATTCTGGGAAGATTTGTGATATTTTGTTTTGTTTTGTCAGCTTGATACAAACTAGTGTTATATTGGAGGAGGAACTTCAATTGAACAAATGCCTTCATCATATTGGCTGTAGACAAGTGTGTGAGTCAATGTCTTATTTAATGATTGATGAAGTAGGGTCCAGCGCACTGTGGGTGGCATCACCCCGGGGCAGGTGGTCCTGGTTTGTCTAAGAAAGCAGGGTGAGGAAGCCATGAGGAGCAAGTTAGTAAGCAGAGTTCCTCCATTGTTCTCTCCAGTTCCTCCCTTCAGGTCCTCACTTCTCCTGATGATGGAGTCCTCTCTGTGAGACAAAATAAACATTTCTATCCCACATTGTTTTTGGTCAATGCTTTATCACAAAGAAATGACACAAAATTCTGTAGATGGTTGTCATGGTTTTTTAAGCTGTGATGCAATTTTACTTAGAGTATTCTGGTTGACTTTTAATTTGGATGGCCTATCTGTCGTCAAAAGTGAACTATTGGAATTGTCAACCAGTATTTTCTCAGACTCTCTCTGAATTTTTATGCTTGTTGATATTTCCTTCACAAAAATGAAGTCCTAATTTCACAGTTACAATTTTACTATAAGAATTTGTATCCAATACTTGGTTACAAGTCACTGTAATATAATGCTGAGCCATTTATGCAAATTTTAATAGTACATTAAAATGATACATTAATCTCCAGATAAGGAATTTCACTCACATGTTCTGTTTATGTAATTACTGTATCATACTGAGTCCAATAATTTTTTATTAACTTTTGAAATGTGAAAGTATGAATACATAAAATTTAACCTCTCCTTGAAGGTTATTTACATATTTAATGTCTTTTCCAATAAATTTTGCAATATTTTGTTCTATTATTTTTAGTTATATTTTAAGAAGAGCTGTACTGAATGTAGATTATTTGTTTGGCTTTTTCTGTTTGTTTGTGTTCTTTCAATAATATTTGTGTAATTTCTGACTGCCATTGTTAACTCTAATGCTAAGTTTATTGCTGTTATGATGTACCGTTGAAGAAGTTTTTATATCAATACCTACATATTCATGGAGTATTTGTATGGTTTAGATTTTGTTCTATATGTCATTGTTATATTGTGAACACTTTCTACAATGAAAACCATGTGACCTGCTTAGTAGTGACAGACTTAGTGTGCTTCCCTTTACCTTCTGCTTATCTTGCTGTTGACTAACTTTTCTTTTCTTTCCTATCCCTAACACTGTAGCAGCAGAGCCAGAAAAGTCTGAGTTAATCCCAACATCACTTGGAAAGGTTTATATATTTATCTATTGATTATGATTTCATGTGTAGGTATTTTATAGGTAGCATTCTGTGTTTGAAGGAAATTCTTTCTAATATTGTTTGCAGTATTACTGAAAAAAAAATTCCAGTTATCAATGGCAGTAACCATATTAGTTTCTTTCCTGAACCTACTATATTCCCCATTCACTAATTTGCTTATGTTGATCCATCTTTGCCATCCAGAAGGGAGATCTTCAATTACATACATAATCATGTCTCATGTTTGTCAATAATGCGTACTTCTATTACAATGTCAGTAATTTCTCAACCCATGACTATTTCAGGACCTCAGAAGCTCAGTGCTTAAAATCTGCAGTTTTCTGGAGAAAGATCTGAGTGAGGAAGACGTGGATGCTGTTGTGAGACAAGCTACATTTCAGACCATGAAATCTGACCCACGAGCTAATTATGAAAATATTTTAAATTCTGTATTTGGGGTGACCAAGAAGGAAGGCAGTATGATGCGCAAAGGTTAGACTCAATGGTCTTTTGTAATCAGAGTACTAAGAGTCTCTAGACAGATTACCAAAAGTAGCACTGGGATTCGAATTTGTTTTTCCAGGACATAAAGACACTGGGATACCAGAAAACAACAACAACAACAACAACAACAACAACAACAACAACAACAGCAAAATAATGGACAGATAACTGAGCATCTCACCACAATTTAATAGTATTTTAGAAAATATTTAGAAATATTTATAGGTTTAGTTATTTAATAAGTATGGATTTCCTTCTGTATACATATATGGCTCAAATATTTTATGGTATATCAACGGAAGCAATGGATATTTTAGAAGAGGCAACTGTAAATTTTGCTACTTTATTTTATTTTGAAAGAAAGTCATCCTTTTTGGTCTAAGCTGGCATCACAGACACTATGAAGCTCAGACTGGCCTAGAATTTGAATTCCTCCTGCCTCTAGACTTGAGGCAATTTTCATAGTTTAGTTGTTTTTCTTTAGGATATCATTTTTTTTAAAATCCCATACTGTATAAAGTGTATATTTGAACTTCAGGGGGCTAAATTGCTCTTTCCTTATGTGTTATTTTTTCTTCATAATTACACAACATTTACATAACTTCACACAATAATTAGAGAGGTATCTTACCCTATCACCTGAAACAGAATTATATATCAATATTTAATTTTATATTTCCATTTTTAAGACATGGTCTTATTCAAGAGACTCAGGCTGGGTTTGAACTTGCTTTGTGTAACTGAGGAGGATGCCCTCCCACTTAGTCCTGCCTCTCCTTCTCAAGCCATGAGAATACAAGTAAGAGCAGCCATATCCAGTCACTATGTCCTTACTATGTGTCAGAAGTTGTTAAGAAAGAGTGACTCTCCCTAAGTCTTTATTCCCCAAACACAGAATTTTAATTCAATAAGTGGTTTCATGCAGCACATTATAGCATAACTAGACATGTATTTTGATTACTTTAAGTAATTCATTACTTACTTCTATGAGGATGGACACATTTTTAAGCATTTTATTGAAATTTCTCTAGATTTTGGTAATGTATGAGAATGTGCTTTTTTTTCTCTTCTCCCATTTAACTTCTCTTTAGTTCTTATTCTCTGCCTAGACCACTGCTCATCAATTCTCATACCAATATGAGTTTTCTGTCCATTACAAATGTAAGGAATGCTGTTTGTGCAATCACATGTGATAGCAGGAAATATTGTGCTATTGTTTCCATTTTAAAGGGCTGGTTACGGTAACTTCAAAAATGTATCCTATAGAATCACAGCAGTGGCAGCTGTGGTGCCCTCTCTGACTTTGACAATATTCTCTGAAAGTCTGGGTCTCATTTACTCTGAAAATGGAGGAATTCACAATGTCAAATTATATATCATATATATCATTCATTAATATGGGGGTGAAAACAATTTAAATATTAAAAGTCCCCAATGATGGCATTCTGCAATTTAATTTTTTTCTGGCACTTACATTGCTCTTTGATTTTTTATTACAAATTTTAGTTAAAATATTACATAATTTCCTTCATTTCTTGTGTTACAGTTAACCCCAGCTGTGCTCCCTTCAAGCCAGCCTTCTTCAGCCATGTGCTTTCCTCACAGCCTCTCAAACTGATGACCTTCTTTTGATTCTTATTCTGACATATACAAATGCATAAATATTTATATACAACCTGTTGATTCCTTTTTACATGGGCTGTATTATTTTCAGGACTACCTACTTTGTATTTGTTAACCAATTCAGGAGCTTATTCCTAGGAGACATTAATTCTTCTTCTCTCAGCAGTCATTAGTTGCCAGGTGTTTTGTCTTTTTATTTTTTATTAATTCTTTTTTTTCTGTTCTTTTTTTTTTTACTTTTTTTTCTCCTTTATTAATTTATTCTTGTTACATCTCAATGGTTATCCCATCCCTTGTATCCTCCCATTTTTCCCTCCCTCCCATTTTCCCCTTATTCCCCTCCCCCATGATTGTTCCTGAGGGGGATTACCTCCCCCTGTATATGCTCATAGGGTTTCAAGTCTCTTCTTGGTAACAAATTTCCCACCATCCAACCCAGTCCCATTCATTAACCCATTTCATTACATCTGACCTCTGTCTTTTTCTATCAGTTTGGAGAAGTGGAAGCAAAAAAAACATAAACTAAAAAGAAAAATTAATTAACTAATACTTAAAAAGAAAATCATCTCTCGATGGAAGATACAGTGCGTCATGGTATGCCACACACCATACACTTTTGTCCAAAAAGATTTACTTACACATGTTCATTACGATGTGTCATCGGTCTGGTTAAAGGACTCTGTTATCAGCTCTATTATCAATATTAGATCCTTACTGGGACTCCTGTTGGATATCCTGTTTTTGCAGCAGGCTAGAAGCAGGGACAGCCCTCCTGCCCTCACACCCTAGGGCCAGCTCAATGGGACCATTGCCACCAGGGCCAGCTCTACTAGGCTGTCCAGACTATGCAAGCCTGATATGCTGAGTGCTGCAGGGGTGGGGTCAGCTCTCCAGTCCTCATGTTCTAGAGGTCATCTCACAAGACTGACACAGGTATTGGCTGGCAGGGAACATATCTTGGAACGTATCTCCCATTCCCACACTAGCAGGGCAGACTGGGATGACTCATCAGCATCCTCCCCCATAGAGACTTTTCTGCTGTCTTGCCTATGAGAGGTATGGGGCCTGTGCTCCTGAGGGCTGCAGCTATCAAGAGATAGTACCAGCCCTCTTACACTCAGGCCGCCAGAGCCAGCTTTCCCCTACTGACCAGGCAAAGTATGGAGCCAGGTGTCCTGCAGCAGGTGAAGGGTCCTGTAGTTCTTGTCCAGATGATTAGAACCTTGAAACTTCTTCCTTCCTTGCTATTATGGCAGTTGATATTTACCCTGTTCATGTCTTGCTTAGGCAGCCAGGTTGTTGAGACATCATAAATATCTCTTCTCTGTATAGCATCTCTGTCATTTCTAGGGGTACATTATCACTCTTGCTACCCCTCTTCCATAATGTTTATTGCGTCTTAGGCCTAGGAGTCATGTTATAAGTGTGTCACTAGGAGTGAGCTCCATAGGAGCCATGTTCTCTGCCTTAGGGTTACTGTTATGCTTTTCTGTAACAATTTGTATTTCTATAAAGAGCAAATGCTGGGGTGACAGATAACAGCTACACTTATCTGTAGTAAAGTATGTCTTTTAGAATTCAGGTATGAATTTTTCTCCTCTAGTACACTGATGGTAGTAGCTTCTTTTCTAAACACTAGGACCCTGCTTGGCACGGTGTCACATGCCTTTAATCCAAGCACCCCAGAGGTACTGGAAGGCGACGCTCTCAGCTCAAGTTCAGCCTGCTATACAAAGCAGGTTCCTTGAATTTTTGATCTTAGCCATTCTGATGGGTGTCAGATGGAATCTCAGAGTTGTTTTGATTTGCATTTCTCTGATGACTAAAGACATTGAGCATTTCTTTAGGTGTTTCTCAGACATTCGATATTCCTCTGTTGTGAAGTCTCTCTTTAGTTCTGAGCCCCATTTCTCAATTGGGTTATTTGGTTTGGTGGTGTTTGATTTCTTGAGTTCTTTATAGATTTTGGATAGTAGACCTTTGTCAGATGTAGCGTTGGTAAAGATCTTTTCCCAGTCTATAGGTTGTTGCTTTGTTCTTTTGATAGTGTCTCCTGCCTTACAGAAGCTTCTCAGTCTCATGAGGTCCCATGTATTAATTGTTGACCTTAAGGCCTGGGTTGTTGGTGTTCTGTTCAGGAAGTTACCCTCCATGCCAATGTGTTCCAGGATCTTCCCCACTTTTTCCTCTAACCAATTTAATGTCTCTGGTTTTATGTTGAGGTCTTTGATCCACTTGGACTTGAGTTTTGTGCATGGTGACAAATATGGATCTAATTGCATTTTTTTTTACATTTAGACATCTAGTTAGTCCAGCATCATTTTTTGAAGATGATATCCTTTTTTCATTGAATAGATTTTTCTTCTTTGTCAAAAATCTAGTAACCATATGTGTGTGGATTATTTCTGGGTCTTTGATTAGATTGCATTGATCAACCAGCCTATTGCTATGCCAGTACCATGCTGTTTTAATTACTGTTGCTTTATAGTACAGCTTGAGATCAGGAATCTAAGTGAGAGAAACATGGGAGAAGGGGGAAATAGAAGGATCCAGAGGGTCCTAGAAACCTACAAGAAGAACATTACATCGGGCAGATCTGGCCCATAGGTCCTGCTGAAACTATGGCACCAGCCAAGGAAAATATGTTCAATAAACTTTGAATCCCTACCCAGATCTAGCCAATGGAAAGGACATTCTCCACAATTGAGTGGAGAGTGGGGACTGATCTTCACATGAACTCTGGTGCCTCATATTTGATGACCTCCCCTTGATAGGAAGGCTTGGTGGCACTCAGAGGAAGTATAGCAGGCTACCAAGAAGAGACTTGATACCTTATGAGCATATAAAGGGGGAGGAGGTCCCCCTCAGTCACATTCATAGGGGAGGGGAGTAGGGGGAAATCGGGAGGGAGGGAGGAATGAGAGGATACAAGGGATGGGATAACAATTGAGGTGTAATATGAATAAATTAATAAAATATTAAAAAACAAAACCAAAGCAGGTTCCAGGACAGTCAGAGCTACACACAGAAACCATGTCTCAAAAAACAAAAAGTTAGAAATGAAGTAAAATCCATGACCTTGCAAGGCCCATGTAGGAGCTTTCTCCCTGAAATCCAGAACTGATTCAACATATGTAAGCACATAGATGTAATGAGTCACATAGATGGACCTAGTGACCACAATCACATGATCACATCAATAGCTTTAAAAAATGCCTTTGATGAAATCAAACATACTTTCATTACAAAAGTCCTAGTGAGTGTAGAACTTGAGTGAATGTACATCAACATATTAAAAGCTACCTAGGGCACTCCTTCAGCCAACATCCTAAATTACTTAAACTTAAAAACTAAATTACTTAAATTAAAAACTTAAAGGTATCTCATTAAAAACAGGAATTGGACAGGGCTACCCGCTATATCCAGTGATTTTTAGCGTAGTGTTTGAAGCACTAGCTAAGACATGAAGGAAATTAAAGAGATATAGGCAGAAAAAAAGAAGTCATAGTAACATGATATTTTGTGATATAATATGATAGTATACATAAGAGAATGCAAAAATTCCACAAGAAGCCTGTAGGAACTTCACTTTGACCTGAATTTCAGGATACAAAACCAGCTTACAAAAATTACTGGCCTTCCTACACACCAATAACAAACATGCTGCAAAGGAGATCTAATCTCATTTACAGGATCTTCAAAGGCAGTGAGACACCTTGGAATGAACCTAACCAAGAAAATGAAAAGCCTCTGCAATGGAAAGTTTAAGTCTTGAGGAAGCCCTATTCCCATTTTTCTGAGATAGCACCAGGTAGATCTCCAAGGTGCTTGTACTAGTTTGCGTTCCCACCAGCAATGAAGGAGTGTTCCTCCTTCTCCACATCCTCGCCAGCATGTGGTGTCACTTGAGTTTTTGATCTTAGCCATTCTGATGGGTGTAAGATGGAATCTCAGAGTTGTTTTGATTTGCATTTCTCTGATGACTAACAACGTTGAACATTTCCTTAAGTGTTTCTCAGCCATTTGATATTCCTCTGTTGTGAAGTCTCTGTTTAGTTCTGAGCCCCCTTTCTCAATTGAGTTAATTTGGTTTGGTGGTGTTTAATTTCTTGAGTTCTTTATATAGTTTGAATAGTAGACCTTTGTCAGATGTAGCGTTGGTGAAGATCTTTTCCCAGTGTATAGGTTGTTGCTTTGTTCTGTTGATAGTGTCTCCTGCCTTACAGAAGCTTCTCAGCCTCACGAGGTCCCATGTATTAATTGTTGACTTTAAGGCCTGGGTTGTTGGAGTTCTGTTCAGGAAGTTGTCTCCTGTGCCAATATGTTCCAGGATCTCCCCCACTTTTTCCTCTAATGGATTTAGTGTCTCTGGTTTTATGTTGAGGTCTTTAATCCACTTGGATTCCACTCCTAGGAATATGTCCAGAAGATGCTCCAGCACATAACAGGGACATATGTTCTACCATGTTCACAGCAGCCTTATTCATAATAGCCAGAATATGGAAACAGCCTAGGTATCCCTCAGTAGAAGAATGGATAAAGGAATTGTGGTACATTTACACTGTGGAATACTACTCAGCTATTAAAAACAAGGAATTTCCAAAATTTGTGGACAAATGGATTGAACTAGAAATGATCATAATGAGTGAGTTAACCCAGAAGCAGAAAGACTCAAATGGAATATGCTAACTTCTATCTGGAAACTAGCCCAAGGGGCATGTCCCATGAAAGTCTTCACTTATCAGGAAAGTGGGACAGAGGAGAGGACATCCTGTTGGGACTTTAGGCGAAAGAAGTATGGGAGAATTGGGAAATAGAAGGATCCAGAGGGTACTAGAAACTTACAAGAAGAACATTGTTATGGGCAGATCTCAGCCCAGAGGTCTTGCTCAAATTATGACACCTGCAAAGAAATATACATGTAGTAAACATCGAACCCCTACTCAGATCTAGCAAATGGTCAGGACATTCTCCATAGTTGAGCTGAGGGGGGAGGGGACTGACTTTCACATGAACTCTAATGCCCCATATATGACCACGTCCCCTGGTTGGGGAGACCTGGTGGCACTCAGAGGAAGGATAGCAGGCTCCCAAGAAGAGACTTGATACCCTATGAGCATATACAGGGAAGGAGGCCCCCCTCAGTCAGTCATAGGTGAGGAAAGTAGGGAGAAATCTGGAGGGAGGAATGGGAGGATACAAGAGATTGGATAACCATTGAGATGTAAAATGAATGAATTAATAAATTAAAAATGATTTAATAAAAAAGAAAAGTTTAAGCCTGTGGAGAGTTTAAGGAAGACATTAGAAATAAAAAGATCTCCCACGTTCATGGATTGGAATATAGAGAAAATGACAATCGTGCCAAAAGCAATGTATAGATCCAATGCAATGCCAATCAAAATGTCAACAATATTCTCAGACATACAAAAAGGCCGTTGTATAATTAATACTGAAAAACCCACTTAGTCTAAGCAATCATAACAAAAAAAACCCACTGGTGGGATTCTCATTCCAGGTTGCAAAATATATTATAGAGATATAACAATAAAAACAATGTGGTCCGGTCACAGAATAGATATAAAGTCCAAGGGGGCAGGAAAACTCAAACATGACAATGTATAATTAGAGCCATGTGATATATGTTACATTTTATTGGTTAATATAGTTGATTAGTATGATACATGACACAGGCTAAAATACATTTCAAAGACTCTCATGTATTTGTCTTTGCTAAGGCTTTTCTTTCTTTGTAAAAATTGGTTATGTTTGGTTGGCTGATCCATGGGCAGTGACATGTTAGTGTCTTAAATGTGTTATTGCATACATTTCTTTCAGTGTTCATTATCCTATAAAGGAAGGTGAGGTACCATTCTCAGCACAAAACACAAAGTATTTTGCATGAGTGGCCGAACATACTGAAGTTAGTTAGAGTGACCTTTGCTTTGGGAGGTCCACTAACTTGCTTTTCTGCTGTCTCTGTGCTTTTGCCATTAGGTACCATCGGAGACTGGAAGCATCATTTGACTGTGGAGCAAAATGAAAGATTTGACATGATATTCAAGAAGAATATGAACAATTTTCCCTTGAAGTTTACCTGGGATATAAATGAAGACTAGAATTCATACAAGTCCATTCATCAGAAGTCATATTGTAATAGCAATATTGATATGTTACCATATTTCAATCATTAAATATCAAGCCATATAAAGGTACAAAATGAGTAAACTATGCATTAATTAAGCATAATGAGACTAAAAAATTTATTTCAAATCATAGCGTTAAATTACTTTATTTCTGACTTAGCATAGTCGTTATGCACTAATGACATAAATCATGATGTTTTGTGGTGTAGGAAATGCTACAAATACTATTTTGCAGTACACCTTTTAACTTCATCCTCTGCAATTAAGTTTTGGATCAAAAAATATTAAACACCTTCCCATTCACACAATAAAAATTTAACTTTGGCTGAGTCAAGAATATGTAATTTTTTAATTTGGAAAACTAGCCAAGCATTGAAGGCAACCAGAATTGACAATTTAAGAGGTATAAAAGAGGGAAGATGTACTCATTTACTTAAAAAGGCTAATATTTTGTTGATGAATTTGGTAGTTTAATTATTTTTGTATTATTACACAATGGATTTCTATTACTATTTTCAACATTTGTGAATAATAAACTTAAGATTTTCTTTTACTCATATATATAATTTTATTGATACTGTGAACTAAATTTGAAGATAGTGACAGGAAAATATCTAGAAGTCAACTTAAATGTCTCAAAAGCCTTTCTTCATGATTTAAATGTGTGTGTGTGTCAATTTATTGTCAGTTTTAATATAGTAACATTAACAGAATCTCAGCCTAGAAAACCTGAGGATCCAGGAGTTAGGTCCTTGCTATGGGTACATGAGCACTGAGGGCAGTCAGACAATTGCTGTCTCAGCTGGCAAGGGAGTGTGGCTATAACCCTGAGTTGTCCAGTCCTCAAGGCTGGGCGGCTAAGCTGTACTGATGTGGTAGTAGAAGGCTGGAAGGTCCTGGAGCATTGTTGCTCCCTATTCCACATTGAAATTTTGGAAACCCTGCTTCTGATATCAGGGATAGATTCAGCAGCAGCAGCAAGTGGGCAAATTACCTGGGTGATGAGAGGGAAGGCCAAATGCACACATGGAGGAACTATCTTCCTTTGGCCATACCAATTTTTATCTAAATTACCACAGAAAGTTGACACAATTGGGGAGCGTTTTTCCAAATCAGCCAAGGCAGGATACTTATTCAGGGAGGCTCTCTGCTCAGATATTTTGATTTATGGCAAGTTGATGTTATAACCAACAACAGTTATACTTACTCTTAATTCCTGGTAGTGTTGTTGTTGTTTTTTTTTTTTTTGTTTTGTTTTTGGTTTTTAGCTTCAGCATGTTGAATCTAGAGAAAGCTGTGTTCCATGCACACCTGTGATGAAGGCCGGTGGGGGTGGGGGCAAAATTGAAGGGAATGAGATGCAGAGAGGTCTAGGGAAGAGGAGAGAGATGAGTTGGTTTGAGGGGACATTTGTAGATTTTAAAGACTGTTTGGTAGTGTCATTGAGTGAAGGAGCTCTATGACTGAATAACAAGAAAGAAAGAAAGAAAGAAAGAAAGAAAGAAAGAAAGAAAGAAAGACAGAAAGAAAGAAAAGGGAAAGAAGAAAAGAAATTTACGAAGCTAAAGGAAACACCACAAATTAGAGACAGATGTCATAGGAGTGGAAATAACAGTTTTAATTCACAAAGTAAAAGAAGCAAGCTCAGGGCAAATTAAAGAAATGATAGCATCTTTAAAAACCTTGATTAATTTATGAATATGAACTCAAATGCAGCTAATTGTAGGTGATGTTCTGCTGCCTTGGCTGTAACGCTTTTCCTTCATATAGATCAGGTTAAGTAGGAAACTTCATTTTTTCCTACAAAACTTGTTTAACTACTCAACAAAGAGCCCTGCTGTGCTGTTTTCAGTTGCTAATCATGTCATAACCAACTAATCAGTGTCAATGTAAGCATCAAGTGTCACTGTGTTTTACAAGTTGTTTTTCTCAAATATTTTAATATAGAATGTTCAAATATTTTATGTTGTTGGGAGCCTTCATTTCACCCCTTATCTGCCACTTGAAGAACTTAGGAGGCCTGTGTGGTGGTGCATGTATGTCTTTAATCCTGGCAGAGGCAGAGGCAGAGGCAGTGGCAGAGGCAGAGAAAGAGGACAGACAGGGATACATAGAAAGACTTGTCCAAAATCCCTTTGAGGTAGTCATTGGGTCAAGTTTGCAGTGTTTAGCATTCTCTCTCTATGTATCTGTCTCTCTCTGTCTCTGCCTCTGTCTTGTCTCTGTCTCTGTCTCTGTCTCTCTGTCTCTGCCATGTGTAGTATCAGCTAATGTGAGTGATCATCAAAGTAGAGGATAACAGCTGGTGTCTCCTCTATTACGCTATATCAGAATGCACTTATAGAATATAGTCATAACTTTATTCATCATTTCCAAAGCTGTGAAATTCCTTAACTTCTGGTATAGTGTTGTATAGCTTCCACCAGTCTTTCAGCCTTGTTGAGTCCCACCATTAACTCTTCTCTGGGCTGTCATGTACCTTCTCGAAATCTGAAAGAGTAGTTCTAGAAGCCTCTACAGGCATTTTGGTGATGAACAGGGGATGAGAATACTAGGATGCTCACTATCAGAGCAGAAGCAATCTGGTTGGTCCCTTAAGTGACTGATGCAGCCTGCCAGCAGAAGGCAGCACATCACCATGACAGTGGTACTGATCCGAAGATGAAAGGTGTTACAGATGATGGCCTCCTCACAAGTCTGTTTGCATTTCTCCTTTGCTATGAATGAGCTACCCTTACATATTTATGCATTGTATTTATTTTTAACATTTGTCTATTTTCTTTTATTGAAAATAGGCTGCCTCTCCCAAACTCCTCTGGTCTTCCCCACCTCCCCACTCGTTGTCATCCATAAACTCTCTCTCTCTACCTAGAAACTAAACAGCATCTACCAAAATAATAAAGTGAAAAGAATAAGACAAAAGAACTGCAATCAAATCAGAAGAGGACAAAACAAACATAAGAACAAGAGTAAAAAATAAACACTCACGGGAAACACATATTGATGAATAAAACACATCTTTATATTCACACAGCAATCCCATAAACACACAAGATTTGAAGCCATAATATGTAAAGAAAGAACTTGAAAAGTTAAAAATCAATAAGGAAAGTGAAAAAGAAAAAATCATGACAATACATTATGTTACAAAGAACCTCCAAAGATGCCCTGTGTTCATTTGGTTTGGTCATCTATTGCTAGGAACAGCACCTTCCATTAAGAGTAGTTTGTATCCCCAGTGACACACCATTGGAGAAAACTAATTAATCACTTGTGAGTTATCCTTGATTGGAGAAAGCGTCTGAATAAGAGTTGGGGGTTTGTATCCACTCTGCTCTCAGTGCACTCATGCACGCTCTGTACATGCAGCAATCTCTGTGAGTTGATGTGTGTGCCAGTCCTACTGTGCACATAGACCTTGTTAACATGCTGTCCTTTTTCTTCTCTGACTCTTACACTTTTTTTCTCCCTTTTCCTCAGGATGCCCTGCTGCCTGAGAGGAGAGATTTAATAGAGAATCCCCCTTTAAGATGGAATGTTCTGGTCCTATGTACACTGATTACTGAGTCCAGGACCCACGCCTGGGAAGACAGATGGCATCTCCAGGTGCCTGCCCCCTACTTGTACCAGGCCACTGGGAAAAACTGCAGCAGTTGCCTACACAGAGCTCCCTGCACTCTCAATCTCCTGGATCTCACAACGACCTGCGTTCCCAGTGTCTAGAGTGCCCAGGGGAGTACCAGCCAATACCAGAGGCATTGAGATGGTTAAAGGCCAGAGAAAGAACACAAAAATAAGATGCTGGGCAACATATCAACATTAAATAGGTATCATTCTACAGCCAGGCAAGAATATTATAACACAACTGTGAATAGGAAACTAACCTTAAATCTGCTCTCATAGGATAAAAAATTCTTTAAATAAGAAATGAATAAATCCCTTAAAGAAATGCAGGAAAACACAATTGAATAGGTGGAGGAAATGAATAAAATTGTCTATGACCTGAAAATCACATAGAAGCAATATAAAAGCACAATCTATAGGGAACCTGGAGATGAAGAACATAAGAAAGAGATCAGAAATAATTGATATGAGCATCTCCAACAAAATCCAAGACATGGAAGAGAGAATCACAGGGATAGAAGATACAATAGAAGAAAATGGTACATTAGTCGAAGAAAATGTTAAATCTAAAATGGTACATCAGTCAAACAAAATGTTAAATCTAAAAAATTCCTGGTATAAATTATCCTGGAAATCCAGGATACTATGAAAAGATCTAAGCTATGAATAATAGGAATAGAAGAAAGAGAAAATGCCCATTTGTGTGGCCCAAAATATATTTTCAACAAAATCATAGAAGAAAAATTTCCCAACCTAAAGAAAGATACCTATAAACATGCAGGAAGTGTATGGAACACCAACCAAAAAGACTGGACCAGAAAAGAAAATCCTCCTGTCACTTAATAGTCAAAACACTAAATACAGAAGAAAGAAGACAAACCAACATGCCAGAGGCTCGATCAGGAATGTATTAGAGCACCTCTACACCTGCTGTAATGAGACTGAAATGTTTTAAAAATCAGATTCCTTGTGGAACTACCCCAAGAAGAACACAGGAGTGCATACCTCAAAACCATCAAACTCTGACTCAAATGCTGCCACCACTGTAATAAAGCCCTGTCTTGAAAAACCAAAATTAAAAAAAAAAATAATAAATAAACAATTAAACAACCAACCAACCAACCAAATAAATAGATAAGCTTACTTAGAAAACTCATGGAACTTAGTGCTTTTGGAAGATGTTTTGGTTGTCCTTGATGCCTGGTGGCAGCACTAACTTTCAGCACATCTATCCAGAAATAGCCAAAAGTTCCTGTTCTGTGAGCTTTTCCTTTCCTTAGAGGAGACTTGTAGAACCACATCAGTAGATACATAAGACCTGGAGAAACTGTTCAATTAGGGTTAACAGAGCCGCGAGGAACGGCATGCCAAGGCCAGGTTCCTGCCCTGGATGTGCCAAGGAGTCATTCTGTCTTCACGTGACTCACAAGATTTGGCACTGAAATGGGTTTCCACCTTGTTCGTTCCAGACTGCTGGGAAGAGCAAATGATAAAAAGAAGACCTGGCTCTTTCTGACGACACCTCAAGAGTTTTCATGAGAAGATAAATCCCAGCTGGATTCCCAGTCTGGGAAGGAGCCCACGGCTCCACTTGTGGAGCAAGTACTTGCCAGTGGCCTTGGAAGCAGTGTGTGATCACTTGGATGTGAGAAAATGAATGGTTTTTTTCTTTTTTTCTTTTTCTTTTCTAGTTGTGGTAAGTGATGAAAAAATATGAGTAGAATAAAAAGGCAACTACATGTCATCATGCTAGACTCTTGTGGCAAGATGAGCCCTGGGTAGGGAGTGGGTGAATCACGAGAAGAGTGAGAATGCTTTTAAGAGTTCAAATCCGTGAACACTACTGGATTGTCACCCAGTTCTCATCCTTGAGCCAACCTGATGTGCAGTGTAAAAGCACACAGACTTACTTTGCAGTTGTTTACTGGGGACGATCACTTAAACGTTCCATTCAGTAAACCGATAGCACTGGACAGCTGCGATGTGCCATGTGCACTTGGTTGCTGTGTTCGTGTTTTCCCTCCTCTTTATGAAGAGAAACAGTGCAGCTCAGTTAGGAATTTTACTATTGTGACTAGAACTGTAGAATCTAATCCACTTTCAGCCACCACAACAAATGTAGTTAATAATATACCAAATTTTCAGTTGTCCCAGTTCAGGCCAACACAGTGTCACTCTCCACAGTCCTGAATCATAATGTTAAAGTGTGCTCTTTCCTTTAAGTGTGTGATCAGGGTAAATATTTCTGGAATACCAAAGCAAAGGAGAAGAAGTACACAGAGGGTAGACAAGAAAGCAGACTCAGATAGACAGCCGGAAAAGCATGGCCTTGCCAAGACAGCAAGTGAGCAGAAGGAGCTAGTGTTTTCTAGGGAAGGTGGCCAGAGCCGGGTAGGGAGCTGTCTCCGTGCTACTGTACTTGACTGTTGTCTCCTTGCAGATGGGAGCTTTTGCCTTGGAAAGCCTCTGTGTTAGCACCAGGCTTCAGACAGTAACACAATAAGAAGTACACAGTAGGATTCTCTGCAGCCAGAACATACTTCACATTTTACAGGATTTTTTTTTCTCTTAAGAAGTTTAAGGGTTAATCTGGGAGAGGTAATGCATGCCCTTATTCCCAGTACCTAGGAGTCTGAGGTTGGTGGATCTCTGTGAGTTTGAGGTCAGCATGGTCTACAGAGGGAGTCCAGGACAGCCAAGGCTACACAGAGAAACTCTGTCTCTTGGCGGGGGTGGGGGGTGGGGGGCAGAGGATGCCGGGGAGGAGCATGGTTATGGTGAAGATAAGAATCAATACTGAACAACAACAACAACAACAACAACAACAACAACAACAACAACAACAAAAAAGAGCTTCAAAACCACTTCATGATACACCATGATACACTGACACTCTAGACTTAGCAGCAACAGTACGTGGTGCATGAGAGCTGGCCTTACCATTGCTGGAAAAGGCAGGAATTCCAGTCCTGGTGGCCCAGGCATGAAAGACCTGGTTGGCTGAACAGCTCAGCTTCCACCCAGGCCCAGACTCAAGGCTCTAAGATGTCCTAACTTATGTTCCATCCATTCTATGAACTGCTGGATAGTATAAAAAGTTCATCCATGCTGATCCAAAGCTTGAGACCTGCATGGCACAGGGCAACACCTGGGTGTCTGAGAGGAGTCCTGTGGAGGATCTAGTGCTGATAGTGTGGCAGAAGCCACAGTCCTCCAACCAGACAAAAGACTCATTCCATTCAACATTTACAACTAAAGCAGTGTAGACAGAAGGGTTTGCATGTGGAATAGCATGACACACTGCAGCTTCCATGGCAAGATATTGGTTTGTTTTCTTTGAGGGAAAGTTGTACAGGTGAAGGGGAGATAGGAGGAGGTGAGGAGATAAGTGGGATTCATGTGTTTGATATGAAATTTACAAAGAATATATAATTTCTAAATCTAAAAAAGGGAACTTTAAAGATAGACATGCCATATGCAACTAAGTTCCTCTCTACTGAGTTATGAAGAGAGTGTGGGGTTGTCAGGAATTTTGTACCACAAAGTTAATGTGTCAGCTTATTTTTTTCTGGCAAGCACTGGCAGCTAGGGGCCATAATCATGGTGAACAGCTGGCTTTGACCATGTCAAGTGTATTGGACAGACATGACCTGAGTCTTTCCTAGGGTAGAAGAGTTTGCACATGCCTTTCTGCAAGCTGGGCAGTGGTAACCATGGGCCATATTCATGGTGAGCAGCTGGCTTGGCCTGGGTAAATATATCAGTTAGATATGCCATGAGTTTTCCACAGTCCCAATGTTCCCATAAGGACCCCAAGGCTGTGCTTCTGGATTTCTCCTAAAACAAGTGAAATGGGCAAGTAATCCACATTAGAGCCACAGCCAAGTCAGATAGCATGGCTCATTTTAAGGATTTGAAGGCCCTCTGTTCAGTCTCAGTCCATCCCAAAGGCTGTGTACTCTAGATACTGGTGTATAGGTTTTGGGCTATATGAGCAAACTTCATTAACATGGCCAGCCATAGTCAACTGCCCCCAGGTCAGTGTGAAAGTGGGGATTTGTAGGATGGTTGAAATACACTCATGGCAATCATTCACTATCCTTCCTCTAGGTTGTAGCCAAGGAATGTGACCTGAAGGACACCTAGCTGAGGCTTCTTGGCTGAGACTTTGTACTCCAGGGCTTTAAGGGTAACTAAGGACTTCTTTTTAGCTGTCTATATTCCTTCTCAGCAGTTGGAGATACGAGCAGGCAATCTACACACTGAAGCCTAGTGCTCTCTGGATCTTTCTGTTTAAACGCCAACAGATCTGCACTCAGGTCCCATCAAACAATTCTGGTGAGTTCTTTATCCTCCTTCTCCTGCTCTGTTTCCCCCATTTAGTTCTACGGCACTGTGTCTCATGAGAATTCCAAGTGCTTGTGCGAATACTCCTAGAAAACAAGAGTCTTGTGACCTTATTTCTTCAATAGTCAGAATCCTTCTTCTAATGTGTTTTTATGGTTCCTCTTGACATGGCAAAGAGGAGTGTGTTTACATCAGACTACTCACTATTGCTTGCTATTGATATTCAATTAAATGTCTAAACTATCCTTTATACTCCTTTTGCAAAAACATGATTTTGGTATGTGTAATTTGTTCTTGTGATTGTATAAAACTGAAATCATGAGAACTTTACATATGGAACTTTTAACCCCAGAGTATAAAATATTTGATATTCTGAATAAAGTTTGATGTTGCATTCGTTGCTTTAGTTTAGTTTAGTTTAGTTTAGTTTGGTCAGCCTCAGTTATCGGCTTCATGCCCCACCACCTCGAGAGCAGGAACATAGCCCAGTTTGATAAACTGGACAGCCTTTCTCTGGTGTATGTTTTTGATATCTTAGCATCTACATTTCTCCACCTATGTAGCTATGTCTTTTAGACCTGGGATTTGGAGACCTTCAAAAAATGAGGCAGACTCTAGTTTAATCCTGCAGACCCCCCCCCCCACTTTTTAAAAAAGCCACAACATATGACATTCTGAAAATGTGTCAAGGCATGATCAAGTTAGGTTTTACTTATTTTGATCTAATAAGAAGAAGTTGGCTCCTAATTGTAAGATGAAGTTAGGCTGTTCCATCATTTGGCCATCTTGAAGATTCCACTAACAAAAGAGCTCATTCTTGACAGGCACCCATGGTGAAGGAGTCACCACACATTCATGTTTCCTTCCATTTTACCTCTCTGATTGCCCTATGTCTGTTTCTCTGGTGGGCTCATAAGTCTTCAACAAAACAGCATGCCATGGTCCCACAGCAATTTGCTCTTGTTCTTGCTCTTTCCTACTATTTCCTGCCTTTTTCTTCCCTTCCTTCTTCTTTTACCCTTATTACAACTGTACTCCTACTATTCTGTTCCCCAGTTTACATACATTTATTGTTTCAGTTATGTTATATTCTGTGACAATATCCAAATTAACACCAATGATAATTACAGGTCAAATCATTTTCCTGAGCTTTAGATTTATACTTTTCATTTATTACTGAATCTGTCCATAAGAATAATTCCAAATCAATCTTAGTTCTATCAATAAAACACAATCATAGTTGATATTTTTTTTTTAACTTTGCTTTGCTTCAGCATCCCAAAGAGTTAAGAATGAATAGTCTACAGATTTTCTTCAACTACAGTATGGTCAACACCGTCAGCACCTCTGTATTTTTTATTTTTTCGTATCTCCTATAAAGTGACTTAAAACTCTAGATTCTCTCACTAATCAGTGATCCCTCTGTAATCCATGATATTGTTAGCACCCAGTGGCTTAATATACTGCGTCTTAGGGTTATTATGATGAGCTACCATGACCAAAAGCAACTTGAAGGGGACAGGGTTTATTTGACTTGTTCTTCCACATCACTGTTCATCGTCAAGGAAGATTCATAAAAGAAACTTGAGGAAGGAACCTGGATGTTGGAGATGAAGTGGAGGCTATTGAGAATAGCAGCTTTTGAGCTTTCTCTACATGGCTTGTTAATGTGTATTTTTTTTTGTACGGCCTAGTACTATCCACCCTAAGTTGTCACCATCCACAGTAGACTCAGCTCTTTACTTCTATCATTACTTGAGAAACTACCCCATTGACTCCCACAGAGGCCAAATTGTCAAAGCCACAATTCTTCAATTTCCACTTCTCAGATTTCTTAGCTTCTATCAAGTGGACAAAGAGAAGAACCAACCAACCAACCAACCAACCAACCAACCAAGAAAAAAGAAAGAATAGTAATTAAGGAAAAAACCAGCAAAAAACCCAAACAAACAAGCAACAACAAACCAGAAATATCTGACCAGCATAAATTAAGATGACGAAAATAGAAAGAAAGCCCTTAATCATTGGAAATAGCCAGTCAGCTATTCTTAAAAGGATTTTGTGACAATCATATGCTAGAAGTTACCTAAGTAAGCTCTAGCTATATTGTAAAACACAAAAGGACAAACAACCCCCCAAAACACCTTGCAGATTTGCTAATAATTCTCATAGTTAAGTAAAAGTTTAACTTGTCCTCCAGTTCCCTGTAATGTTTAACCCGAATCTCCTAATGTTTAACTTCTTTCATGCACTTAAGGAAAACATCTGATAAGATTTTTCTAGAACTAACAAATCTTACCTAGTGTATCCCATCTGATTTCAATTTATTTTATGTAACACCTGCCATTTTCCAGTAAATACATGGAAGGGATTATTGAGTCACCAGCAACCTATTGATTCCCGCTTTTCTTCAATCTTCATCAGAAATGATTTTTCTTTATCTGTTGATCTGTAAACAATGGGTACAACTGGATGGATTCAATTATTTCCAAGGGTCTCCCTTACTTTGTCAGAATATGTGTACAATTATCTCTTCATAGTCTGTGCATGATGGTGCATGGCTCTAATTCCAGCACTCTTGATGCAGAAGAAGATAGATCTCTGTGTATTTGGGATGACCCTTGTCTATATAGGGAATTTCAGGCCAACCAAGGCTACATAAGGAGTCCTTGTCTTAACACCCTTTCCTCACAGTAATGTTTTTTTTCATCTTTTTCTTGAATTTCAGTGAAAAAATAAGCAGGGGACTTACATTTACTTTCTCTATAAACAACCACATTTCCTTCCATCACTAAAAAACTCTGATGTCTATAAGTAAATGAATCTTTTTATTGCTTCTTACTCCCCTTGTTTTAGAGAATGAATTTCTCTGTCTTTCTAATACTCCGTATAACTCTTTTTCTCCATCTAGGTTTTCTCTGTGTGTCTTTTCTTTTCTCCCTGTTCTGCCTTATTTCTGTCTCCTCCTCTCCATCTCAATCTTATAAAATGCAGCCTAACTGGGTATACAAACACAATAGAAAAAGTGAAAATTTCCTTCAGTGTGCTTACAAGGGTGTTTTGACACTCCTAACCAGGAAGGTCAAGGTGGAATAAAAAAATGGCTGTTTAGAGAGTGTGTGTTAGGTATTGTAGGTGACAGATGAGATGGGACAATGACTTGTTTCTATTTCCTTTTGGGTTTCAGCAATATTCTCTGTGAATAGATTTTCCCTTTATCAGTGTTATGACCTCAGCAATTTTTCGCACACTTCATAGAATATATTCAAAATTTCTCTTTCAATACCAATGTCATCTACCTCCACTGGCATGGGAGAGAGAGAGAGAGAGAGAGAGAGAAGGAGAGAGAGAGACAGAGAGAGAGAGAGAGAGAGAGAGAGAGAGAGAGAGAGAGAGACAGAGACAGAGAGACAGAGAGACAGAGAGACAGAGAGACAGAGAGACAGAGAGACAGAGAGACAGAGAGAGACAGACAGACAGACAAACAGAGAGACAGAGAGAGAGAGAGAGAAAGAGACAGAGAGAGACAGAGAGAGAGAGAATGTGTGCATATGCGTGTGCATTTCCTCAGCCCAGCCTTTCTATCAACAACACTCTATAGTCAGGGTGCTTTGCATTTCCCTGTCTGAGGGAAAAACTGCAATGCATGTAGGCCTCATTAGATATCTTTGGTTGTGGTATGCACCCCACTAAGGGTCCTCCAGCAGAGTCTAATGTAAGTGATTGTCTACCTGATAGATATCTCTGAAGACATTAGTCAGAGTCGTTGTACATGTGTGTAATCCCAGTACAGGTCAGAGCATCAATGCATATTGAGGCTACCCTGGACTACATATTAAGTTGTAGGACATCCTAGCCTACATGGAGAGTGCTTGTCTCTATCATCCACACACCAAATTAAATATTGTTTATTGACATGCAATTTAGTCAACACTGTATTTTCAGATTTTATCTAATTGGATTTCTTGGGAACTATTTTTCTTTAAATAAACAACTGAATGGAAGCACACTAGTGCCAACGTAAGATTGGAATTGTGAGTATTCTCTTACCACTTTAACTAACTTCAGGTAGAGAATTGTCTGGCAGATTCAGTAGAGATATTTGGCTTGATCAAACTTTGACAAGATCAGGTATGTCTTGAGATTGTTTGCTTTACATTTTTAGTTCAGTTATTACTTAGACTTATGATGCATTCTGATGTGTGAGTCTTTGGTTGGAAATTTAAATTATTACACATTTCAAAGGAGACCTTGTAATTCTAAGCAAATAATGTTTCAGAAGCAAATATGCTGGTGTTACTAACTTTAAATAACCACTCAGTTGTTGAGGGTCAGAAGCTTCATTCAATGAGAGCAGGTTATGCCAACTCTGCACAAGATACCAAATGCACAGCTTTAAAGGGTTTCATATATTTTTTAAAAAATGAAAGCATGAAGGTAATAAAAATACAAAATGTTCTATATTATATGCGTGGACTCTGTGCCAAAATTTTTGGTATGTAATCTTCTGAGGTGGTTAGACATCTGTGCAGCTCCATTTTCGCACCTACATGTTTAGAACTGTGGAAGGTGGATCCAAGATGGCGGCGAGCCGTGTGGACCGTGTTTGAAAGCTCCAGTGAACAATTCAGGGAATTGCACAGATTTCTGAGCCAGGAACACCAAGGTCCCCACACCACGGCAGCAGAAGTGCTCCATGGTTCGGAGGGACCAGGGTGCGGAAGACCTGCTTGCCCTGGCACTCGGGAGGAGCGTGGACTTTCTCGGATCAGAGCAGCAGCAGCAGAGACAGCAGTGCCACCAGCGGCACCAGCGGCTCCAGCGGCACCAGCGGCGGTGGTGGCTGAGGTTTGCAGCTCAGAGCCTTCCAGTGGAGGCGATTGGTGTGGTGGACGGTGGGAGTTGCTGCGGGAGAGGGGACTCTGGACAGGATTTGGGTCTCATGGTGCCTTGAGACCCAAACTGGACTCAGGAGACAGTCCAGCCCCAGAGTCCTGGGTTTGCTCAGTGAGCTGTGCTGTGGAGAAGCTGGCTCAGCTCAGCAAGCAATTCTGCCCGAGGCACAGCTCCCCTGCTGTGACACAGGTGGAGCCAAGTGCTCACTTCCACCCTAGGCTCCAGCTCAGCGCAGCCGCATTTTTCCTGCTGTGACACAAGCTGGGCGGAGCGCTCACTTCTACCCTAGGTGCTTGCTCAGCAGTCGCAGTTTTCCTGCTGTGACGCAAGCTGGGCGGAGTGCTCACTTCCACCCTAGGTGCTTGTTCAGCACAGTCACAGTTTTCCTGCTGTGATGCAAGCTGGGCGGAGCACTCACTTCCACCCTAGGTGCTTGCTCAGCACAGTCGCAATTTCCCTGCTGTGACGCATGCTGGGTGGAGCACTCACTTCCACCGTAGGTGCTTGCTCAGTGCAGTCGCAGTTCTCCTGCTGTGGCAGACAGTTCAGGCCCTGAGAAACTAGCTGAGCTCGATGCGTAGTTCGGGCCCAGTATCCCTGGCTGGACTTGGCAGGGGAACCAAAAGGTTGTGGATACCTTGGCATGATCCAATGCTCATTCAGAGACCCAGAACGAGTGCAGGACCCACAGCAAAGGGGAGCTGAGGATCACTGGCTGTGAGAGCCCAAAACGACAGGGCTAACCTCCTGAAATCCACACCAGTGAAGTATCAGGGCTGCCAGCCTATGGAAATCGTGAGAATACAAGTGAATCTATCATCAGACTCCCTCCACTCAACTCTGGAAGTTACCCAACAAAAACAGAGACGGCAAGATGTCTAAAGGACAGCGTAAAAGCATACGCAAAACCCCCCAAAACAACATGGCCTCTCCAGTTCCCAGCTATCCCAAAGAAAACAACCCAGAGAACTCAAATACAATGGAAACACAACAAAATGACCTCAAATCCTTGGTAATGAGGATGATAATGGAGGAAACAAATAAAATTCGAAAGCAGATGCAGGAAGACGCAGCCAAGCAGGTGTGAGACATAAAAGAAGCACATAGAGTGGAACCGGAAAATTTTCAGGAAAATGTAAACAACCAGATGAAAGAAATAAAAGAATCCGTTCAAGATATGAAGATGAAAATGGATTCAATGATAAACACACAGACAGAAGAAAAATGAGAATGTGAGGACTCAGAGAAGAAGGCGAATGACACAGTGCTTAGCTTTTCGAACAGAATCCAAGAGATGGAAGAATGGATCTCAAGTCTAGAAGATACAATAACAGATCTTGAAGCAACCATTAAAGAAAATGCCAAATCTGGAAAACTCCTGACACAAAACATCCAAGAAATTAAGGACACCATGAAAAGAAGAAATCTGAGGAAAATAGGCATTGAAGAAAGAGAAGATATCAGACTCCAAGGCCCAGAAACTATTCTCAACAAAATCATAGAAGAAAATTTCCCCAATCTAAAGAAAGAGATGCCTATAAACATACAAGAGGCATACAGAACACCAGATAGAATTGACCAGAAAAGAAAAACTGCCCGTCACATAATAATCAAAACACAAAACATACAGAACAATGAAAAAATATTAAAAGCTGCAAGGGAAAAGGGCCAAATAACATTTAATGGCAAACCTATCAGAATTACACCCGACTTCTCAGCAGAGACCATCAAAGCCGGAAGGGCCTGGACAGAGATCCTGCAAAGCCTAAGAGACCACAGATGCCAGGCAAGACTACTTTACCCAGCAAAACTATCAATAAACATTGATGGAGAAAACAAAATATTCCATGACAAAACCAAATTCAAACAGTACCTATCCACAAATCCAGCTTTACAGAAGGTACTAGAAGGAAAACTCCATCCCAAAGGGTCAAGCTACAACCAAAACTACTCAGGAAATAGATAACTATACTATGGCAAAAACACAATTACACAAACGCTAGACTGGAACCAACATCAAAATTAAGACTCTTAATAGTAACTGGTCATTAATATCTCTCAACATCAATGGTCTCAATTCTTCAATAAAAAGGCACAGACTAACTGAATGGGTGCATAAACAGGATCCAACATTCTTCTGCATTCAAGAAACACATCTCACCCATAATGATTGATAGGCATTACCTCAGGATAAAAGGTTGGAAAAAAATATTCCAAGCAAATGGTCACAAGAAGCAAGCAGGCGTAGCCATTTTAATATCGAACAAAATAGACTTTCAACCAAGATTAATCAAAAGGGATGAGGATGGACACTTCATACTCATCAAAGGTAAAGTCAACCAAGATGACATCACAATTCTGAACATCTATGCTCCCAATACAAGGGCACCCACATTTGTAAAAGATCTGCTAAAAAGGCTTAAACCACACATCGATCCCCACACAATAATAGTGGGAGACTTCAACACCCCACTCTCTCTGAAGGACAAGTCATTGAAACAGAAAGTAAGCCGAGAAATAACATCATTAACCAATGCCATGGGTCAAATGGATCTAACAGATATCTATAGAACCTTTCACCCAAAGAAGAAAGAATATATCTTCTTCTCTGCACCCCATGGAACCTTCTCCAAAATTGATCACATCGTAGTTCACAAAGAAAGCCTCAACAGATACAAGAGGATTGAAATAATACCTTGTATCCTATCAGATCATCATGGGCTTAGGCTGCAATTCAACAACAACAGAAATAACAAAAAGCCTACATGTATGTGGAAACTAAACAACTCTCTGCTAAATGACACCTGGGTCAGGGAAGAAATAAAGAAAGAAATCAAGGAGTTTCTGAAATTCAATGAAAATGAAGGAACAACATACCCAAATTTGTGGGATACATTGAAAGCAGTCCTAAGAGGAAAATTCACAGCACTAAGTGCCTTTAAAAAGAAATTGGAAGCATTGCACATAAACACCTTAACCACACAACTGGAAACCCTAGAAAAAAAAGAAGCAGAAACACCCAAAAGGAGTAGACGTCTGGAAATAATCAAACTCAGGGGTGAAATTAACAAATTAGAAACTAAGAAAACAGTCCAAAGAATCAACAAAACCAAGAGCTGGTTCTTTGAGAAAGTCAACAAGATAGACAGACCGTTAGTCCAACTAACTAAAAGGCAGAGAGACAGTATTGAAATCAACAAAATCAGAAATGAAAAGGGAGACATAACAACAGACACTGAAGAAATACAAAGAATCATAAGATCCTACTTTGAAGGCATATATGCCACAAAATTTGAAAATCTAAGGGAAATGAGCGATTTTCTTGATCAATTTCACTTGCCAAAGTTGAGTGAAGAACAGATAAACAAGCTAAATGGTCCCATTTCCCCTACAGAAATTGAAGTAATCATTGATAGTCTTCCAACCAAAAAAAGCCCAGGGCCAGATGGTTTCAGTGCAGAATTCTACCAGACCTTCAAGGGCGAGCTAATACCGATACTCTTCAAGCTACTCCAAAAGATAGAAAGGGATGGAACATTACCAAATTCATTCTATGAGGCCATAGTCTCATTGATACCTAAATCTCACAAAGACTCAACAAAAAAAGAGAATTTCAGACCAATTTCTCTGATGAACATTGATGCAAAAATACTAAATAAAATACTTGCAAAACGAATACAAGAGCACCTCAAAGATATCATTCATCATGACCAAGTAGGCTTCATTCCAGGCATGCAGGGATGGTTTAATATAAGGAAATCCATCAATGTAATCCACCACATAAACAAACTGAAAATAAAAAACCACATGATCATCTCTTTGGATGCAGAGAAAGCATTTGATAAAATCCAACACCCATTCATGTTTAAAGTTTTAGAGAGATTGGGAATACAAGGCACTTTCCTCAACATAATAAAGGCTATATATAGGAAGCCAATAGCCAAAATCAAAGTAAATGGTGAGATATTCAAAAAAATTCCTCTAAAATCAGGAACAAGGCAAGGCTGCCCACTCTCTCCATATCTCTTCAATATAGTACTCGAAGTTCTAGCCAGAGCAATAAGACAACAAAAGGAGATCAAGGGTATTCAAATGGGAAAGGAGTAAGTCAAATTATCCCTATTTGCAGATGATATGATAGTCTACATAAGTGACCCTCAAAATTCCACCAGAGAACTCCTACAGCTGATAAACACCTTCAGCAAATTGGCTGGATACAAAATTAACTCAAAAAAGTCTGTAGCCTTCCTATACACAAATGACAAGCTTGCAGAGGAAGAAATTAGGAAAACTACACCCTTCACATTAGCCACAAGCAATATAAAGTACTTAGGAGTTACTCTAACTAAGCAAGTGAAGGACTTGTTTGAAAAAAATTTCAAAACTCTAAAGAAAGAAATTGAAGATGACATGAGAAGATGGAAGGATCTTCCTTGCTCATGGATAGGGAGAATTAACATAATAAAAATGGCCATCCTACCAAAAGCAATCTACAGATTCAATGCAATCCCTATCAAAATACCTACACAATTTTTTAAAGACATTGAAAGTTCAGTTCTGAACTTCATATGGAAAAACAAAAAACCCAGAATAGCTAAAACAATCTTGTACAATAAAAGGTGCTCTGGAGGAGTCTCCATACCTGATCTCAAACTGTACTATCAAGCAATAGTAATTAAAACAGCATGGTACTGGCACAGCAACAGGTTGGTTGATCAGTGGAATCGAATTGAAGACCCAGATATGAATCCACACATATATGGTTATTTGATTTTCGACAAAGAAGCCAAATCCATTCGATGGAAAAGGGATAGCATCTTCAACAAATGGTGCTGGTCTAACTAGATGTCTATGTGTAAAAAAATGCAACTGTGCCAGGGACCAAATGGCCTGTGGCCGACCCCCACCCATTCAGCATTTGCAGCAAACATCCTGCTGGGCCACTCATTATGCATGCAAGGCATCCGGCTTAGTCCTGAGAAGAGAGCGATCCGATCCTGAGATAACCACAGAGACATCCTGCTTTGTCTCACCTGGAAGACCCCTCCCCTTGCAAATGTTCCCGGGGCTCAACCCCAGAAGATTTTGTACTTTTCCACTACTCTCCTTGCGTACCCCCGCCCTCCCTAAAGCAGGTTTTAAAAAGCCTGACCCCACCCTCAATAAACGGCTCTTGACAAGCAACTGTTCGCTTGAGCTCTGCGTCTCTCTCACCCATATCTTTAACTACAGGTTGCGACCCCCCTCGGCCCCCCAATAACTGACCAGCTGCACTGGTTGGTGGACTAGTTACATGGACTAGTTATCCTAGTTACATGGACTAGTTACAACTGGACCCATATTTGTCACCTTGTACAAAACTCAAATCCAAGTGGATTAAAGACCTCAACATAAAACCAGAGACACTAAGTCACTTAGAAGAAAAAATGGGAAAGAGCCTGGAACATATTGGCACAGGAGACAACTTCCTGAACAGAACACCAACAGCCCAGACATTAATGTCAACAATTAATAAATGGGACCTCATGAGGCTGAGAAGCTTCTGTAAGGCAGGTGACACAGTAAAGAGAACAAAGCGACAGCCGACAGACTGGGAAAAGATCTTCACCAACCCCGCATCTGACAAAGGTCTAATATCCAAAATATATAAAGAACTCAAGAAATTAAATACCACCAAACCAAATAACCCAATCGAGAAATGGGGCATGGAAGTAAACAGAGAATTCTCAACAGAGGAATATCAAATGGCTGAGAAACACTTAAAGAAATGCTCAACCTCCTTAATCATCAGGGAAATGCAAATCAAAACAACGCTGAGATTCCACCTTACACCCATCAGGATGGCTAAGATCAAAAACTCAAGCGACACCACATGCTGGCGAGGATGTGGGGAGAGAGGAACACTCCTTCATTGCTGGTGGGAATGCAAACTAGTACAACCACTTTGGAAATTTATCTGGTGCTATCTCAGAAAAATGGGAATAGGGCTTCCTCAAGACCCAACTATTCCACTCCTTGGAATATACCCAGAAGATGCTCCAGCACACAGCAAGAAAATTTGCTCAACCATGTTCATAGCAGCCTTATTCATAATAGCCAGAACATGGAAACAGCCTAAGTGTCTCTCAATAGAAGAATGGATAAAGAAACTGTGGTACATATACAGTATGGAATACTATTCAGCTATTAAAAACAAGGAATTCCCGAAATTTGTGGATAAATGGATTGAGCTAGAAATGATCATAATGAGTGAGTTAACCCAGAAGCAGAAAGACTCAAATGGTATATATTCACTTATATCTGCATATTAGCCCAAGGGGCATGTCCCACGAAAGCCTTCACTTACCAGGAAACTGAGATAGAGGGGAGGACATTCTAGTGGGACTCTAGATGAGAGAATCAAGGGAAAATGGCAAAGTAAAAGGATCCAGAAGGTCCTAGGAGCTTACAAGTAGAACATTATGATAGGCAGATTTGGGCACAGGGGTCCCACTCAAACTAAGGCACCAGCCAAGGACAATACAGGCGTTAAATCTTAAACCCTTACCCAGATCTTGACAATGGTCAGAACATTCTCCATAGTAGAGTGGAGAGTGGGATATGACTTTCTCACATACTCTGGTGCCTCACCTTTGACCATGTCCCCTTGAGGGGGAGACCTGGTCGCACTCAGAGGAAGGACAGCAGGTTATCAAGAAGAGACTTGATACCCTATGATCATATAGAGGGGGAGGTAATCCCCCTCAGGAACAGTCATAGGGGAGGGTAATAAGGGGAAAATGGGAGGGAGGGATGAATGGGAGGATACAAGGGATGGGATAACCATTGAGATGTAACAAGAATAAATTAATAAAGGAGGAAAAAAAAGATGCTAAAGAGTCAAAAAAAAAAAAGAACTGTGGATTTCCATCTCACATTCAGTTACAGGAAAATATACTTAACATTTTACTCTCTATTTCCTCATATTTAATAAGGAGGTTTTAAGAATATAGCATCATAATATGTTATGACATTTAGATTATATAACTTATGTGTTTTGTTTTTCAGAGTAGGTATTTATACACTTAAGGTAGTTAAATGGTTCTTGGCACATATTGGCCTCTCAGTTATTATTATTTACTATTGTATGCTAATTGACATACAAAATAATCTCTGCTTTTACTTCCAGGTGAATAATTATGGATAATACGAATGGATATTTGCTTAATTTTAAAGGATGTAATTTTGTGAAATACTTTGTGGACATTGAGGAGTTAGAAAAGATGGAAGATTTTGAGATTAGAGATGACGATGTCTTCATTGTCACATATCCAAAATCTGGTAAGCACCAGGAGTGGTCACTAATGTCTCCTTTGCTTTAGTGTTATGTGTCCAACTTGCTCCTCTCCACTCACCAAGAGCAACAAACCTTCTCTTGCATAACAATCAATGACCAGACAAAATGTATCTGTAGGAGAGAAGGCCACCATCCGTGCATGTACTGTACACCCTGATAATGAGGAGGAATGTTATGGGAATGAGATGTGCAATCTAGAGCCAGGAGCAGACACTAGGTCAGCACTGACCTGTCAATGTGGTAGACAAGAATGGCAGTCTGAAATAGTTTCTTCCTAATCCAAATGCATCATAATCTTGGATGAATTTTCTACCATATATCATTTACTTTAAAAGATTTCCACAGGAACTGAGGTCCACTTAACTCTCTCTCTCTTTCTCTCTCTCTCTCTCTCTCTCTCTCTCTCTCTGTCTCTCTTTCTCTCTCTCACACACACACACACACACACACAGTCTGAGACACACATTTTACTGAGGTGTGAAGTCCATAGGTACAGACTAATGGTGGAGAGGCGGTGTTGTGTTGCAGATGAGAACAATCTAATATGATGGTCACTTCTGATTTAGCTGGGGCCAGACTTGGATGTCTTTGTTCTTGCTTTAAATGTAGTTAAAGGTAAAACATGAAATTTATTAATTCTGTAAAATTATTAATCTGTACATTGTATTCTGTAAGTGTTTAAATATAAATACACTCTTAAAACGTTGCATACTTCTGAAAAATGAGTTTATTCTTGGCTGTTGCTGAATAGTACAAACAGTGGAATTGTACATTGTTTTGCCATAGAAGTCTTTTGAAAGCTCAGAGGATGGCCCAGTGAGCATAGTGAATGAATGTCTTGGCCTTGCAAGCATAAAGTCCTGAGTGGGAGTCACTTAAACACCTGTAGGCCAGATGTGGTTATGTGTTTCTCTAATTGTGCGCTTCCTATGGTGAGATCCTAGGCAGAGACATGATTCCCAGAATGTCACCAGCCATTTGGAATGCAGTCTCAAAAACAACCAAAACACCTTATCCCAAACAAGTCAGAAAGCCATTGTACTCACACACATGCATGCACTAACATATGGGCATGTATAAATTCTCTGACACACTATGCATAACACACACACACATACACAGACCACACCCACACGTACACACACACACACACACACACACACACACACACACACACCAGGTCAAGAACCACTGAGCAATAATACTCCAAACAAATAAACAAAAAAGGTAGTAAAAATGTAATGCTACTAACTCTGGTGTGATTTTAGCACAATGTCTGCACTTGGGTTATAATATAGCGGTACCCATTAACATCTATAAATAGTGTCTGTCAATTAGAATTTTAAAAATTTCCCATGGAACTTGGAGTACAGAGAATCTATAGGAATAATTTAAATGACCATTACAAAGAAATCAGAATAAAAGAACTATAAAATCAAAAAAGGAACTCAGAGAATTTCATTTCTATTCATACACCCAAGTAGAGATAAAATCAAATAAAAACTACACTTGCTCATTAGCATACAGGGAATATTTTTTAAAAGCACCATTTGCTTTAATATAGAATGTATTACCACAGATACTTATTGTTCAAACCTACATCAGGATTGTTATATATATTTCTTACAGGTACCACCTGGGCTCGGCAGATCCTCAGCTCCATTTACTTTGAGGGTCACCGGAACTGCACTGAAAACACCCTAACAAATGAAAGAGCACCATTCTTTGAGTACAAGAGTCCTAAATTAGACTATGTGAAAATGCCATCACCTCGCATCTTCTCTTCCCACCTTCCATATTACTTAGTACCAAAAGGTCTGAAGAACAAAAAAGCTAAAGTACGTCATAGAGCTTTGGCTTCCTATAGAGCCAAAATGCTTTGCTTTGTGAATAATATTATTACTTCAGTGCTTGTGCTATGATGGTACAAGCAAACATTTTTGAGTTTGTACCTGCATTCTTCCACCAGCCTTCTGAGAGTCGACACCTATGAATTGTACTACAGAACCTAAGTGTGAGAATATTCTACTTACAGAGGTGGCACTGCATTCTAAAAAAACGGGGATAATAAGTTATTCAGAAACCAGCAAAGGATGAATACTTATTTTTCCTCCAGTAACTTGACATGGCTGAAATGTGTTTGTCAATGTGATAGTTATTGGATTGTGTCTCATACTGGCCTTAATTTGCATATCTATACTCAATAATGATGTTGGTGAATATTAGTAATTAATACTCAGTATTATATTTAGTAAAAACTTATTTATTCATTAATTAATAATTTCCACAAATAACCACACACTGAGACTATGATTCATTCAGAATTAAGCATAGAAATGAACATAATAATTACTTTGTTATCACACTATCAGTTGAGTTTCTTCCCGTCCAATGTTCCAGGTGATCACATGAGTGTCTTCTCTGGAATCCAACCATTCTCTTCTCCTTTACCTCCTTCTGCGCCCTCTTTGGGGACCTCCAGCCTCATAACAACAAAACTCCACCTCTTCTATCTGCCAAATTCCATCTTTGAGCATTTTTAAAAAATTAACCAATCCTCTTTAAGTTAGGTGGAGCAAGGTTTACACAACAAGGACAGGTATACCTGAGAATGTGCTTGTCTGAGCAGAGACCTGATTTGGGGTGCAGCAATTAGCATTAAAATACATAGAACCTTTAAACTCATCTCTTGGGTGACAGAGGCAGGCATATCTCTGTGATTTGGAGGCCAGCCTGGTCTACAGAATGATTCCAGAACAGCCAAGGCTACCCAGAAAAATCCTATCTTGAAAACAAAACAAAAAGAAAACAAAAAATCAAAACATACAAAATAAAGACCAACCCTCAAAAACTGAGACTAAACATGTTTGATATGTTTAGTCTCATGATTAGCTTTGGTTTTGAGAAGGTGCTATAGCTTTGCTCTAGCTTTTCATTATTATAAATTTAGATTAATTTTCCTACTGATTTGAATCCTGTCACTTCTGTATACTAATATACGTGTGTCCTTCTTAATTGTTTATAACCTTGTGGTTTAATTGCATTAATAACATTCTCAACTTTAGTATCATCAACCACTGACTTTTTAACATAAATTCATCATTTTCTTATCTTTATTATATTTCATTATTAAAACAATTTTAATGAAATATATTTTAACAGTATTCTTTCCCTCCCCCAAGGCCTTCTAGATTCCCCTCTCCATCTCTGTGCACTCAACATTACAAAGAATATAATTTCTAGGAAGTTGACCTGTGCTTTAGTGCATGTGTGAAACACTATGGAAATCAAAGGATTCCTTCATCTTTTATAGCATGAAATAAGTTGATAACTAACTACATTTTCATAAATATTACCTCGGTGAAAATAAAGATTTCTATGCATAATGAACCATTTTATAATTGTTCAGAACCTTTCATGATAACAATGAACAACTAAAGCAACTTGGTGTGTTTTTTTTTCTGCAGATTCTTTATCTTTACAGAAATCCCAAAGATGTTTTGATCTCCTTTTTTCATTTTTCAAAGTTGATAAATTTCATAGAAGCTACATATACCATAGAACATTTTCTGGACAATTTTCTGGATGGAAAAGGTAACAACATTTATCCCTCTCACTTGTTTACAAAGTACACATGATATTTAAACCGTCTAAATTTAGGGAAGACATAACCAAGAGATGGCGGGGACAGTGGGAAGGTTATAAAGAGCTATGATTTTGAAACAATGTAACCTGAAAAACAAAACCAACAGTTTTCCTGCCAGTGTTGGGGCCATTTAAAGGTTGTCAAATTTGCAACACTGTATATTAAGGGATTTTGGCAAGACCATAAGATATTTAAAAATACTTTATCCATTGTTTCCCTAGATAATGGTATAGGACGTGTCATAAAACTAAAGTTGAGAGTGAAGTTGAGCTCGCATGGCACACATTTGTGAGGAAATTGATGAATTTTTCATGCCATTATTGAGGAGAATTGATGAATGGAAAAGCCATATGGAGTGTGGAATCAGAATCTCACACATTTCTATTGTTATATTCAAGTTTTGTCTCTTGTGGCAAGGAAATACTGCTGCCCAGAGATCTTTTAGAACAGGAGTGGAGACATATGCCTTCAGCTAGAGGAGAAGTAGGAAGTTCCCTTAAGGGTGTCTGTAAAGTCAGACCCTTGGACTTCTTTATTGAAAGGGGTTGAGATTGATTTATTTTATGAGTATTTTGCCTGCATGTATGTCTGTGCACACACATGTGCAGGGAATTCAGTGGTCAGAAGAGGGCATCAGATTCCCCGGAATTGGAGTTATAGTTGGTTTGTGAGCCAGCATGTGAGTGCAGAGGACAACACTCAGGTCCTGTGCAAGAGCAGCCAGTTCCTTAGCCACTGAGTGGTGTCTCCAGCTCCTGACCCTTGACTTTCTCAGTGTCTGCATTCTGTGTCCCTATGTAGGTAAGTTGGTCTGAGCCTAGTGTAATTGTTACACAAACACAACTCTTTTTATGTAATCATATGATGATCCAAGTGTAGTGGCTTCATTTTTGTTTCTGAAGAGTGTGAACCAAAAAAGAAAGGATCCAGTTTGATCTCAGTAGTATGATGCCTTGACTTGTTACTCAGTAACTTTTCCTTTAGTTTTTGGAAGCCGTTGGTTTGATCACATTAGAGGCTGGTATGAACACAGACATGACTTCAATATAATGTTCCTGAGCTATGAAGAAATGAAGAAGGTAAGACACGAATGTTCCCATCTCTGAATTTAAACTACACACTCCCAGGTCCCCTTGTTCCTCACTGCTCCTTGGGCATTTTGTGGAAGGGTGTGTCTGGTATCCAACCCCTCCCTTACTGACTTGAATGCCTTGGGGCTCTTTCTCCCTGGTGATGTCTCTTGTGATTCCTTCTGTGTACCCACTAGTGTCCATAAAGGCAATTTATGGTATCTAGAGGATACTCACCTTTTCAAGAGTTGATAAATCTTCAATTATTTGTATTCGTAGATTCAGTGTGGTATTGCCATTGATGAAAGAAGCATGCATTCATCTTAATCACTCTCTTACACTTTCAGCCTTTATTTGCTCAGGAATCTTCCCAATTTTTAGTAATCATAGTTTAACTTTTAAAATGACAGATGTTCTGCCTTCACTCCTCTCTTCATTGGAGCCAGATGTGATCCCTGTTTCTCTGTATTGTCAGATCTCATTTCATCTGTTTTGTAAGGTTCATCCATTCCCAATAAGTGGTGTTTACATCTCGCTGTGTCTAAATAATACTCTGTTTTATGTATGTGCTGCACATTCATTCATTTCTTTATTAATGAGTTTCTAAGGACATTGCATGCCTTGACTGTAGTGAAGTGTACATCAACGTTAGATGCCAATAAGAGTCTGGAATGCTGAATTTATTTTCATTGGCTCTATAATGAGAAATGGGGTTACCGGATTGTATGGTGGGCCTATTTTTATTGTGTAAGACCTACACTGTTCTCCATTGTGAATGTACTTAATCCACTCAGTGTTTAATCTGATATGTCATCATGGCCATCTAGTTTTTTTTCTTTGTCTTTTTTTTTTAATGCCACTGACTAAAACCAGTGTCTCAAACGTGCCATAAAAATGTTCTTCTGACCTACATCATCAGCCAGAATCTAGATTTTTTAGACAATTTTTATTTTGCTCTATTATTTCCTCGAAGGTAGTAAACAAAATTATGTTGAAAAATGTTCAGGTAATTTCAGTATTTGTAACATTAATTATTCTATTTCTATCACTGTGCGTTTATTTCTTCTTGGCTACAGTACCTTGCTTTTCATGTCCATTCATGATCACCACACAACAAAGACATTTGTAGAAGTAAGTTAATGACTATGATGTAGTTATTGTATGGGCCACATAAACGTCTTTCACATGATCGCTTAAAAAGAAATTAAAGCAGTAGCAAGCTTAGAAAGCCCTTCCTTCACTCCAACAATGCTCAGCTACATGCTCTTGTGATTCTCTTATGGATCAAGCTCTCTGAAACTTATTAGTTCATCACATTTGGGACGCATTTCCAGTTCCTCTGAACTGGCACTTAATATATTCTCAAAAAAGAGATCCATGCATTTGCAGACATCACTTCTCATCTTCTTCTTTGAGGTTGGCTGAGTTGCTGGGAGTTATCTGTCTTGTTGTCCAAGAATATATAATATAATAAAACCGTCTTTAAATGAAGATGGCTATTTTTACTATGCTAATCCTATGGATCCATGAGCACAAGAAATCATTCTAGCTTCTGATATCTTCCATCTTTTTTATAGATGTTGAAGTTCTTGTCTTGCCGGCCTTCACTTGCTTGGTTAGAGTTACCCCAAACTATTTTATATTATTTGTGGCTATTATGAAGGATATTCTTTCCCTAATATCTTGCTCATCCCATATATCATATCTATAAAGTAGGGCTGCTGATTTATTTGAGATAATTTGGTGTCAAGCTAATTTGCTGAAGTTGTTTATCAGCGGTAGGAGTTCCCTGGTAGAATTTTGAGGGTCACTTAAATATACTGTCAAATAATCTGTGAATAGTGATACTTAGACTTCTTACTTTCCCATTTGTATCCCCGTGCTCTCCTTATTTCTCTAGCTAGGACTTCAAGTACCCTATTGTAGAGATGCACTATTGAAGAGAGTGGACAGCATGACTTGTCTCTGTCTCCATTTAATTTGATGTTTGCTACTGGCTTGCTGTATATTGCCTTTATTATGTTTAGGTATGTGCCTTGTATTCCTGATCTCTCCAAGACTTTCAACACGAAGGGGTGTTGGATTGTGGCAATAGCTTTTCAGCATCTGATGAGTTGACTTTTAGTGTTTTCTATCAGTTTATTTATAAAGTAGATTACATTGATGGATTTTTGTATATTGCCCCGGCCCACCATGCCTGGGATGAATCCTACTTGATCATGGTGGATAATGTTTATGAGGTGTTCTTGGAATTTGTTTGTGAGTATTTTATTGAATATTTTTTTGCATCAATGTTCAGAAGGAAAATTTGTCTGAAGGTTTCTTTCTTTGTTGGGTCTTTGTGTGGTCTGGGTCTCCTCATGACTGTGGCCTCATAATGAGTTTGACCATGTTTCTTCTGTTTCTGTTTTGTGGAATAGTTTCAGGAGTGTTGGTGTTAGCTCTTCCTTGAAAGTCTGTTAGAATCCTGCAGTTAAAGATCTGGCCTTGGCCTTTTGAAAAACCATAATTTCATGTGATCATATTTGCCAGTTTTCCCATTACTTTCTAAACTATTGAAGTCCTTCTCAGAAAGTGCTTGCCTATTCTACTTTTTTCTTACTCTATTAAATTTTCGAGAAATCCCAGTCATGGATTTGGTCATATTGACTTTTTCTTCTACTCCTTCCAAATCCATCCCTCTTCTGTACCTAGTCAAAATTGAATCCACCTTTTCCACTCTTTTGCTATGAAGTACAATTTGTTCTGCCCATATGCATTTATAAAAATCATTCCCAAGATTTTTATTTTGTCTTCTTTGGATTCTCTATTTTATTCCTTGTCCTGTTTTTTAACTAGGTTTTTTGTTTTTCTTAATGATGTTTCGTTTAAGTTTGTTTTCATTTATTCGTTTAAGTTTATTTAGTCCTTTCCATATTCTAGGTACTAACACTATATCAGTTGTGTAGGTGCTAAAATTTCCCTATTCATTAGACTACTTCTTCAGTCAAATGGTAGCTTCCTTTACTGTACAAAACTTATTCATGAGGTCCCTGTTGGCCTTAATTCTTTGTGTGGCTCCCTCTTTGTCATAAATCAGATGAATATAAGACTGAGTGCTTATATGTAGGTGGTCAATTCTATTGCACTGATAAATGTGTCTGTTTTCATGCTAGCACCATGATGTTTTTTATCACTGTAGCTATGCAGTAAAATTGTACCTATTCTGGGAAGATTTGTGATATTTTGTTTTGTTTTGTCAGCTTGATACAAACTAGTGTTATATTGGAGGAGGAACTTCAATTGAACAAATGCCTTCATCATATTGGCTGTAGACAAGTGTGTGAGTCAATGCCTTATTTAATGATTTATGAAGTAGGGTCCAGCGCACTGTGGGTGGCATCACCCCGGGGCAGGTGGTCCTGGTTTGTGTAAGAAAGCAGGGTGAGGAAGACATGAGGAGTAAGTTAGTAAGCAGAGTTCTTCCATTGTTCTCTCCAGTTCCTCCCTTTAGGTCCTCACTTCCCCTGATGATGGAGTCCTCTCTGTGAGACAAAATAAAATTTTCTATCCCACATTGTTTTTGGTCAATGCTTTATCACAAAGAAATGATACAAAATTCGGTAGATGGTTGTCATAGTTTTTTAAGCTGCGATGCAATTTTACTTAGAGTATTCTGGTTGACTTTTAATTTGGATGGCCTATCTATCGTTGAAAGTGAACTATTGGAATTGTCAACCAGTATTTTCTCAGACTCTCTCTGAATTTTTATGCTTGTTGATATTTCCTTCACAAAATGAAGTCCTAATTTCACAGTTACAATTTTACTATAAGAATTTGTATCCAATACTTGGTTATAAGTCACTGTAATATAATGCTGAGCCATTTATACAAATTTTAATAGTACATTAAAATGATACATTAAGCTCCAGATAAGGAATTTCGCTCACATGCTCTGTTTATGTAATTACTATAGCATACTGAGTCCAATAATTTTTTAATTAACTTTTGAAATGTGAAAGTATGAATACATAAAATTTAACCTCTCCTTGAAGGTTATTTACATATTTAATGTCTTTTCCAATAAATTTTGCAATATTTTGTTCTATTATTTTTAGTTATATTTTAAGAAGAGCTGTACTGAATGTAGATTATTTGTTTGGCTTTTTCTGTTTGTTTGTGTTCTTTCAATAATATTTGTGTAATTTCTGACTGCCATTGTTAACTCTAATGCTAAGTTTATTGCTGTTATGATGTACCATTGAAGAAGTTTTTATATCAATACCTACACATTCATGGAGTATTTGTATGGTTTAGACTTTGTTCTATATGTCATTGTTATATTGTGAACACTTTCTACAATGAAAACCACGTGACCTGCTTAGTAGTGACCGACTTAGTGTGCTTCCCTTTACCTTCTGCTTATCTTGCTGTTGACTAACTTTTCTTTTCTTTCCTATCCCTAACACTGTAGCAGCAGAGCCAGAAAAGTCTGAGTTAATCCCAACATCACTTGGAAAGGTTTATATATTTATCTATTGATTATGATTTCATGTGTAGGTATTTTATAGGTAGCATTCTGTGTTTGAAGGAAATTCTTTCTAATATTGTTTGCAGTATTACTGAAAAAAAATTCCAGTTATCAATGTCAGTAACCATATTAGTTTCTTTCCTGAACCTACTATATTCCCCATTCACTACTTTGCTTATGTTGATCCATCTTTGCCATCCAGAAAGGAATTCTTCAATTACATACATAATCATGTCTCATGTTTGTCAATAATGCGTACTTCTATTACAATGTCAGTAATTTCTCAACCCATGACTATTTCAGGACCTCAGAAGCTCAGTGCTTAAAATCTGCAGTTTTCTGGAGAAAGATCTGAGTGAGGAAGACGTGGATGCTGTTGTGAGACAAGCTACATTTCAGACCATGAAATCTGACCCACGAGCAAATTATGAAAATATTTTAAATTCTGTATTTGGGGTGACCAAGAAGGAAGGCAGTATGATGCGCAAAGGTTAGACTCAGTGGTCGTTTGTAATCAGAGTACTAAGAGTCTCTAGACAGATTACAGTGAGTCTCTAGACAGATTACCAAAAGTAGCACTGGGATTCCAATTTGTTTATCCAGGACATAAAGACACTGGGATACCAGAAAACAACAACAACAACAACAACAACAAAATAATGGACAGATAACTGAGCATCTCACCACAATTTAATAGTATTTTAGAAAATATTTAGAAATATTTATAGGTTTAGTTATTTAATAAGTATGGATTTCCTTCTGTATAGATATATGGCTCAAATATTTTATGGTATATCAACGGAAGCAATGGATATTTTAGAAGAGGCAACTGTAAATTTTGCTACTTTATTTTATTTTGAAAGAAAGTCATCCTTTTTGGTCTAAGCTGGCATCACAGACACTATGAAGCTCAGACTGGCCTAGAATTTGAATTCCTCCTGCCTCTAGACTTGAGGCAATTTTCATAGTTTAATTGTTTTTCTTTAGGATATCATTTTTTTTTAAATCCCATACTGTATAAAGTGTATATTTGAACTTCAGGGGGCTAAATTGCTCTTTCCTTATGTGTTATTTTTTCTTCATAATTACACAACATTTACATAACTTCACACAATAATTAGAGAGGTATCTTACCCTATCACCTGAAACAGAATTATATATCAATATTTAATTTTATATTTCCATTTTTAAGACATGGTCTTATTCAAGAGACTCAGGCTGGGTTTGAACTTGCTTTGTGTAACTGAGGAGGATGCCCTCCCACTTAGTCCTGCCTCTCCTTCTCAAGCCATGAGAATACAAGTAAGAGCAGCCATATCCAGTCACTATGTCCTTACTATGTGTCAGAAGTTGTTAAGAAAGAGTGACTCTCCCTAAGTCTTTATTCCCCAAACACAGAATTTTAATTCAATAAGTGGTTTCATGCAGCACATTATAGCATAACTAGACATGTATTTTGATTACTTTAAGTAATTCATTACTTACTTCTATGAGGATGGACACATTTTTAAGCATTTTATTGAAATTTCTCTAGATTTTGGTAATGTATGAGAATGTGCTTTTTTTTCTCTTCTCCCATTTAACTTCCCTTTAGTTCTTATTCTCTACCTAGACCACTGCTCATCAATTCTCATACCAATATGAGTTTTCTGTCCATTACAAATGTAAGGAATGCTGTTTGTGCAATCACATGTGATAGCAGGAAATATTGTGCTATTGTTTCCATTTTAAAGGGCTGGTTACGGTGACTTCAAAAATGTATCCTATAGAATCACAGCAGTGGCAGCTGTGGTGCCCTCTCTGACTTTGACAATATTATCTGAAAGTCTGGGTCTCATTTACTCTGAAAATGGAGGAATTCACAATGTCAAATTATATATCATATATATCATTCATTAATATGGGGGTGAGAACAATTTAAATATTAAAAGTCCCCAATGATGGCATTCTGCAATCGAATTTTGTTTCTGGCACTTACATTGCTCTTTGATTTTTTATTACAAATTTTAGTTAAAATATTACATAATTTCCTTCATTTCTTGTGTTACAGTTAACCCCAGCTGTGCTCCCTTCAAGCCAGCCTTCTTCAGCCATGTGCTTTCCTCACAGCCTCTCAAACTGATGGCCTTCTTTTGATTCTTATTCTGACATATACAAATGCATAAATATTTATATACAACCTGTTGATTCCTTTTTACATGGGCTGTATTATTTTCAGGACTACCTACTTTGTATTTGTTAACCAATTCAGGAGCTTATTCCTAGGAGACATTAATTCTTCTTCTCTCAGCAGTCATTAGTTGCCAGGTGTTTTGTCTTTTTATTTTTTATTAATTCTTTTTTTTCTGTTCTTTTTTTTTTTACTTTTTTTTCTCCTTTATTAATTTATTCTTGTTACATCTCAATGGTTATCCCATCCCTTGTATCCTCCCATTTTTCCCTCCCTCCCATTTTCCCCTTATTCCCCTCCCCCATGATTGTTCCTGAGGGGGATTACCTCCCCCTGTATATGCTCATAGGGTTTCAAGTCTCTTCTTGGTAACAAATTTCCCACCATCCAACCCAGTCCCATTCATTAACCCATTTCATTACATCTGACCTCTGTCTTTTTCTATCAGTTTGGAGAAGTGGAAGCAAAAAAAACATAAACTAAAAAGAAAAATTAATTAACTAATACTTAAAAAGAAAATCATCTCTCGATGGAAGATACAGTGCGTCATGGTATGCCACACACCATACACTTTTGTCCAAAAAGATTTACTTACACATGTTCATTACGATGTGTCATCGGTCTGGTTAAAGGACTCTGTTATCAGCTCTATTATCAATATTAGATCCTTACTGGGACTCCTGTTGGATATCCTGTTTTTGCAGCAGGCTAGAAGCAGGGACAGCCCTCCTGCCCTCACACCCTAGGGCCAGCTCAATGGGACCATTGCCACCAGGGCCAGCTCTACTAGGCTGCCCAGACTATGCAAGCCTGATATGCTGAGTGCTGCAGGGGTGGGGTCAGCTCTCCAGTCCTCATGTTCTAGAGGTCATCTCACAAGACTGACACAGGTATTGGCTGACCGGGAACATATCTTGGAACGTATCTCCCATTCCCACACTAGCAGGGCAGACTGGGATGACTCATCAGCATCCTCCCTCATAGAGACTTTTCTGCTGTCTTGCCTATGAGAGGTATGGGGCCTGTGCTCCTGAGGGCTGCAGCTATCAAGAGATAGTACCAGCACTCTTACACTCAGGCCACCAGAGCCAGCTTTCCCCTGCTGACCAGGCAAAGTATGGAGCCAGGTGTCCTGCAGCAGGTGAAGGGTCCTGTAGTTCTTGTCCAGATGATTAGAACCTTGAAACTTCTTCCTTCCTTGCTATTATGGCAGTTGATATTTACCCTGTTCATGTCTTGCTTAGGCAGCCAGGTTGTTGAGACATCATAAATATCTCTTCTCTGTATAGCATCTCTGTCATTTCTAGGGGTACATTATCACTCTTGCTACCCCTCTTCCATAATGTTTATTGCGTCTTAGGCCTAGGAGTCATGTTATAAGTGTGTCACTAGGAGTGAGCTCCATAGGAGCCATGTTCTCTGCCTTAGGGTTACTGTTATGCTTTTCTGTAACAATTTGTATTTCTATAAAGAGCAAATGCTGGGGTGACAGATAACAGCTACACTTATCTGTAGTAAAGTATGTCTTTTAGAATTCAGGTATGAATTTTTCTCCTCTAGTACACTGATGGTAGTAGCTTCTTTTCTAAACACTAGGACCCTGCTTGGCACGGTGTCACATGCCTTTAATCCAAGCACCCCAGAGGTACTGGAAGGCGACGCTCTCAGCTCAAGTTCAGCCTGCTATACAAAGCAGGTTCCTTGAATTTTTGATCTTAGCCATTCTGATGGGTGTCAGATGGAATCTCAGAGTTGTTTTGATTTGCATTTCTCTGATGACTAAAGACATTGAGCATTTCTTTAGGTGTTTCTCAGACATTCGATATTCCTCTGTTGTGAAGTCTCTCTTTAGTTCTGAGCCCCATTTCTCAATTGGGTTATTTGGTTTGGTGGTGTTTGATTTCTTGAGTTCTTTATAGATTTTGGATAGTAGACCTTTGTCAGATGTAGCGTTGGTAAAGATCTTTTCCCAGTCTATAGGTTGTTGCTTTGTTCTGTTGATAGTGTCTCCTGCCTTACAGAAGCTTCTCAGTCTCATGAGGTCCCATGTATTAATTGTTGACCTTAAGGCCTGGGTTGTTGGTGTTCTGTTCAGGAAGTTACCCTCCATGCCAATGTGTTCCAGGATCTTCCCCACTTTTTCCTCTAACCAATTTAATGTCTCTGGTTTTATGTTGAGGTCTTTGATCCACTTGGACTTGAGTTTTGTGCATGGTGACAAATATGGATCTAATTGCATTTTTTTTTTACATTTAGACATCTAGTTAGTCCAGCATCATTTTTTGAAGATGATATCCTTTTTTCATTGAATAGATTTTTCTTCTTTGTCAAAAATCTAGTAACCATATGTGTGTGGATTATTTCTGGGTCTTTGATTAGATTGCATTGATCAACCAGCCTATTGCTATGCCAGTACCATGCTGTTTTAATTACTGTTGCTTTATAGTACAGCTTGAGATCAGGAATCTAAGTGAGAGAAACATGGGAGAAGGGGGAAATAGAAGGATCCAGAGGGTCCTAGAAACCTACAAGAAGAACATTACATCGGGCAGATCTGGCCCATAGGTCCTGCTGAAACTATGGCACCAGCCAAGGAAAATATGTTCAATAAACTTTGAATCCCTACCCAGATCTAGCCAATGGAAAGGACATTCTCCACAATTGAGTGGAGAGTGGGGACTGATCTTCACATGAACTCTGGTGCCTCATATTTGATGACCTCCCCTTGATAGGAAGGCTTGGTGGCACTCAGAGGAAGTATAGCAGGCTACCAAGAAGAGACTTGATACCTTATGAGCATATACAGGGGGAGGAGGTCCCCTTCAGTCACATTCATAGGGGAGTGGAGTAGGGGGAAATCGGGAGGGAGGGAGGAATGAGAGGATACAAGGGATGGGATAACAATTGAGGTGTAATATGAATAAATTAATAAAATATTAAAAAACAAAACCAAAGCAGGTTCCAGGACAGTCAGAGCTACACACAGAAACCATGTCTCAAAAAACAAAAAGTTAGAAATGAAGTAAAATCCATGACCTTGCAAGGCCCATGTAGGAGCTTTCTCCCTGAAATCCAGAACTGATTCAACATATATAAGCACATAGATGTAATGAGTCACATAGATGGACCTAGTGACCACAATCACATGATCACATCAATAGCTTTAAAAAATGCCTTTGATGAAATCAAACATACTTTCATTACAAAAGTCCTAGTGAGTGTAGAACTTGAGTGAATGTACATCAACATATTAAAAGCTACCTAGGGCACTCCTTCAGCCAACATCCTAAATTACTTAAACTTAAAAACTAAATTACTTAAATTAAAAACTTAAAGGTATCTCATTAAAAACAGGAATTGGACAGGGCTACCCGCTATATCCAGTGATTTTTAGCGTAGTGTTTGAAGCACTAGCTAAGACATGAAGGAAATTAAAGAGATATAGGCAGAAAAAAAGAAGTCATAGTAACATGATATTTTGTGATATAATATGATAGTATACATAAGAGAATGCAAAAATTCCACAAGAAGCCTGTAGGAACTTCACTTTGACCTGAATTTCAGGATACAAAACCAGCTTACAAAAATTACTGGCCTTCCTACACACCAATAGCAAACATGCTGCAAAGGAGATCTAATCCCATTTACAGGATCTTCAAAGGCAGTGAGACACCTTGGAATGAACCTAACCAAGAAAATGAAAAGCCTCTGCAATGGAAAGTTTAAGTCTTGAGGAAGCCCTATTCCCATTTTTCTGAGATAGCACCAGGTAGATCTCCAAGGTGCTTGTACTAGTTTGCGTTCCCACCAGCAATGAAGGAGTGTTCCTCCTTCTCCACATCCTCGCCAGCATGTGGTGTCACTTGAGTTTTTGATCTTAGCCATTCTGATGGGTGTAAGATGGAATCTCAGAGTTGTTTTGATTTGCATTTCTCTGATGACTAACAACGTTGAACATTTCCTTAAGTGTTTCTCAGCCATTTGATATTCCTCTGTTGTGAAGTCTCTGTTTAGTTCTGAGCCCCCTTTCTCAATTGAGTTAATTTGGTTTGGTGGTGTTTAATTTCTTGAGTTCTTTATATAGTTTGAATAGTAGACCTTTGTCAGATGTAGCGTTGGTGAAGATCTTTTCCCAGTGTATAGGTTGTTGCTTTGTTCTGTTGATAGTGTCTCCTGCCTTACAGAAGCTTCTCAGCCTCACGAGGTCCCATGTATTAATTGTTGACTTTAAGGCCTGGGTTGTTGGAGTTCTGTTCAGGAAGTTGTCTCCTGTGCCAATATGTTCCAGGATCTCCCCCACTTTTTCCTCTAATGGATTTAGTGTCTCTGGTTTTATGTTGAGGTCTTTAATCCACTTGGATTCCACTCCTAGGAATATGTCCAGAAGATGCTCCAGCACATAACAGGGACATATGTTCTACCATGTTCACAGCAGCCTTATTCATAATAGCCAGAATATGGAAACAGCCTAGGTATCCCTCAGTAGAAGAATGGATAAAGGAATTGTGGTACATTTACACTGTGGAATACTACTCAGCTATTAAAAACAAGGAATTTCTAAAATTTGTGGACAAATGGATTGAACTAGAAATGATCATAATGAGTGAGTTAACCCAGAAGCAGAAAGACTCAAATGGAATATGCTAACTTCCATCTGGAAACTAGCCCAAGGGGCATGTCCCATGAAAGTCTTCACTTATCAGGAAAGTGGGACAGAGGAGAGGACATCCTGTTGGGACTTTAGGCGAAAGAAGTATGGGAGAATTGGGAAATAGAAGGATCCAGAGGGTACTAGAAACTTACAAGAAGAACATTGTTATGGGCAGATCTCAGCCCAGAGGTCTTGCTCAAATTATGACACCTGCAAAGAAATATACATGTAGTAAACATCGAACCCCTACTCAGATCTAGCAAATGGTCAGGACATTCTCCATAGTTGAGCTGAGGGGGGAGGGGACTGACTTTCACATGAACTCTAATGCCCCATATATGACCACGTCCCCTGGTTGGGGAGGCCTGGTGGCACTCAGAGGAAGGATAGCAGGCTCCCAAGAAGAGACTTGATACCCTATGAGCATATACAGGGAAGGAGGCCCCCCTCAGTCAGTCATAGGTGAGGAAAGTAGGGAGAAATCTGGAGGGAGGAATGGGAGGATACAAGAGATTGGATAACCATTGAGATGTAAAATGAATGAATTAATAAATTAAAAATGATTTAATAAAAAAGAAAAGTTTAAGCCTGTGGAGAGTTTAAGGAAGACATTATAAATAAAAAGATCTCCCACGTTCATGGACTGGAATATAGAGAAAATGATAATTTTGCCAAAAGCAATGTATAGATCCAATGCAATGCCAATCAAAATGTCAACAATATTCTCAGACATACAAAAAGGCCGTTGTATAATTAATACTGAAAAACCCACTTAGTCTAAGCAATCATAACAAAAAAACCCCACTGGTGGGATTCTCATTCCAGGTTGCAAAATATATTATAGAGATATAACAATAAAAACAATGTGGTCCGGTCACAGAATAGATATAAAGTCCAAGGGGGCAGGAAAACTCAAACATGACAATGTATAATTAGAGCCATGTGATATATGTTACATTTTATTGGTTAATATAGTTGATTAGTATGATACATGACACAGGCTAAAATACATTTCAAAGACTCTCATGTATTTGTCTTTGCTAAGGCTTTTCTTTCTTTGTAAAAATTGGTTATGTTTGGTTGGCTGATCCATGGGCAGTGACATGTTAGTGTCTTAAATGTGTTATTGCATACATTTCTTTCAGTGTTCATTATCCTATAAAGGAAGGTGAGGTACCATTCTCAGCACAAAACACAAAGTATTTTGCATGAGTGGCCGAACATACTGAAGTTAGTTAGAGTGACCTTTGCTTTGGGAGGTCCACTAACTTGCTTTTCTGCTGTCTCTGTGCTTTTGCCATTAGGTACCATCGGAGACTGGAAGCATCATTTGACTGTGGAGCAAAATGAAAGATTTGACATGATATTCAAGAAGAATATGAACAATTTTCCCTTGAAGTTTACCTGGGATATAAATGAAGACTAGAATTCCATCTTATATTTGCATAACATAAACATACAAGTCCATTCATTAGAAGCCATATTGTAATAGCAATATTGATATGTTACCATATTTCAATCATTAAATATCAAGCCATATAAAGGTACAAAATGAGTAAACTATGCATTAATTAAGCATAATGAGACTAAAAATTTATTTCAAATCATAGCGTTAAGTTAGTTTATTTCTGACTTAGCATGGTCACTATGCACAAATGACATAAATCATGATGTTTTGTGGTGTAGGAAATGCTGCAAATACTATTTTGCAGTACACCTTTTAACTTCATCCTCTGCAATTAAGTTTTGGATTAAGAAATATTAAACACCTTCCCATTCACACAATAAAATTTTAACTTTGACTGAGTCAAGAATGTGTAATTTTTTAACTTGGAAAACTAGCAAAGCATTGAAGGCAAACAGAATTGACAATTTAAGAGGTATAAAAGAGGGAAGATGTACTCATTTACTTAAAAAGGCTAATATTTTGTTGATGAATTTGGTTGTTTAATTATTTTTGTATTATTACACAATGGATTTCTATTACTATTTTCAACATTTGTGAATAACGAACTTAATATTTTCTTTTACTCATATATATAATATTATTGATACTGTGAACTAAATTTGAAGATAGTGACAGGAAAATATCTAGAAGTCAACTTAAATGTCTCAAAAGCCTTTCCTCATGATTTAAATGTGTGTGTGTTTCAATTTATTGTCAGTTTTAATATAGTAACATTAACAGAATCTCAGCTTAGAAAACCTGAGGACCGAGGAGTTAGGTCCTTGCTATGGGTACATGAGCACTGAGGGCAGTCAGACAATTGCTGTCTCAGCTGGCAAGGGAGTGTGGCTATAACCCTGAGTTGTCCACTCCTCAAGGCTGGGTGGCTAAGCTGTATTGATGTGGTAGTAGAAGGCTGGAAGGTCCTAGAGCATTGTTGCTCCCTATTCCACATTGAAATCTTGGAAACCCTGCTTCTGATATCAGGGATAGATTCAGCACCATCAGCAAGTGGGCAAATTACCTGGGTGATGAGAGGGAAGGCCAAATGCACACATGGAGGAGCTATCTTCCTTTGGCCATACCAATTTTTATCTAAATTACTACAGAAAGTTGACACAATTGGGGAGCGTCTTTCCAAATCAGCCAAGGCAGGATACTTATTCTGGGAGGCTCTCTGCTCAGATATTTTGATTTATGGCAAGTTGATGTTATAACCAACAACAGTTATACTTATTCTTAATTCAGGGTAGTGTTGGGTTTCTTTTGTTTTTGTTTTGTTTGTTTGTTTGTTTTGTTTTCATTTTTTAGCTTCAGCATGTTGAATCTAGAGATAGCAGTGTTCCATGCACACCGGTGATGAAGGCCGGTGGGGGCGGGGACAAAATTGAAGGGAATGACATGCTGGAGAGGTCTAAGGAAGAGGAGAGAGAAGAATAGGTTTGAAGGGGACATTTGTAGATTTTAAAGACTGTTTGGTAGTGTCATTGAGTGAAGGAGCGCTATGACCAAATAACAAAAAAGAAAGAAAGAAAGAAAGAAAGAAAGAAAGAAAGAAAGAAAGAAAGAGAAAGAAGAAAAGAAATTTAAGAAGCCAAAGGAAACACCACAAATTAGAGACAGATGTCATAAGAGTGGAAATAACAGTTTTAATTCACAAAGTAAAAGAAGCAAGCTCAGGACAAATTAAAGAAATGATAGCATCTGTTAAAAACCTTGATTAATTTATGAATATGAACTCAAATGCAGTTAATTGTAGGTGATGTTCTACTGCCTTGGCTGTAAAGCTTTTCCTTCATATCCAAGATCAGGTTAAGTAGGAAACTTCATTTTTTTCCTACAAAACTTGTTTATTTCTCAACAAAGAGCCTTGCTATGCTGTTTTCAGTTGCTAATCATGTCACAACCAACTAATCAGTGTCAGTGTAAGCATCAAGTGTCACTGTGTTTTACAAGTTGTTTTTCTCAAATATTTTAATATATAATGTTCAAATATTTTATGTTGCTGGGAGCCTTCATTTCACCCCTCATCTGCCACTTGAAGAAATTAGGAGGCCTGTGTGGTGGTGCATGTATGTCTTTAATCCTGGCAGAGGCAGAGGCAGAGGCAGATTCAGTGGCAGAGGCAGAGAAAGAGGACAGACAGGGATACATAGAAAGACTTGTCCAAAATCCCTTTGAGGTAGTCATTGGGTCAAGTTTGCAGTATTTAGCATTCTCTCTCTATGTTTCTGTCTCTCTCTGTCTCTGTCTCTGCCTCTGTCTTGTCTCTGTCTCTGTCTCTATTTCTCTGCCATGTGTACTATCAGCTAATGTGAGTGATCATCAAAGTAGAGGATAGCAGCAGGTGTCTCCTCTCTTAAGCTATATCAGAATGCACTTATAAAATATGGTCATAACTTTATTCATCATTTCCAAAGCTGTGAAATTCCTTAACTTCTGGTATAGTGTTCTATAGCTTCCGCCAGTCTTTCAGCCTTGTTGAGTCCCACCATTAACTCTTCTCTGGGCTGTCATGGACCTTCTCGCAATCTGAAAGAGTAGTCCTGGAAGCCTCTACAGGCATTTTGGTGATGAACAGGGGATGAGAATACTAGGATGCTCACTATCAGAGCAGAAGCAATCTGGTTGGTCCCTTATGTGACTGATGCAGCCTGCCAGCACAAGGCAGCACATCACCATGACAGTGGTACCGATCCGAAGATGAAAGGTGATACAGCTGATGGCCTCCTCACAAGTCTGTTTGCATTTCTCCTTTGCTATGAATGAGCTACCCTTACATATTCATGCATTGTATTTATTTTTAACTTTTGTCTATTTTCTTTTATTGAAAATAGGCTGCCTCTCCCAACTCCTCTGGTTTTCCCCACCTCCCCACTCACTGTCATCCATAAACTTTCTCTCTCTACCTAGAAATTAAACAGCATCTACCAAAATAATAGAGTGAAAAAATAATAAAGTGAAAAGAATAAGACAAAAGAAACGCAATCAAATCAGAAGAGGACAAAACAAACATAAGAACAAGAGTAAAAAAATAAACACTCACACGAAACACATATTGATGAATAAAACACATCTTCATATTCACACAGCAATCCCATAAACACACAAGATTTGAAGGCATAATATGTAAAGAAAGAACTTGAAAAGTTAAAAATCAATAAGGAAAGTGAAAAAGAAAAAATCATGACAATACATTATGTTACAAAGAACCTCCAAAGATGCCCTGTGTTCATTTGGTTTGGTCATCTACTGCTACGAACAGCACCTTCCATTAAGAGTAGTTTGTATCCCCAGTGACACACCTTTGGAGAAAACTAATTATTCACTTGTGAGTTATCCTTGTTTGGAGAAAGCATCTGAATAAGAGATGGGGGTTTGTATCCACTCTGCTCTCAGTGCACTCATGCAAGCTCTGTACATGCGGCAATCTCTGTGAGTTCATGTGTGTGCCAGTCCTACTGTGCACATAGACCTTGTTAACATGCTATCCTTTATCTGCTCTGACTCTGACACTTTTATTCTCCCTCTTCCTCAGGATGCCCTGATCCCCAAAAGGTGAGATTTAGTAGAGAATTCTCCCTTAAGACTGAATGTTCTGGTCCCATATACACTGATTTCTGAGTCCAGTACCCACGCCTGGGAAGACAGATGACATCTCCAGGTGCCTGCCCCCTACTTGTACCAGGCCACTGAGAAAAACTGCAGCAGTTACCTACACAGAGCTCCCTGCACTCTCAATCTCCTGGACCTCACAATGACCTGCGTTCCCAGTGTCTAGAGTGCCCAGGGGAGTACCAGCCAATACCAGAGGCATTGAGATGGTTAAAGGCCAGAGAAAGGACACAAAAATAAGATGCTGGGTAACATATCAACATTAAATAGGTATTATTCTACAGCCAGGCAAGAATATCATAACACAACTGTGAATAGGAAACTAACCTTATCTGCTCTCAGAGGACAATAGAGTTCTTTAGATAAGAAATGAATAAATCCCTTAAAGAAATGCAGGAAAACACAATTAAACAGGTGGAGGAAATGAATAAAAGTTTCTATGACCTGAAAAATCATGTAGAAGCAATAAAAAAGCACAGTCTATAGGGACCCTGGAGGGTGAAAAACATAGGAAAGAGAACAAAAATCACAGATGCAAGCATCTCCAACAAAATCCACGAGATGGAAGAAAGAATCACAGGGTAGAACATATAATAGAACAAAATGGTACATCAGTCAAAAAAATGTTAAATCTAAAAAATTCCTGGCATCAAACATCCTGGAAATCCAGGATACTATGAAAAGACCTAAGCTATGAATAATAGGAATAGAAGAAAGAGAAGATTCCCATCTGCGTGGCCCAAAATATAATTTCAACAAAATCATAGAAGAAAAATTTCCCAACCTGAAAGAAGATGCCTATACACATGCAGAAAGCAGATGGAACACCAACCAAAAAGACTGGACCAGAAAAGAAAATCCTCCTGTCACTTAATAGTCAAAACACTAAATCTACAGAAGAAAGAAAGAAGACAAACCAACAGGCCAGAGGCTCAATCGGGAATGTATTAGAGCACCTCTAGACCTGCTGTAATGAGACTGAAATGTTTTAAAATCAGGTTCCTTTTGGATCTACCCCAAGAAGAACACAGGAGTGCATACCTCAAAACCATCAAACTCTGACTCAAATGCTGCCACCACTGTAATAAAGCCCTGTCTTGAAAAACCAAAATTAAACAACCAACCAACCAAATAAATAGATAAGCTTACTTAGAAAACTCATGGAACTTAGTGCTTTTGGAAGATGTTTTGGTTGTCCTTGATGCCTGGTGGCAGAACTAACTTTCAGCCCGTCTATGCAGAAATAGCCAAAAGTTCCTGTTATGTGAGCTTTTCCTTTCCTAGAGGAGACTTGTAGAACCACATCAGTATATACATAAGAACCTTGAGAAACTGTTCAATTAGGGTTAACAGAGCAGCGAGGAACGGCATGCCAAGGCCAGGTTCCTGCCCTGGATGTGCCAAGGAGTCATTCTGTCTTCACATGACTCACAGATTTGGCACTGAAGTGGGTTTCCACCTTGGTCGTTCCAGACTCCTGGGAAGAGAAAATGATAAAAAGACGACCTGGCTCGTTCTGATGACACCTCAAGAGTTTTCATGAGAAGATAAATCCCAGCTGGATTCCCAGGCTGGGAAGGAGCCCACGGCTCCACTTGTGGAGCAAGCACTTGCCAGTGGCCTTGGAAGCAGTGTGTGATCACTTGGATGTGAGAAAACGAATGGTTTTTTCTTTTTCTTTTCTAGTTTTTGTAAGTGATGAAAAAATATTAGTAGAATAAAACGGCAACTACATGTCATCATATTGGACTCTTGTGGCAAGATGAGCCCTGGGTAGGGAGTGGGTGAATTACGGGAAGAGTGAGAATGCTCTTAAGAGTTCAAATCTGTGAACACTACTGGATTGTCACCCAGTTCTCATCCTTGAGCCAACCTGATGTGCAGTGTAAAAGCACACAGACTTACTTTCCAGTTGTTTACTGGGGACCATCACTTAAACGTTCCATTCAGTAAACCGATAGCACTGGACAGCTGCGATGTGCCATGTGCCCTTGGTGGCTGTGTTCGTGTTTTCCCTCCTCTTCATGATCCAAAATCATGTAGCTCAGTCAGGAATTTTACTATTGTGACTAGAACTGTAGGATCTAATCCACTTTCAGCCACCACAACAAGTGTATTTAATAATATACCAAATTTTCAGTTGTCCCAGTTAAGGCCAACACAGTGGCACTCTCCACAGTCCTGAATCATAATGTTAAAGTGTGCTCTTTCCTTTAAGTGTGTGATCCGGGTAAATATTTCGGGAATACTGAACTAAAGAAGAAGAAAGTACACAGAGGGTGGACAAGAAAGCAGACTCAGACAGACAGCCGGAAAAGCATGGCCTTGCCAAGACAGCAAGTGAGCCTAAGAAGGTAGTGCTTCCTAGGGAAGGTGGCCAAAGCCGGGTAGGGAGGGTCTTCGTGCTACTGTTCTTGACTGTTGTCTCACCGCAGATGGGAGCGTTTGCCTTGGAAAGCCTCTGTGTTAGCACCTGGCTTCAGAGACTTACACAACAAGCAGTACACAGTAGGATTCTCTGCAGCCAGAACATAGTTCACATTTTACAGGTTTTTTTTCTCTTAAGAAGTTTAAGGGTTAATCTGGGAGAGGTGATGCATGCCCTTATTCCCAGTACCTAGGAGTCTGAGGTTGGTGGATCTCTGGTAGTTTTAGGTCAGCATTGTCTACAGAGGGAGTCCAGGAGAGCCAAGGCTACACAGAGAAACTCTGTCTCATGTTCGGGGTGGAGGGGGGCAGGGGTTATGGTTATGGTGAAGTTAAGAATCAATACTGAACAACAACAAAAAGAGCTTCAAAAGCACTTCATAATACACCATGATACACTGACACTCTAGACTTAGCAGCAACAGCAGAATCAGCGACTGCAAAATGGGAAGTGATCAGTGATCGCTGCATGGTTTTTGCATTTCAGTCAAAGTCACTTGCTTTTATCAGCTGATCTTTATTGAATACAAGCCTCTGAATATTTGTTTTTTTATGGGAAGGTTTGGGCTTTAATCTTCTTGACATTGATCCTCAATTGATAATGCACATGGACTTTGCACATGGACTTGAAGCTAAGCACAAAGGGAAAACAAGGTAGTGAAGATTTGATTCTTAACATTTTAATTTACCAGTCATGTCTTGACACATTTCCTCTCACAAATATACACGATGAGGTTGTCAAGACTGGGGAGATATCAACAGTGAGTAAAAGACCTTGCCTTGCAAGCATGAAGACTGAGTTGGATCTTCAGATCCCTGGTAAAGCCAGATGTGGTAGTCCGTGTATTTAACCCCAGTGTTCCTAGAGAGAGAGCGGGAGGTAGAGAAAGGAGACTCCCTGAAGCCCCAGGGGCAGCTAGCCTGGTGTATGCAGTGTCAGACAAGAGACTGTCTGTGTAGATGGTGATGGCGAACATCTGCAGCTGTCCTCTGAGTGCCACACATGTGCTGTGCCATGCAGATGCCCAATGAACACACACACACACACACACACACACACACACACACACACACATTATACACATGTGAAGATTTTTGTAGTTTGTTTGTTTTGAGATAGGATGTCTCCATGTAGCTCTGGCTGTACAGGAACTTGCTCTGAAGACCTGTCTGGCCTTGAATTCAGCGATCTGCCCTACCTCTGCCTCCCAAGTCCTGGGATTAAAGGTGTGTGTCACCACTGCCCAGCTATGCAAACATTTTTAAAACGGAAGTATATTAAGTCTCAAATGGTGGAAGTGGTGAAACCAAGAGCAGTGTGAGCATGGCAAAGTTTCTGAGTGTGTGACCCTTAGTTCCCTCCTCTGTAGGGGAGGTAATACAGAATTCATTTCAAAAGTTAAAACCAAAGGCTATAAGAACGCTCATCAATCAAGACCCCTTGTTTGAACTTCTAGGGGACCTGAGTTCAGTTCCCAGAACCCACTTGCATCAACTAGCCTGTAACTCCAGCTCCAGGGAGTCTGACACCCTCCTCTGCCCTCTCTAGGCCCTGCACACACACCCCGCCCCCCACCCCCCACCCCCGACATAGTTACAGAACTCAGAGGAAATAGAAAGTGGTCAACTGCTCTAAGATGGGTGCTTATCAGTGAAAGTTTTCACAGGTCTTTGCCTATAAATCCTTCCCATCCACCATATTAGATTACACCAAAGGCGGAAGTGTAGCCATCTCCTTTTTCCATTACTACATCAAAACCAAGCAAAAGCTGGGCAAACACTGAGAGACTGCGGAGCATAGCGGCTGCTCTCTTCCTTCAGCACAGGAAATCTTGCCTGTGCATATTGCAGAAGAAGACGAGTAACAGTTGTGGGGAGCAAGAATTCAGCATGTGCACCCCCTTTGTGTAGCCCACTGTAACTATTAACCATGAATCCTGGTGAAAGGGGAAGAGTGTTTACTGTTACTCCTTAATCTTTGGTTGCAATAATGTGTGTGTGTGTGTGTGTGTGTGTGTGTGTGTGTGTGTGTGTGTGTGTGTGTGTGTGCTTGTGTGAATCTGTAAGTACTATGAAGAGAAGCTGTTAGCATGTTTGTCCAGGCAGTTACCACTAGGTATTGATTTAATGTGTGTAATGAATGGATATTTTCCTCTCCTAGGTTCACTCTGCACAGTGTTAGTGATGCACAGCTCGCTGCAGCTGAACTGTGGAACTATGTCTCCTAAGAAGCACACACTAAGCAGTCTTTACTGCAGTTAGTACAATGCTGCTAGATGTTGTAAACTCTCGCATGAATTCATCATCTGCTTTTAGATATAATTCATTATCACATAACTCTTTTTTTCTTGAAAAACAGTATGGGCAAGTAGTATTTTCTGAGTTACAGAAAGTGAGTTGCAAGATTTCTGAGAGGGGCTGGTTTTAGCTGATGTGGAACTTGAATTAGGCCATTAAAAATGGATCTACCAATCAGACCCTGCACTTTGCACATGTAGGGCCAGTGCTGCACTTTTGTTCTCATGGGTGTATTTAAAAAGCAAGGCTCAGTCAGTTCTGTTCTTTTTTCTTATTTATTTATTCATTTTTATTGTGGATACCTTCGTAGGGAGGATGGCTTGGAACTTGGAATCCCCCTGCCTCAGTTCTCTGACTGCAGAAAGAATAGGTGTGTGCTGCTTCATCTGGCTAGCCTGGTGGGTTTTTTTAAATTATCATTTATAGCTGTTGAGTTTTGCATAACTATTTTCAAGAAAAACCCTATTTGGCTCATTTTAATTTTTGTTTCATATAATGTGTACTATTAAAATTATAGACAAGTAAATTTTTAAAAAACCACCACTCTGACTGTAGCAAATGACAGTAGAACCAACACAGAGTTGGTTGGGGATGGTCCTCAGCTTGCATGCTTAGTGACTTCTCACTGACCATATTGTGCTAGGCTGAGTGGATCTGGACAGCACTGGTAATGTAAGGACACTATCGCCACCTATTGACCAAATGGAGTAAATTGTCTTCAAAGTATAGTGCCACCTAGTGGTTTATAATTCATCCATTCTAGCCTCAGCACTGTTGTGCTTTTGGCAGCTCTTAGCAGCAAAAGGAACTCAGATTAAAATCCAAGGAGAGAGTCTTGAAAGTAAAAGTTAGAAGTGGGCCAGTGAGATAGCTCAGGATATAGGCACTGCTGCTGAACTTGATGGCCTGGGTGTGGTCACCAGGCCACATGGTGGCGATGCAGACTGCTGCAAGTCCTCCTCTGAACTCCACAGTTCCCCCTAACTCCTTACACAAACACACACACACACACACACACACACACACACACACACACACACAGAGAGAGAGAGAGAGGGGGGGGCGGCAATGAACAAAAAAAGTAAAGATCTATTAGAAGTATAAGTACTTTTCTTTTTATGGAAATTGATACAAATTTTGTCTTAAGGATTTTTTCCTCCATTTCATCTTTATTGAAAGTGAGGATATAAAATGGAGGCTGCTTTTTTGGACACGTACCAGATAAGAGCGGTAGCTCCAGTGAACAGGAATATAAATATATTATCAATAAGGCCTAATAATGTTCATTATCAGGTGTAGAGTTATTATTATGGCAGTATAACCTGCCACAAATCAATCAAGGCCCAGACACCTGTTGTATTTTAAAATACTGTCAGTTAACCTGGTGCAGGGCATATATTAATACCCTAAACTACTTCCCATAGTGCCATCTGCTTCTAATATTTTCCACCAAGCTACTTGCCATCCACAATCCCATATACTTGCTAATGTTCTGTGTATTGTATTGTGGTTATCCTGTATTGTTTGAATAATATCCACTTATAAGTGAGTGTGTACCATGTGAGTCTTTCTGGGTCTGGGTTATCTCACTCAGGATGATTGTTTCTAGTCCCATCCATTTGCCTACAGATTTAATGATTTCTTTATTTTTAACAGCTGAGTGGTATTCCATTGTGTAATTGTGCCACAGTTTCTTTATCCATTCTTCAGTTGAGGGACATTTAGGCTGCCTCCAGGTCCTGGCTGTTATGAATATAGTTGAGCAAATGTCCTTGTATGAGGGAGGAGAGGGTACTAGGGAGGAAGGATGGGATCAGGAGTTGACAAGGGAGGGGGCTACAATTGTATGTAAGATGAACCAATAAAAAAAGAAAGAATGATTTTGTGAACAGAGGTATTTGCATTTGTTTTACTTCTCCATCCTGGATTCTTTCAAAACTCCATGAAGGTTATCATTTCGATGGCCTGTGGTCATTTTCCTCAGTTGAGTACATATGGACTCTTGATAGCAGAACACGATGAAACCACAGGTATATTTGAAGGTATGCAGTCAGTGCTTTGTTTTATCATTCACTTTGCATTGGTTTGCAGAGTAATTGGAGACCACTTTGCTGTAAAGTCCTGTAATACAATTCTGTCACCCAGAGTTACTAAGGAACACCTAAGCTCTACTGACTGAATTTGGACAACTTGGTAGAAGAGTTTCAGTTTAATTACACTTGTTTCTGGCATGTGTGGTAGAGGGAGGGCGGCATATGTTACAAGTTGCATGTCTGGCGGACAGAGGACAACTTGAGGGCAACGCTCTCCACCATGTGGATCCCAGGGCTTGAACTTAGGTAACCAGGATTGGCAGCAAGTGCCTTAAACTGCTGAGCAATCTTACTGTATTGGTACGGATGACAGGTGAGGACACTCTTGTTTTAGGTAGTGGTCCAAACAGAATGTTCACTGTACTGTTGATGCCATTACTAAAGAAGTTCAAACAGCAAGCAAGGATGGGAATTGATGGTGGAATAAGATTCCACACCATAGGAGCCTCTTGTCCTCTCAATCTTTTCCTTGTTCATTCCTGCTGGTTACATCAGAGGATAACGAAAAAGCTAGAATTTCAGGGTCAGTAACTACTGCATGTAATTCCACAGAAGCCTATCTAAGAAAAACCTCAGACTGCTCATGTGTAAGTGGCAATATCTGCAGTGCAGCTTTGTTCAAAATATACTTTTATATTATATTCTCTTAATTTAACTCCAGCATGGGATAGCAAATTATTATGATATTTTGGGTTATATTTTGGTAAACATCTACTACATGGATAATACTACATGCTGTACTTGGATGAATCCTCCTGGAGAAAATGATACGTGAAAGAAGAGAAGAGCGTTGGCTAGAGTAGGTCTCACCTGGTTCCTCTTGTTTGATCCTCTTGGTGACCTTTGGGCTCAGTATCATTGGTTCCAACCTATTCATTATATTTGTCCTGTATTGTTATCTTTAAACTTCACACCCGTTGCTTATAATAAAATTGGCTAAATACTTGAAACAGAATAATGCCTGGTACACAGAACCAATAGAATTAGAGGCAATGATGAACGACAGGCGTACTTAACGTAACCAATCTTTCTAAATCTCTCCGTTGCTCAGATATAACTAACTAGAAGTATTTTAAAATTTAAATTTATTTCTTTATTTTATGTGTACAAGTGTTTACCTGCATGTATATTTGTGTACCACATGTGTGTCTCTGCCTGCGGAAGCCAGAAAAGAGCACTGGAGAGCCTGGCACTGGAGTTACAGAGGGCTGTGACCCTCCTTGTCCCTGCTGTGGCTCAACCTGGGTCCTCTGGAAGAGCAGCAAGTGCTATTGATTACTCAGCCATTTCTTCAGCCCATCTGAAAGGATTTTGACTGTGCCTTCTAATTGCTGATTACTTTCACCTGATGTGGGTTGAGCAAACAGAAGACCAACTACCAGACAGGTCCATCCTGGCACCAAGGGATAATCACAGCTTAATTATAAAATGAGTGATATTTTTTGAAGGAAGATTTTGATCAAAAATAAGACTTAAGAATTCAGTTAGTTTTAAAATGCAGTCATTTTAAGGGAGGAGGAGAAGAAAGAGGGAGGGATGGAGGGATGGAAGAAGAGAGGCAGAGGGGATGGGAAGAGGGAGACAGAGAGGGAGAGGAGAATGGGAACACATTGGGATGCTATTTACAAGACTGCCACAACCACAGACTCCTAAAAAGTTGGTGTGCCCTTAAAAAAACAGACTTCCTTTGGAATATTTGCCCAGGTGGTAAATTTTTTCAATTTTGTACTCTTTGACAATTTTGATACATCCATCAACCGCTGGCCTAGTGCTGAGTGACCCATACTACCACAATATAATACAAACTAGTAGTATTGATGATTAACTATTGTGTATTCCATTAATTAAGAGAATTTAAAAATGTTATAAAAATGTAAATGTTTCACATATAGCCTATGTTGATTAAAATACAAACATTAAGACATTGATAGATATCAATTACATACATTATACTTGAATAGTTATATATTATGCATAATTTTTATATATTAAATATATAATTGGTATATATTTCATCACTTGTATTTACTGGCCCCCATACTATGCTAGACCCTAAGACTGTATGCAATTATAATATTATCTCCACCCGAAGAAATTAATACTAGCATTAAATGTGTTTTGGTGAAATAAAGGACAAAGCAATTGAAGAATTAAAGTTCTGATGAAGGTTGTACTAGTTGTGAAGTTAGAATAACATTGATAATCATAGCTTTGGAGGAGCAGGCATATAAAAAATGCTCATAATCCGGGCAGCTGGACTTTGAATTGTGTTCTTGTTCCTAACCTATATTTTACTTTCCAACATTTTTTTATACTTTTATTGAATGTCTATGATTTACACATCATGCATCAAAATCCCTCTCCTTCCTCCAGTGAAATAAAACAAACAGACAAACAAAAAGTCTTGTCACAGAAGCTGTAGTGTTTACTGTAGTATAGCCTTTTGTCCACATATGTCTACTTTCAAATGTTCATTGCTATGAGTCACGGGTCTGGTTGGAGGCCTACCTACACTATCATTACTGGATCCTCATTGGGACTGTTGTTGGATATCCCACTGTTGCTGTGTGTCAAAGAGATTCTTAATCTTCAAATCTGCAGGTTGGGCCCCTTCATGTGTTCCAGCAGGTCCTACATGGGGTAGATGTTGGGGTGAGGTTCACCCAGAGCCCTGGATCAGGGCCCACTGCATTGTCCTCATGGTAAGGCTGGCTCTCCTGCTCCCATTTCTGAGGGCAGGGACCACTCTCCCACTCCCATGCCATCAGGGCACAGCTAGCTCACCTACTCCAGTGTCCTCAGGGTAGGGCCGGCTCATCTGCCCCTACATGATCATGGCAGGGCCGGTCCACCCACTCCCACATTCCCAGTGCAGGGGCTTCTCTCCTACCCCCATGCTGTCAGGGCAGGGCCCCCCTCTCCCGCTCCCATATTATCAGGGCAGGGCCCCACCTCCTGCTCCATGTCCTCAGCATAGGGTCCCTCTCCCTATGTAATCAGGGCAAGGTCTGCTCTCCTGTCCTCAGGACAGGGCCTGCTCTCCTGCTCCTGTGTCCTCAGGGCAGGTCCAGCTCACCCACCCCCAAGTCATCAGGACAGGGCTGGCATACCTGCTCCTGCATCCCTAGGGCATGGCCCACTCTCCCAACCCCATGCCATCAGGGCAGGGCTGGCTCACCCACTCCCATGTCCTCAGGGCAGGGCCTGCTCTCCTGCTCTCCCACACCCATGTCATCATGGCAGGGATGGCTCTCCTGCTCCAGTGTCCTCAGGTCAGCGCCAGTTTTCCCACTTCTGTGTCCTCATGGCAGGGCCAGATCTCCTGCTCCGGTGTTTTCATGGCAGGGCCAGCCCTCCAGTTCCTGGGTCCTCAAGGAAGGGCCAGCTCTTGGGCTCCCATGTCCCCAGGGTTGGCTCACCTGCTCCCACACCTTAAGAGCAAAGTCTGTTTTTGTGTCCTCAGGGTCAGCTCATCTGCTTCCAAGCCCTCAGCGCCAGCTGTCCTGCTCCTGTTCAATTTGCCAGATTGCTGCTTGCCGTCAAGGGCCTGGATGGCCTCCTACTCTTGTAGGTACTGGATGTTGTTAGCCATCAAGCAGGTGGCAAGTGGAGGTTCCTCAGAGTCTTCATTGAGTAGCTCGCAGAAACCATCCATGTTGGCTCAGATCAGCTTCTTGTCCCAGGGAACTTGAGAGCTCTATTGATTTGCACCTCCCGAGTCTCTGGTTCCATTGCTCGCTCCATTCACCAGGGGCCCCTGCCGCGGTGCTGCCCCTAGTATTTACCCCTGCATGATCCAGCTCTCAGCATTGACGATGGCCCTGGCCCTTGAGAGGAGGTCTGTCCTTGAGGCCTGTGCTGTGGGCAGTCTAGTCCTTACTAGGGCTCGACTGGAAAAGCACTCCTTCCTCGAATGCCATCTCTTTGGCCCTCACTGAGCTGGGCCACAACCCTTAAATCAAGGTCATCAACAGCGGCCCCGGGGTCCATGGGAGCTCTCCTGAGTATGATACCATGGTCCTGCGGTGGGAGGGCATGGATGATCCACATGGCAATATTTCTTTCTGGGAAACACCGTCACTATGTTTTGGAGCACTCAGTATGGTCCTTTGGTGGCTGTGCAGTCACTGCTCCTCTGTGGATCAGACACAGTGTATGATCGACGCCATCTTGGATGATCTCGGCTTGGGTATTTCTAATACATTGCACTAAGTGTTTTCTCCCAATCAGGGTGCTCATGGGGGTGAACATTTCTGTGTAGCTCTGGAACACAGTCATCCTCAGAATGCATTGAGGACCTCATGTTTCAAACCCCAGGCCCCATGCCCACTGCGCGGTCCTGTGCCCACTTGCCAACATTTTAATGGATGGGTAAATGATGTTTTTTTTTTTATCTCCAAATTCTCAGTAATTATTTGGCTTCAATATAATTTTATATAAAAATTCTAAGACACAGTTCAAACAGGAATGGAAGAAATATAGACATCTAGTTAAATCTGGGGGACAAGATTTGTTTGTGTTTGCATGTGTCATTTTGTGTTTTCTAATAAGATGCCATCAAAAATATAGACAGGATGAGATCATAAGAAAATTATTAATGAACTCTCTAGACCTGTGAATGATGGATGTGAAGGGAGCAGGAGGAGGTAGGAAGTGCCCTGTGATATGGTGACTAACAGTGAAAAGAGATGAGAAGAAAGATCTCAGACTTCTTTGTAACTTTGAGAAGTTTTGGCAATGGACCAGGAGAGGACCAGAGTCAGCATTCTTCATGGACAGAATCTCATGCTCAGAAGAAATTCCTTGAAGGTTCTTGCTGCATGTCCAGTCACTGGCCAGGAGAACACAAAGGACCATGTGGCTTCATTGTGGAGGAGTATCCGAGGCCTGGAACCAGAGGTGGTCCTCATGGCAGGACTTTCTGGTGACAGTTCTTGGAAGTGCTTTCCAGGGATGCAAAAGAAAATGGCCAACAAAAAATGGCAAGACAGAAAAAGTGGCAGAAGCTAGATAACACCTAACATGTATTTTAACACAGTAAAAAAAAAAACCTTTATGAAGATAATTGGAAAAATATATAACTGAAAAATATGTATTTCCTATAGAAAGATACAAGAGTTTTAAAAGCATGTTTGGATGTTTTATATTTATATGTTTATTTCACTTGATCACATCAAGAAGCTTCTTAAAACAGCAATCATAGAATAAAGACAAAAGAGATGATATGAGGTCATTGTGAAAGGTAATCACAAGGCAGGTAGGCTCAGAACAACTAAATAGCCCCCTGCATACTTTAAAATGGTATGAAAAACCTACAATCTCTATAGTGTAGAAGACAGTGCATGAAATAAGAGTAGGACTGACTGCTCAACCTATGAGAGGGCTGAGTCCAAATAAACCCACAGCAGATTTAAAGTACCACAGTAGACAATGCACATGGTACACATTGATATCCCTATTTTGTACTATGCTTTCCTCACAACATGGATTATTTTACAAATATTTCCTTAGTTTTAATCATTATGTACACTGGGACAAGCTCACTGCTTAGAGGCTTAAATTACCCTTAGATTATGTCCTATTCTGTAACCAGGAAAGAATTCTACATTGAACAGATTAAGACTTTCTTCTGGGGGAAAATAAAGGAACTTCTCCTGTATCAACTTTTGTATTCTGTGGGAACCTGAGAATCATTACCTAATAGCAGTGCATGTGAGAAAGAGAAGAGTGAAAAATGAACTAAAAGATGAGAGGAGATGGTGGAACAGGCCTTGAACAAAAGCCTATTATTATGGAAAACCAAAGACAGGTAATCTCTACATTTAAGTAGAGGAACATGGTCAGAAGGGCATCACTAGGACACTCCAAAGACACTGGAAAATAAATTAATATATGAAATGATTTTATAAACGACTTGAACCTTCATTTGTTTAATTGTCTTGGCAATGGTAGAAATAGATTAGGTGCAATAGACAGTAGGAGGGTGCCTTACTTGGGTCTACTGTTTCAACCGATGAAACACTGACAGAATAACTTGGTAAGGACAGGGTTTACTGGGCTTACACTTCCATATACTGTTCATCATCCAAACAAGTCAGGACAGGAATTCAACCAGGGCAGGAACCTGGATGCAGGAACTGATGCAGAGGCCACAGAGAGATGCTGCTTAGTTGCTTGCTCCCCATGGCTTGCTCAAACTGCTGTCTTATAGAACTCAGGACTACCAAGCCAGGGTGGTCCCACCCAAAATGAGATGCTCCCATTTCCATCTATCATTAATTAATAAAATGACTTACAAAAAATGAAAAATAAAATACCTTACTGCTTGGTTTTATGGAAGCATTTTCTCAATTGAGGCTCCCTCCTTTTTTTGACTCTAGATTATGTCAAATTGACAAAACTAGGCAGCATAACTAACTGACCTCTTGTCAACTTGACACACAAACACGTCATTGTTAACCATAACTTTTCCTGTCTTGTTCTTCCTTAAGATCATACATTAAAAGCAACATTATACTGTAAACATTCCAAATTTCAAAAGTCCCACAGACTTTAAAAATTCAGTCTCCTTGAAATCTTTTAAAACTTAAGGTCTCTTAGCTGTAGGCTTTTGTAAAATAAAACTAAGTTAAATGTTTTTTTACTTCAAGAGGGAAGAACTAGACACAGTCACAATCTAAATAAAGAAACTCAAATCCCAAACTTGTAAAGAAGTCAATGTCCAATTACCTATGACTCGTGATCTTTTGGGCTCCTCCAAGTGGCTTGAGCCACTTGTCCATATCTGCTCTCTGCAGCACCCACAGGTGGTCTTCTAGGCTATTTCTGGCTCCATTCCACTTTTCCTTCTGTTCATGGTGGTCACCTCATGGCACTCATACCAAAACTGCTGGTGTTCCTTGCTGAAATTGGACTGCAATATTACAGATACCTACTCTGAGCTTCCTTCAGGGACTCCAGCTCTGCCACAGAGTGCCAAGCCTCAGCTGCTCTCCACAACCCGTTTATGCCTTCCAAACCAGTACCACCTGGGTGACATGTACACTACCAACTTGTAAGTGGGAGGTACATCCTTGGCTGCTACTGAATCACATCTGTAACCTCACTCTGAGGAAACATGTCTCAGAAGCCTTTATATCAGTGATGCTGGTATCTATTTATCACAGATCATTCTTTAGCCACTGCTGGTCAGACACAATAAATTTGTCATACAAATGGCCCTGTCGAGTCCTTGCTTCCATGTGACATTCACAAGCCAGGCCTCCATCTTCTGCACTGCTCTCAAAATGCTTATCTTCCAAATTCCCACAGAATAGCCCACTGAGCTCTCAATACTCAATGGTTTTCTGTCTCAAGGTTCCAAAGTCTACCATTTTCCTCAAGACATAGTCAGATCTGTCACAGAAATACCCCTACTACCCTAGTACCAACCCACTTTAGTTAGGATTGCTGTTGCTCTGATGACACACCATTATCGAAGCAACTTGGAGAGGACAAGGTTTATTTCGGGTAAATATCCCTATCCTTGTTCATCATCAAAGGAAATCAGGACAGGAACTCAAATAGAGCAGGAGCCTAGGGGCAAGAGCTGATGCAGAGGCCATGGAGGGGTGCTGCTTACTGGCTACTTGCTTATGTCTTGCTCAGATGCTTTCTTATAAAACCTAAGACAGACCAGAAGTGGCACCACCCACAATGGGCTAGGCCCTCTCCCATTGATCACTAATTAAGAAAAATTCTTTACAGACAGATATTTTAGAGGCATTTTCTCAATTGAGACTACTTCATTCTAGATTGTATAAATTTGACACAAAACTAGCCAGCACAGGTGGCAACTCTGTGTTGCTTGAGAAAATCACAATCAAAGGTAGTGTTGGCAGGAAACAATGTGTCTTACAGCTTATAGCTCATTATGAATAGAAGTTGAGGAAGAAGTCAAGGCAGCAGGCCAAACCTGAAGCAGAGGCTATGGAGGAATACAGCCTTTTGGCTTGCTGTACATGGCTTATTTACTGTGCTTTTTTTTTTTTTCTTACAACTCAGGACCATCCACCCTGGGGTAGCGCCACCCACAATAGACTCAGCTACTTACATCTATTATTAATTGGAAAATACCCCAAGACTTGCCAACAGTCCAACTTGTGAAAGCCTCAGTTGAGGGTTCCCTCCTTCCAGACAGTCTAACTTGTGTCAAGTTGACAAAACAGCAACAACCATAACCCACCAACCAACCCCCTCCAAATTTTAACCTGCACAAACTGTGATGGGGAAGAGTTGTAAAGCCCTGAAAACTTGGAACTAGCCACTGCGGTATCCTTACAAGGATTTTGGTGACTATCATGCCAGGAAAGTATCTAAGCAATTTGAGCTATTGTCAAAATAACTTGCTGTTTGCTTAATAATTCTCATAATTAAGTACATGTGAAATTTGTCCCCCAGATCTCTGTAAGGTTTAACTGTAATCTCCTACTGGCTATCTGATTTCACACACCTAAGAAAACATCTGATAATCTTTTTCTAGTACCAACAAAGTCTTACCCAACCTATCCCACCTCAGCTCACTTTACTTTTCATAACACTTGTCATTTGCTAAGAAAAATATGGCAAGGAATATTTATACCTCAGCAACCCATCAATTTCTGCTTCTCTTAATATTTCATCAGAATTGCCTTTGTTTCATCTATTGATTTGCAAACCTTGAGTACAAAAAAATAGATTCCTACTTTATTGAGGTACTTTCCCTCTCCTCCATAATATATGTTTGATGATCTCTTCATAATCTATGTATGGTGGTGCATGACTCTAAACCTAGCTCTCTGGAGTCAGTAGGTAAATCTCTGTGAGTTCAAGGTGAGCCTGTTCTATGTAGTGAGTTCCAAGCAAGCCAGGGCTACATAAAGAGACCTTGTCTCGGTAGTTTTTATCTCCCACTAATGTTGTTTTCCTCTTTTTCTTGAGCTTCAGTGAAAAAATAAGAAGGGGTTATACATTTGCTTCCTTTCTATACAACCACTTTTCCTTCCATCACTAAATCATATGATGTACATTTCTAAAATTAACCTTCTGAAAAGGCAGAAGAACCACAAAGAACCCAGTCTGTTTGACCAATCTGACTCCATGACAGGCTTCAGTTCTCCATTTTGCTTTACTAGGCCTGAGTTTCTGTTTCTGAGAATTCAGGAAAAGAATCCCTGTAAAAGCTGTAGCCCTGGGGCAGCCAATGAGCTTACAGGTGAGGTTGACTGAAAAACTATGTTTATACTACTTTGTGGCCTTTCTGTTCCCAACTGGTCAAATTAAAGGTCAATATGAACAGAAGCCAAACCTCAGTGACTCAAAAAAACAAAACAAAACAAACAAACAACTCACAGTAACTAAGAAGAATCCCCAAACATGTATCCAATCTTGAATTCCCTCTTACGCTCTGGCTCACTGCCAACCAATCAGTTTAAAGGTTACCACAAAACCTCCTTGTCTATAAATTGAGCCTGCTTGCTCACTTCAAGGTGACCATTTTGAAAAAGGCACTGATTCCTGCATGCTGGAGTTTCTGCAGAAGAGATGCTCTTTGCTTTCACATACTACTTGAGTCTGGGCTCTTCCTTCAGTGATTCTTGGACCCTTCCATATGGGCTCATCCAGGATTACTGGCGACCCCCCACTCAAGGTAGTGGACCATTTGAGGGAACTCCCTCCCTGAAGGATCAGTAAGCTTTTGGGGGCACCCTGTCTTGCCTGATGTCTTTGTGTCTCTACATCTGAGGAGCTACTTGAGAGCAGTAAGGGGCCAAAAGGACTTGGCAGACACATAGACAGTCCAATATCCAAGGGTGCCAGATGGTGCTCTGCGCTCCCAGAGAGAGAGAGCTGTGTGACTATTGTCAGGTTTTGGGAGAGTCGGACAATTCTCACGTAGTTTTCAAAGCAGTGTCAGGTCTCTTTGCCTAGCATGCACACAGATCAACTGACACCATGTTCAGTTTTTGCTTTTCTTTTCTTTGGAATGCCCTTTTATGTTCGTGTGTGTGTGTGTGTGTGTGTGTGTGTGTGTGTGTGTGTGTGTGTGTGCGCGCGCGCGTGTGTCGTGCTTGCTGTTTTGTTGCTCTGGCTGTTGGAGTAAAGCCTTTAATTATGGGTCAGACTACATACACTACCTTGAGGTTAGTGCTGGATCACTGTAAGGATTTCTGCTGAATTGCAGAAGATTTGGGTTTGGTTGTTTGCCTGAGTAAACTTACTATCTTTGCAGTAATGAATGGCCCACTTTCAAAGTTGCATGGCCAGAGGACAGAAAATTATTTACTCACTATTTACAGGGTTAAGGCTCTCGTCCATGACAATCCACAACACCGTTAGATTCCATACATCATCATCTGGCAATATTTACTAGGGCGCTCTACATCTTGACTTAACCCTGTTCTACCTCCTATTCCCTTTATCTTTCCTGTTAAGGAGGTGCATGAATGCTCCCACCCTTGCTTCTGCCTTCCTCCACAGAGAAAGATGATTTTTCACTCGCCACTTTGTTTCCACCTGGGCTGCAGACCCAGTCTTTCCACCAGCTCTTGGGGAGCCTGTCACTGTTGTAGAAGGGCAGGCTCCCTCCTCAGATCCCTTAGTTAGCCCACCTCACACCATGTTTCGAGCAGCTCTTCAAATGGTATCAGATGATGGCTTCACTGTGACTGTCCCCTTACAAGCCATGGGGCCTCCCCATGGTAGTGATATACAATATTATTCTCACTTGCCTTTTGTTAGTAATGACTTATATAATTGGAAGTTACAAGACCTCACTTTCCTTGAGAAATCATCTAAGACTATAGACCTCTTGGATTCTGTCATGATCATCCACCATCCTACCTGGGAAATTTTCCAACAACTGCTACTGGTCCTCTTCATAACTGAGGAGATGGACTGTATTCTGACGGTGGCCCGGAAATTGGTTCTTGACACCAATGGAGTACCCACCCAGGTCCAGGCTGAAATCCTTGAGCCCTTTGCACTCACCTACCCCAACTGGGACCATAAAATGACAGGAGGTAAGGAGAGGCTGTGGGTCTACTGCCAGGTTCTCATGCATGGGGGCAACTCCGAGAGGATTTTAAGTGGCCCCTAAATTTAAACAAGGTTAAACAGATAGTGCAGGGCAGAGATGTGAGTCTGGGTCCCATCCTGCAAAGATTGTTGGAGATGTACCACACTTACACACCTTTTGACCCTACTGCTCAGGAGAACCAGACTGCTATGACAATGGACTTTGTGAACCAGCCAGCACTGGGCGTTCTTGGAAAGCCCCAAAGACTGAAAACATTCCAAAGTAAATAATTAACTGAGTTGGTTGCAGTAGAAAAAAATGTTAATAATAACAGGGAAACTACTGAGAAGAAACAAAATTGAAGATTGCTGAAGATCCTTCCTGAACTCTATTGTTACACTGAGGAACTTGTACATTCTGTGTAGAGTACAAGCCCTGGGATGAACCCAAAGCCCTCCCTTCCATAGGGAAAAAGCAATGCTACCATTGCAAGGAAAGAGGCCATTAGAAAAACAAATGCCCCCAAGAGAACCCAGGCTAATAAATCTAAGGTTCTAGAGTTGAAAAATCTTATGAGTAAGGACACCGAGACTTGCACCACCTGGACCAGCCCGGGGTAATGTTAAAGATGGAAGGGAAGATGGTGGGCTTCCTGGTAGACACCAGAGCTCAGCATTCAGTTTTAAAGCAACTGATGGGCCCCATTTCAGACAAGAAAATGGTTTCAAGGTGGCACAGGCAGTAAACCCTACTCATGGACTACCCAAAGAAAAGTGGACTTAGGAATGGGATGGGTGACCTATTCGTTTATGGTTATACCCACGTGCACCTATGCTCTCCTGGGGCATGATTTCCTGACTAAAAAGGGAGCCCAAATACACTTTGGACCTGAGTGAGTACAGGGTCTGTGCAAAAACAGCCTGGTGCATGTTTTGACCCTGACCCTGGAAGATGAATATAAATTGTATAGTCCATTAGAGGCTACCATCCCAGATTCCTTTTTAAAAGAACCAAAATTAGCCGTTCCTGAGGTATGGGCTGAGACTAGCTCAGCTGGACTGGCCAAACACTACCCACTCATTATAGTGCAACTGTGGGCCAGTGCCCTCCCTGCCAGGATCAAACAATACCCCATGCCTCAAGAGGCCAGAGAAGGTATTACACCCCATGTCAACTGCCTCTGGGGACTGGGAATCTTGGTCACTTGCCAATCAACACTGAAATACCTCTCTGTTGCCAGTGAAAAAGGCACATTTCAAGGACTATTGCTCAGTGTAGGACCTGAGAACAGTCAACAAAAGGGGATATAAACCCTCCAAAGTCCAACTCATATACATTATTGAGTAGCCTGTTGCCCAAGCAGACTGTATATACAGTGCTGGACCTTGAAGATGCTTTGTTTAGCCAGCTGCTGGCCCCTGTCCATCAGCCTTTGTTCACTTTGAAAGGCATGATTTTGAATGGGGTTTCAATGGACAACTCACTTGGACCAGACTGCTACAAGGATTCAAGAATTCACCCACCATATTTTGTGCATCTTTACATGAAGACTTGGGTAAATATAGGCATGTCCATCCTAACATCAGTCTCTTATAGTATGTGGATGATCTCTTACTGGCCACTTCATATTTGAATGCCTGTCATCAAGCTACCATTGACCTGCTAGAAGAACTGGCCAGACCAGGTTATCCAGTATCAGCCAAGAGCCAAACTCTGTCATGAGGAGGTAACCTATCTCGGGTACATCTCAAGGGAGGAAGGCAAATGTTGTCTCAAGCTCAGAAGGAGACTATCCTGAACATTACTGACTACCTCCGTGAGAAGACAGGTACATGAGTTCATGGGGTCATCAGGCTTCTGTAGACTCCAGGTCATCAGAATAGAAACTCACCAATAGCTCAAGGAAATCAACAGGCTGATCAGGCATTCAGGGAAGCTGAGCTAGGTCTTTCTCAAGCATTGGTATCCATGGTGCTGCATGGATATGGAGTAAGGGGAACACTCATCCACTGCTGGTAGGAGTGTAAACTTGTACAACCACCTGGAAATCAATCTAGTACTTTCTCAGAAAATAGGGAATAGCTCTTCCTCCACACTTAGCTCTACCACTCCTGGACATATACGCAATATGTGCTCCACTGTACAACAAGGAAATTTGCTCAACTATGTTCATGGTAAGTTTATTTGTAATAGCCAGAGTCTAGAAAAAATCTAGATGTCCATCAACCAAAGAATGGATAAAGTAGCCCAGCTACTAAAAGCAAGGAAATATTGAAATTTGCAAGTCAATGAATGGAACTAGAAAAAATCATCCTGAATGAGTTAACACAAGATCAGAAAGAGACATATGGTATGTACTCACTTATAAGTGGATTTGAACCATATAATAGAGGATAAATACACTACAATCATACACCCTAAGAAGATAAGTAACAAGGAGGACCCAAGGGAGAATGCCTAAATCTCACTCAGAAGAGGAAATGGAATAGACGGTGGGCGTGGCTAAGAGAGTGAAGAAAGTGGGAGAGGGAGCATAGAGAGAAATGAGGTAGAGATGAGACATGAGGAGAGTGTGTTTGGGAGGACAAAAGGCTTGCAAAGAAAATTGAAACTGCCAGTGGGGGCACCTCTGAAACAGGGTGGAGACCTAAGTCTGCAAGGCTTCTGGGAGGATATGAGGGGGACTCTATCTGAGACTCTTAGTAGTATGGGCCATGGAGACTGAATGGGGACACCTTTGAACTAGACAAGACTCTTATTTAGAGGGAGGGGACACCAACACACTCACAAAAATGTTGACCTAAAAATTACCCTACCTATAAGATGTGCAGGGATAAAGTTTACAGAGCAGAGATTGGGGAAAATCCAACCAATGCCTGGCCCAACCCAAGACCCATCCTATGAAAGAGCCAACCCCTGACACAATTAATGATATTTTTCTTCCCTTGCAGACATAAGCCTAGCAGGATTGTCCTCTGAGAGGCTCCACCAAGCAATAGTTCAAAACAGATGCTGAGACTCACAGCCAAACATTGGGTGAAAAATAGGGAGTGTTGTGGAAAAGTGAGGGAGCCAGGAACAGAAGGACCTGAAGGTAACAGGAGTTCTACAAAAAGACCAACAGACCCGGTGAACAAGGGCCAGGGGGCTTACGAAGACTATAGCAACAACAAAGGACCATGCCTGGACTAGACCTAGGCCTTACAGTTGTAGGTCATGAGCATCCCAGGCTTCATGTGGGTCCTCTAGTAAGGGGAGCAGGTGTTGTCCCAGACAGGGACTCTGGCAAACCACATGGCAAAGCACACGCCCAGTCCTGATGTGAGCTGGGGTGGTATTGGTGGGAGGGGCTCCCGTTTTTTGTGGAATACTAGAGGGAGGAAGTGGAGAGGGGAAAGGAAGGACAGTGGGACTGAGAGGTGAGGAGCGTGAGGTTCTACAACCAGGATGTAAAATGAATAAATGAATACATTAATAATTAAAAAGAAAAATTGTTGAAATGAAGTTATTTATTACAGGGACTTCCCCCCCTCCCCCTGGCAGGAGCAGATACTTTTTTGCGTCTACTTTTGTGAAGCAGCAAAACAAATTTGAACTTTCTTTCAGATCTGACACTTGGGAAGTCTCTGTTCAGTTCCCAATAGGCTGTGCCAACCTGTTTGCCTTTGGACTCTTTGGAGCAATAGGATATTTGGAACTATATGTGAGGTGACTAACTTTGCATTTCAGTGTTCCTCTGTTGAAGAATATTGAGGTATTACAATTTAATTGAGGAAAAACAGAATGTGCTAGTGAGCAGAGAGTTTGCAAGGCATTGGCAATCTTCCTGACCCTAACTCAAGGTTAAGGACCTCAGAAACTGGAAGACACTGCTCTGTCACTCGACATTCAGAGGATTGAGGAAGCCATGAGCATTTCTTCTCATATTGTTCTGAGTGGCCTGAACTGCCATCTGAGGCCATATTGACACCTGGGCCTATACTAAGTGCCAGAGGCCATGTCTGGTTCTGTGTTCATATCACAGCCAGAGTCTGTTTTGATGTCTGAGGCTTGAGTTACCATCAATAGCCTTGGTCATATTTTTGATCTAGGCTGCTATGAGGCCATGTGGATAACCAAGTGCTGTGCTGAGCTTTCCCTGCTGCTCTATGGCCAACACTCAGAGGAGAGTTGTCCATGCCCCTCAGAGAGGTGGCTCAGGTAGCATGGGCGTGGGAGAGCTCGTGGTCAAAGACCAGCTTCGACAGCAAGTTCAGTCATTTAATTAAGGGATGTGGGTTCATCTACAATATAAAGCAGGCACATACATACACTTAGTGGATCAAGCAATCTCCTATGAGCAAGCTTCAACAACTTCATACATACACACGCACACACATAGAGACACACATACATACATACACACATAGAGACACACATACATACATACACATGCACACACATAGAGACACACATACATACATTCATACACATTTGGTTGATGGTACAAAGCTGTAAATATTTTATACATGTACATGTATGTATAGATGTATATGTACACATATATTCATATGTATGTACATATGATGTATATAAGTACATACAAATTGATACATAGGACAGATAGAGCACAGCTTTAACACCTTTATTTTTTTACCTTAGCCTTTTTATACCAACTAAGAAAAATTTCCTATATTAGAAAAAGATGGAGCCAAGTGCGATGGGACACGCCTTAGATCCCAGCACTTGTAGAAGCAGAGGCAGGCAGATTTCTGTGAGTTCAAGACCACCCTGGTCTACAAAATCGAGTCCATGACAGCCAGGTATGCACACAGAAACCCTGTCTGAATAAACAAAAAGCAAAAAACAAATGCAAAACAAAAAAGGAAGGAAGAAAGAATGAAAACAAAAAAGATGAGTTCACAGCTTCAAGTTATCTATTCTTTCACAGCAAACACAACAGAAACATATCTTTAAAAACAGATGAAAATAAATATACAAAAGGAAATTACAATCATATTATTGATTATATTGTCTTATTTTGAAACTCACAGCTAAATAAACATGTCTCATCAATATTCCTCTTGACAAGTTTATTGTAATTCCAGAGCAATAGTTCTCTGGCCATTGATTAACAAACTTTAACCAAGATCAGTGTTTAGTAACAAGATTGTCCCTGCCCCTCACAGATGTGGCACTCTGGAGGCCTGACCCTGTACCTCACCAGCTGCAGCACATAGGGGAACAGGCCTTGCACCTCACCTGGGGAGCATAGTAGAGCTGACCTTGGTGGTGGAGATGCAGGTGAACAGGCCCCAAAGTTGTGAGATTAGGAGAGCAGGCACTGCCCCTTGTCTGCCTGTGGTGGTTAGGTTATGGGAGAGATGCCCCACTTGCCCATGTCACTGTAGCAAGTGGGTGAGCTGGCCACAAAGGCATGAAGGAATGAAACCTGGCACCACCCGTCACAGGCTGCAGCACACAGGAGAATGAACTGCACACCTTGTCTGCACAATATAGTAGTCCTGAACCTGGTGGCACGGATGCAGGAGAGCTGGCCTTACCATTGCTGGGGAAGGCAGGCGTTCTGGTCCTAGTGGCACAGTCATGAAAGATGACCTGGTTGGCTGAACAACTCAGCTTCCACCCAGGCCCAGATTCAAGGCTCTAAGGTGTCCTACCTCATGATCCATCCTTCTTTGAACTGCCGGATCACAAAAAAGGTCATTCATGCTAATCCAAAGCTTGAGATCTCTATGGCACAGGGCAACACCTGGGAGTCTGAGAGGAGTCCTGTGGAGGATCTAGTGTTGATAGTGTGGCAGAAGCCACAGTCCTCAAACCACACAAAAGACTCATTCCATTGAACATTTACAACTAAAGCAGTGTAGATAGAAGGGTTTGTATGTGGAATAGCACAACACACTGCAGCTTCCATGGCAAGATTTTTGTTTGTTTTCTTTTGAAGGAAAGTTGTACAGGTAATGGGGAGACTTAAGGGGGTGAAGGTATACATGAGATTGAGGTGAATAATGTGAAATTTTAAAAGGAACACAATGTTTTAATCTAAAAGTGGGGAACATTGGATATAGATGTTGGCTCTGTTTCCTAACAATTAAGCTTTATTATTCAACCCAACTAGCTTACACAAGAGGGAACAAAGTTTAAAGGGAAAAAAAAGAGTGAACCTTTCAGCATCCATTGCATGGGATGGGTCCCTAGGCGTCTCTGGTCTGCGCGCTGGTCCGGCCTGTTCGCTGATCCTTTTCCTGATCCACATGCTCTCAAGCCTGGTCTGAACCTGTTGCTCCTCTCTCCTTTCCACCTGCCTATCTCTCACATGCAAGGGGCAGTCTCTGCCTCCCATTGAGGGTCGATTAGAAACACAATAGTCCAGGTGGAGTCCCTTGGTCCCCTTCCTGAATTCCATGCCCAGGATGGCTCCACCCAGTCTATCTCAAGGTTAATCTCAGGGAGTATCTGTGGTGTGTCCAAGGGCAAAGCCCACCAAGACTGCTTTCACCTCTGACAAAGCTTATAATCCTTCCCACATATAGAAGATGCCATCTGCAGGTAAGTTCCTCTTGAGGGGGTTTTCAAGAGGTTGTTGGGCTGACAGGAATTTAGTACCCCAAATCTAATGTGTCAGCTCCTTTTTTCTGGCAAGCACTGGCAGCTAGGGCCTATAATCATGGTGGCCAGCTGGCTTTGACCAGGTCAAGTGTATTGGATAGATGTGACTTGAGTCTTTCCTAGGGTCCAAGAGTTTGCATAAGCCTTTTTTCAAGCTGGGCAGTGGCAACTATGGGCCACATTCATAGTGAGCAGCTGGCCTTGACCAAGACAAGTGTATTGGTTAGATATGCCATGAGTCTTTTCCACAGTCCCAATGTTTTTATAAGGACCCGAAACAAGTTAAATGGCCAAGTAATGTACAGCAGGGCCAGGGCCAGGGCCAAGGCCAGGGCCAGGGCCAGGTCAGATATCAGGGTCCATTTCTAGGATTTGAAGGCCCTCTGTTCAGTCTCAGTCCATCCCACAAGCTGTGTGTATACCCTGGGTGCTGGTATACAGGTTCTTGGCTGTATGAGCAACTCTCATTAACCATGGCCAGCCATAGTCAACTGCCCCCAGGTCAATGTGAAAGTGGGGATTTGTTGGATGATTGAAATACACTCATGGCAATCATTCACTCTCCTTCCTCTATGTTGTAGCCAAGAAATGTGACCTGAAGGACACATAGCTGAGGCTTCTTGGCTGAGACTTTGTACTCCAGGGCTTTGAGAGTAACTAAGGCCTTCTTTTTAGCTTCTACACTCCTTCTTGGTAGTTGGAGATACGAGCAGGCAATCTACACACTGAAGCCTAGTGCTCTCTGGATCTTTCTGTTTAAACGCCAACAGATCTGCACTCACGACCCATCAAACAATTCTGGTGAGTTCTTTATCCTTCTTCTCCTGCTCTGTTTCCCCCATTTAGTTCTACTGCACTGCGTCTCATGAGGAAAACTCCAAGTGCTTGCGAGCATACTCCTAGAAAACAAGAGTCTTGTGACCTCATTTCTTCAATACTCAGAATTGTTCTTGGAATGTTTTTTCATGATTCCCCTAGGCGTGGGAAAGGGGAATGAGTTTATGTCAGACTACTCACTATTGCTTGCTATTGGTATTCAATTAAATGTCTAAACTATCCTTTATCCTCCTCTTGCAAAAACATTATTTGCTATGTGTGCCTTGTTCTTATGCTTGTATACAACCTGAAATCATGAGAACTCTTCATATGAAAATTTTAACCTCCAGAGTATAAAGTGTTTGTCATTATGAATAAAGTTTGATGTTGCATTCATTTCCTTTAGTTTAGTTTAGTCAGCCTCATTTATTGGCTTCATGCCCCACCTCCTCCAGAGCAGGAAAACAGCCCAATTTGATAAACTGGATAGCTTTTCTCTAGTGTATGTTTTTGATATCTTAACACTTTTCCACTTATGAAGATGTGTCTTTGAGACCTGGGATTTAGTATCTTAAAAATGAGGCCGAATATAGTTTAATCCTGCAGACCTCCCCCACCTTTTTTTTTTTTTTTTAAAAAGCTAGAACATAGCAAATTCAGACAATGGGTCAAGACATGGTCAAGTTTAGGTTTTCCTTATTTTGGTCTAAGAAAAAGAAGTTGCCTTCTAATTGTAAGATGAAGTTAGGCTGGTCCATTGTTTGACTAACTGGAAGATTCCACTAACAATAGAGCTCACTCTTGACAGGCACACATGGTGAAGGAGTCACCACACACTCATGTTTCCTTCCATTCTATCTCTCTGATTGCCCTATGTCTGTTTCTCTGGTGGGCTCATAGGTCTTCAACAAAACAGCATGCCATGCTCCCACAGGAATTTGCTCTTGTTCTTGCTCTTTCCTACTATTTCCAGCCTTTTTCTTCCCTTCCTTTTTCTTTTACCCTTATTACAACCCTACTCTTACTATTGTCTTCCTCAGTTTACACACATTTATTGTTTCTTTTTGTTATATTCCGTGACACTATCCAAATTAATGCTAGTGACTTTATAGATAAAATCATTTTCCTGAGCTTTAGATTTATACTTTTCATTTATTATTCAATGTGTCCAAAGGAGTAATTCCGAATCAACCTTAGTTCTATCAATCAAACACAATCATAGTTGATAGTTTTGTAATTTGGCTCTGTTTCAGGATCCCCAAACACTCAACAATGAATTATCTACAGAGATTCTTGAACTACAGTATTGACAACAACCTTAACACCTCTGTATTTTTTTCTTATCTCCTACAGAGTGACTAAAACTCTATATTCTCTCACTAACCAGTGATCCCTCTTTAGTCCAAGATATTGTTACCATCCAGTGGCTTAATACACTGCATCTTAAGGTTATTATAAGGAGATACCATGACCAAAAGCAACTTGCAAAGGACAGGGTTTATTTGACTTGCTCTTCCATATCACTGTTTGTCATCAAGGGAAGTATCATGAGAGAAACTCGAGGAAGGAACCTGGATGTTGAAGATGAAGTGTAGGCTATTGAGGAACGCAGCTTTTTGGTTTTCTCTACATGGTTTGTTTACTGTGTAATTTTTTTATACAACCCAGTACTATCCACCATTAGGAGACACCATCCATAGTAGAATCAGCTCTTTACTTCTATCATTACTTGAGAAATTGCCCCATTGATTCCACAGAGGCCAAATTAACAAAGCTTCAATTCCTCAATTTCCACCTCTCATATTGCTTAGCTTCTATCAACTGGACAAATCTATGAGCCAACCAACCAACCAACCACCAACAAACAAACAATAACAATGAACAAAAACCCAACCCAAAACCCAAACAGACAATCAAAAAGAAAACCAAAAAAAATCTGACCAGCAAAAATTGAGATGAAAAATTAGTAATAAAGTCTTAAATCATTGGAATGAGCCACTCAATATTCTTAAAAGGACTTTATGACTATCATGTGATGGCAGTTCCAAATCAAGCCCTGAAACACCTTGCAGATTGCTTAATAAATCTCCTAGTCAAGTAAAAGTGAATTTTGCCCTCCAGTTCTCTATAATGTTTAACTGTAATCTCCTAATGTTTAACTTCTTTAATGCGCATAAGGAAAACATCATGTAGATTTTTCTACAACTAACAAAATCTTACCCAATGTATCTCCCATCTGAGTTCAATTTATTTTATGTAACACATGCCATTTTCCAGTAAATACATGGAAGGGATTATTGAGACTCCAGCATCCTATTGATTCCTGCTTTTCTTAATGCTTCATCAGAAATGAGTTTTCTTCTCTGTTGATCTGTAAACCATGGGTACAAAATGATGGATTCAAACATTACCAAGGCTCTCCCTTGCTTCCTAAGAACATGTGTACAATTATCTCTTCATAGTCAGTGAAAAAATATAAGCAGGCTACTTGCATTTGCTTTCTCTGCAAACAACCACATTCCATACTTAAAACATCTCATGTCCATTTGTAAAATGAATCTTCTTCATTGCCTGTTACTTCCCTTGTTTTAGAGAATGAATATCTCTTTCCTCTCTATCCTCTCTTACTCCCTTTTATTCTTTCTCTCCCTCAATCTTTTCTCTCTATGTTCTCTTTTTCTCAGTTCTGCCTTATTCCTGTGTCCTTCTCTCCTTCTCAATCTTATAAAATGCAGCCTAGCTGGGTAACCAAACACAATAAATAACAAGTGAAAATTTCCTTCAGTGTGCTTAAAAAGGTTTTTTGACACTCCTAACCAGGAAGGAGAAGTGGAATACATAATGGCTGTTTAGAGAGTGTGTTATCGTTATTGTGGGTGATATGTGAGATGGGACAGTGACTCACTTCTATTTCCTCTTTGCTTTCAGCAATATTCTCTCTGAATAGATTCACCCTTGATCAGTGTTATGACTTCAGCAATTTTTGGCACTCTTCAAAGGTTAAATTGAAATTTTCTTTTTCAATACCAATGACATCTACCTCCACTGAAATAAGTGTGTGTGTGTGTGTGTGTGTGTGTGTGTGTGTGTGCGCGCGCGCGGTGCGTGCACACACACGCATGCACCTGTGCTTGTGTTTCCTCAGCCCTGCCTTTCTATTTCCGTCACTTAATAGTCAGAGTGCTTTGACTTCACCTGCCTAGGAGGGAACCTGCAATGCATGAGGGCCTCATTAGACATCTTTTCTTGTGGTCTACACCCCACAGAGGGTCTCCCAGCAGAATCTAATGTAAATGTTTGTCTACCTGATGGATGTCTGTAAAGACAATAGTCAGACATGTTGTTATGACTGTAATCGCCATACAGGCAAGAGCATCAATGCACATTGAGGCTACCTGGGACTACATATTAAGTTGTAGGACGTACTACACTAAATGGAGAATGCTTGTCTCATGAAATTATCCACACACACCGAATTAAATGCTGTTTATTGACATACAATTTAGTCAACAATATATTTTCAGATTTTATCTAATTGAATTTCTTGGGTACATTTTTTTAAAATAAACAACTAAACAGAAGCACACTAGAGCTAAGGTAAAATTGGAGTGGTGAGTATTATCTCACCACATTAACTAACTGCTGGTAGAGAATTCTTTGGCAGATCCAGTAGAGATATTTGGCAAACTTTGACAAGATCAGGTATGTCTTGAGATTGTTTGCTTTACACTTTTAATTCATTTAATACTTAGATGTAAAATGCATTCTGATGTTAGAGTCTTTTGTTGAAATTTAAATTATGACAAATTTCATAATAGACCTTGTAACTGTAAATAGATAGCATTTCAGAAGCAAATATGCTAGTGCTACTAATTTCAAATAGCCACTCAGTAGTTGAGTGTCAGAAGCTTCATTCAATGAGAGCAGGTTATGCAAACTCTACACCAGATACAGAATGAACAGTTTAAAGAATCTCTTATTTTTGTAAAAATGGAGGCATGAAGGTAATACAAATACAAAATATTCTATATTATATTCATGGACCTTGTGCCCAAATTTTTGGCATGTAATCTTCTGAGGTGGCTAACTAGGCAACCTTGAAGAATTTAGTTGATATCTCTGTGGCCACATTTTCTCATCTATATGCTTAGAACTGTGGAAATCAATCCCACATGGAATTATAGGAAAATGTACTTAACATTTTACTCTCTGTTTCCTCCTATTTAACAGGGTGGTTTTCGGAATATATCACCATACTTTATTGTGAAATTTAGGTCACATATCCTATATGTTTTGTTTTTGAGAGTAGATATTTATACACTTAAGATAGTTAAATGGTCGTTGGCACATATAGCCCTCTCAGCTATTATTATTCACTATTATATGAAAATTGACACACAAAATAATGTCTATGCTTTTACTTCCAGGTGAATTATTATGGACAATACAAATAGATATTTGCTTAACTTTAAAGGATATAATTTTGTAAAACCCAATGTGGACATTGAGGAGTTAGAAAAGATGGAAGATTTTGAGATTAGAGATGACGATGTCTTCATTGTCACATATCCAAAATCTGGTAAGTACCAGGAGTGGTCACTAATGTCTCTTTTTCTTTAGTGTTATGTGTGTCCAACTTGCTCCTGTCCACTCACCAAGAGCAGCAAACCTTCTTTTGCATAACAATCAATGACCACACAAAATGTAACCGAAACCACAATCTGTAGGAGGGAAGGCCACCATCAGTACATATATTGTGCACGCTGATGGTGAGGAGAAGTGTTATGGGAATGAGATGTGCAATCTAGAGCCAGGAGCAGACACTAGGTCAGCACTGACCTGTCAATGTGGTAGACAAGAATGACAGTCTGAAATAGTTTCTTCCTAATCCAAATGCATCATCACTTAGGATGAATTTTCTATCACATATCATTTACTTAAAAGATTTCCACAGGAACTAAGGTCCACTTCACACACACACACACACACACACACACACACACACACACGAGAGAGAGAGAGAGAGAGAGAGAGAGAGAGAGAGAGAGAGAGAGAGAGAGAGATTGTACTGTGGTGCAAAGTCCATCGGTACAGACTAATGGTGGAGAGGTGGTGGTGTTGTGCAGGAAAATTCTTTTATAATGGTCACTTCTGATTAGGCAGGGGCCACATTTGGATGTCTTTGTTCTTGCTTTTAATGTAGTTGAAGGTAAATCTTTAAATTTATTAATTATGTAAAATTATTAATCTGTACTTTGTAATCTATAAGTTTATAAATATAAACTCTTAAAATTTTGCATACTTCTAAAAACTTACTTCCTTTATGACTGTTGCTGAATCCTACAGACTGTGGAATTGTACACTGTTTTGCCATAGAAGTCTTTTGAAAGCTCAGAGGATGGCCCAGTGAGCATAGTGAATGAATGTCTTGGCCTTGCAAGCATAAAGTCCTGAGTGGGAGTCATTTAAACACCTGTAGGCCAGATGTGGTTATGTGTTTCTCTAATTGTGTGCTTCCTGTGGTGAGATCCTAGGCAGAGACATGAGAATTCCCAGAATTTCATGAGCCATTTGGACTACATACTCAGAAAACAACCAAAACACCCTATCGCAAGCAAGGCTAAAAGCCACTGTACTCACACACATGCATGCACTCACATATGCACATGTGTAAGCAAAATTCTCTCTCACACACTATGCATAACCCCCTAACACACACGCACACACACACTCACACACACACACATACACACACACACAGTCAAGAAGAACTGAGCAATAAGATCACAAACAAACAAACACGAAATGTAGTAAAAAGTTTATGCTGCTAACCCTGATGTGATTTTAGCACAGTGTGTACATGTGGGCTGTAATATGACCATACTCATTAACAGCTACAAATAGTACCTGTCAATTAGAAATTTAAAATACTTTCCGTGGAACATAGAGTACAGAGAATCTATAGGAATAATTTAAATGATCATCACCAAGAAATCAGTATAAAACAACTATAAAACTGAAATGATGAAAGCAGATTTTTTCATTCTAATCTTACACCTAAGTACAGATAAATCAAATAAAAACTATGCTTGCTCATTGGCATACAGGAAATATTTTTTAAGAGCATCAATGGCTTTAAATAGAATGTATTACCACAGGTATTTCTTGCTTAATCTTACACTACGAATGTTATATATATTTTACAGGTACCATCTGGGCTCAGCAGATCTTCAGCTCCATTTACTTTGAGGGTCACCGGAACAGCACTGAAAACACCCTAACATATGATAGAATACTATTCTTTGAGTACAAGAATCCTAAATTAGACTATGTCAAAATGCCATCACCTCGCATCTTCTCTTCCCACCTTCCATATTACTTAGTACCAAAAGGTCTGAAGAACAAAAAAGCTAAAGTACGTCATAGAGATTTGGCTTCCTATAGAGACAAAATGTTTTGCTTTGTGAATAATATTATTACTTCAGTGTTTGTGCTATGATGGTGCATGCAAACATTCTTTAGTTTGTACCTGCATTCTTCCACCAGCTTTCTGAGAGTCTACACCTATGAATTGTACTACAGAACCCCAAGTGTGAGAGTATTCTACTTACAGAGGTGGCACTGCATTTCTGAAAAGTGGGGATAATCAGTTATTCTGAAGCCAGCAAAGGATGAATACTTATTTTTCCTCCAGTAACTTGACATGGCTGAATTAAGTGTTTGTCAATGTGGCAGTTATTGGATTGTGTCTCACAATGGTCTTCATTTGCATATCTGAACTCAATAACGATGTTGGTGGCTACTAGTAATTAATATTCAGTCTTATATTTATTCATTAATCAATAATTTCCACAAATAACCACACATTGAGACTATGATTCATTCAGAATTAAGCATAGAAGTGGACATAATAATTACTCTGTTATCACACTATCAGTTGAGTTTCTTCCCATCCAATGTTCCAGGTACTCACATGAGTGTCTTCTCTGGAATCCATCCATTCTCTTCTCCTTTACCTCCTTCTGCGCCCTCTTTGGGGACCTCCAGCCTCATAACGACAAAATTGCACCCTTCTTTTCTGCCAAAACCCATGCTTCAGCATATTTTATGAACCAATCCACTTTAAATTAGGTGGAGCAAGGTTTACACAACAAGGACAGTATACCTGAGAATGTGCTTATCTGAGCAGGGGCTTGATCTTGGGGTGCAGTAATTAGCATTAAAATACGTTGCACCTTTAATCCTACTGCTTGGGAGGCAGAGGTAGGCAAACCTCTGTGATTTGGAGGCCAGCCTGGTCTACAGAATGAGTCCAGGCCAGCCAAGGGTACACAGAGAAACTGTCTTGAAAACAAAACAAAAACAAACCAAAAAAAACAAAACAAAAACAAAAACAAACAAACAAACAAAAAACCCAAAGAACAATCCCCAACAAATGAGACTAAACAAGTTTCATATTTACCACCTATGATCAGTTACACTTCTGTGAAAGGGCTAAAACATTGGTCTAGCTTTTCATTATTATTACTTTAGATTAATTTTCCTACTGCTTTGAATCCTGTCATTCGTGTATACTAATGTACTTAAACTTGTGGCTGTTTTTCTGCTTTATACACTTGTGGTTTAATTGGATTAATAACATTCTCAACTTTAGTATCATCAAACATTGACCATTTATAACATAAATTCATTATTTTTCTTCTTAATTATATTTTCATTATTAAAACAATTTAATTAAATATGTTTTAGCAGTATTCTTTCCCTCCCCCAAGCCCTTCCAGATCCCCTCTCCTTCTCTACCTACCCAACATTACAAAAATATAATTTCTAGAAAGTTGACCTGTGCTTTTGTGCATGTGTGAGACACTATGTAAATGATGGTATTCATTCACTGTTGATAACTAACTACATTTTAATAAATATTACCTGGGTGAAAATAAATATTTCTATGTATAATGAACTATTATATAATTGTTCAGAACTTTTCAGGATAACAATGAATGACTAAAGCAACTTGGTGGTTTTCTTTTCCCTGCAGATTCTTTATCTTTACAGAAATCCCAAAGACGTTTTGATCTCATATTTTCATTTTTCAAAGTTGATAAATTTCATAGATGCTACGTATGCCATAGAACATTATCTGGACAGTTTTCTAGATGGAAAAGGTAACCACATTTATCACTCTTACTTGTTTACAAAGTACAGATGATATTTAAGCCATCTCAACGTAGGGAAGACATCCAAGAGATCGAGGGGACAGTGGGAAGTTAATAAAGAGCTATGATTTTGAACCAATGTACCTGAAAAAACCAAAACAACAGTTTTCTGCCATTGTTGGTACAAAAGGTTGTCAAATTGGCAACACTGTATTATTAATGTAATTTGGAAAGACCATATGATATTTAAAATATTTTATGTATTTTCCCCTAGATAATGACAAAGGAAGTATCATAAAGCTCAAGTTGAGATTGAAGTTGAGCTCCTCATGGCACACATTTATAAGGAAATTGATGAATTTTTCATTCCATTATTGATGAAAATTGATGAATGAAAAAGCCATATGCACTAAACTCGAGCCCCTACCCAGATCTAGCCAATGGACAAGACATTCTCCACAGTTGAGTGGAGAGTGGGGACCAACTTTCACACAAACTTTGGTGCCCAATATTTGACCACGCCCCCTGGATGGGGAGGCCTGGTGGCACTCCAAGGAAGGATAGCAGGCTACCAAGAAGAGATTGATCCCCTATTTGCATATACAGGTGGAGGAGGTCCCCCTCAGTCAAAGTCATAGGGAGAAGGAGTGAGGAAAAAGTGGGAGGGAAGGAGGAATGGGAGGATACAAGGGATGGGATAATAATTGAGATGTAATATGAATAAATTAATAAAATATATTATAAAAAAGAAAAAGCAATTTGGAGTGTGGAATCAGGATCTCACACATTAAAAAAAATTTTTTATTATTAATTTATTCTTGTTACATCTCAATGGTTATCCTGTCCCTTGTAACCTTCCATTCTTCCCTCCTTCCCATTTTCCCCTTACTCCCTCCCCTATGACTGTGCCTGAGGGGGACTTCCCCCCCCTTTTATATGCTCATAGGGTATCAAGTCTCTTCTTGGAAGCCTGCTATCCTTCCTCTGAGTGCCACCAGTTCTCCACACATTTCTATTGTTAGCATTCAGGTCTGTCTCACTCCGGCAAGGAAATACTGCTGCCTAGAGATCTTATAGAATAGGAGAAGTGGAGACATATGCCTTCAGGCAGAGGAGAAATAAGAAGTTCTCCTAAAGGTATCTTTAAAATCAGACCCTTGGACTTCTTTATTTAGAAGATTTTAGATTGATTTATTTTATGAATATTTTGCCTGCATGTATGTCTGTGCACACACGTGTGCAGGGAATTCAGTGGTCAGAAGAGGGCATCAGATTCCCTGGAATTGGAGTTATAGCTGGTTTGGGAGCCACCATGTGAGTGCAGAGAACAACACTCAGGTCCTGTGCAAGAGCAGCCAGTTCCTTAGTCACTGAGTGGTGTCTCCAGCTCCTGACCCTTGACTTTCTCAGTGTCTGCATTCTGTGTCCCTATGTAGGTAAGTTGCTCTGAGCCTAGTGTAATTGTTACACAAACACAACTCTTTTGAAGTAATCATATGACGATCCATGAGTAGGGGTTTCATTTTTGTTTCTGAATAGTGTGAACCAGAAAAGAAAGGGTCCAGTTTGATCTCAGTAGTATGATGCCTTGACTTGTTACTGAGTAAATTTCCTTTCAGTTTTTGGAAGCCGTTGGTTTGATCACATTAAAGGCTGGTATGAACACAGACATGACTTCAACATAATGTTCCTGAGCTATGAAGAAATGAAGAAGGTAAGACATGAGTGTTCCCATCTCTGAATTTAAACTACACACTCCCAGGTTCCCTCATTCCTCATTGCCCCTTGGGCATTTTGTGGGAGTGGGTTTCTGGCATCCAACTCCTCCTTTATTGACTTAAATGCCTTGGGGATCTTTCTCCCTGGAGATGTCTTTTGCAATTCCTTTTTGTGTATCCACCTGTGTCAATAAAGACAATTTCCGGTATCTAGTATCTAGAGGATACTTATCTTTTGAAGAGTTTATCAACCTTCAACTATTTGTATTAGTAGATTCACTGTGGTGTTACCACCTATGAACAAAGCATGCTTTGGTCTTATCCACTGTCTTACACTCTCAGCCTTTCTTTGCTCAGGACTCTTCCCAATTTTTAGTATTCATACTTTAACTTTCAGAATGACAGGCATTCAATCCCCCACTCCCTCCTTCATGGGAACCAGATGTGATTACCATTTCTGTGTATTGTCAAATCTCTCTTAATCTGTGTTGTAAAGTTCATCCATTTCCAACAAGTGGTGTTTACCTCTCATTGTGTCTAAATAATACTCTTTTATGTTTGTATTGCACTTTCATTTGTCTTTATAGTAATGAGCCTCTAAGGACATCGCATGACTTTACTGTAGGGAAGTGTGCATCAACATTGGATTGATTCCAATAAGAGTCTAGAATGGTGTCATTATTTTCATTGGCTATATAATGAGGAATGAGGTTATTGGATTATATGGTGGCCCTATTTTTTTGTGTGTAAGACCTACACTGTTTTCCATGGTGAATGCTCTTAATCCACTCAGTGTAATCTGATATGTCATCATGGCCATCTAATTTTGATTGTTTATTTGCCTTTTTTTATGCCACTGACTAAAACCAGTGTCTCATACATGCCATACAAATATTCTCCTGACCTACATTCTCGGCCAGAATCTAGATTTTTGGACATTTTTTTTTGTTTTGGTATTTTATTTCTTTGAAGATAATAAACTAACTTATGTTGAAAATGTTCAGGTAATTTCAGTATTTGTAACCTTAGTTATTCTATTTCTGTCACTGTGCTTTCATTTCTTCTTGGCCATATTGCCTTGCTTTCCATTTCCATTCATGATGTCCACACAACATAGTTATTTGTAACAGTAAGTTAATGACTATGAAATAGTTATTGTGTCAGCGACATAAATGTCTTTCACATGATCACTTAAAAAGAAATTAAGGCAGTAGCAAGCTTAGAAAGCCCTTCCTTCACTCCAACACTGCTCAGCTACATGCTCTTGTGATTCTCTTATGGATCAAGCTCTCTAAAACTTATTAGTTCTTCACATTTGGGAAGCATTTCCAGTTCACTGAACTGGAAATTAATGTATTCTCAAAAAAGAAATCCATGTATTTCCATTTTTTTAAATCTTTTCTCATCATCTTCTTTAAGGTAGGCTAGGTGTTGCTGGGAGTTAATCTGTCTTGTTTTCAAAGAATCTTTAAAATAATGAAACCATCTTTAAATTAAGATGGCTATTTTTACTATGCTAATCCTATGGATCCATGAGCACAGGAGACCTTTCCATCTTCTGATATCTTCAATCTCTGTCTTTAGAGATTGAAGTTCTTGTCATACAGGCCTTTGCCAAGTTAGAGTTACACCAAAATATTTTATTTTGTCTTCTTTGGATTCTCTGTTTCATTCCTTGTCCCATTTTTCAACTAGGTTGTTTGTTTTTCTTATTGATGTTGAGTTTAAGTTTGTCTTGATTTTTATTTAAATTCATTCTGTATCGAGATACTAACACTATGTCAAGTGTATAGGTGATAACTACTTCCTATGCATTAGACTACCTCTTCATTCAAATGATAGTTTCCTTTGCTGTACAGAGCTTATTCATGAGTTCCCTGTTGGCTTTAATTCCTTGTGTTGTTGGCCTCTTTGCCATAAATCAGATGAATACCAGACTGAGTGCTTATCTGTAGGTGTTCAACTCTATTCCATTGACTACTATGTCTGTTTTCATGCCAGCACCATGATGTTTCTATCTAGCTGTGTAGTATGATTTCACCTGTTCTGGGAATATTTGTGATATTTTGTTTTGTTATTTCAGCTTGATACACACTAGAGTTATATTGGTAGAGGAACTTCAATTGAGAAAATGCCTTAATCAGATTGGCTATACAAAAGTCTGAGTCAATTTCTTACTCAATGATTGAAGAAGGAGGGCCCAGCCCAGTAGTGTGGGCAGGTGGTCCTGGTTTGTCTAAGAAAGCAGGGTGAACAAGCCATGAGCAGCAAGTTAGTAAGCAGAATTCCTCCATTTGTCTCCTCATTTCCTGCCTTCAGTTCCTCATTTCACATGATGATGGAGTATCCTCTGTGACACAAAAAACAAACAAACAAACATACAAAAACAAAACAAAAGCAAAAAACAAAACACAAAACAAAACAAAACCAAAACATTCCTCCCAAATTGTTTTTGGTCAGTGTTTTATCACAAAGTAATGACACAAATACAGATACAAAAATTTTGTAGATGATTGTCGTAGCTTTCTAATCTATAATTATTCTATATAATCTGTATAATAACTCTGATTATTCTAGGTTGACTTTTAATTATGATTGCCTTTCTAAAGTCAAAAGTGAACTATTGGTATTGTCAACCAATATTTTCTCAGACTCTCTCTGAATTTTTATGTTTGTTGATATTTAGTTCACAAAAATGGAAGTCATAATTTCACAGTCACAATTTTACTATAGGAATTTGTATCCAATACTTGGTTACAAGTCACTGTAGTATAAAGCTGAGCCATTTATACAAGTTTTAATAGTACATTAAAATGATACATTAAGCTCCAGATAAGGAATTTCATTCACATGCTCTGTTTATGTAATTACTATATCATACTGAGTCCAATAATTTTTTATTAACTTTTGAAATGTGAAAGTATGAATACATAAAATTTAACCTCTCCTTGAAGGTTATTTACATATTTAATGTCTTTTCCAATAAATTTTGCAATATTTTGTTCTATTATTTTTCATTATATTTTAAGAAGAACTGTACTGAATGTAGATTATTTGTTTGGCTTTTTCTGTTTGTTTGTGTTCTTTCAATAATATTTGTATAATTTTTGACTGCCATTGTTAACTTTAATGCTAAGTTTATTGCTGTTATTATGTACTGTTGAAGAAGTTTTTATATCAATACCTACACATTCATGGAGTATTTGTATGGTTTAGATTTTGTTCTATATGTCATTGTTATATTGTGAACACTTTCTACAATGAAAACCACGTGACCTGCTTAGTAGTGACGGACTTAGCGTGCTTTACCTTCTGCTTATCTTGCTGTTGACCAACTTTTCTGTTCTTTCTTATCCCCAACACAGTAGCGGCAGAGCCTGAGAAGTCTGAGTTAATCCCAACATCACTTAGAAAGGTTTATATATTTATATATATATATGATTTCATGTGTAGGTATTTTATAGGTAGCATTCTGTGTTTGAAGGAAATTCTTTCTAATATTGTTTACAGTATTACTGGAAAAAATTTCCAGTTATCAATGACAGTAACCATATTAGTTTCTTTCCTGAACCTGCTATATTCCCCATTCACTAATTTGCTTATGTTGATCCATCTTTGCCATCCAGAAAGGAATTCTTCAATTACATATATGATCATGTCTCATGGTTGGCAGTAGTGCATACTTCTATTACAATGTCAGTAATTTCTCAACCCATGACTATTTCAGGACCTCAGAAGCTCAGTGCTTAAAATCTGCAGTTTTCTGGAGAAAGAACTGAGTGAAGAAGTTGTGGATACTGTTGTGAGACAAGCTACATTTCAGACCATGAAATCTGACCCACGAGCTAATTACGAACAGGTTATAAATTATAAACTTGGGGTGAACAAGAAGGAAGGCACTTTCATGCGCAAAGGTTAGACTCAACGGTCTTTTGTAATCAGATTACTGAGAGTCTCTAGACAGATTACCAAAAGTAGCACTGGGATTCCTATTTGTTTCCCTAGGACATAAAGACACGGGGATACCAGAAAACAAACAAACAAACAAAAATAATGCACAGATAACTAAGCATTTCACCATAATTTTAATAGTATTTTAGAAAATATTTAGAAATATTTATATGTTTAGTTATTTAATAAGTATGGATTTCCTTCTGTATAGCTCATATGACTCAACTATTTTATGGTATATCAACCTAGGCAATGGATACTTTAGAAGAGGCAATTGTAAATTTTGCTACTTTATTTTATTTTGAAAGAAAGTCATCCTTTTTGGTCCAAGCTGGCATCTCAGACACTATGAAGCTCAGACTGGCCTAGACCTTGATTTCCTCCTGCCTCTAGACTTGAGGCAATTTTCATAGTTTAATTGTTTTTCTTTAGGATATCATTTTTTAAAAATTCCCATACTATATAATGTGTATATTTGAAGTTCAGGAGGCTAAATTGCTCTTTCCTTATGTGTTATTTTTTCTTCATAATTACACAACATTTACATAACTTCACACAATAATTAGAGAGGTGTCTGACCCTATCACCTGAAACAAAATTATATATCAATATTTTATTTTATTTTTCCATTTTAAAGACATGGTCTTATTCAAGAGACTCAGGCTGGGTTTGAACTTGCTTAATGTAACTGAGGATGCCCTCCCACTTTGTCCTGCCTCTCTCTCCCAAGTCTTGAGAATGCAGTAAGATCAACCATATCCAGTCACTATGTCCTTACTATGTGTCAGAAGTTGTTAAGAAAGAATGATTCTTATATTTATGGTTGTGAGCCTAGCCTTTAACGGCTGAGCCATCTCAGGACAGCAGGTTACCAAGAGGAGACTTGATACCCTATGAACATATAGAGGGGGAGGTAATCCCCCTCAGGAACAGTCATAGGGGAGGGGAATAAGGGGAAAATGGGAGGGAGGGAAGAATGGGAGGATACAAGGGAGGGGATAACCATTGAGATGTAACAAGAATAAATTAATAATAAAAAAAAAAGAAAGAATGATTCTTCCCTAAGTCTTTATTCTCAGAACACAGAATTTTAATTCAGTAAATGATTTCATGCAGCATATTAAGGCACAACTAGACATGTATTTTGATTACTTTAAGTAATTCATTACTTACCTTTATGGGGATGGACACTGGCTTTGTACGTAATTTTTAAGTGTTTTATTGAAATATCTCTAGATTTTGGTAATGTACGAGAATGTGCTTTTTTTCTCTTCTCCCATTTAACTTCCCTTTAGTTCTTATTCTCTACCTAGACTACTGCTCATCAATTCTCATACCAATATGAGTTTTCTGTCCATTAAAAATGTAAGGAATGTTGTTTGTGCAATCACATGCGATAGCAGGAAATATCGTGCTATTGTTTCCATTTTAAAGGGCTAGTTACGGTGACTTCAAAAATGTATCCTATATTATCACAGTAGTGGCAGCTGTGGTGCCCTCTCTGACTTTGACAATATTCTCTGAAAGTCTGGGTCTCATTTACTCTGAAAATGGAGGAATTCACAATGTCAAATTATATATCATATATATCATTCATTAATATGGGGGTGAAAACAATTTAAATATTAAAAGTCCCCAATGATGGCATTCTGCAATCTAATTTTGTTTCTGGCACTTACATTGCTCTTTGATTTTTTTTATTACAAATTTTAGTTAAAATATTACATAATTTCCTTCATTTCTTGTGTTACAGTTAACCCCAGCTGTGCTCCCTTCAAGCCAGCCTTCTTCAGCCATGTGCTTTCCTCACAGCCTCTCAAACTGATGGCCTTCTTTTGATTCTTATTATGACATATTCAAATGCATAAATATTTATATACAACCTGTTGATTCCTTTTTACATAGGCTGTATTATTTTCAGGACTACCTACTTTGTATTTGTTAACCAATTCAGGAGCTTATTCCTAGGAGACATTAATTCTTCTTCTCTCAGCAGTCATTAGTTGCCAGGTGTTCTGTCTTTTTATTTTTTATTAATTTTTTTTTTCTGTTCTTTTTTTTTTTTTACTTTTTTTTCTCCTTTATTAATTTATTCTTGTTACATCTCAATGGATATCCCATCCCTTGTGTCCTCCCATTCTTCCCTCCCTCCCATATTTCTCCTTATTTTCTTCCCCTATGACTGTTCCTGAGAGGGATTACCTCCCCCTGTATATGCTCATAGGGTTTCAAGTCTCTTCTTGGTAACAAATTTCCCACCATCCAACCCAATCCCATTCATTAACCCATTTCATTACATCTGACCTCTGTCTTTTTCTATCAGTTTGGAGAAGTGGAAGCAAAAAAAAAACCCATAAACTAAAAAGAAAAATTAATTAACTAATACTTAAAAAGAAAATCATCTCTCGATGGAAGATATAGTGCATCATGGTATGCCACACATCATACACTTTTGTCCAAAAAGATTTACTTACACATGTTCATTGCAATGAGTCATCAGTCTGGTTAAAGGACTCTGTTATCAGCTCTACTATCAATATTAGATCCTTACTGGGACTCCTGTTGGATATCCTGTTTTTGCAGCAGGCTAGAAGCAGGGACAGCCCTCCTGCCCTCACACCCTAGGGCCAGCTCAATGAGACCATTGCCACCAGGGCCAGCTCTACTAGGCTGCCCAGACTATGCAAGCCTGATATGCTGAGTGCTGCAGGGGTGGGGTCAGCTCTCCAGTCCTCATGTTCTAGAGGTCATCTCACAAGACTGACACAGGTATTAGCTGACAGTGCACATATCTTGGAACATATCTCCCATTCCCACACTAGCAGGGCAGACTGGGATGACTCATCAGCATCCTCCCCCATAGAGACTTTTCTGCTGTCTTGCCTATGAGAGGTATGGGGCCTGTGCTCCTGAGGGCTGCACCTATCAAGAGATGGTACCAGCACTCTTACACTCAGGCCACCAGAGCCAGCTTTCCCATGCTGACCAGGCAAAGTATGGAGCCAGGTGTCCTGCAGCAGGTGAAGGGTCCTGTAGTTCTTGTCCAGGTGATTAGAACCTTGAAACTTCTTCCTTCCTTGCTATTATGGCAGTTGATATTTACCCTGATTGGATAGTGAGATGTAAAGTGAATGAATTAATAAAATAAAAATGATTTTAAAAAAAAGGAAAGTTTAAGCCTGTGGAGAGTTTAAGGAAGACATTAGAAATAAAAAGATCTCCCATGTTCATGGATTGGAATATAGAGAAAATGACAATCTTGCCAAAAGCAATTTATAGATTCAATGCAATGCCAATCAAAATGTCAACAATATTCTTAGACATACAAAAATGTCATTGTAAAATTAATACTAAAAAGCCACTAAGTCTAAGCAATCGTAACAAAAAAACCCACTGGTGGGATTCTCATTCCAGGTTGCAAAACATATTATAGAGATATAACAATAAAAACAATGTGGTCCAGTCACAGAATAGATATAAAGTCCAAGGGGGCAGGATAACTCAAACATGACAATGTATAATAGAGCCATGTGATATATGTTACATTTTATTGGTTAATATAGTTGATTACTATGATACATGACACAGACTAAAATACATTTCAAAGACTCTCATGTATTTGTCTTTGCTAAGGCTTTTCTTTCTTTGTAAAAATTGGTTATGATTGGTTGGCTGATCCATGGGCAGTGACATGTTAGTGTCTTAAATGTGTTATTGCATACATTTCTTTCAATGTTCATTATCCCATAAAGGAGGGTGAGGTACCAATCTCAGCACAAAACACAAAGTAGTTTGCATGAGTGACCGAACATACTGAAGTTAATCAGAGTGACCTTTGCTTTGGGAGGTCCACTAACTTGCCTTTCTGCTGTCCCTGTGCTTTTGCCATTAGGTACCATCGGAGACTGGAAGCATCATTTGACTGTGGAGCAAAATGAAAGATTTGACATGATATTCAAGAGGAACATGAACAATTTTCCCTTGAAGTTTACCTGGGATATAAATGAAGACTAGAATTCCATCTTATATTTGCATAACATAAACATACAAGTCCATTCATCAGAAGCCATATTGTAATAGCAATATTGATATGTTACCATATTTCAATCATTAAATATCAAGCCATATAAAGGTACAAAATGAGTAAACTATGCATTAATTAAGCATAATGAGACTAAAAAATTATTTCAAATCATAGCGTTAAATTAGTTTATTTCTGACTTAGCATGGTCACTATGCACTAATGACATAAATCATGATGTTTTGTGGCGTAGGAAATGCTGCAAATACTATTTTGCAGTACACCTTTTAACTTCATCCTCTGCAATTAAGTTTTGGATCAAGAAATATTAAACACCTTCCCATTCACACAATAAAAATTTAACTTTGGCTGAGTCAAGAATATGTAATTTTTAAATTTGGAAAAGTAGCCAAGCATTGAAGGCAACCAGAATTGACAATTTAAGAGGTATAAAGGAGGGAAGATGTACTCATTTACTTAAAAAGGCTAATATTTTTTGATGAATTTGGTTGTTTAATTATTTTTGTATTATTACACAATGGATTTCTATTACTATTTTCAACATTTGTGAATAATAAACTTAAGATTTTCTTTTACTCATATATATAATTTTATTGATACTGTGAACTAAATTTGAAGATAGTGACAGGAAAATATCTAGAAGTCAACTTAAATGTCTCAAAAGCCTTTCCTCATGATTTAAATGTGTGTGTGTGTGTGTGTGTGTGTGTGTGTGTGTGTGTGTGTGTGTGTGAATTTATTGTCAGTTTTAATATAGTAACATTAACAGAATCTGAGCCTAGAAAACCTGAGGATCCAGGAGTTAGGTCCTTGCTATGGGTACATGAGCACTGAGGGCAGTCAGACAATTGCTGTCTCAGCTGGCAAGGGAGTGTGGCTATAACCCAGAGTTGTCCAGTCCTCAAGGCTGGGCGGCTAAGCTGTACTGATGTGGTAGTAGAAGGCTGGAAGGTCCTAGAGCATTGTTGCTCCCTATTCCACATTGAAATCTTGGAAACCCTGCTTCTGATATCAGGGATAGATTCAGCACCATCAGCAAGTGGGCAAATTACCTGGGTGATGAGAGGGAAGGCCAAATGCACACATGGAGGAACTATCTTCCTTTGGCCATACCAATTTTTATCTAAATTACTACAGAAAGTTGACACAATTGGGGAGCGTCTTTCCAAATCAGCCAAGGCAGGATACTTATTCAGGGAGGCTCTCTGCTCAGATATTTTGATTTATGGCAAGTTGATGTTATAACCAACTACAATTATACTTACTCTTAATTCCAGGTAGTGTTGGGTTTCTTTTGTTTTTGTTTTTTGTTTTGTTTGTTTGTTTGTTTTGTTTTTGTTTTTTAGCCTCAGCATGTTGAATCTAGAGATAGCTGTGTTCCATGCACACTTGTGATGAAGGCCGGTGGGGGCGGGGGCAAAATTGAAGGGAATGAGATGTAGAGAGGTCTAGGGAAGAGGAGAGAGATGAGTTGGTTTGAGGGGACATTTGTAGATGTTAAAGACTGTTTGGTAGTGTCATTGAGTGAAGGAGCTCTATGACTGAATAACAAGAAAGAAAGAAAGAAAGAAAGAAAGAAAGAAAGAAAGAAAGAAAGAAAGAGAAAGAAGAAAAGAAATTTAAGAAGCTAGAGGAAACACCACAAATTAGAGACAGATGTCATAGGAGTGGAAATAACAGTTTTAATTCACAAAGTAAAAGAAGCAAGCTCAGGGCAAATTAAAGAAATGATAGCATCTGTTAAAAACCTTGATTAATTTATGAATATGAACTCAAATGCAGCTAATTGTAGGTGATGTTCTGCTGCCTTGGCTGTAAAGCTTTTCCTTCATATCCAAGATCAGGTTAAGTAGGAAATTTTTCATTTTTTTCCTACAAAACTTGTTTAACTACTCAACAAACAGCCCTGCTGTGCTGTTTTCAGTTGCTAATCATGTCACAACCAACTAATCAGTGTCAGTGTAAGCATCAAGTGTCACTGTGTTTTACAAGTTGTTTTTCTCAAATATTTTAATATAGAATATTCAAATATTTTATGTTGTTGGGAGCCTTCATTTCACCCCTTATCTGCCACTTGAAGAAATTAGGAGGCCTGTGTGGTGGTGCATGTTTGTCTTTAATCCTGGCAGAGGCAGAGGCAGATTCAGTGGCAGAGGCAGAGAAAGAGGACAGACAGGGATACATAGAAAGACTTGTCCAAAATCCCTTTGAGGTAGTCATTGGGTCAAGTTTGCAGTGTTTAGCATTCTCTCTCTATGCCTCTGTCTCTCTCTGTCTCTGTCTCTCTCTCTTTCTCTGCCATGTTTACTATGAGCTAATGTGAGTGATCATCAAAGTAGAGGATAGCAGCTGGTGTCTCCTCTATTAAGCTATATCAGATTGCACTTGTAAAATATGGTCATAACTTTATTCATCATTTCCAAAGCTGTGAAATTCCTTAACTTCTGGTATAGTGTTCTATAGCTTCTGCCAGTCTTTCAGCCTTGTTGAGTCCCACCATTAACTCTTCTCTGGGCTGTCATGGACCTTCTCGCAATCTGAAAAAGTAGTCCTGGAAGCCTCTACAGGCATTTTGGTGATGAGCAGGGGATGAGAATACTAGGATACTCACTATCAGAGCAGAAGCAATCTGGTTGGTCCCTTATGTGACTGATGCAGCCTGCCAGCACAAGGCAGCACATCACCATGACAGTGGTACCGATCCGAAGATGAAAGGTGATACAGATGATGGCCTCCTCACAAGTCTGTTTGCATTTCTCCTTTGCTATGAATGAGCTATCCTTACATATTTATGAGTTGTATTTATTTTTAACTTTTGTCTATTTTCTTTTATTGAAAATAGGCTGCCTCTCCCAAACTCCTCTGGTCTTCCCAACCTCCCCACTCGTTGTCATCCATAAACTCTCTCTCTCTACCTAGAAATTAAACAGCATCTACCAAAATAATAAAGTGAAAAAATAATAAAGTGAAAAGAATAAGACAAAAGAACTGCAATCAAATCAGAAGAGGACAAAACAAACATAAGAACAAGAGTAAAAAATAAACACCCACAGGAAACACATATTGATGAATAAAACACATCTTTATATTCACACAGCAATCCCATAAACACACAAGATTTGAAGCCATAATATGTAAAGAAAGAACTTGAAAAGTTAAAAATCAATAAGGAAAGTGAAAAAGAAAAAATCATGACAATACATTATGTTACAAAGAACCTCCAAAGATGCCCTGTGTTCATTTGGTTTGGTCATCTACCGCTAGGAACACCACCTTCCATTAAGAGTAGTTTGTATCCCCAGTGACACACCTATGGAGAAAACTAATTATTCACTTGTGAGTTATCCTTGTTTGGAGAAAGCATCTGAATAAGAGATGGGGGTTTGTATCCACTCTGCTCTCAGTGCACTCATGCAGGCTCTGTACATGCGGCAATCTCTGTGAGTTCATGTGTGTGCCAGTCCTACTGTGCACATAGACCTTGCTAACATGCTGTCCTTTATCTGCTCTGACTCTGACACTTTTATTCTCCCTTTTCCTCAGGATGCCCTGTTCCCTGAGAGGAGAGATTTAATAGAGAATCCCCCTTTAAGACGGAATGTTCTGGTCCTATGTACACTGATTTCTGAGTCCAGTACCCACGCCTGGGAAGACAGATGGCATCTCCAGGTGCCTGCCCCCTACCTTACCAGGCCACTGGGAAAAACTGCAGCAGTTACCTACACAGAGCTCCCTGCACTCTCAATCTCCTGGATCTCACAACGACCTGCGTTCCCAGTGTCTAGAGTGCCCAGGGGAGTACCAGCCAATACCAGAGGCATTGAGCTGGTTAAAGGCCAGAGAAAGGACACAAAAATAAGATGCTGGGCAACTTTTCAACATTAAATAGGTATCATTCTACAGCCAGGCAAGAATATCATAACACATCTGTGGAATAGGAAACTAACCTTAAATCTGCTCTCATAGGACAATAGAGGTCTTTAAATAAGAAATGAATAAATCCCTTAAAGAAATGCAGGAAAACACAATTGAATAGGTGGAGGAAATGAATAAAAGTGTCTATGACCTGAAAATCACGTAGAAGCAATAAAAGAGCACAATCTATAGGGACCCTGTAGATGAAGAACATAGGAAAGAGAACAGAAATCACAGATGTAAGCATCTCCAACAAAATCCAAGTGATGGAAGAGAGAATCACAGGGATAGAAGAGACAATAGAAGAAAATGGTACAACAGTCAAAAAAAAATGTTAAATCTAAAAAATTCCTGGCATAAATCATCCTGGAAATCCAGGATACTATGAAAAGTCCTAAGCTATGAATAATAGGAATAGAAGAAAGAGAAAATTCCCATCTGCGTGGCCCAAAATATATTTTCAACAAAATCATAGAAGAAAAATTTCCCAACCTAAAAGAAGATGCCTATAAACATGCAGGAAGCAGATGGAACACCAACCAATAAGACTGGACCATAAAAGAAAATCCTCCTGTCACTTAATAGTCAAAACACTAAATCTACAGAAGAAAGAAAGAAGACAAACCAACAGGCCAGAGGCTCAATCAGGAATGTATTAGAGCACCTCTAGACCTGCTGTAATGAGACTGAAATGTTTTAAAATCAGGTTCCTTTTGGATCTACCCCGAGAGGAACACAGGAATGCATACCTCAAAACCATCAAACTCTGACTCAAATGCTGCCACCACTGTAATAAAGCCCCGTCTTGAAAAACCAAAATTAAACAACCAACCAACCAAATAAATAGATAAGCTTACTTAGAAAACTCATGGAACTTAGTGCTTTTGGAAGATGTTTTGGTTGTCCTTGATGCCTGGTGGCAGCACTAGCTTTCAGCACGTCTATGCATAAATAGCCAAAAGTTCCTGTTCTGTGAGCTTTTCCTTTCCTTAGAGGAGACTTGTAGAACCACATCAGAGGATACATAAGAACCTTGAGAAATTGTTCAATTAGGGTTAACAGAGCAATGAGGAACGGCATGCTAAGGCTAGGTTCCTGCCCTGGATGTGCCAAGGAGTCGTTCTGTCTTCACGTGACTCACAAGATTTGGCACTGAAATGGGTTTCCACCTTGGTCGTTCCAGACTGCTGGGAAGAGCAAGTGATAAAAGGAAGACCTGGCTCGTTCTGACGACACCTCAAGAGTTTTCATAAGAATATACATCCCAGCTGGATTCCCAGTCTGGGAAGGAGCCCACAGCTCCACTTGTGGAGCAAGCATTTGTCAGTGGACTTGGAAGCAGTGTGTGATCACTTGGATGTGAGAATATGAATGGTTTTTTCTTTTTTTCCTTTTTTTTCTAGTTGTGGTAAAGTGATGAAAAAATATTAGTAGAATAAAAAGGCAACTACATGTCATCATGCTGGACTCTTGTGGCAAGATGAGCCCTAGGTAGGGAGTGGGTGAATTACGGGAAGAGTGAGAATGCTCTTAAGAGTTCAAATCTGTGAGAATGACTGGGTTGTCACCCAGTTCTCATCCTTGAGCCAACCTGATGTGCAGTGTAAAAGCACACAGACTTACTTTCCAGTTGTTTACTGGGGACCATCACTTAAACGTTCCATTTAGTAAACCAATAGCACTGCACAGCTGCGATGTGTCATGTGCCCTTGGTGGCAGTGTTAGTGTTCTCCCTCCTCTTCACGATCAGAAACCATGTAGCTCAGTCAGGAATTTTACTATTGTGACTAGAACAGTAGAATTTATCCACTTTCAGCCATCACAACAAATGTAGTTAATAATGTAACAAATTTTCAGTTGTCCCAGTTCAGGCCAACACAGTGGCACTATCCACAGTCCTGAATCATAATGTTAAAGTGTGCTCTTTCCTTTAAGTGTGTGATCCGGGTAAATATTTCGGGAATACCGAACCAAAGGAGAAGAAAGTACACAGAGGGTGGACAAGAAAGCAGACTACTCAGATAGACAGCCGGAAAAGCATGGCCTTGCCAAGACAGCGTGAGCAGAAGGAGGTAGTGCTTCCTAGGGAAGGCAGCCAGAGCCGGGTAGGGAGGGTCTTCGTGCTACTGTTCTTGACTGTTGTCTCGTTACAGATGGGAGCGTTTGCCTTGGAAAGCCTCTGTGTTAGCACCTGGGTCAGACACTTACACAGCAAGCAGTGCACAGTAGGATTCTCTGCAGCCAGAACATAGTTCACATTTTACAGGTTTTTTTTCTCTTAAGAAGTTTAAGGGTTAATCTGGGAGCGGTGATGCATGCCCTTATTCCCAGTCCTAGGAGTCTGAGGTTGGTGGATCTCTGTGAGTTTGAGGTCAGCATGGTCTACTAGGGCTTCCAGGATAGTCAAGGCTACAGAGAGAAACTCTGTCTAAGGGCGGGGGTGGGGGGTGGGGGGTGGGGGGCAGAGGGTGGGGAGGAGGAGCGTGGTTATGGTGAAGTTAAGAATCAATACTGAACAACCACAACAAAAAAAGAGCTTCAAAACCACTTCATGATACACCATGATACACTGACACTCTAGACTTAGCAGCAACAACAGAATCAGCGACTGCAAAATGGGACATGATCAGTGATCGCTGCATGGTTTTTGCATTTCAGTCAAAGTCACTTGCTTTTATCAACTGATCTTTATTGAATACAAGCCTCTGAACATTTGTTTTTTATGGGAAGATTGGGGCTTTAATCTTCTTGACATTGATCCTCAATTGATAATGCACATGGACTTTGCACATGGACTTGAAGCTAAGCACAAAGGGAAAACAAGGTAGTGAAGATTTGATTCTTAATATTTTAATTTTCCAGTCATGTCTTGACACATTTCCTCTCACAAATATACACGATGAGGTTGTCAAGACTGGGGAGATATCAACAGTGAGTAAAAGACCTTGCCTTGCAAGCATGAAGACTGAGTTGGATCTTCAGATCCCTGGTAAAGCCAGATGTGGTAGTCCGTGTATTTAACCCCAGTGTTCCTAGAGAGAGAGCGGGAGGTAGAGAAAGGAGACTCCCTGAAGCCCCAGGGGCAGCTAGCCTGGTGTATGCAGTGTCAGACAAGAGACTGTCTGTGTAGATGGTGATGGCGAACATCTGCAGCTGTCCTCTGAGTGCCACACATGTGCTGTGCCATGCAGATGCCCAATGAACACACACACACACACACACACACACACACACACACACACACATTATACACATGTGAAGATTTTTGTAGTTTGTTTGTTTTGAGATAGGATGTCTCCATGTAGCTCTGGCTGTACAGGAACTTGCTCTGAAGACCTGTCTGGCCTTGAATTCAGCGATCTGCCCTACCTCTGCCTCCCAAGTCCTGGGATTAAAGGTGTGTGTCACCACCGCCCAGCTATGCACACATTTTTGAAAGGGAAGTATATGATTGTCTCAAATGTTGGAAGTGGTGAGACCAAGAGCCATGGGAGCATGGTGAAGTTTCTGAGTGTGTGACCCTTAGTTCCCTCCTCTGTAGGGGAGGTAATACAGAATTTATTTCAAAAAATGAAGCTGAAGGCTATAAGAATGCTCATCAATCAATACCCCTTGTTTGAACTTCTAGGGGACCTGAGTTCAGTTCCCAGAACCCACTTGCATCAACTAGCCTGTAACTCCAGCTCCAGGGAGTCTGACACCTCCTCTGCCCTCTCTAGGCCCTGCACACAACCCTGCCCCCTACACCCGACATAGTTACAGAATTCAAAGGAAATAGAAAGTGGCCAACTGCTCTAAGATGGGTGCTTATCAGTGAAAGTTTTCACAGGTCTTTGCCTATAAATCCTTCCCGTCCACCATATTAGATTACAGCAAAGGGGGAAGTGTAGCCATCTCCTTTTTCCATTACTACATCAAACCAAGCAAAACTGAGAGGCTGCTGAGCATAGCGTCTGCTCTGTTCCATGGGCCAGTGACATGTTAGTGTATTAATTGTGTTATTGCATACATTTCTTTCAGTGCTTATCCTTCTTTAAAGAAGGGTGAGGTACCAAACTCAGCAGAAAACTCAGTTATTTTGCATGGGTGGCAGAAGATACTGAACATGATTAGAGTGACCTTTGCTTTAGTAGTTCCACTAACTTGCCTTTATGCTGTCCCTGTGCTTATCCCATTAGGTACCATCGGAGTCTGGAAGCATTATTTGACTGTGCAGCAGAACGAAAGATTTGACATGATATTCAAGAGGAACATAAAAAATTTCCCTTGAACTTTATCTGGGATACAAATGAAGACTAGAATTCTATCTAATATTTGCATAAAATAAACATAAAAATCCATTCATCAGAAGTCATACTGTAATCACAATATTGATATGTTACCATATTTTAATCATTAAATATCAAGCTATATAAAGGTACAAAAATGCATTAATTAAGCACAATGAGACTAATAAGCTATTTCAAATCATAATATCAAATTAATTTGATTCTGGCTTAGTGTGGGCGCTATGCACTACTGACATAAATCATGATTCTTTGTGGTGTAGAAAATGCTGCAAATAGTATTTTGCAGTACACATCTTATCCTCATCATTTAAATTAAGCATCTTCCCATTCATACAAAAAAACTTTAACTTTTGCTCAGTCAAGAATGTGTGAGGAATATTAAATTTTCTAAATTTAGAAAACTGAAGCCAAGCATTGAAGACAACTAGAATTGACAACTAAGATAAGAGGTATAAAAGAGGGAAGATGGACTCATCTGCTTAAAAAGGATAAATTTTGTTGATGAGTTTTATTGTTTAATTATTTTTTATTAATGCACAATGGATTGCTATTATTATTTTCAAAGTTTGGTAATAATGGTCTTAAGATTTTCTTTTACTCATATTATATTTAATGTTATTGATACTGTGAGCTAAATTTTAAGATAGTGACTAGGGAAATATCTAGAACTCATTTAAATGTCTCCAAAGCTTTTCCACATAAATTAAATGTGTGTGTGTGTGTGTGTGTGTGTGTGTGTGTGTGTGTGTGTGTGTGTGAATTTATTGTCAGTTTTAATATAGTAACATTAACAGAATCTCCTCTGATAAAACCTGAGAGCCCAGGAGTTAGGTCCTTGCTATGGGTACATGAGCACTGAGGGAAGTCAGACAATTGCTGTCTCAGCTGGCAAGGGAGAGTGGCTATAACCCTGAGTTGTCCAATCCATCAGCCTGGGTGGCTAAGCTGTACTGATCTGGAAGTAGAAGCCCGCAAGGTCCTAGAGAGTTGTTGCTCCCTATTCCACAATGAAGTCTTAGAAACCCTGCTTCTGACAGCAGGGACAGAGTCAGCAGCAGCACCAGCAAGTGGCCAAATTACCTGGGTTACAAGAAAGAAGGCCAAAGGTACAAATGGAGGAACTATCTTCCCTAGCCATACCATTTTTTATCTATATTACTACAGAAAGTTGACACAATTGGAGTGGGTCTTTCCAAGTCAGCCAAGACAGGATACTTATTCAGGGAAGGTCTCTACTCAGATATTTTGATTTCTGGAAAGTTGATGTTATAACCAACCATAGTAATATTTATTCTTAATTGCTGGTACTGTTGGTTTTTTCTTTCTTTCTTAGCTTTAGCTTGTTGAATCTAGAGATAGCTGTGTTCCATGCACACCTGTGATGGAGGTAAGGGCGCGGGGGGGGGGGGCAAAATTCAAGGGACTGAGGTACTAGAGAGGCCTAGGGAAGGGAGAAAGGGAGATGAATAAGTTTGAAGAGGACATGTGTAGGTGTTGAACACTGCCTGGGAGTGTCATTGAGTGAAGGAGTTCTTTGACTCAATAACAAGAAAGAAAGAAAGAAAGAAAGAAAGAAAGAAAGAAAGAAAGGAGAAAAAAGAGAAAGAAAGAAAATAAAAGAAATTTAAGAAGCTAAAAGAAACAGAGCTAATTAAAGGCAGATATAGTAGGAATGGAAATAACAGATTTAATTCACAAAATAAAAGATGCAAGCTCAGGGAAAATTAAAGAAATGATAGCACAATTAAAAACCTTGATTAATTTATGTATGTGAATTCCAATGCCGGTAATCTGTTTGAATTTTGCCTTTGCTATGTATGAGGTACCCCTACATATTTATGCATTGTTTTTATTTTTGACTTTTGTCTATTTTCTTTTATTGAAAATAGGCTGCCTCTCTAAATCTCCTCAGAAGTCTTCCCTATCTCGTCTCTCGTTGTCATGCATACACTTACTATCTCTTATAGAAAATGAACAGCATCTACCAAAATAATAATATACTGAAAAGAAATAAGACAAAACAAAACCAACCAAATCAGAAAAGGACAAAACAAACATAAGAAAAAGATTAAAAAATAAAAACCTACAGGAAACACATATACATGAATAAAACACATGTTCATACTCACACAGCAATCCCATAAACACACAAGATTTGAAGCCATAAAGCATAAAGAAAGAACTTGAAAAGTTAAAAATCAATAAAGAAAATGAAAAAGAAGAAACATGACAATACATTATGTTTCAAAGCACCTCCAAAGATGCCCTGTGTTCATTTGGTTTGGTCATCTATTGCTAGGAACAGCACCTTCAATTAAGAGTAGTTTGTGTCCCCAGTGACACACCATTGGAGAAAACTAATTTTTCACTTGTGAGTTATCATTGATTGGAGAAAGCATCTGAATAAGAGATGGGGGTTTGTATCCACTCTGCTCTCAGTGCACTCATGCAGGCTCTGTACATGTTGCAATCTCTGTGAGATCATGTGTGTGCCAGTCCTACTGTGCACATAGACCTTGTTAACATGCTTTCATCTATCTGCTCTGACTCTTACACTTTTACTCTCCCTTTTCTTCAGGATGCCCTGATCCCTAAGATGAGAGATTTAATGGAGAAATCCCCTTTAAGACTGAATGTTCTGGTCCAATGTACACTGAATCTTGAGCCCAGTACCCACACCTGGGGAAGACAGATGACATCTCCAGGTGCGAGCCCCCTACTTTCACCTGGCAACTAGGAAAAAACTGCAGTAGTGAGCTACACTGGGTCCCTGCACCCTCCATCTCCTGAACCTCACCACTATCTGCATTCCCAGTGGCTGGAGCGCCACAGGGACGACTAGCCAACACCAGAGGCAATAACATGGTTGAAGGCCAGAGGAACAACACAAAAATAAGATCCTGGACAGTATGTCAACAGTAAAAATGTATCATTCTACAGCAAGCCAAGAATATAATAGCACAGATGTGGAATAAGAAAATAACCTTAAATCCAATCTTGTAAGATAATAGAGGTCTTTAAAGAGGAAAGGAAGAATGCCTTAAATAAATACAGGAGAATCCATATAAACAGGTATAAGAAATGAATAAAATTGTATAAGACCTGAAAATAGACATAGAAGCAATAAAAAAAGCACAATCTATAGGGACCCTGGAGATGAAGACATAGGACAGAGAACAGAAATCATAGATGCAAGCATCTCCAGCAAAATCCAAGAGATGGAAGAGAGAATCTCAGGAATAGAAGATATAACGGAATAAATTGATACATCAGGCAAAGAAAATGTTAAATCTAAAAAAATTTCTGGCATAAATCATCCAGGAAATCTGGGATACTATGAAAAGACCTAACCTATGAATAATAGGAATAGAAGAAAGAGATGATTCCCAGCTGAAAGACCCAAAATATATTTTCAACAAAAGCATAGAAGAAAAATTTCCCAATCTAAAGAAAGATGTGTATAAAAATACAAGAAGCATGTGTTACACCAATTAGACAGAACCTGAAAAGGAAATCCTCCTGCCACATAACAATCAACAAACTAAATCTACAGAACAAAGAAAGAGGAGTAAAAGCTGCAAGGAAGAAAGTCAAGTAAATATATAAAGGCAGACCTATCAGAATTATAATTGTTTTCTCATCAGAGACTCTAAAATGAAGAGCCTTGGTGTATTGCAAACCCAAGATACATTTTTCAGCCTGCTGCTGGCTCCTGTCATTCAACCTCTGTTGACTTTGAACAGGGTTTCAACAGACAACTGGCTTGGACCAGACTGCTACAAGTGTTCAAGAATTTGCCCACCACATTTTATGAAAATTTCCATGAAGACTTGGGTGAGTATAAGCGTGTCTCTTATAGTATGTGGATGATCTCTTAGTGTCCACTTCAGATTTGAATGCCTGTTCTCAAGCTACCAAAGGCCTGCTATGAGAACTGGCCAGACTGGGTTATCAAGTGTCAGCCAAGAAAGCCAAACTCTGCAGTGGGGAGATAACCTATCTCGGGTACATTCTTAAAGGAGGAAGGCAAATGTTGTCTGAAGCTTAGAGAGAGACCATGCTGAACATACTTACACCTCCACGACAAGACAGGTGCATGAGTTCTTGGGGTTAGCAGACTTCTGTAGACTCCGGGTCATCAGAACAGAAATTCCACCCATAGCTCAAAATTCACTCATAGCTCAAGGAAATCAGCAGGCTGATCAGGCATTCAGGGAGGCCGAGCTAGGCCTTTCACAAGCCTTGGTAACCATGGTGCTGCCTGGATACAGAGTAAGGGAAACACTCCTCCTTTGCTGGTGGGAGTGCAAACTTGTACAACCACTTGGAGATCAATCTGGCACTTTCTCAGAAAATTGGGAATAGCTCTTCCCCAACACCCAGATATACCACTCCTGGACATATACCCAAAGGATGCTCCACTATTCAACAAGTATATTTGCTCCACTCTGTTCATAGAGCTTTATTAATAATAGCCAGAATCTGGAAACAACCCATAGGTCCATCAACCAAAGAATAGATAAGATAACTTAGCTACTAAAAGCAAGGAAATAATGAAATTTGCAGGCAACTTGATGGAACTAGAAAAAAAATCACCCTGAGTGAAGTAACCGAAGCCCAGAAAGATCCAGATGGGATGTGTACTCACTTATAAGTGGATTTGAGCCATATAGTATAGGATAAACGTACTGCAATGCACACATCCTAAGTAGATAAGTAACAAGGAAGGCCCAAGGGAATGCCTAAATCTCACTCAGAAGGGGAAATGGAATAGACAGTGGGAGTGGATAAGAGAGTGAGCAAAGTAGGAGAGGGAGCATAGAGAGAAATGAGGTAGAAGTCAGACCTGGGGAGAGAGGGGTTGGGAGGACAAAAGGCTTGCAAAGAAAATTGAAACTGCCGGTGGGGGCACCTTGTAACAAGGTGGAGACCTAAGTCTGCATAGGCTTCTGGAAGGATATTAGGGGGACTCTATCTGAGACTCTCAGTAGCATGGGCCATGGAGACTGAAGAGGACACCTTCTAACTAGACAAGATTCCTATTAGAGGGAGGGGACACCAACCCACTCACAAAAACTTGAACCCAGAAATTACCCTACCTATAAGATGTGCAGGCATAAAGATTGCCTACATAGAGCAGAGATTGAGGAAAAGGCCATCCAATGCCTGGCCCAACCCAAGACTCATCCTATGAAAGAGAGCAAACCCCTGACACCATTAATGATACTTTTCTGTTCTTGCAGACAGAAGCCTAGAAGGATTGTCCTCTGAGAGGCTCCACTAAGCCTCTCAAAACACATGCTGAGACTCACAATCAAACATTGGGCCAAGCATAGGGAGTATTGTAAAAATGTGGGCTGGGGGTGGGGATGGGGTGGGAAAAGGACCCGAAGGAGACAAGAGCTGTACAAGAAGACCAACAGACCCAGCTAACCAGGGCCCAGGGGCCTTGTGGAGACCAAAGCACCAACAAAGGACCAGGGCTGGATAGGAACTAGGCCCCTGACACAGATATAGCTAATGAGCACCTCAGGCTACATGTGGTTCCTATACTAAAGGGAGCACCTGTCATCCCAGACAGGGACTCTCTTATCTTCTTGATCACTTCCCCTCTGGGGAGATGGCCTTGCCAGGACACAAGGGAAAAGGACATTCTCAGTCCTGCTGTGTGTTCTGGCGGGGTTGATGGGAGGGGCTCCCTTTTTTTGAGGAATATGGGGGCAGGGAGAAAAGGAAGGGACAGTTGGACTGAGAGGAGAGGAAGGAGAGGGTCTACAACCAGGATATAAAGTGAATAAATGCATATGTTAATAATTAAAGAGAAAAAATGTTGAAACATTTAAAAATGTTAAATAAGTAACATTCACTGAAGTTATTTATTGCAGGGACATTTCCCTTTGGACCTCTCGCAGCAGCATATACTTTTCATTTCTACTTTTGTGCAGCAGCAAAACAAATTTGAACTTTGTTTGTGATCTGACACTTGGGAAGTCTCTGTCCAGTTCCCAATAGGCTGTGCCAACCTGTTTGCCTTTGGACTCTTTTGAGCAATAGGATATTTTCAACTATTTGTGCAGTGACTAGCTTTGTTTTTCAGTGTTCCTCTGTTGATGAGTATTGAGATACTACTTTCAAATAGAGAAACACAGAGAATGTGCCAGTAAGCAGAGAGTTTGCAAGGCATTGGCAATCTTCCTGACCCTAACTCAAGGTCAAGGGCTTCAGAAATTGGAAGACACTCCTCTGTCACCCCCACATTCAGAGGATTCAGGAAAGACATTAGCATAAATTCTTCATATTGTTCTGAGTGGCCTGAAATGTCACCTGAGTCTATAGTGACATCTGGGCCCCTGATGCTATCCGCAGCCATGTCTGGTTCAGTGTTCATATTATAGCCAGGGTCTGTGTTGATGTCTGAGGCTTGTGTTACCATCAAAGGCCTTGATGATATTTTTGATCTAGGCTGCCATCTGAGGCCATGTTGATAGCCAAGTGCTGTGCTGAGCTGGCCCTGGTCCTATATGGCCAACACTCAGAGGAGAGTTATACCTACCCCTCAGAGAGGTGGCTCTGGTAAAATGTGTGTAGGGGAGCTCGCTGTCAAAGACCAGCTACAGCAGTGAGTTCAGTCATTCAATTAAGGGATGTGGGGTCATCTACAATATAAAGGGCACACACTTACATACACTTGGTGGATGAAGTAAGCTCCTATGAGCAAGCTCCAACAATTTCATACATACACACATACGCATACAGAGACACACATACGTACATTCAAATTTGGTTAATGGTGCAAAGCTCCAAATATTTTACACACACATATATATGTGTATGTATATATGCATACATTCATGTGTATGTATAGATGATGTACATAAGTATATATACATTAATAAAAAGGGGGATGGAGCAAAGTGCTAACACTTTCATTTTTTTAATCTTAGCCTTTTTATACCAACTAAGAACATTTCCTACATTAGTAAAAGATGGAGCCAAGTGTGGTGGGACAGGCCTTTAATCTTAGCACTTAAGGAAGCAGAGGTCAGAATATCTCTGTGAGTTGGAGGCTATCCTCTTCTACAAATTTGAGTGCAGGATAGGCATGGATGCACACAGAAACCCTGTCTAATAAACCAAAAACAAAAGAAGAAAGAAAAAAAGAAAATGATGACTTCACAGCTTCAAGTTATATATTCTTCAAAAACGGTTTAAAATATTTATACAAAAGGAAATTACAATCATATTATTGATTATATAGTCTTCTTTGAAACTCACACCTAAATAAACATGTCCCATCAATATTTCTTCTACAAGTTTATTGTAATTCCAAAGCAATAATTCTTTGGCCATTGATGAACAAACTTTGACCAAGCTAAGTCTTTAGTAACAAGATTATCCCTATGCTTAGCTGACAACAATTTGTATTTACTAAAAACCAGATAACCTATCTTACATCTTATTTTTGAAGTCTTGTTCAGCTAAACTGGCTAATCATCTAGTCTCTGTTTTTACACTCCCTATAGAATTACTTACTTTTTGTTCATAACCATGCCTTTTCATGCCACACGCTGAAATCTGTGATGACGTCCCTAGATCACAAGATCAAGGCACGCTGACCCAAACCAGGTTGAAATGCTTTCTTTGACCATTAACTTATCCAAGCCCATTATCTTCCTAGTACAATTAAGAGCTTATAATACACAGACATTCATTGTACTATGCAACCTTCACTATTCTCTAAATTAGGGGCATATTCTCTTAATTCTAACTTCATTATAACTTTCTGGCAAAACAACATAAACCATCCCCTTGAAAATTCTGTCAATCATCGTAACTTCCATAGACTAAATTAAGTCAGTAATCCTGTAAAGTCATTATTTTATCTAGGAAATATTATTTTACAAAAATTCATATTCACATTGGTCTGCAGGAAAATTGTGGAATAAAGATGGGCTGTCTCCCAAGAGGCAATCATCCCGGACTGTAGGCAGTAAAGGTCGCATCATGCCCAACCATGTCATTCTAGATATATGAGAACTAAAGCAATGACAAACATGAGAAGGCACAGCTGCCAAAAGGACCAACCCAGAGATGAAGCATCCAGGGCTGTACTTATCTAAGGTACATCCTTCAAAGCTGTGCACAATGGCAGTCCATTCCTAAGAAGCTCACTTTCAGAATGCAGTCCAAACTGCATGGCATTCACCACCTGGCCCTGAGAGCTGTCCCTGCCCCTCACTAGATGTGGCACTCTGGAAGTCTGACCTCACAACTCATCAGCTGCAGCACCCGAGAGATCAGGCCCTACACTTCACCTGGGTACCGTAGTAGAGTTGGCCTTGGTGGTAGAGACTTAGGTGAACAGGCCCCAAAGTTGTGAGATTAGAAGAGCAGGTATTGCCTCTTGTCTGTCCTGTGGACGTGAGGGCATGGGAGAGATGCCCCACTTGCCCCTTTCACCTGTAGCAAGTGGTCACAAGGACATGAAAGAATGAAAGCGAGCACCACCCATCACCGTTTGCAGGATACAGGAGAATGGACCGCACACCTTGTCTGCACAACATAGTAGAGCTTGACCTACTGGCGTGGGGGCAGGAGATGTGGCCTTACCATTGCTGGGGGGAAAGCAGGAGGGCTGGTCCTGGTGGCATAGTCATGAAAGACCTGGTTGGCTGAACAGCTCAACTTCCACCCCGACCCACATTCAAGGCTCTAAATTGACCTACCCCATGATCCATCCATTCTATAAAACTGCCAGATCACATGAAGAGGTCATTCATGTTGATCCAAAGTTTGAGATCTGCAGGGCACAGGGCAACACTTGGGTGTCTGAGAGGAGTCCTGTGGAGGATCTAGTGTTGATAATGTGGCAGAAGTCAGAGTCCTCAAACCAGACAAAAGACTCATTCCATTCAACATTTACAACTAAAGCAGTGTAGACAGAAGGGTTTGCATGTGGAACGTCATCACCCTGCAGCATCCATGGCAAGATATTTGTTTGTTTTCTTTGAGGGAAAGTTATACAGGTGAAGGGGAGATATCAGGAGGTGAGGAGATAAGTGGGATTGAGACATATGATATGAAATTCAAAAAGAATAAATTCTTTAATCTAAAAAAATTGGAGACATCGGAGATGGAAGATGCCATCCGGAGGTAAGTTCCTCTCTAGGGAGTCCTCAAGAGAGTGTGGGGTTGTCAGGAATTTTGTACCCCAAAGCTAATGTCAGCTTATTTTTTCAAGGAAGCACTGGCAGCTAGGCCCCATAATCATGGTGACCAGCTAGTTATGACAAGATCAAGTGTATGGGACACACATGACCTGAGTCTTTCCTAGAGTCCAAGAGTTTGCACAAGCCTTTTTGTAAGCTTGGCAGTGGCAACCATGGGCCATATATATGCTGAGATGCTGTCCTTGACCTGGGCAAGTGTATTGGTTAGATATGCCATGAGTCTTTTCAGAGTCCCAGCATTCTCATAAGGATTCCAAGGCTGTGCTTCTGGATTTCTCCTGAAACAAGTTAAACGGCCAAGAATGTACAGCAGAGCCGGGGCCAGGTCAGACATCAGGCCGCATTCCAAGGATGTGAAGACCCTCTGTTCAGTCTCAGTCCATCCCAAAGGCTGGGTGCTGGTGTACAGGTTCTTGGCTATATGAGTAAATATCCTTAACCATGGCCATCCATAGTCAACTGCCCCCAGGTCAATGTGAAGGTAGGGATTTGTAGGATGGTTGAAATACACTCATGGCAATCATTCACTCTCCTTCCTCTAGGTTGTAGCCAAGGAATGTGACCTGAAGGACACCTAGCTGAGGCTTCTTGGCTGAGACTTTCTACCACAGAGCTTTGAGGGTAACTAAGGGCTTCTTTTTAGCTTCTACATTCCTTCTCAGCAGTTGGAGATATGAGCAGGCAATCTTCACACTGAAGCCTAGTGCTCTCTGGACGTTTCTGTTTAAACGCCAACAGATCTGCACTCAGGTCCCATCAAACAATTCTGGGGAGTTCTTTATCCTCCTTCTCCTGCTCTCTTCCCACATTTAGTTCTACAGCACTGTTCCATGAGGAGAATTCCAAGTGCTTGTGGGAATACTCCAAGAAAACAAGAGACTTGTGAACTAATTTTTTCAATACTCAGAATTGTTCTTAGAACATGTTTTTATGCTTCCCCGAGGCTGGGAAAAGAGAAGTAAATTTACATCAGACTACTCACTACTGCTTGCTGTTGATATTCAATTAAATATCTAAACTATCTTTTATACTGCTCTGTTGAAAAAAATGATTTTGCTACATGTGGCTTGTATTTGTGTTTGTGTACAGCCTGAAATCATGAGAATTTTACATGTGGAACTTTTACCCCAGAGTATAAAGTGTTTGAGGTTCTGAATAAAGTTTGATGTTGCATCATTTGCTTTAGTTTATTTTAGTTAGCTTCGTTTATAGGCTTCATGCCTCACCTCCTCTAGAGCAGGAACACAGCCCAATTTGATAAACTGGATAGGTTTTCTCTGGTGTATGTTTTTGATATCTTAGTGTTTACATTTCTCCACTTATGCAGATGTGTCTTTGAGACCTGGGATTTGGAGACCATAAAAAATGAGGCCGACTACAGTTTAATCCTCCAGACCACTTTTAAAAAAAAGCCAGAACATATCACATTTAAACAATGGGTCAAGACATAGTCAAGTTTAAGTTTTACTTATTTTTGACTAGTAACAAGAAGTTGGCTCTAATTGTAATATCAGGTTAGTCTGTTCCATCATTTGGCCATCTTAGAGATCCCACTAACAATAGAGCTCATTCTTGAAAGGCACACTTGGTAGAGGAGTCACCACACACTCATGTTTCCTTCCATTCTATCTGTCTGATTGCCCTATGTCTGTTTCTCTGGTGGGCTCATAGGTCTTTGACAAAATAGCATGCCATGCTCCCAAAGGAATTTTCTCCAGTTCTTGATCTTTCCTACTATTTCCATGTTTTTTCTTCCCTTCCTTCTTCTTTCCCCTAATTAAAACAATATTTCTTCTATAGTCTTCCTCATGGTACACATAATTCTTGTTTATATTATGTTATACTCAGTTACAATATCCAAATTAATACCTATAATATTTATAGATCAAATCATTTTCCTGAGCTTTAGATTTATACTTTTCTGTTATTACTCAGTTGGTCCATATGAATAATTCTAAGTCAAACATAGTATTATCCATCAAACACAATAATAGTTGATAGTTTTTTTTTTCACTTGGCTCTGTTTCAGGATTCCCAAACACTTAAGAATGAATAATTTAGAGATCTTCTTGAACTACAGTATTGGCAACAACCTTAACATCTCTGTTTGTTTTATTTTTTTACATCTCCTACAGAGTGACTTAAACTCCATATTCTTTCATTAGCCAGTGATCCGTCTGCCGGAGATTAAGACGGCCCGTAGCCAACTCCCCACCCACTCCGCACCTGCTACAGACATCCTGTTGGCTGCCCACTAGGCCCACAAGGCATCCGGTTTGGCCTTGAGAAAGAACAAGCTGACCCTGAAGATAAAACTCAACAGACATCCTGTTTACCCAGGACTGAGAGAAACCCTCCCCTTACAGATGTCCCAGGCTCGAGCCCAAAAGATTCTGTACTTTTCCACTGCCCTCCTAGTCTGCCCCCCGCCCTCCCTGAAGGAGGCTTTATAAGGCTTACATCCTCTTTCAATAAATGGCTCTTGACAAGCTACAGTTTCCCTGAGCCCTGTCTGTTCTCTCGCCCATTCTTTATTCACAGGTTGCGGCCCTCCTCGACCCCTAAGTGTTGACCAGCCGGCCTGGTCACCCTCTTTAGTCCAAGATACTGTTAGTATCCAGTGGCTTAATACACTGCATCTTAGTTAGGGTTATTGTGAAGAGACACCATGACCAAAACTAACTTGAAGAGGACAGGGTTTATTTGACTTGCTCTTCCATATCACTGCTCATCATCAAAGGAAGTGTCATGACTGAAACTCGAGGAAAGACTGGGATGTTGAATATATTAAGTGGAGGCTATCGAGGAAGGCAGCTTTTTGGCTTTTACTACATGACTTGCTAATGTGTATTATTTTTTTGTACAACCTGTACTATCCACCCTAAGGTGACACTATCCACAGTGGAATCAGCTACTTACTTCTATCATTACTTGAGAAACTGCCCCACTGACACCCACAGATGCCAGACTGACAAACCCTCCCTTCTTCAATTTCCACCTCTCAGATTGCTTAACTTCTGTCATCTGTACAAAAATATAAACCAATCATCCAACTAACCAACAACAAACAAACAATAACAATTAACAGAAAACCAAACAAAAAAACCAAAAACCAAACAACAACAAAACCAAAAACTCTGACCAGCATGAATTGAGATGAAGAAAAGAGTCAAAAAGCCCTAAATCATTGGAACTAGCCACTCATATTCTTAAAAGTATTTTATGACCATCATGTGCTGGAAGTTACTTAAGCAAGCTCTAGCTATAGTTGTAAAACAAAAACAAACAACAAATCCCCCAAAACACCTTTCAGATTGCCTAATAATTCTCATAGTTAAGTAAAAGTGAAATTTGTCCTCCGGTTCTCTATAATGATTAACTGTAATCGCCTAATGTTTAACTTCTTTCAGTCACTTAAGGAAAACATGTGATAATATTTTTCTAGAACTAACAAAATCTTGCTTTATCTTGCTGAGTTCAGGTTATTTTATGTAACACCAGCCGTTTTCCAGTAAATACATGGAAGGGATTATTGAGTGACTAGCAACCTCTTGATTCCTGCTTTTTTAAATGCTTCATCAGCAATGATTTTTCTTTATCTGCTGATCTTTAAACAATGGGTTGAAAAGGGTGTATTCAAGCATTACCAAGTTTCTCCATTGGTTCTTCAGAATATGTGTACAATTTTCTCTTCACAGTCTGTGCATGGTGGTGCATGACTCTCTGAATTTGGGATGAGCCTTGTCTATTTGGTGAGTTCATGGCCAACCAAGGCTTCATAAGGAGTCCTTGTCTTAATACCTATTTCCTCTCAGTAATGTTGTTCTTTTAATGTTTTTCTTGAGCTTCAGAGAAAACATAAGAAGGGTACTTACATTTACTTTCTCTATAAACAACCATGTTTCCTTCCATCACTAAAATCCTCTGATGTCCATTTGTAAAATGAATCTTCTTCATTGCTTCTCATTACCCTTGTTTTAGAGAATGAATTTCTCTCTCCTCTCTGTCCTTATCCTACTCCCTTTTATTCTTCCTCTTCCTCAATCTTTTCTCTCTGTGTCTTTTCCTTTTTTTCCCTGTTCTGCTTTATTTCTGTCTCCTCTTCTCCTACTCAATCTTATAAAATGCAGCCTACTTGTGTAACCGAACAGAATAAATAACAAGAGAAATTTTCCTTCAGTGTGCTTACAAACGTGTTGTGATACTCCTAACCAGAGAGTCAAGATGGAATACATAATGGCTGGGCTGTTTAGAGAGTGTGTGGTAGTTATTGTGGATGATAGGTGAGAGGTGAGAAGAAACAGTGACTCACTTCTATTTCCTCTTTGCTTTCAGCAATATTCTCTATGAACAGATTCTCCCTTGATCAGTTTTATGACCTCAGCAATTTTTAGCACACTTCAAAGGATAAATTCAGAATTTCTTTTTCGATACCAATGACACCTACTTCTACTGAAATAAGTGTGTGTGTGTGTGTGTGTGTGTGTGTGTGTGTGTGTGTGTGTGCATGCATGTGTGGGAGTGCGTGTATGTATGTGTTTCCTCAGCCCAGCCTTTCTATCTCCAGCACTAAACAGTCAGGGTGCTTTAACTTGACCTGCCTGGCAGGGAACCAGCAACGTATGTGGGCCTTGTAAGGCATCTTTGATTGTGGTCTACACCCCACAGAGTGTCTACCAGCAGAATCTAATGTAAGTGGTTGTGTACCTGATAGATATCTGTAAAGACATAGGTCAGACATGTTGTACATGATTGTAATCCCAGTACAGGCTAGAGCATCAATGTACATTGAGGCTTCCCAGGACTGCATACGAAGTTGTAGGACATCCTAGACTACATGGAGAGTGCTTGTCTCACTCACGTCATCCACACACCAAATTAAACCTTGTCTGTTGACAGGGAAATTAGTCAACACTGTATTTTCAGATTTTATCTAAGTGAATTCCTTGGGAACTATTTTTCTTTAAATAAACAACAGAATGGAAGCACACTAGTGCTAATGTAAGATTGGAATTGTGAGTATTCTCTCACCACTCTAACTCCAGGGAGAGAATTCTCTGGCAGATCCAGTAGAGAGATTTGGCTTGATCAGACTTTGACGAGATCAGGTATGTCTTGAGATTGTTTGCTTTACAATTTTAGTTCATTTATTACTTAGACTTAAAATCCATTCTGATGTTAGAGTCTTTGGTTGGAAATTTAAATTTTGACAAATTTCATAGAAGACCTTGTAACTCCAAGCGAATATCATTTCACATGCAATCATGCTTGAGCTAGTAATTTCAAGTAGCCACTCAGTAGTTGAGTGTAAGAAGCTTTATTCAATGAGAGCAGGTTAGGCAAACTCTATACCATATACAAAGTGCACACCTTAAAGTGTTTCTTATTTTTGTAAAAATGAAATAATGAAGGTTAAAAAAGTACAAAATATTCTATATTATATGCATGGACTCTGTGCCCAAATTTTTGGTATGAAATCTGGGGTGGCTAGCTAGGTAACACTGAAAATTTTGGTTGACATATTGTAGCCCTATTTTCTCATCTATTTGTTTAGAACTGTGGAAATCCATCCCACATGCAATTACAGGAAAATATAGTTAACGTTTTACTCTCTATTACTTCATATTTAACAAGGTGATTTCAAGAATACAGCATCATAATATTTTGTGAAATTTAGCTTAAACAACCTACGTATTTTGTTTTTTTATGGAGTAGATATTTATACACTGATGGTAGTTAAATGGTTCTTGGCACATATTGACCTCTCAGTTATTCTTATTCACTATTGTATGATAATTGATACACAGAATAATTTCGATGCATTTACTTCCAGGTGTATAATTATGGATAAAACGAATGGAAGTTTGCTTAACTTTAAAGGATATAATTTTTTGATGTCCTATGTGGACATTGAGGAGTTAGAAAAGATGGAAGATTTTGAGATTAGAGATGACGATGTCTTCATTGTCACATATCCAAAATCTGGTAAGCACCAGGAGTGGTCACTAATGTCTCCTTTGCTTTAGTGTTATGTGTCCAACTTGCTCCTCTCCACTCACCAAGAGCAACAAATCTTCGTTTGCATATCAATCAATGACCAGACAAAATGTATCTGTAGGAGAGAAGGCCACCATCTGTGCATGTACTATGCAGGCTGATGGTGAGGAGAAGTGTTATGGGAATGAGATGTGCAATCTAGAGCCAGGAGCAGACACTAGGTCAGCACTGACCTGTCAATGTGGTAGACAAGAATGGCAGTCTGAAATAGTTTCTTCCTAATCCAAATGCATCATATTTTTGGGTGAAATTTCTACATATATCACTTACTTTAAAAGATTTCCACAGGAACTAAGGTCCACTTCTCACACACACACACACACACACACACACACACACACACACACACACACACACACACACATTTTCTTGTGGATTGAACTCCATAGGTACAGACTAATGGTGGAGAGGTGGTGACATGCTGCAGAGAGGGAAAATCTAATATGAAGGTTACTTCTGAGTTAGCAGGGGCCACACTTGGATGTCTTTGTTCTTCTTTTTAATGTAGTTGAAGGTGATTCCTTAAATTTATTAATTTTATTAAACTATTAATCTGTACATTGTAATTTGTAAGATTTTTAAATATAAATAAAATCTCAAAATTTTGCATAATTTCAAAACATTAGTTCATTTTTGGAGGTGCCTGAATCCTACAGACTGTGGAATTGTCATTGTTTTGCCATAGAAGTCTTGAAAGCTCAGAGGATGGCCCAGTGAGCATAGTGAATGAATGTCTTGGCCTTGCAAGCATAAAGTCCTGAGTGGGAGTCACTTAAACACCTGTAGGCCAGATGTGGTTATGTGTTTCTCTAATTGTGTGCTTCCTGTGGTGAGATCCTAGGCAGAGACATGATTCCTAGAATGTCACTAGCCATTTGGAATGCAGACTCAAAAACAACCAAAACACCTTATTCCAAACAAGGTAGAAAGGCATTGTACTCACACACATGCATGCACTAACATATGGGCATGTATAAATTCTCTGACACACTATGCAAAACATACACACATACACAGACAACACACACACGTACACACACACATACACACACACACACACACACACACACACACACACACACACACACCTGCATACCAGGTGAAGAAAAACTGAGCAATGATACTCCAAACAAATAAACAAAAAAGGTAGTAAAAATGTAATGCTGTTAACTCTGGTGTGATTTTAGCACAATGTCTGCATGTGGGTTATAATATAGCCGTACCCATTAACATCTACAAATAGTGTCTGTCAATTAGAATTTTAAAAATTTCCCATGGAACTTAGAGTACAGAGAATCTATATGAATAATTTAAATGACCATTACAGTAAAATCAGAATAAAAGAACTATAAAATCAAAAAAGGAACTCAGAGAACTTCATTTCTATTCATACACCCAAGTAGAGATAAAATCAAATAAAAACAACACTTGCTCATTAGCACACAGGGAATATTTTTTAAAAGCACCATTTGCTTTAAGATAGAATGTATTACCACAGATACTAATTGCTCAAACCTACATCAGAATTGTTGTATATATTTTTACAGGTACTATCTGGGCTCAGCAGATCCTCAGCTCCATTTACTTTGAGGGTCACCGCAACAGCACTGAAAACACGCTAACAGTCGAAAGAGCACCATTCTTTGAGTACAAGAATTTTACAATCGATTATGTGAAAATGCCATCACCTCGCATCTTCTCTTCCCACCTTCCATATTACTTAGTACCAAAAGGTCTGAAGAACAAAAAAGCTAAAGTAGGTCATAGAGTTTTGGCTTCCTATAGAGACAAAATGCTTTGCTTTGTGAATAATATTATTACTTCAGTGTTCGTGCTATGATGGTACATGCAAACATTCTTTAGTTTGTACCTGCATTCTTCCACCAGCTTTCTGAGAGTCTACACCTAACAATTTTATTTCAGAACCACAAGTATGAGAGTATTCTATTTATAGAGGTGGCACTGCATTCTAAAAAAAACGGGGATAATCAGTTATTCTGAAACCAGAAAAAGTATGAATACTTATTTTTCCTCCAGTAACTTGACATGGCAGACTTAAGTGTTTGTCAATGTGACAGTTATTGAATTGTGTCTCACAATGGTCTTCATTTGCACATCTGAACTCAATAACAATGTTGGTGGCCACTAGTAATTAATATTCAGTCTTATATTTATTCATTAATCAATAATTTCCACAAATGACCACACACTGAGACTATGATTCATTCAGAATTAAGCATAGAAATGAACATAATAATTACTCTGTTATCACACTATCAGTTGAGTTTCTTCCCATCCAATGTTCCAGGTGCTCACATGAGTGTCTTCTCTGGAATCCATCCATTCTCTTCTCCTTTACCTCCTTCTGCGCCCTCTTTGGGGACCTCCAGCCTCATAATGACAAAACTCCACCCCTTCTTTTCTGCCAAAACCCATGCTTCAGCATATTTTATGAACCAATCCACTTTAAATTAGGTGGAGCAAGGTTTAACACAACAAAGGCAGGTATAGCCAAGAATGTCCTTATCTGAGCAGGGACCAGATCTTGTGGTTCAGTAATTAGCATTTAAAATGCATAGCACTTTTCATCCCAATACTTGGATGGCAGAGGCAGGCCGACCTCTGTGAGTTGCAGGCCAGCCTGGTCTACAAAATGAGTCCAGGACAGCCAAGGCGACATAGAGAAACGCTGTCTTGAAAACAAAGCAAAACAAAACAAGAAAAAAACAAAAAACAAAAAATAATGACCAACCCCCAACAAACAAGACTAAACATGTTTGTCATTTACTAACCATGATCAGCCATGATTCTGTGAAAGGTCTAGAAAATTAGTCTTGTTTTTCATTATTATAACTTTGGGTTAATTTTCCCATTAATTTGAATCCTGTCACTTCTGTATTCTAACATACTTATACTTGTGGCCTTTTCTATGGGTTAAAACATCGTGGTTTAATTTTATTAATAACGTTCTCAAATTTAGTATCATAAAACATGGGCCTTTTATAGCAAAAATGTATTTTTTCTATTTTTATTATATCTTCATTATTAAAACAATTTTAATTAAATATATTTTAACAGTATGCTTTCCTTACCCCAAGTCCTTCCAGATCCCCTCTCCATCACTACCCACTCAACATTACAAATAATATAATTTCTAGAAAGTTGACCTGTGCTTTTGTGCATGTGTGAAACTCCATGTAAATGAAAATCTTCATTGACTGTTTATAGCATAAAAATAAGTTGATAACTCACTACATTTTCATAAATACTACCGTGGAGAAATATGTATAATGAACTATTGTATAACAGTTCAGGACTTTTCAGCATAACTATGAATTTCTAATAAAACGTGGTGGTTTTTCCTACAGATTGTTTATCTTTACAGAAATCCCAAAGATGTTTTGATCTCTTTTTTTCATTTTTCAAAGTTGATAAGTATCATAGAAACTACATATACCATAGAACATTATCTGGACAATTTTCTGGATGGAAAAGGTAACAACATTTATCCCTCTCACTTGTTTACAAAGTACACATAATATTTAAACCATCTAAATTTAGGGGAGACATAACCAAGAGATGGAGGGGACAGTGGGAAGGTTATAAAGAGCTATGATTTTGAGACAATGTAACCTGAAAAACAAAACCAACAGTTTTCCTGCCAGTGTTGGGACCATTTGAAGGTTGTCAAATTTGCAACACTGTATTATTAAGGCATTTTGGCAAGACCATAAGATATTTTAAAATACTTTATCCATTTTTCCCTAGATAATGGCATAGGAAATGTCATAAAGCTAAAGTTGAGAGTGAAGTTGAGCTCGCATGGCACACATTTGTAAGGAAATTGATGAATTTTTCATGCCATTATTGAGGAGAATTGATGAATGAAAAAGCCATATGGAGTGTGGAATCAGAATCTCACACATTTCTATTGTTATATTCAAGTTTTGTCTCACTGTGGCAAGGAAATACTGCTGTCCAGAGATCTTATAGACTAGAAGAAATGGAGACATATGCCTTCAGGTAGAGAAGAAATAAGAAGTTCCCTTAAAGGTATCTTTAAAGTCAGACCTTTGGACATCTTTATTGAAAGGATTTGAGATTGATTTATCTTATGAGTATTTTGCCTGCATGTGTGTCTGTGTACACACGTGTGCAATGACTTCAGTGGTCAGAGAGGGCATCAAATTCCCTGGAATTGGAGTTATAGCTGGTTTGTGAGCCAGCCTGTGAGTGCAGAGAACAACACTCAGGTCCTGTGCAAGAGCAGCCAGTTTCTTTTTCACTGAGTGGTGTCTCCAGCTCCTGATCCTTTACTTTCTCAGTGTCTGCATTCTGTGTCCCTAAACAGGTAAGTTGGTCTGAGCCTTGTGTAGTTGGTTAAAAACAACTCTTTTGAAATAATCATATGATGATTCAATAGTAGAGGCTTCAGTTTCATTTCTGAATACTGTGAACCAGAAAAGAAAGATTTGACTTTGCTGCTCAGTAGTATGATGCCTTGACTTGTTACCGAGTAAATTTCCTTTCAGTTTATGGAAGCTGTTGGTTTGATCACATTAGAGGCTGGTATGAACACAGACATGACTTCAACATAATGTTCCTGAGCTATGAAGAAATGAAGAAGGTAAGACATGAATGTTCCCATCTCTGAATTTAAACTATACACTCCCAGGTCCCCTCATTCCTCACTGCCCCTTGGGCATTTTGTGGGAGCGGGTTTCTGGCTTTCAACCCCTCCCTTACTGACGTGAATGCCTTGGGGATCTTTCTCCCTGAAGATGTCTCTTCTGATTTTTTCAGAGTACCCACCTATGTCAATCAGGACAATTATAGGTATCTAGAGGAGACGTACCTTTTCAAGTGTTTATCAATATTCACTTATTTGTATTAGTAAATTCACTAGATGTTGCCATCTGTGAGCACATATACAGATACAGAATTCTGTAGTTGTTTGTCATAGATTTTTAATTTGTGATGTGTTTTAACTTAGAGTATTCCAGGTTGACTTTTAATTTGGATGGCCTACCTAAAGTCAAAAATGGAGTATTAAAAGTGGCAACCAATATTTTCTCAGACTCTATTTGAATTTTTATGCTTCTTGATATTTGCTTCACAAAATTGGAAGTCATAATTTCCCAATTACAAATTTACTATAGGAATTTGTATCCAATACTTGGTTACAAGTCACTGTAATATAATGCTGAGCCATTTATCTAAATTTTAACAGTACATTAAAATGATACATTAAGTTCCAGGTAAGGAATTTTGTTCACATGCTCTATTATGTAATTACTATATCATATTGAGCCCAGTAGTTTTTACTAACCTTTGCAATCAGAAAGTATGAATACATAAAATTTAACCACTCTTTGGAGGTCATTTACATATTTAATGTCTTTTCCAATAAATGTTGCAATATTTTGTTCTATTATTTTTAATGAGATATTAAGAACTGTACTGAATAGATTATCTGTTTGTTTTTTCTGTTTGTTTGTTTTCTTCCATAAACATTTGGGTAATTTCTGGCTGCGCTTGTTAACTTTAATGCTAAGTTTATTGCTGTTACTGACGCACTGTGGATGCAGTTTTCATACTAATGCATACACAATCACAGAACATTTGTATGGTTTAGATTTTGTTCTATATGTCATTGTAAAATGTCATTGTTATTTGTGAACACTTTCTTTTTTGTGTGAACGCTTTCTAAATTGAAAGCCATGTGACCTGATTGGTAGTGAGCTACATCTTATGCCTCCAGTTCCCCTTCTGCTTTTCTTATTGTTCACCAATGTTTATCTCCTTTATAATCCCCCAACTTTGTAGGAGTAGAGGCAGAGAAGCTTGAGTTATTCCCATGGTCACTTGAAGATATTTATATATTTCTATATTGATTATCATATCATCTGTAAGTGTTTTATATGTAGCCTTTTGTGTTTGAAGGAAATTCTTTCTAATACTGTTCTGTTTTACTAAAAAATTTTTTCCAGTAGCCATTGGCAGTAACCATATTAGTTACTTTCCAGTCCTGATATAATCCCATTTCCTCATTTGCTTGTATTGAGCCATCTTTGCCATCCAGAAAGGAGATCTTCAATTACATACATGTCTCATGTTTGGCAGTAGTGCATACTTCTATTACAATGTCAGTAATTTCTCAACCCATGACTATTTCAGGACCTCAGAAGCTCAGTGCTTAAAATCTGCAGTTTTCTGGAGAAAGAACTGAGTGAGGAAGTTGTGGATACTGTTGTGAGACAAGCTACATTTCAGACCATGAAATCTGACCCACGAGCAAATTACGAACAGGTTGTAGATCAATCCTTTCAGAGGAACGAAAACGAAGGCACTTTCATGCGCAAAGGTTAGACTCACTTGTGTTTTGTAATCAGAGTACCGAGAGTCTCTAGACAGATTACTGAGAGTCTCTAGAATCTGTGTCCTGGGAGCAATAACACTGGGAATCCAATTTGTTTCTCCAGTAGCTAAAGACTCTGGGGACCCAGAAAACATAAAAAAAAAAAAAGTGGATAAAAAACTAAGAGTTTCACCTAAAATTTACTACTATTTTAGTAAATAAATATAACTTTAGTTATTTAATAAGTGTGGATTTCCTTCTGTATAACTCATATGACTCAATTATTTTATAGTATATTGGTAGTATCAAACTAGGCAATGGATATTTTAGAAGAGGCAATTGTAAATTATGCTATTTTATTTTATTTTGAAAGAAAGTCATCCTGCTTGGTCCAGGCTGGCATCACAGACACTGTGAAGCTCAGGCTAGCCTAGACCTTGGTTTCCTCCTGCCTCTTGCTTGGAAATGTTGGGATTAGACTTGAGGCAATTTTCACAGTTTTATTGTTTTTCTTTTGGTTATGTTTTTTTAAACCCATACTGTATAAACTGTATATTTGAAATTCAGGAGGCTAAATTGCTCTTTCCTTAAGTGTTATCTTTTTCTTCATAACTACTTAAAATTCACATAACTTCACACAATAATTATAGAGGTTTTTTTTTAATCCTATCAACTGAAATAAAATTATATATCACCATTTTATATTTGATTTCCATTTTTAAGACACTGTCTTATTCAAGAGACTCAGGCTGGGTTTGAACTTGCTTTATGTAACTGAGGATGCTCTCCCACTTAGTCCTGCCTCTACCTCCCAAGTCTTGAGAATACAAATAAGATCAACCATATCCAGTCACTATGTCCTTACTATGTGTCAGAAGTTGTAAGAAAGAATGACTCCCCCTAAGTCTTTATTTTCCAAACTCAGAATTTTAATTCAGGAAATAATTTAGCAGCATTTTATAGCATAACTAGACATGTATTTTGATTACTTTAAGTAATTCATTACTTAACTTTATGGGGATGGACACTGGTTTTGTACATAATTTTTAAGTGTTTTATTGAAATATCTCTAGATTTTAGTAATGTCCGAGAATGTGCTTTTTTTCTCTTCTCCAACTTAACTTCCACTTACTTCTTATTCTCCATCTACACCATTGCTCATTAATTCTCATACCAATATGAGTTTTCTGTCCATTACAAATGTAAGAAATGTTGTTTGTACAATCACATGTGATAGCATAAAATATCATGCCATTGTTTCCATTTTAAAGGGCTGGTGGTGTTGACTGCAAAAATTTATTTCATAAAATCACAGTAGTGACAAATGTGGTGCCCTCTCTGACCTTATGTGTTAGTGTGTTAATTGCAGAATTGCATACATTTCTTTCAGTGCTCATCCTTTTTTAAAGAAGAGTGAGGTACCAAACTCAGCAGAAAACTTAGTTATTTTGCATGAGTGGCAGAAGATACTGAACTCGATTAGAGTGACCGTTGCTTTGGTAGGTCCACTAACTTACACTGTGCTGTCCCTGTGCTTATCACATTAGGTACCGTCGGAGACTGGAAGCATTATTTGACTGTGGAGCAGAATGAAAGATTTGACATGATATTCAAGAGGAACATGAAAAATTTTCCCTTGAAGTTTATCTGGGATATAAATGAAGACTAGAATTCTATCTAATATTTGCATAAAATAAACATAAAAATCCATTCATCAGAAGCCATACTGTAATCAAAATAGTGATATGCTACCATATTTCAATCATTAAATATCAAGCTATATAAAGGTACAAAATGAGTAAACTATGCATTAATTAAGCACAATGAGACTAATAAACTATTTCAGATCATAATATTAAATTAGCTTGATTCTGATTTAGCATGGGCACTATGCACTAATGACATGAATCATGATTCTTTGTAGTGTAGAAAATGGTACAAATAGTACTTAGCAGTACACACTTTATCTTCATCATCTACAATTAAGTTTTGAATAAAAAACATTAACCATCTTCCCATTCATACAATAAAACATTAACTTTTGCTCAGTCAAGAATGTGTGAGGAATATTAGAATTTTTAATTTCAAAAACTGTAGTCAAGCATTGAAGACAACTAGAATTGACAATTAAGATAACAGGTATAGAAGAGGGAAGATAGGCTCACCTACTTAAAAGGATAAATTTTTATTGATGAGTTTTTGTTGAATTATTTTTGTATTATTACAAAAATGCACAATGGATTGCTATTACTATTTTCAACATTTGTCAATAATGGACTTAAGATTTTATTTTCTCATAATTAAAATGTTATTGATACTATGAACTAAATTTTAAAATAGTGATCTGGAAAGTATCTGGAACTCACTTAAATGCCTCCGAAGACTTTCCTCATGGATTAAGTGTGTGTGTGTGTGTGTGTGTGTGTGTGTGTGTGTGTGTGTGAATTTATTGTCAGTTTTAATATAGTAACATTAACAGAGTCTCAGCTGAGAAAACCTGAGAACCCAGGAGCTAGGTCCTCGCTATGGGTACATGAGCATTGAGGGTAGTCCCACAATTGCTGTCTCAGCATGCAAGCATGTGTGGCTATAACGCTGAGTTTCCCAGTCCACCAGCCTGGGTGGCTAAGCTGCACTGATCTGGTAGTAGAAAGCTGGAAGGTCATGGAGAGTTGTGGCTCCCTATTCATCAATAAAATCTTGGGACCCTGATTCTGATATCAGCAGCAGCAGCAGCAAGTCGGCAAATTACCTGGGTGACAAGAAGGAAGGCCGAATGTACAAGTGGAGGAACTACCTTCCTTTAGCCATACCATTCCTTACCTAAATTACCACAGAAAGTTGACACAATTGGGGAGCGTCTTTCCAAACAGCCAAGGCAGGATACTTATTCAGGGAGGCTCTCTACTCAGATACTTTGATTTATGGGAAGTTGTTGTTATAACAAACCATAGTAGTACTTATTCTTAACTCTAGATAGTGTTGGGGTTTTTTTCCCTTAGCTTCACCTTGTTGAATCTAGACATTGCTGTGCTCCATGCACACATGTGATGAAGGTTTGGGGGGAGGGCGAAATCCAAGGGAATGTGATGCTGGAGAGGACTAGAAAAGAGGAGAAAGAAGGAGATGAGTAGGTTTGATGGGGACATAGGTAGGTGTTCAAGACTGTCTGGGAGTGTCATTGAGTGAAGGAGTTCTTTGACTCAATAGAAGAAAGAAAGAAAGAAACAAGCAAACAAACAAACAAACAAAGTACAAAGAAACTAAGAAACTAATAAAGAGGAAAGAAATTTAAGAAACTAAAAGGAACAGCACAAGCTAGAGGCCGATATAATAGGAGTGGAAATAATAGGTTTAACTCACAAAATAAAAGAAGCAGGCTCAGGGCATATTAAAGAAATAATAGCGCCTTTAAAAACCATTATTAATTTATGTATGTGATGACAAATACCTATATTTGTAAGTGACGTTCTGCCTTGGATGTAAAGCTTTTCTTTTATAGACTACATCATGTTAAGAAGAAATTTTTCATTTTTCCTACAAATCTTTTTAAGTACTCAACATAGAGCCTGCTTTGCTGCGTTTAGTTCCTAATCATGACACAGCCAACTGATCATTGTCAGTGTAAACATCAAGAGTCATTGTCTTTTACTAGTTGATTTTCTCAAATACTCTAATATAGAACATTCAAATATTTTATGTTGTTGGGAGACTTCATTTCCCCCCTTATCTGCCACTTGAAGAACGTAGGAGGCCTGTGTGATGGTGCAGCCTTCAGTCCTAGCAGAGGCAGAGGCAGAGGCAGATTCAGTGGCAGAGGCAGAAAAAGAGTGCAGCCAGGGATACAGCGAAAGATCCTGTCAAAAAAACCTTCTGAGGTAGTTCTGTTGTGAAGTTTGCAGTGTTTAGCATTCTCTCTTGCCATGGACCATCTCAGTTGGGTAAAAGTCGTTGGGAATGGGAGTTCTTGAAGCATTGGCAGGAAAGGGTTTGACCGTGATAAACAGAGCCAAACCCAGATGTAGATTGAATCTGAGTGTGTTTTGCAGGCAAGCAGTCTAGATATTTATACACATTTTTGAAACACGGAGTGTTTTGTGACCATGTTTCTCATGGAGTAGACTCAAGAGAGTCAATAAAGCACTCAGGCATACACAGTGCAAAATACAAAGAAATATTATTGTCTGTTTGAGTTACTGATTTGAATGAAACAATACAGGGAACAGAATGCTAAGTAAAGGCATCATCATTCTTAAGTTATTGGCTTGGTATCAGTACGCATAAGTTCTCTTTGTCAAGGGTCAGTGTTCTCTCATTTTTTGCTCAGCACCTGTGTGCTGAGATTTGGGAACCAAGACAGTTTTTTCCTTACTTCTCCTCTCTAATATATGAGTGCCACTATTTGGGGCTTTCTGAAACACTTACTTTCTTTGTAAACCATAATATAAACTATTAACTAATGAAAAATTCATAGCCATGTTTCTTTTAATAAGTGGAGAAGAGAAGTAGACCTTGGCAGTGATCTCTAGGTTTGAACAGTCACTGACAGCAGTCCCATGTTAGAGCATTTCATTGAAACGTCATCATGTCTGAAGGGTCCAGGTATGGGGTAAGGTTAGGAGAAAGAATAAAGACAGAATATGCTATCAGAATGAGAAAAAAATAAGGCTGCCATCAATTCTTCCTGGCAGGAACATCAGGCCCATTCCAGGAGGCTCTCCCTGGGCAGGGGTTGTGCAGCAGCATTTGTCATACAGACTCCACTGGAGGAGTCACGACAAACTCTCATTCTCTCCCCCCCCCCGCCCTCTCTCTCTCTCTCTCTCTCCCTCTCTCTCTCTCTCTCTCTCTCTCTCTCTCTCTCTCTGCCATGTGCGCTATGAGCTTAATTCACTGATCATTAAAGTAGAAGATAACAGTACGTGTCTCCTCTATCAAGCTACAATTCCAAATTCACTTATAAAACATGGTCATAATTTTAATCATCATTTCCAAATTGGCAAAATTCCCTAAGTTCTGCTATAGTGTTCTATAGCTTCTGCCAGTCTTTCGTCTTTCATCTTTATTCAGTCCCACTATTAACTCTTCCCTGGGCTGTCATGGGCCTTCTCGCAATCTGAAAGAGTAGTCCTGGAAGCCTCTACAGGCTTTGTGGTGATGAACAGGGGATGAGAATACTAGGATGGTCTCTATCAGAACAGCAACATCTGGTTGGTCCCTCATGTGCCTGATGCAGCCTGCCAGCACAAGGCAGCACATCACCATGACAGTGGTACCAATCCAAAGAAGAAAGGTGATACAGATGATGGCCTCCTCACAAGTCTGTTTGCATTTCTACTTTGCTTTGTATGAGCTACCCTGACATATTTATGCATGGTATTTATTTTTAACTTTTCTTTCCTTTCTCTTATTGAAAATAGGCTTCCTCTCCCAAGCTCCACTGAAGTCTTCCCCATCACCACTCTCATTGTCATCCATACATTTTCTATCTCTACATAGAAATTAAACAGCATCTACCAAATAAAAATAAAGTGAAAAGAATAAGACAAAACAAAACCAACCAAGTCAGAAGAGGACAAAACAAAAGTAAGGAAAAGAATAAAAAATAAAAGCCTACAGAAAACACATATAGATGAATAAAACACATGTTCATACTCACACAGCAATCCCATAAACACACAAGATTTGAAGCCATAAAACATAAAGAACTTGAAAAGTTAAAAATCAATAAAGAAAGTGAAAAGGAAAAACATGAGAATACATTGTGTTACAAAGAACCTCCAAAGATGCCCTTGTGTTCATTTGGTTTGGTCATCTAGCGCTACGAACAACTCCTTCCATTAAGAGTAGTTTGTATCCCCAGTGACACACCATTGGAGAAAACTAATTATTCACTTGTGAGTTATCCTTGATTGGAGAAAGCATCTGAATAAGAGATGGGGGTTTGTATCCACTCTGCTCTCAGTGCACTCATGCAAGCTCTGTACATGCGGCAATCTCTGTGAGTTCATGTGTGTGCCAGTCCTACTGTGCACATAGACCTTGTTATCATGCTGTCCTTTATCTGCTCTGACTCGGACACTTTTACTCCCTCTTTTCCTCAGGATGCCCTGATCCCTGAGAGGGGAGATTTAATAGAGAAAGCCCGTTTTGGACTAAATGTTCTGATTCTATGTACACCGAATCCTGAGTCCAGTACCCACACCTGGGGAAGACAGATGGCATCTCCAGGTGCCAGACCCCTACTTTCACCAGGCCACCAACAAAATGACATTAATAAGCTACACTGGGCTCCTTCTGCCCTGCATCTCCTAGACCTAGCCACTACCTGCATTCCCAGAGGCTGGAGGAATCCATGGACTATCAGCCAATACTAGAGGCAATAACATGGTTGAAGGCCAGAGGAACAACACAAAAATAAGATCCTAAGCAATATGACAGCATTAAAAAAAGTTTCATTCTCCAGCAAGCCTAAAAGAGCATAACACAATTATGGAATAAGAAAATAACCTTAAGTCTGCTCTCACATGATAATAGAGTTCTGTAAAGAAGAAATGAATAAATTCATTAGAGAAATACAGGAAATCACAATTGAACAGGTGTTGGAAATGAATGAAATTGTCTACGACCTGAAAATCATGTAGAAGCAATAGCAAAGCACAATCGATAGGGACCCTGGAGATGAAGAACATAGGAAACAGAGCAGAAATCACAGATGCAAGCATCGCCAACAAAATCCAAGAGATGGAAGAGAGAATCTCGGGGATTGAAGATACAATAGAAGAAATTGGTACATTAGTCAAAGAAAATGTTAAATATAAAAAATTCCTGGAACAAAACATCCAGGAAATCTGAAATACTATGAAGAAATTGGTACATTAGTCAAAGAAAATGTTAAATCTAAAAAATTCCTGGAAGAAAACGTGCAGGAAATCTGGGATACTATGAAAAGACCTAACCTATGAATAATAGGAATAGAAGAAAGAGAAGATTCCCAGCTGCAAGGCCCAATATATAGTTTCAAGCAAATCATAGAAGAAATATTTCCAAACCAAAAGAAAGAGATGCCTATAAACATACAAGAAGCATATGGGGCACCAATTAGACTGGACCTGAAATGAAAATCCTCTTGCCATATAATAATCAAAACACTAAATCTATAGAGCAAAGAAAGCACAGTAAAAGCTGCAGGGATAAAAGTCAAGTAACACATAAAAACAGATGCATGAGAATTATACTTGTTTTCCTATGAGAGACTCTAAAATGAAGAAGAGCTTGGGTATATTGCAAACCCAAGATACCACAGATACCAGCCTAAACTACTATACCCAACAAAAGTCTCAATCACCATAGATGGAGAAAATAAGATATTCCAAAACAAAACCATATTCAAATAATATCGATCCACAAATCCAACCCTGCAGAAAACACTGCATCCCAACAAGAGTTACTATACCCAAGAAAACACAGGAAATAAATAATTACAGACCAGCAAATGAAAATTAAAGCGTGCACGTCCACACACACACACACATACACTACCACCACCAGCATCATCAAAATACCAGGAATAAATGTTCTTGGGTCTCTGAACAACAATGACCTCACTTCACCAATAAAGAGACACAGGCTAAGAGAATGGTTCCAAAAAACAGGATCTGTCGAACTTCTGCATACAAGAAACACACCTCAATAATGGCGATAAACATTGCCTCAGAATAAAGTGCTGGAAAAACATTTTCCAAGCAAACAGACACAAGAAGCAAGCTGGAGTAGCTATTCTAGTATCTGATAAAATAGACTTTCAAACATAATTAGTCAAAAGAGATGAGGAAGGGCACTTCACACTCATGAAGGTAAAAATCCAGAAGATGATGTCTCAGTTGTGAACATATATGCCCCCAGTGCAAGGACAACCACATTCATATCACCAATGTTCAAACCACATATTAATAGTAGGAGACTTTAACACACCTCCCTCACCAGTGAACAGATCATTGAGACAGAAACTAAACAGAGAAATAACTAGAAAAACTGACATTATGAATGAATTAGACCTATCAGATGTCTACAGAACAGTCTCTCAAAAAACAAATGAATACACCTTCTTTTCACACTTCACGGAACCTTTTCCAAAACTGACCACATACTAGGCTATAAATCAAGAATCAACAGATACAAGAAAACTGAAATAACATCTTGTACTCTGTCAAACCACCAGACAAAATAACTAAAGGACACAGAGAGAGTATCCAAATTAATAAAATTAGAAATGAAAAGGAGGACATGACAACAGACACTGAGGAAAAAGTGGGAGGGAGAAGGAACCATAGGACCTCAAGGTGAAAAGAGCTCTACAAGAAGGCAAAACGACCCAGCTAACCAAGACCCAGAGAGCTTGTGCAGACTAAAGCACCAACTAAGGACCGTGACTGGACTGGACCTAGGCCCTGACTCAGATGTAGCTAATGAGCACCTCAGGCTTCTTGTTGGTGGTCTAGAAAGGAGAACAGGTGTTATTCTGACCGGGAGTTTGTTATCTTCTTTTTCATCACTTCCCTTCTGATGAGACCACATTGCCAGGCTACTGGACAAAAAGATATGCTCAGACCTGATGTGAGCTGGGGTGGGTTTAGTCAGAGGGACTCCCTTTTGTGGATTAGGGGAGGTAGGAGGAGAAAAAAGGCAAAAGGACAGTGGGACTGAGACGAGAGGAGGGAGGGGAGTACAACCAGGACCTACAGTGAATACATGACTATATTAATAATTCAAAAGAAGAAATGTTGAAACCTAAAAAACATGGTAAAATAAGTACAAAGCACCCACTAAAGTTATTTAATAGAGGGACATTTTTTGTCCTCTGGCAGCAGATAAATATTTTGCTTCTTATTTTGAGTTTCAGCAAAACATTATTTGAACTTTGTTTCAGATCTGACACTTGGGAGGTCTCTGGCCAATTCACAATAGGCTATGCCAACCTGTTTGCCTTTGGACTCTTTTGACCAATAGGTTATTTTTAACTATTTGTACGGTGGCTATCTTTGTTTTTCAGTGTTGCTCTGTTAAAGAGTATTGTGATATTACTCTCAAATAGAGAAACACAGAGAATGTGCCAGAGAGCAGAGAATTCACAAGGCATTGGCAACCTTCCTCACCCTCACTTGAAGTTAAGGGCTTCAGGTACTGGAAGATGTGGCTCTGTCACCTCCACATTCAGAGGATTCAGGAAGATATAACATCATCTTCACATTGTTCTGAGTGGCCTGAACTGCCACCTTGAGGCCATAGTGACAACTGGGCCCATGCTACTGCCAGAGGCCATGACTGGTTCTGTGTTCATATCACACACAGGGTCGGTGTTGATGTCTGAGGCTTGAGTTACCATCAAAGGCCTTGGTGATAATTTTTATCTAGGATGCCGTCTGAGGTCGTGTTGATGGCCAAGTGCTGTGCTTTGCTGAGTGGGCCCTGTCCCTTTATGGCCAAACACAGAGGAGAGTTGTCCCTGCCTCTCAGAGAGGTGTCTCTGGTATCATGGATATGGGAGAGCTAGCTGTCAAAGACCAGCTTTGACACTGAGTTCAGTCATTCAATTATGACAAAATTATTTACAAATATATATGACACAAATGTAGTCATGCTTACGGACCTGGTGGCACTCAGACGAAGGATAGCAGGCTACCAAGAAGAGACTTGATACCCTATGAGTATATACAGGGGGAGGAAATCCCCCTCAGGAACAGTCATAGGGGAGGGGAATAAGGGGAAAAAGGGAGGGAGGGAAGAATGGGAGGATACTAGGGATGGGATAACCATTGAGATGTAACAAGAATAAATTAATTAAAAAAAACAGAAAAAAGAGGAATGTTGGGTCATCTACAATATAAAAAGCAGGCACATACTCACATACAATTGGTGGATGAAACAAGCTCCAATGAGCATGCGCCAACAACTTCATACATACACACAGAGACACACATACATATATACACATTTGGTTGATGGTATAGAGCTCCAAATATTTTACATATACATACATATGTACATATATTCATAGGTATGTATAAATGCATACATGTGTATATATGATGTCTATGAGTATATACACATTAAAACATAGGTTGGCTGGAGAAAAGCTCTAAGGCCTTTATTCTTTTACCTTAGCCTTTTTATACCAACTAAGAAAAAATTCCACATTAGAAAAAGATGGAGCCAAGTGTCCTGGGACACGCCTTTAATCCCAACACTTGGAGAAGCAGAGCCAGGCATATCTCTGTGAGTTCGAGGCCACTGTGATTCGAGAAAATTTATTCCAGGATAGCCAGGGATGCACACAGGAACTCCATCCTAAAAAATGAAAATCAAAAACAAAACAAAAAAAGAAGGAAGAAAGAATGAAAAAGAAAAAGATGACTTCACAGTTTCAAGTTATCTATTCTTTCAAAACAAATACTACACAAACATATTCTTCAAAAACAGATGGAAATAAATATACAAAAGGAAATTAAACTCATCTTATTCATTGTATAGTCTTCTTTTGAAACTCACACCTAAATAAACATGTCCCATCAACATTTCTCTTGACAAGTTTATTGTAATTTCAAAGCAATACTTCTCTGGCCATTGATTAACTAACTTTTTTTTTGTTGTTGTTGTTGTTGTTAACAAATATCGAATTTATATTTTATTTATATTTTTCACATGCCCAAAATCCTTATTACTCATATATATGACTTCAGAAAATGCACCTTCCACAAACAATCCTACAGTTAAAACCAACAATGTTATTTATTTATTTTTACTATATTAATTTATTCTTGTTACATCTCAATGGTTATCCCATCCCTTGTATCCTCTCATTCTTCCCTTCCTCCCATTTTCCCCTTATTCCCCTCCCCTATGGCCAAGATCAAAAATTCAAGCGACACCACATGCTGGCGAGGATGTGGGGAGAGAGGAACACTCCTTCATTGCTGGTGGGAATGCAAACTAGTACAACCACTTTGGAAATCTATCTGGTGCTATCTCAGAAAAATGGGAATAGGGCTTCCTCAAGACCCAGCTATTCTACTCCTTGGAATATACCCAGAAGATGTTCCAGCACACAACAAGAACATTTGCTCAACCATGTTCATAGCAGCCTTATTCATAATAGCCAGAACATGGAAACAGCCTAAGTGTCCATCAGTAGAAGAATGGATAAAGAAACTGTGGTACATATACACTATGGAATACTATTCAGCTATTAAAAACAAGGAATTCCAGAAATTTGTGGATAAATGGATTGAGCTAGAAATGATCATAATGAGTGAGTTAACCCAGAAGCAGAAAGACTCAAATGGTATATACTCACTTAATCTGCATATTAGCCCAAGGGGCATGTCCAACGAAAGCCTTCACTTACCAGGAAACTGAGACAGAGGGAAGGACATTCTAGTGGGACTCTAGATGAAAGAAGCATGGGAGAATGGCAAAGTAGAAGGATCCAGAGGGTCCTAGAAGCCTACAAGTAGAACATTATGATAGGCAGATTTGGGCACAGGGCTCCCGCTCAAACTAAGGCACCAGCCAAGGACAATACAGGTGGTAAACCTTAAACCCCTACCCAGATCTACACAATGGACAGAACACTCTCCACGGTACAGTGGAGAGTGGGATATTACTTTCTCACATACTCTGGTGCCTCAACTTTGACCATGTTCCCTGGATGGGGAGACCTGGTGGCACTCAGAGGAAGGACAGCAGGTTACCAAGAAGAGACTTGATACCTTATGAGCATATACAGGGGAAGGTAATCCCCCTCAGATTAACTAAATTTAACCAAGCTCAGTCTTTAATAACAAGATTGTTCCTGCACCTCACAGATGTGTCACTCTGGAGGACTGACCCTGTACCTCTCCCGCTGCAGGACTTAGCGGAGGAGGCCCTGCACCTCACCTGGGGAGCATAGTAGAGCTGACCTTGGTGGTGGAGATGCAGGTGAACAGGCCCCAAGGTTGTGATTTAGAAGAGCAAGTACTGCCCCTTTGTCTGACTTTGGTGGTGAGGGCATGGGAGAGATGCCCCACTTGCACCTGTCACCTGTAGCAAGTGGGTGAGCTGGCCACAAGGACATTAAAGAATGAAATCGGGCACCACCCATCACCAGCTGCCCCACACAGGAGAATGGACTGCACACCTTGTCTGGCAAACATAGTAGAGCTTGACATGGTGGATGGGTGCAGGAGAGCTGGCCTTACCATTGCTGGGGAAGGCAGGAGGGCTGGTCCTGATGGCACAAGCATGAAAGACCTGGTTGGCTGAGCAGCTCAGCTTCCACCCAGGCCAAGATTCAAAGCTTTAAGTAGGCATACATCATGGTCCAGCCATTCTATGAACTGCTGGATCATGTAAAAGGACATTCATGCTGATCCAAGCATGAGTTCTGTATGGCAGAGGGCAGCACCTGGGTGTCTGAGAGGAGTCCTGTGGAGGATCTAGTGTTGATAGTGTGGCAGAAGCCGCAGTGCTCAAACCAGACAAAAGACTCATTCCATTCAACATTTACAACTAAAGCAGTGTAGACAGGAGGGTTTGCATGTGGAACGTCATCACACTGCAGCTTCCATGGCAAGATTTCTGTTTTCTTTGAGGAAAAGTTGTAGATGGGAAGGGGAGAAATGAGGGGATGAGCAGATAAGTGGGACCAGTGTGTATGATGTGCAATTTACAATATATATATATATACCAAATCCATACAATGGGAAAATGATAGCATCTTCAACAAATGGTGCTCCTCTAACTGGATGGCTACATGTAGAAAAATAAAAATAGATCCATATCTACCACCCTGCACAAAACTGAAGTGCAAATGAATTAAAGATCTAGACATGAAACCAGACACACTAAATTTGTTAGGACAAATAGTGGGGAAGAGCCCTGAGCTTATATGCACAGGGGACAACTTCCTGAGTAGAACCACAACAGCTCAGGCCCTAAGATCAACCATCAATAAATGGGACCGTATGAAACTGAAAAGCTTCTGTAAGGTGAAGGACACTGTCATAGAACAAAATGACAGCCTACAGACTGGGAAAAGATATTCACCAAACCTACATCAGACAAAGGGCTAATGTCCAAAATATATAAAGAACTGAAGAAAGTAAACACCACCAAACCAAATAATCCAATTAAAAAATAGGGTAAGAGCTAAACAGAGAATTCTCTATAGAAGAATATCGAATGTCCAAGAAATACTTAAAGAAATGCGCAACATCCTTAGTCATCAGGGAAATGCAAAGCAAAACAAGTCTGAGATTCCATCTTACACCTATCCAAATGGCTAGGACCAAAAACTCAGGTGACAGCACATGCTGGCAAGGATATGGAGAAAGAGGAACCTTTCTCCATTGCTAGTGGGAGTGCAAACTTGTACAGCCACTTTGGAAATTAATCTGGTGCTTTATCAGGAAAATAGCTATAACTCTACCTCAAGACCCAGCCATACCTCTCTTGGGAATATACCCAAATGATGTTCCACCATACAACAAGAACATTTGCTCAACAATGGTCATAGCAGCTCTATTTGTAATAGCCAGAATCTGGAAACAACCTAGATGCCCCTCAACTGAAGAATGGATAAAGAAACTGTTGTACATCTACACAATGGAATTCTATTCAGCTATTAAAAAAACAAGGAGAACTTGAAATTTGCAGGTAAATGGATGGAACTGGAGAAGAGCATCCTGATTGAGGTAACCCAGACACAGAAAGACATTCATGGTATATACTCACTCATAAGTGGATATTAGCCACATCATACAGGATAACTACACCACAAAACAGAGTCAGAAACATCAACCAGCTTCCATGTGTGATATGGACCTAGACCACTGCTTGGAAGTAGCAGCACAGTCTCCTTATGGGTCACATGTCTGAAGAGTATGGACTACTTCAGGCATGCACTCTGGCCACCAAACTTAGATCACTTCCCCCTGACAAGACAGCCATGCCAGGCTACAGAGGAAGAAGTTGCAGCTAATACAAATGAGACTTGATAGGCTGAGGTGAGATACTAGGGGAAGAGGGCTCTACTGTCTGAGTACTAAGAGGAGGAGGGGGATGGGGAGGGAATGACGGAGGGGGCCATAGTCAGGATGTGAAGAACTTGAACTGCAGAACAAGCAGGTGACTTATATTGCTAATCTCACCGTGTGGGACTGGCTCTGAGACTGGCTGAAAAGTGAATGTCTAGGCATAGACAATGCTTTTTGTTGACTAAAGAGCCTCTATGAATTCCTATTAGATGCTATTCTTCATATGGCTTGAATGAACATTTACAGATGTCTTCTTTTTTTGCTCATACAAAGAGAAGAATTCCAGCCTTAATTGTTCCAATGCACCATGCACACCTTTCATACACTTATAATTTTAGGGCTGTATAACGCTTGTGAGAAATTATATGCTTTCAGGACAAAAGAATGAGACACTGACATTGGATCAGACCTAACAGGATGCATTCCTCGCAGCATACTGGACATTGACATCCTGCTTGGAGAAAGTGGTTGAAAAGAAAGAAAGGGGGAAAATAGATATGTACAGGAAAGATAGAACAAAGGTAGATTAGTGAATCTACTCCTCAGCTTAATGCCTCAATTGCCACTCACAAGAGAGTTTTAATTCACTGAGATAGGATTTTGTATATAGATGCAAAATAAGTTCTAGATACAGTGGTCTAGAATTCAAATGTAAGATTATTCTTCACACACAATATATATTGTATATATATTGTATATGTATATTATATATACACGCATATATGAGTTATTGCACCCATATAATTCAATTGTAATACAAGGTTTACTTTCAATGCTTTGAAAGTGCCATCAAGCTCTTTAGGAGAAGTAAGTTATACAAATTAAATGTTAGTAGATTAAATCATGGTCATGTCAGTTGCTAGTCTACTTTTATCACAAAAATATACATCTTAAGCGTAGCAGATAGATATGACTCTATAGAAAGACAAAGTCTTCAAAAAACCTCAGAAACATGCAGAACATGACATTTAAAACTGTTTTTATTACTTTAAAGATTCACTGACAATGAGACAAATTAACTCCTGAAAACAGTCAAGCTACCTCAATGAAGATGATGAGCATCAAAGAACCTTCTTGTGGAGATGGCTTCAAATGTGGCAAACAAGCCACTGGGGAAAAGGCCCTCATTTCTCCCACAGACAGAATTCAGCCTAAAAGTAGGGCAAGCTTGGATGCAGGCAGAGTCGATGGCTAAACTCTGCCAAGACAGGTTAAGCAAGTCCTCAATAGTTCCTGCCTCACAAATATGTCTGTCAGCTATATTGGCCAAGAAGGCTGAAGAAGATGCTCCAACTTTAGAGAGTTTGGGGTGACTATTCAGGTAGAAAACTGTCTCTGTCTTCTGCTCATTTGGAAAGCTACTAACCTGCACTCGCAGCACACTCATGTAATCAAGTTTACTCCTCAAGTCTGTGAGGGAGTTGAAGTCCAGGTAGCTTAGTTTTACAATGAAGCTTAGTTGTTCAGGGGTTAAGATGTTTTTAGTCTTGATAGGTGTTCTAAGTTGATAATGACAATATGTGATGGAGATTGATTTACATTCAGAATTTTAGACACACCAAGATAGGAAACATGTGTTCTTCAAGGCTGTCAAATACAAATAGTCAAAACACTTAGAATGTAACATTTATATAATTCCTTCTTGTTTCACGGTTCTTCTTGTCATAGGTAATCTCTTATATATAGTGTAATAATATAAATGTATAGGTAAAAAATATAATAATTTAAAAACTAGGAGACATTGGAGATAAAAGATGCCATCTGAAGGTAAATTCCTCTCTAGGGGGTTCTCAACAGAGTGTGGGGCTGTCAGGAATTTTGTACCACAAAACTAATGTCTCAGCTTATGTTTTTCTGGCAAGCACTGGTACCTACGACCCATAATCATGGTAACCAGCTGGCTTTAACCAGGTCAAGTGTATTGGACAGACATGACCTGATTCTTTCCTAGGGTCCAAGAGATTGCACAAGTCTTTTGGCAAGCTGGGCAGTGGCAACCATGGGCCATATTCATGGTAAGCATCTGGCCTTGACCAGGGCAAATGTATTGGTTAGATATGCCATGAGTCTTTTCCAGAGTCCCAGCATTCTCATAAGGACTCCAAGGCTGTGCTTCTGGATTTGTTCTGAAAAAAGTTGAATGGCCAAGTAATGTACAGCAGGGCCAGGGCCAGGTCAGACATCAGGCCACATTTCAAGGATGTGAAGGCCCTCTGTTCAGTTTCAGTCCATCCCAAAGGCTGTGTACCCTGGGTGCTGGTGTAGAGGTTCTTGACTATATGAGTAAATGTCCTTAACCATGGCCATCCATAGTCAACTGCCTCCAGGTCAATGTGAAAGTGGGGATTTGTAGGATGGTTGAAATACACTTATGGCAATCATTCACTCTCCTTCCTCTAGGTTGTAGCCAAGGAATGTGACCCTAAGGACACATAACTGAGGCATCTTGGCTGAGACTTTGTACTCCAGGGCTTTAAGGGTAACTAAGAGCTTCTTTTGAACTTTTACATTCCTTCTCAGCAGTTCGAGATATGAGCAGGCAATCTTCACACTGAAGCCTAGTGCTCTCTGAATCTTTCTGTTTAAACGCCAGCAGATCTGCACTCAGGTCCCATCAAACAATTCTGGTGAGTTCTTTATCCTCCTTCTCCTGCTCTCTTCCCACATTTAGTTCTAGAGCACTGTTGGAACACAGTCCATAGGAATGGACTCCCATGAGGAAAATTCCTAGTCCTTGTGAGAATACTCTAAGAAAACAAGAGACTCTTGAACTAATTTTTCAATACTCAGAAATGTTCTTGGAACATGTTTTTATGCTTCTCCAAGGCAAGGGAAGAGAAGTAAATTTACATCAGACTACTCACTATTGCTTGCTATTAATATTCAATTAAACATCTAAACTATCCTTTATACTGCTCTATGAAAAAACATGATTTTGCTACATGTGGCTTGTACTTGTGTTTGTGTTCAGTCTGAAATCATGAGAATTTTACATGTGGAACTTTTACCCCAGAGTATAAAGTGTTTGAGGTTCTGAATAAAGTTTGATGTTGCATCATTTGCTTTAGTTTATTTTAGTTAGCTTCGTTTATAGGCTTCATGCCCCACCTCCTCTAGAGCAGGAACACAGCCCAATTTGATAAACTAGATAGGTTTTCTCTGGTGTATGCTTTTGATATCTTAGTGTTTACATTTCTCCACTTATGCAGATGTGTCTTTGAGACCTGGGATTTGGAGACCATAAAAAATGAGGCCGACTACAGTTTAATCCTCCAGACCACTTTTAAAAAAGAAAGTCAGAACATATCACATTTAAACAATGGGTCAAGACATAGTCAAGTTTAAGTTTTACTTATTTTTGACTAATAAAAAGAAGTTGGCTCTAATTGTAATATCAGGTTAGTCTGTTCCATCATTTGGCCATCTTAGAGATCCCACTAACAATAGAGCTCATTCTTGAAAGGCACATTTGGTAGAGGAGTCACCACACACTCATGTTTCCTTCCATTCTATCTGTCTGATTGCCCTATGTCTGTTTCTCTGGTGGGCTCATAGGCTTTGACAAAATAGCATGCCATGCTCCCAAAGGAATTTTCTCCAGTTCTTGCTCTTTCCTACTATTTCCATCTTTTTTCTTCCCTTCCTTCTTCTTTCCCCTAATTTAAACAATATTTCTTGTATAGTCTTCCTCATGTTACACACATTTCTTGTTTATATTATGTTATATTCAGTGACAATATCCAAATTTATACCTATGATATTTATAGATTATTTTCCTGAGCTTTAGATTTATACTTTTCTGTTATTACTCAATTGGTCCATATGAATAATTCTAAGTCAAACATAGTATTATCCATCTAACACAATAATAGTTGATAGTTTTTCAAAAATTGGTTTTGTGTCAGGATTCCCAAACATTTAAGAATGAATAATCTAGAGATATTCTTGAACTACAGTGTTGGCAACAACCTTAACATCTCTGTTTGTTTGTTTTTTTCACATCTCCTACTACAGATTGACTTATACTCTATATTCTTTCATTAACCAGTTATCCCTCTTTTGTCCAAAATATTGTTAGTATCCAGTGGCTTAATACACTGCATCTTAGTTAGGGTTATTGTGAAGAGACACCATGACCAAAACTAACTTGAAGAGGACAGGGTTTATTTGACTTGCTCTTCCATATCACTGCTCATCATCAAAGGAAGTGTCATGACTGAAACTCGAGGAAAGACAAGGATGTTGAAGATTAAGTGGAGGCCATCGAGGAAGGCAGCTTTTTGGCTTTCACTACATGACTTGTTAATGTGTATTTTTTTTATACAACCTGTACTATCCACCCTAAGGTGACACTCTCCACAGTGGAATCAGCTACTTACTTCTATCATTACTTGAGAAACTGCCCCACTGACACCAACAGATGCCAGACTGACAAACCCTCCCTTCTTCAATTTCCACTTCTCAGATTGTTTAACTTCTATCAACTGGACAAAAATATAAACCAACCAGCCAACCAACCAACAACAAACAAACAGTAACAATTAAACAAAAACCAAACAACCCCCCCCCATAAAAAAACCAACAGCAAAACTAAAAACTCTGACCAGACCAGCATGAATTGAGATGAAGAAAAGAGTCAAAAAGCCCTAAAGCATTGGAACTAGCCTCTCAAATATTCTTAAAAGTATTTTATGACCATCATGTGCTGGAAGTTACCTAAGCAAGCTCTAGCTATAGTTGTAAAACACAAACAAACAACAAATCCCACCCAAAACACCTTTCAGATTGCCTAATAATTTTCATAGTTAATTAAAAGTGAAATTTGTCCTCCAGTTCTCTATAATGATTAACTGTAATCTCCTAATGTGTAATTTCTTTCAATCACATAAGGATAACATGTGATAAGACTTTTCTAGAACTAACAAAATCTTGCTTTATCATGCAGAGTTCAATTTATTTTATGTAACACCTGCTGTTTTCCAGTAAATACATGGAAGGGAGTATTGAGTGACTAGCAACCTACTGATTCTGCTTTTCTTAATGCTTCATCAGCAATGATTTTTCTTTATCTGTTGATCTTTTAAAAAAGGTGGATTCAAGCATTATCAAGGTTCTCCCTTGCTTCTTCAGAATGTGTGTACAATTATATCTTCACAGTCTGTGCATGGTGGTGCATGACTCTAATTCCAGCAGTCTGGAGGCAGAAGAACGTATATCTCTCTGAATTTGGGATGAGCCTGGTCTATTTGGTTAGTTCCTGGCCAACCAAGGCTTCATAAGGAGTCCTTGTCTTAATACTTTTTCCTCTCAGTAAAGTTGTTGTTTTAATGTTTTTCTTGAGATTCAGAGAAAACATAAGAAGGGTACTTACATTTACTTTCTCTATAAACAACCATGTTTCCTTCCATCACTAAAATCCTCTGATGTCCATTAGTAAAATGAATCTTCTTCATTGCTTCTTATTACCCTTGTTTTAGAGAATGAATTTCTCTCTCCTCTCTCTCCTTATCCTACTCCCTTTTATTCTTCCTCTTCCTCAATCTCTTCTCTCTGTGTCTTTTCCTTTTTTCCCTGTTCTGCTTTATTTCTGTCTTCTCTTCTCCTTCTCAATCTTATAAAATGCAGCCTAGGTGTGTAAGCGAACACAATAAATAACAAGATAAATTTTCCTTCAGTGTGCTTACAAACGTGTTATGATACTCCTAACCAGAGAGTCAAGATGGAATACATAATGGCAGGGCTGTTTAGAGAGTGTGTGGTAGTTATTGTGGATAATAGATGGGAGGTGAGAAGAAACAGTGACTCACTTCTATTTCCTCTTTGCTTTCAGCAATATTCTCTATGAATAGTTTCTCCCTTAATCAGTTTTGTGACCTCAGCAATTTTTAGCACGCTTCTAAAGATAAATTGAGATTTTCTTTTTCAATACCAATGACACCTACCTCTACTGAAATAAGTGTATGTGTGTGCGGTGTGTGTGTGTGTGTGTGTGTGTGTGTGTGTGTGTGTGTGTGTGTGCATGTGTGGGTTTGTATGTGTTTCCTCAGCCCAGCCTTTCTCTCTCCAGCACTCAACAGTCAGGGTGCTTTAACTTGACCTGCCTGGCAGGGAACAGGCAATGTATGTGGGACTCATTAGGCATCTTTGATTGTGGTCTACACCCCACAGAGTGTCTACCAGCAGAATCTAATGTAACTGGTTGTGTACCTGATAGATGTCTGTAAAGAAATAGGTCAGACATGTTGTACATGATTGTAATCCCAGTACAGGCAAGAGCATCAATGCACATTGAGGTTACCTGGGACTGTAGTTGTAGGATATCCTAAACTACATGGAGAGTGATTGTCTCACTCAAATCATCCACACACCAAATTAAACCTTGTCTGTTGACAGGCAAATTAGTCAACACTATATTTTCAGATTTTATCTAAGTGAATTTCTTGGGAACAGAATTTTCTTTAAATAAACAACAGAATGGAAGCACACTAGTGCTAAGATAAGATTGGAATTGTGAGTATTCTCTCACCACTTTAACTTCAGGTAGAGAATTCTCTGGGAGATCCAGCAGAGAGATTTGGCTTGATCAGACTTTGACAAGATCAGGTATGTCTTGAGATTGTTTGCTTTACATTTTTAGGTCATTTATTACTTAGACTTAAAATCCATTCTGATGTTAGAGTCTTTGGTTGGAAATTTAAATTTTGACAAATGTCATAGGAGACCTTGTAATTCTAAGCAAATCTCATTTCAGAGCCCTATATGCTGGTGCTACTAATTTCAAATAGCCACACAGTAGTTGAGTATCAGAAGCTTCATTCAGTGAGAGCAGGTTATGCAAACTCTGTACCATATACAAAGTGCACACCTCAAAGGGTTTCTCATTTTTGAAAAAAATGAATGCATGAGGTAATACAAGTACAATATTTTCCATATTATATGCATAGACTCCGTTCCCAAATTGTTGGTATGAAGTCTGGGGTGGCTAGCTAGGTAACATTGAAAAATTTGGTTGACATCTTGTAGCCCTATTTTCTCATCTATGTGTTTAGAACTGTGGAAATCCATCCCACATGCAATTACAGGAAAATATACTTAACATTTTACTCTGTATTTCTTCATATTTAACAAGGCAATTTCAAAAATACAGCATCATAATATTTTGTGAAATTTAGCTTATACAACCTATGTATTTTGTTTTTACGGAGTAGATATTTATACACTTATGATAGTTAAATGGTTCTTGGCACATATTGACCTCTCAGCTATTCTTATTCACTATTGTATGATAATTGATACACAGAATAATTTCCATGCTTTTACTTCCAGGTGAATAATTATGGATAATATGAATGGATATTTGCTTAACTTTAAAGGATATAATTTTTTGAAGTCCTATGTGGACATTGAGAAGTTAGAAAAGATGGAAGATTTTGAGATTAGAGATGACGATGTCTTCATTGTCACATATCCAAAATCTGGTAAGCACCAGAGTGGTCACTAATGTCTCCTTTGCTTTAGTGTTATGTGTCCAACTTGCTCCTCTCCACTCACCAAGAGCAACAAACCCTCTTTTGCACAACAATCAATGACCAGACAAAATGTATCTGTAGGAGAGAAGGCCACCATCCGTGCATGTACTATGCACGCTGATGGTAAGGAGAAGTGTTATGGTATTGAGATGTGCAATCTAGAGCCAGGAGCAGACACTAGGTCAGCACTGACCTGTCAATGTGGTAGACAAGAATGACAGTATGAAATAGTTTCTTCCTAATCCAAATGCATCATGATTTGGGATGAATTTTCTACCATATATCATTTACTTTAAAAGATTTCCACAGGAACTACAGTCCACTTCACACATACATACATACACACACACACACACACACACACACACACACACACACACACACATTTTCTTGTGGATTGAAATCCAGAGGTACATACTAATGGTGAAGAGGTGGTGTCATGCTGCAGAGTGGAAAAATCTAATATGAAGGTTACTTCTGAGTTAGCAGGGGCCACACTTGGATGTCTTTGTTCTTGTTTTTAATGTAGTTGAAGGTGATTCCTTAAATTTATTAATTCTATAAAACTATTAATCTGTACATTGTAATTTGTAAGATTTTCAAATAAGATAAAATCTTAAAATTTTGCATAATTAAAAAATTAGTTCATATTTGGATGTTCCTGAATCCTACAGACTGTGGAATTGTACACTGTTTTGCCATAGAAGTCTTGAAAGCTCAGAGGATGGCCCAGTGAGCATAGTGAATGAATGTCTTGGCCTTGCAAGCATAAAGTCCTGAGTGGGAGTCACTTAAACACCTGTAGGCCAGATGTGGTTATGTGTTTCTCTAATTGTGTGCTTCCTATGGTGAGATCCTAGGCAGAGACATGATTCCCAGAATGTCACTAGCCATTTGGAATGCAGACTCAAAAACAACCAAAACACCTTATCCCAAACAAGTCTGAAAGCCATTGTACTCACACACATGCACGCATTAACATATGGGAATGTATAAATTCTCTGACACACTATGCATAACACACACACACACACACACACACACACACACACACACACATACACAAGCAAAGACAACACACCCACGTACACACACACACCAAGTCAAGAAAAACTGAGCAATAAGAATCCAAACAAATAAACCAAAAAGGTAGTAAAAATGTAATGCTACTAACTCCGATGTGAGTTTTAGCACAATGTCTGCATGTGGGTTATAATATAGCCGTACCCATTAACATCTACAAATAGTGTCTGTCAATTAGAATTTTAAAAATTTCCCATGGCACTTAGAGTACAGAGAATCTATATTAATAATTTAAATGATCATTACAATGAAATCAGAATAAAAGAACTCTAAAATCAAAAAAGGAACTCAGAGAATTTCATTTCTATTCATACACCCAAGTAGAGATAAAATCAAATAAAAACAACACTTGCTCATTAGCACACAGGGAATATTTTTTAAAAGCACCAACTGCTTTAAGATAGAATGTATTACCACAGATACTAATTGCTCAAACCTACATCAGAATTGTTGTATATATTTTTACAGGTACCACCTGGGCTCAGCAGATCCTCAGCTCCATTTACTTTGAGGGTCACCGGAACTGCACTGAAAACACCCTAACAATTGAAAGAGCACCATTCTTTGAGTACAAAAATTCTAAATTAGACTATGTGAAAATGCCATCACCTCGCATCTTCTCTTCCCACCTTCCATATTACTTAGTACCAAAAGGTCTGAAGAACAAGAAGGCTAAAGTACGTCATAGAGATTTGGCTTCCTATAGAGACAAAATGCTTTGCTCTGTGAATAATATTATTACTTCAGTGTTTGTGCTATGATATTACATGCAAACATTTTTTAGTTAGTACCTGCATTCTTCCACCAGCTTTCTGAGAGTCTACACCTATGAATTGTACTACAGAACCCAAGTGTGAGAGTATTCTACTTACAGAAGTGGCACTGAAGTCCTGAAAAGTGGGGATAATCAGTTATTCTGAAACCAGAAAAAGTATGAATACTTATTTTTCCTCCCGTAACTTGACATGGCAGACTTAAGTGTTGTCAATGTGGCAGTTATTGGATTGTGTGGCACAATGGTCTTCATTTGCATTTCTGAACTCAATAACGATGTTGGTGGCTACTAGTAATTAATATTCAGTCTTATATTTATTCATTAATCAATAATTTCCACAAATAACCACACACTGAGACTATGATTCATTCAGAATTAGGCATAGAAGTGAATATAATAATTACTCTGTTATCACACTCTCAGTTGAGTTTCTTCCCATCCAATGTTCCAGGTAGTCACATGAGTGTCTTCTCTGGAATCCAACCATTCTCTTCTCCTTTACCTCCTTCTGTGCCATCTTTGGGAACCTCCACCCTCATAAAGACAAAACTCCACCCCTTCTTTTCTGCCAAAACCCATGCTTCAGCATATTTTATGAACCAATCTACTTTAAATTAGGTGGAGCAAGGTTTACACAACAAGGGCAGGTATAGCCAAGAATGTCCTTATCTGAGCAGGGACCAGATCTTGTGGTTCAGTAATTGTCATTTAAGATGCATAGCACCTTTCATCCCAATACTTGGATGGCAGAGGCAGGCCGACCTCTGTGACTTGCAAGCCAGCCTGGTCTACAGAAGTAATCCAGGACAGCCAAGGCGACATAGAGAAACGCTGTCTTGAAAACAAAGCAAAACAAAACAGGGGAAAAAAACCATAAAAAATAAAGACCAACCCCCGACAAACAAGACTAAACATGTTTGTTATTTACTAACCATGATCAGCCATGATTCTGTGAAAGGTCTATAAAACAAGTCTTGTTTTTCATTAGTTTAACTCATAGAGGAGAGGAATGAGGGGAAAATGGGAGGTAGGGAAGAATGGGAGGATACAAGGGATGGGATAACCATTGAGATGTAACAAGAATAAATTAATAAAGAAAAAAAAGAGAAAAAAATAACGTTGGATTAATTTTCCTACTGATTTGAATCCTGTCACTTCTCTATTCTAACGTATTTAGTATTGTGGCCTTTTCTATGGGTTATAACCTCGCGGTTTAATTTTATTAATATCGTTCTCAACTTTAGTATCATCAAACACAGGCTTTTTATAGCAAAAATGTATTTTTCCTATTTTTATTATATCTTCATTATTAAAACAATTTTAATTAAATATATTTTAACAGTATGCTTTCCTTACCCCAAGTCCTTCCAGATCCCTTCTCCATCAACACCCACTCAACATTACAAATAATATAATTTCTAGAAAGTTGACTTGTGCTTTTGTGCATGTGTGAAACTCCATGTAAATGAAAATGTTCATTGACTGTTTATAGCAGAAAAATAAGTTGATAACTAACTACATTTTCATAAATATTACCTTAGAGAAATATGTATAATGAACTATTGTAACAGTTCTGGACTTTTCAGCATAACTATGAATTTCTAATGAAACGTGGTGGTTTTTTCTACAGATTGTTTATCTTTACAGAAATCCCAAAGACATTTTGATCTCCTTTTTTCATTTTTCAAAGTTGATAAGTATCATAGAAGCAACATATACCATAGAATGTTATCTGGACAATTTTCTGGATGGAAAAGGTAACAACGTTGATCCCTCTCACTTGTTTACAAAGTACACATGATATTTAAACCGTCTAAATTTAGGAAAGACATAACCAAGAGATGGAGGGGACAGTGGGAAGGTTATAAAGAGCTATGATTTTGAAACAATGTAACCTGAAAAACAAAACCAACAGTTTTTCTGCCAGTGTTAGGACCATTTGAAGGTTGTCAAATTTGCAACACTGTATTATTAAGGTATTTTGGCAAGACCATAAGATATTTAAAAATACTTTATCCATTTTTCCCTAGATAATGGCATAGGAAATGTCATAAAGCTAAAGTTGAGAGTGAAGTTGAGCTCGCATGGCACACATTTGTGAGGAAATTGATGAATTTTTTCATGCCATTATTGAGGAGAATTGATGAATGAAAAAGCCATATGGAGTGTGGAATCAGAATCTCACACATTTCTATTGTTATATTCAAGTTTTGTCTCACTGTGGCAAGGAAATACTGCTGCCCAGAGATCTTATAGACTAGGAGAAATGGAGACATATGCCTTCAGGTAGAGGAGAAATAAGAAGTTCCCTTAAAGGAATCTTTAAAGTCAGACTCTTGGACATCTTTATTGAAAGGGTTTGAGATTGATTTATCTTATGAGTATTTTGCCTGCATGTATGTCTGTGCACACACGTGTTCAGGGGATTCAGTGGTCAGAAGAGGGCATCAGATTCCCTGGCATTGGAGTTATAGCTGGTTTGTGAGCCACCATGTGAGTGCAGAGAACAACACTCAGATCTTGTGCAAGAGCAGCCAGCTCCTTAGTCACTGAGTGGTGTCTCCAGCTCCTGATCCTTGACTTTCTCAGTGTCTTCATTCTGTGTCCCTAAACAGGTAAGTTGGTCTGAGCCTTGTGTAGTTGGTTAAAAAACAACTCTTCTGGAATAATCATGTGATGATTCAATAGGAGAGGCTTCAGTTTCATTTCTGAATAGTGTGAACCAGAAAAGAAAGACTTGACTTTGCTTCTCAGTAGTATGATGCATTGACTTGTCACTGAGGAATTTTTCCTTTAGTTATTGGAAGCCGTTGGTTTGATCACATTAGAGGCTGGTATGAACACAGACATGACTTCAATATAATGTTCCTGAGCTATGAAGAAATGAAGAAGGTAAGACATGAATGTTCCCATCTCTGAATTTAAACTACACACTCCCAGGTCCCCTCATTCCTCACTGCCCCTTGTGCATTTTGTGGGAGCGGGTTTCTGGCTTTCAACCCCTCCCTTACTAACTTGAATGCCTTGGGGATCTTTCTCCCTGAAGATGTCTCTAGTGATTCCTTCAGAGTACTCACCTGTGTCAATCAGGACTATCATGTCTCATGGTTGGCAGTAGTGCGTACTTCTATTACAATGTCAGTAATTTCCCAATCCATGACTATTTCAGGACCTCAGAAGTTCAGTGCTTAAAATCTGCAATTTTCTGGAGAAAGAACTGAGTGAGGAAGTTCTGGATACTGTTGTGAGACAAGCTACATTTCAGAGCATGAAATCTGACCCACGAGCAAATTATGAACAGGTTATGAATTATTCCCATCAGAGGAATGAAAATGGAGGCACTTTCATGCGCAAAGGTTAGACTCAATGGTCTTTTATAATCAGAGTACCGAGAGTCTCTAGACAGTCCGATTACTGAATGTCTCTAGACAGATTATTGAGAGTCTCTAGACAGATTACTGAGAGTCTCTAGACAGATTACTGAGAGTCTCTAGAAAGATTACTGAGAGTCTCTAGACAGATTACTGAGAGTCTCTAGACAGATTACTGTGAGTCTCTAGACAGAGTACTGAGAATCTCTCGACAGATTACTGAGAGTCTATAGAATCTGTGTCCTCAGAGCAATAACACTGGAAATCCAATTTGTTTCTCCAGGAGCTAAAGACACTGGGGACTCAGAAAACATAAAAAATAGTGGAGAAAAAAAAAACTAAGAGTTTCACCTAAAATTTAATACTATTTTAGTAACTAAATATAGCTTTAGTTATTTAATAAGTATGGATTTCCTTCTGTATAGTTCATATGACTCAACTATTTTATAGTATATTGGTAGTATCAAACTAGGCAATGGATATTTTAGAAGAGGCAATTGTAAATTATGCTATTTTATTTTATTTTGAAAGAAAGGCATCCTACTTGGTCCAGGCTGGCATCACAGACACTATGAAGCTCAGGCTGGCCTCGACCTTGGTTTCCTCCTACCTCTTGCTGGGAAATGTTGGGATTAGACTTGAAGCAATTTTCACAGTTTTATTGTTTTTCTTTACGTTATCTTTTTAAAACCCATACTGTATAAACTGTATATTTGAAATTCAGGAGGCTAAATTGCTCTTTCTTTAGGTGTTATTTTTTCTTTATCACTACATAAAATTCACATAACTTCACACGATAATTATACAGGTTTATTAACCCTATCAACTGAAATAAAATTATATATCAACATTTTATGTTTGATTTCCATTTTTAAGACACGGTCTTATTCAAGAGTCTCAGGCTGGGTTTGAACTTGCTTTATGTAACTGAGGATGCCCTTCCACTTAGTCCTGCCTCTCCCTCCCAAGTCTTGAGAATACAAGTAAGATCAACCATATCCAGTCACTATGTCCTTACTATGTGTCAGAAGTTGTTAAGAAAGAATGACTCCCCCTAAGTCTTTATTCTCCAAACTCAGGTTTTTAATTCAGTAAATGATTTCATGCAGCATTTTGTAGCATAACTAGACATGTATTTTGATTACTTAAAGTAATTCATTACTTAACTTTATGGGGATGGACACTCTCTTTGTACATAATTTTTAAGTGTTTTATTGCAATTTCTCTAGATTTTGGTAATGTATGAGAATGTGCTTTTTTTCTCTTCTCCCATTTAGCTTCCCTTTACTTCTTATTCTCTATCTAGACCACTGCTCATCAATTCTCATACCAATATGTGTTTTCTGTCCATTGCAAATGTAAGGAATGCTGTTTGTGCAATCACATGTGATAGCAGGAAATATCATGCTATTGTTTCCATTTTAAAGGGTTGGTGATGTTGATTCCAAAAATTTATTCTATAGAATCACTGTAGTAGCAACTATGGTGCTCTCTCTGACTTTGATGTGTTAGTGTGTTAATTATGGTATTGCATACATTTCTTTCAGTGCTCATCCTTCTTTAAAGTAGAGTAAGGTACCAAACTCAGCAGAAAACTCAGTTATTTTGCATGGGTGGCAGAAGATACTGAACTTGATTAGAGTGACCGTTGCTTTGGTAGGTCCACTAACTTACACTGTGCTGTCCCTGTGCTTATCACATTAGGTACCATCGGAGACTGGAAGCATTATTTGACTGTGGAGCAGAGTGAAAGATTTGACATGATATTCAAGAGGAACATGAAAAATTTTCCCTTGAAGTTTATCTGGGATATAAATGAAGACCAGAATTCTATCTAATATTTGCAAAAATAAACATAAAAATCCATTCATCAGAAGCCATACTGTAATCACAATAGTGATACGTTACTATATTTTAATCATTACATATCAAGCTATATAAAGGTACAAAATGAGTAAACTATGCATTAATTAAACACAATGAGACTAATAAGCTATTTCAAATCATAACATTAAATTAGTTTGATTCTGACTTAGCATGGGCACTATGCACTAATGACATAAATCATGATCCTTTTTGGTGGAGAAAATACTGCAAATAGTATTTTGCACTACACGTTTTATCTTCATCATCTACAATTAAGTTTCAGATCAAGAAATATTAACCATCTTCCCATTCATACAATAAAACTTTAACGTTTGCTCAGTCAAGAATGTGTGAGGAATATTAAAATTTTTAATTTCAAAAACTGTAGTCAAGCATTGAGGACAACTAGAACTGACAATTAAGATAACAGGTATAGAAGAGGAAAGATGGACTCATCCACTTAAAAAGGATAAATTTTTATTGGTGAATTTTTGTTGAATTATTTTTGTATTATTCCACAATGAATTGCTATTACTATTTTCAACATTTGTGAATAATGGACTTAAGATTTTCTTTTACTCATAATTACAATGTTATTGATACTGTGAACTACATTTTAAAATAATGATCAATAAAGTATCTGGAACTCACTTAAATGCCTCCGAGCATTTCCTCATGCATTAAGTCTATGTGTGTGTGTGTGTGTGTGTGTGTGTGTGTGTGTGTGTGTGTGTATTTATTGTAAGTTTTAATATAGTAACATTAACAGAGTCTCAGCTGAGAAAACCTGAGAACCGAGGAGCTAGGTCCTCGCTATGGGTACATGAGCATTGAGGGTAGTCCCACAATTGCTGTCTCAGCATGCAAGCATGTGTGGCTATAACTCTTAGTTTCCCAGTCCACCAGCCTGCGTGGCTAAGCTGCACTGATCTGGTAGTAGAAAGCTGGAAGGTCATGGAGAGTTGTGGCTCCCTATTCGTCAATAAAATCTTGGAAACCCTGATTCTGATATCAGGGACAGTATCAGCAGCAGCAGCAGCAGCAAGTCAGCAAATTACCTGGGTGACAAGAAGGAAGGCGGAATGTACAAGTGGAGGAACTACCTTCCTTTAGCCATACCATTCCTTACCTAAATTACTACAGAAAACTGACACAATTGGGAAGCGTCTTTCCAAACAGCCAAGGCAGGATCCTTATTCAGGGAGGCTCCCTACTCAGATACTTTGATTTATGGGAAGTTGTTGTTATAACCAACCATAGTAATACTTCTTCTTAACTCTAGGTAGTATTGGTTTTTTTTCCTCTTAGCTTCACCTTGTTGAATCTAGACATCGCCGTGTTCCATGCACACGTGTGATGAAAGTTTGAGGGGAGGGCAAAATCCAAGGGAATGTGATGCTGGAGAGGACTAGGGAAGAGGAGAAAGAAGGAGATGAGTAGGTTTGATGGGGACATAGGTAGGTGTTAAAGACTGTCTGGGAGTGTCATTGAGTGAAGGAGTTCTTTGACTCTTCTGAAAGAAAGAAAGAAAGAAAGAAAGAAAGAAAGAAAGAAAGAAAGAAAGAAAGAAAGAGAAAAGAAATTAATGAAGCTAAAGGGAACAGGACAAATTAGAAGCACATATAGTAGGAGTGGAAATAACAGCTTTAATTCACAAAATAAAAGAAGCAAGCTCAGGGCATATTAAAGAAATAATGGCGCCTTTAAAAACCATTATTAATTCATGTATGTGATGGCAAATACCTATATTTGTAGGTGATGTTCTGCTGCCTTGGATGTAAAGCTTTTCTTTTATAGACTACATCATGTTACGAAGAAATTTTTCATTTTTTCCAATAAATTTTACTTAACTACTCAACATAGAGCCCTGCTGTGCTGCGTTCAGTTGCTAATCATGACACAGCCAACTTATCATTGTCAGTGTAAACACCAAGAGTCACTGTCTTTTTCTAGTTGATTTTCTCAAATATTCTAACATAGAATATTCAAATATTTTATGCTGTTGGGAGACTTCATTTCCCCCCTTATCTGCCACTTGAAGAACATAGGAGGCCTGTGTGATGGTGCAGCCTTCAGTCCTGGCAGAGGCAGAGGCAGAGGCAGATTCAGTGGCAGAGGCAGAGAAAGAGGGCAGCCAGGGATACAGGGAAAGATCCTGTCCAAAAACCTTCTGAGGTAGTTCTGTTGTGAAGTTTGCAGTGTTTAGCATTCTCTCTTGCCATGGACCATCTCAGTTGGGTAAAAGTCCTTGGGAATAGGAGTTCTTGAAGCGTTGGTGGGCAAGGATTTGGTGGTAACAAACAGAGCCAAACCCAGAGGTAGTTTAAATCTGGTTATATTTTGCAGGCAAGCAGTCTAGATATTTATACACATTTTTGAAACAGCAGTGTTTTGTGACCATGTTTCTCATGGAGTAGAGCCAAGAGTCAATAAAGCACTCAGGCATACACGGTACAAAGAAATATTATTGTCTTTTTGAGTTATTGATTTGAATGAAACAATACGGGGTACAGAATGCTAAGTAAAGGTGTCATCATTCTTAAGTTATTGCCTTGGTATCCGTTTGTTCTCTTTGTTAAGGGTCTGTGTTCTCTCATTTTTTGCTCAGCACCTGTGCTGGAATTCAGGAACCAAGACAGTTTTTTTTTCTTAGTTCTCCTTTCTAGTATCTGAGTGACACTATTTGGAGCTTTCTGAAACACTTACTTTCTTTGTAAGCCATAGTATAAACTATTAACTAATGAATAATTCATAGCCATGTTTCTTTTAATAAGTGGCGAAGACCAGTAGACCTTGGCAGTGAACTCTTGCTTTGAACAGTCACTGGCAGCAGTCCCATGTTAGAGCATTTCATTGAAACGTCATCATGTTTGAAGGGTCCAGGTATGGGATAAGGTTAGGAGAAAGAATAAAGACAGAATATGCTATCAGAATGAGAAAAAATAAGGCTGCAATCAATTACTCCTGGCAGGAACATCAGACCCATTCTAGGAGGCTCTCCCTGGGCAGGGGCATCACTTTGGGTTATGCAGGAGCATTTGTCATACAGACACCACTGTAGGAGTCATGACGAACTCTCTCTCTCTCTCTCTCTCTCTCTCTCTCTCTCTCTCTCTCTCTCTCTCTCTCTCTCTCTCTTTCTCTCTCTTTCTGTGCCATGTGTGCTATGAGCTTAGTTCAGTGATGACTAAAGTAGAAGATAACAGCAGGTGTCTCTTCTATCAAGCTACAATTCAGCATACCCATATAAAATATGGTCTTAATTTTATTTTTATTTAGTTTTTTTTATATATTATATATATATTATATATATAGTTTAGTTTATATTTAGTTTTTTTCTCCTTTATTAATTTATTCTTGTTACATCTCAATGGTTATCCCATCCCTTGTATCCCCCCATTCTTCCCTCCCTCCCAATTTCCCCTTATTCCCCTCCCCTATGACTGTTCCTGAGGGGGATTACCTCCCCCTCTATATGATCATAGGGTATCAAGTCTCTTCTTGGTAACCTGCTGTCCTTCCTCTGATTGCCACCAGGTCTCCCCCTCCAGGGGACATGGTCAAAGGTGAGGCACCAGAGTATGTGAGAAAGTAATATCCCACTCTCCACTCTACTGTGGAGAGTGTTCTGTCCATTGGCTAGATCTGGGTAGGGGCTTAAGGTTTACCACCTGTATTGTCCTTGGCTGGTGCCTTAGTTTGAGAGGGACCCCTGTGCCCAAATCTGCCTATCATAATGTTCTACTTGTAGGCTTCTAGGACCCTCTGGGTCCTTCTACTGTGCCTTTCTCCCATGATTCTCTCATCTAGAGTCCCACTAGAATGTCCTCTCCTCTGTTGCAGTTTCCTGGTAAGTGAAGGCTTTCGTGGGACATGCCCGTTGGGATAATATGCAGATATAAGTGAGTATATACCATTTGAGTCTTTCTGCTTCTGGGTTAACTCACTCATTATGATCATTTCTAGCTCAATCCATTTATCCACAAATTTCAGGAATTCCTTGTTTTTAATAGCTGAATAGTATTCCATAGTGTATATGTACCACAGTTTCTTTATCCATTCTTCTATTGAGGGACACTTAGGCTGTTTCCATGTTCTGGCTATTATGAATAAGGCTGCTATGAACATGGTTGAGCAAATTTTCTTGCTGTGTGCTGGAGCATCTTCTGGGTATATTCCAAGGAGTAGAATAGCTGGGTCTTGAGGAAGCCCTATTCCCATTTTTCTGAGATAGCACCAGATAGATTACCAAAGTGGTTGTACTAGTTTGCATTCCCACCAGCAATGAAGGAGTGTTCCTCTCTCCCCACATCCTCGCCAGCATGTGGTGTCGCTTGAGTTTTTGATCTTAGCCATCCTGATGGGTGTAAGATGGAATCTCAGCATTGTTTTGATTTGCATTTTCCTGATGATTAAGGAGGTTGAGCATTTCTTTAAGTGTTTCTCAGCCATTTGATATTCCTCTGTTGAGAATTCTCTGTTTACTTCCATGCCCCATTTCTCGATTGGGTTATTTGGTTTGGTGGTATTTAATTTCTTGAGTTCTTTATATATTTTGGATATTAGACCTTTGTCAGATGTGGGGTTGGTGAAGATCTTTTCCCAGTCTGTAGGCTGTCGCTTTGTTCTCTTTACTGTGTCACCTGCCTTACAGAAGCTTCTCAGCCTCATGAGGTCCCATTTATTAATTGTTGACATTAATGCCTGGGCTGTTGGTGTTCTGTTCAGGAAGCTGTCTCCTGTGCCAATATGTTCCAGGCTCTTTCCCATTTTTTCTTCTAAGTGACTTAGTGTCTCTGGTTTTATGTTGAGGTCTTTAATCCACTTGGATTTGAGTTTTGTACAAGGTAACAAATATGGGTCCAGTTGCATTTTTTTACACATAGACATCCAGTTAGACCAGCACCATTTGTTGAAGATGCTATCCCTTTTCCATCGAATGGATTTGGCTTCTTTGTCAAAAATCAAATGACCATATGTGTGTGGATTCATATCTGGGACTTCGATTCGATTCCACTGACCAACCAGCCTGTTGCTGTGCCAGTACCATGCTGTTTTAATTACTATTGCTTTATAGTACAGTTTGAGATCAGGTATGGAGACTCCTCCAGAGCACCTTTTATTGTACAAGATTGTTTTAGCTATTCTGGGTTTTTTGTTTTTCCATATGAAGTTCAGAATTGAACTTTCAATGTCTTTAAAAAATTGTGTAGGTATTTTGATAGGGATTGCATTGAATCTGTAGATTGCTTTTGGTAGGATGGCCATTTTTATTATGTTAATTCTCCCTATCCATGAGCAAGGTAGATCCTTCCATCTTCGCATGTCATCTTCAATCTCTTTCTTTAGGGTTTTGAAATTTTTTTCAAACAGGTCCTTCACTTGCTTAGTAAGAGTAACTCCTAAGTACTTTATATTGCTTATGGCTAATGAGAAGGGTGTAGTTTTCCTAATTTCTTCCTCTGCAAGCTTATCATTTGTGTATAGGAAGGCTACAGACTTTTTTGAGATAATTTTGTATCCAGCCAATTTGCTGAAGGTGTTTATCAGCTGTAGGAGTTCTCTGGTGGAATTTTGAGGGTCACTTATGTAGACTATCATATCATCTGCAAATAGGGATAATTTGACTTCCTCCTTTCCCATTTGAATACCCTTGATCTCCTTATGTTGTCTTATTGCTCTGGCTAGAACTTCAAGTACTATATTGAAGAGATATGGAGAGAGTGGGCAGCCTTGCCTTGTTCCTGATTTTAGAGGAATTTCCTTAAGTATTTCACCATTTACTTTGATTTTGGCTATTGGCTTCCTATATATAACCTTTATTATGTTGAGGAAAGTGCCTTGTATTCCCGATCTCTCTAAAACTTTAAACATGAATGGGTGTTGGATTTTATCAAATGCTTTCTCTGCATCCAAAGAGATGATCATGTGGTTTTTTATTTTCAGTTTGTTTATGTGGTGGATTACATTGATGGATTTCTGTATATTAAACCATCCCTGCATGCCTAGAATGAAGCCTACTTGGTCATGATGAATGATATCTCTGATGTGCTCTTGTATTCGTTTTGCAAGTATTTTATTTAGTATTTTTCCATCGATGTTCATCAGAGAAATTGGTCTGAAATTCTCTTTCTTTGTTGAGTCTTTGTGAGGTTTAGGTATGAATGAGACTATGGCCTCATAGAATGAGTTTGGTAATGTTCCATCCCTTTCTATCTTTTGGAGTAGCTTGAAAGTATCGGTATTAGCTCGCCCTTGAAGGTCTGGAAGAATTCTGCACTGAAGCCATCTGGCCCTGGGCTTTTTTTGGTTGGGAGACTATCAATGATTACTTCAATTTCTGTTGGGGAAATGGGACTATTTAGCTTGTTTATCTGTTCTTCACTCAACTTTGGCAAGTGAAATTGATCAAGAAAATCGTCCATTTCCCTTAGATTTTCAAATTTTGTGGCATATATGCCTTCAAAGTAGGATCTTATGATTCTTTGTATTTCTTCAGTGTCTGTTGTTATGTCTCCTTTTTCATTTCTGATTTTGTTGATTTCAATACTGTCTCTCTGCCTTTTAGTTAGTTTGGCTAATGGTCTGTCTATCTTGTTGACTTTCTCAAAGAACCAACTCTTGGTTTTGTTGATTCTTTGGACTGTTTTCTTCATTTCTAATTTGTTAATTTCACCCCTGAGTTTGATTATTTCCAGACGTCTACTCCTTTTGGGTGTTTCTGCTTCTTTTTTTTCTAGGGCTTCCAGTTGTGTCGTTAAGGTGTTTATGTGCGATGCTTCCAATTTCTTTTTAAAGGCACTTAGTGCTATGAATTTTCCTCTTAGCACTGCTTTCAATGTATCCCACAAATTTGGGTATGTTGTTCCTTCATTTTCATTGAATTTCAGAAACTCCTTGATTTCTTTCTTTATTTCTTCCCTGACCCAGGTGTCATTTAGCAGAGAGTTGTTTAGTTTCCACATACGTGTAGGCTTTTTGTTATTTCTGTTGTTGTTGAATTGCAGCCTAAGCCCATGATGATCTGATAGGATACAAGGTATTATTTTAATCCTCTTGTATCTGTTGAGGCTTTCTTTGTGAACTACAATGTGATCAATTTTGGAGAAGGTTCCATGGGGTGCAGAGAAGAAGGTATATTCTTTCTTGTTTGGGTGAAAGGTTCTATAGATATCTGTTAGATCCATTTGACCCATGGCATTGGTTAATGATGTTATTTCTCGGCTTAGTTTCTGTTTCAATGTCTTGTCCTTCAGAGAGTGTGGGGTGTTGAAGTCTCCCACTATTATTGTGTGGGGATCGACGTGTGGTCTAAGTCTTTTTAGTAGATATTTTACAAATGTGGGTGCCCTTGTATTGGGAGCATAAATGTTCAGAATTGTGATGTCATCTTGGTTGACTTTACCTTTGATGAGTAAGAAGTGTCCATCCTCATCCCTTTTGATTAATCTTGGTTGAAAATCTATTTTGTTCGATATTAAAATGGCTACACCTGCTTGCTTCTTGTGTCCATTTGCTTGGAATATTTTTTTCCAACCTTTTATCCTGAGGTAATGCCTATCATTATGGGTGAGATGTGTTTCTTGAATGCAGAAGAATGTTGGATCCTGTTTATGCACCCATTCAGTTAGTCTGTGTCTTTTTATTGGAGAATTGAGACCATTGATGTTGAGAGATATTAAGAGTCTTAATTTTGATGTTGGTTCCAGTCGAGCGTTTGTGTAGTTGTGTTTTTGCCATGGTATAGTTATCTATTTCCTGAGTAGTTTTGATTGTAGCTTGACCCTTTGGGATGGAGTTTTCCTTCTAGTACCTTCTGTAAAGCTGGATTTGTGGATAGGTACTGTTTGAATTTGGTTTTGTCATGGAATATTTTGTTTTCTCCATCAATGTTTATTGATAGTTTTGCTGGGTAAAGTAGTCTGGCCTGGCATCTGTGGTCTCTTAGGGTTTGCAGGATCTCTGTCCAGGCCCTTCTGGCTTTGATGGTCTCTGCTGAGAAGTCGGGTGTAATTCTGATAGGTTTGCCATTAAATGTTATTTGGCCCTTTTCCCTTGCAGCTTTTAATATTTTTTCTTTGTTCTGTATGTTTTGTGTTTTGATTAGTATGTGACGGGCAGTTTTTCTTTTCTGGTCAATTCTATTTGGTGTTCTGTATGCCTCTTGTATGTTTATAGGCATCTCTTTCTTTAGATTGGGGAAATTTTCTTCTATGATTTTGCTGAGAAGAGTTTCTGGGCCTTGGAGTCTGATATCTTCTCTTTCTTCAATGCCTATTATCCTCAGATTTCTTCTTTTCATGGTGTCCTTAATTTCTTGGATGTTTTGTGTCAGGAGTTTTCCAGATTTGGCATTTTCTTTATTGGTTGCTTCAAGATCTGTTATTGTATCTTCTAGACTTGAGATTCGTTCTTCCATCTCTTGGATTCTGTTAGAAAAGCTCAGCACTGTGTCATTCGCCTTCTTCTCTGAGGCCTCACGTTCTCGTTTTTCTTCTGTCTGTGTGTTTATCATTGAATCCATTTTCATTTTCATATATTGAACAGATTTTTTAATTTCTTTCATCTGGTTGTTTATATTTTCCTGAAAATTTTCCAGTTCCACTCTATGTGCTTCTTTTATGTCTCGCACCTGCTTCGCAGCTTCTTCCTGCATCTGATTTTGAATTTTATTTGTTTCCTCCATTAACATCCTCATTACCAAGGATCTGAGGTCATTTTCTCGTGTTTCCGTTGTAAGTGAGTTCTCCGGGTTGTTTTCTTTGGGATAGCTGGGAACTGGAGACGTCATGTTGTTTTGGGGTTTTTTGCGAATGCTTTTAAGCTGACCTTTAGACATCTTGCCGTCTCTGTTTTTGTTGGGTAACTTCCAGAGTTGAGTGGAGGAAATCTGATGATAGATTCACTTGTTTTCTCACGATTTCCGTAGGCTGGAAGCCCTGATACTTCACTGGTGTGGATGGCAGGAGGTTATCCCTGTAGTTTTGGGCTCTCACCACCAGTGATCCTCAGCTCCCCTTTGCTGGGGGTCCTGCAATCGTTCTGGGTCTCTGAATGATCGTTGGGTCAGGCCAAGGTATCCACAACCTTTTGGGTCCCCTGCCAAGTCCAGCCAGGGATACTGGGCCCGAGCCACGCGTCGAGCTCAGCTAGTTTCTCAGGGCCTGAACCGTCTGCCACAGCAGGAGAACTGCGACTGCACTGAGCAAGCACCTGGTGGAAGTGAGCGCTCCGTCCAGCTTGTGTCACAGCAGGAAAACCAAGGCTGCGCTGAGCAAGCACCCAGGGTATAACTGAGCACTCCGCCCAGCTTGTGTCACAGCAGGAAAACTGCGGCAGCGCTGAGCAAGCACCTAGGGTAGAAGTGAGCGCTTCGCCAGGCTTGTGTCACAGCAGGGAAACTGAGACCGCGCTGAGCAAGCACCCAGGGTAGAAGCGAGCGCTCCGCCCAACTTGCGTCACAGCAGGAAAACCAAGGCTGCACTGGGCAAGCACCCAGAGTATAACTGAGTGCTCCGCCCCGCTCTTGTCACAGCAGGAACCTGCATCTGCGCTGAGCAAGCACCCGGAGTATAACTGAGCGCTCCGCCCTGCTCGCATCACAGCACTGCAGTCTGCGCTGAGCAAGCACCCAGAGTATAACTGAGCGCTCCGCCCTGCTCGCGTCACAGCAGGAAAACTGCGTCTGTGCTGAGCCGGAGCCCAGGGTAGAAGCGGGCACTCCACCTAGCCTGCGTCACAGCAGGGGAGCTGCGCCTCGGGCAGAATTGCCCGCCGAGCCGAGCCAGCCTCTCCACGGCACAGCTCACTGAGCAAACCCAGGACTCAGGGCCGAACCGTCCGCTGAGTCCAGCCTGGGTCTCAAGGCACCACGCGACCCAAATCCTGTCCAGAGTCCCCTCTCCCACAACAACTCCCACTGTCCACCACACTAATCGCCTCCACTGTAAGGCTCTGAGCTGGAAACCTCAGCCACCGCCACTGGCGCCACTGGAGCCGCTGGCACTACCGGAGCCGCTGATGGCACAGCTGTCCCCACCGCCGCCCCTCTGATCCGAGAAAGTCCTCGCTCCTCCCATGTGCAGGGGCAGACATGTCCTCCGCACCCTGGTCCCTCCGAACCGTGGAGCACTTCTGCTGCCGTGGTGTGGGGACCTTGGTGTTCCTGGCTCAGAAATCTGTGCAATTCCCTGAATTGTTCGCTGGAGCTTTCAAACACGGTCCACACTGCTCGCCGCCATCTTGGATCTCCTCCATGGTCTTAATTTTAATCATCATTTCCAAATTGGCAAAATTCCCTAAGTTCTGGTATACTGTTCTATAGCTTCTGCCAGTCTTTCATCTTTCATGTTTATTCAGTCCCACTACTAACTCTTCCCTGGGCTGTCATGGGCCTTCTCACAATCTGAAAGAGTAGTCCAGGAAGCCTTCACAGGTTTTGTGGTGAACAGGGGATGAGTATACTAGGATGGTCGTTATCAGAACAGCAACAATCTGGCTGGTCCCTCATGTGACTGATGCAGCCTGCCAGCACAATGCAGCACGTCACCATGACACCGGTATTAATCCAAACATGAAAATGATACAGATGATGGCCTCCTCCCAAGTCTGTTTGCATTTCTCCTTTGCTTTGTATGAGCTACCCTGACATATTTATGTATTGTATTTATTTTTAACTTTTGTCTATTTTCTTTTATTGGAAATAGGCTTCCTCTCCCAAATTCCTCTGAAGTCTTCCCCACCTACCCTCTCATTGTCATCCATACACTTTCTATCTCTACTCAGAAACTAAACAGCATCTACAAAAATAAAAATAAAGTGAAAAGAATAAGACAAAACAAAACCAACCATATCAGAGGAGGACAAAACAAAAGTAAGGAAAAAAATAAAAAATAAAAGCCTACAGAAAACACATATAGATGAATAGAACACATGTCCACACTCACACAGCAATCCCATAAGCACACACTGTTGGAAGCCATAAAAAGTAAAGAAATAACTTGAAAAGTTAAAAATCAATAAAGAAAATGAAAAATAACAAAACACGAGATTACATTGTGTTACAAAGAACCTCCAAAGATGCCCTGTGTTCATTTGGTTTGGTCATCTACTGCTAGGAACAGCACCTTCCATTAAGAGTAGTTTGTATCCCTAGTGACACACCATTGCAGAAAACTAATTTTTCACTTGTGAGTTATCATTGATTGGAGAAAGCATCTGAATAAGAGATGGGGGTTTGTATCCACTCTGCTCTCAGTGCACTCATGCAAGCTCTGTACACGCTGCAATCTCTGTGAGTTCATGTGTGTGCCAGTCCTACTGTGCACATAGACCTTGTTAACATGCTGTCCTTTATCTGCTCTGACTCTAACACTCATACCCAGCCCTTTGCCTCAGGATGCCCTGATTCCTGAGATGAAGAGATTTAATAGAGAAAGCCCATTTTAGACTAAATGTTCTGGTCCTATAAACACCAAATCCTGAGTCCAGTACCCACACCTGGGGAAGACAGATGGCATCTCCAGGTGCCAGACCCCTACTTCCACCAGGCCATTGGGAAAATGGCAGTAATAAGCTACACTGGGCTCCATGTACCCTGCATCTCCTAGACCTAGCCACTACCTGCATTCCCAGAAGCTGGAGGAACCCATGGACTATAAGCAAATACTGGAGGCAATAACATGGTTGAAGGCCAGAGGAACAACACAAAAATAAGATCCTAAGCAATATGACAGCATTCAAAAAAAAAAGTATCATTCTCCAGCAAGCCAAAAAGAGCATAACACAATTGTGGAATAAGAAAATAACTTTAAGTCTGCTCTCACATGATAATAGAGTTCTGTAAAGAAGAAATGAATAAATTCGTTAGAGCAATACAGGAAAACACAATTGAACAGGTGTTGGAAATGAATGAAATTGTCTACGACCTGAAAATCATGTAGAAGCAATAGCAAAGCACAATTGATAGGGACCCTGGAGATGAAGAACATAGGAAACAGAGCAGAAAACACAGAGGTAAGCATCTCCAACAAAATCCAAGAGATGGAAGAGAGAATCTCGGGGATTGAAGATACAATAGAAGAAATTGGTACATTAGCCAAAGAAAATGTTAAATCTAAAAATTCCTGGAACAAAACATGCAGGAAATCTGGGATACTATGAAAAGATCTAACCTATGAATAATAGGAATGGAAGAAAGAGAAGATTCCCAGCTGCAAGGCCCAAAATATAGTTTCAAGCAAATCATAGAAGAAATATTTCCAAACTAAAAGAAAGAGATGCCTATAAACATACAAGAAGCATATGGGGCACCAATTAGACTGGACCTGAAATGAAAATCCTCTTGCCATATAATAATCACAACACTAAATCTATAGAACAAAGAAAGCACAGTAAAAGCTGCAGGGATAAAAGTCAAGTAACATGTAAAGGCAGATGCATGAGAATTATACTTGTTTTCTCATGAGAGACTCTAAAATGAAAAAGAGCTTGGGTATATTGCAAACCCAAGATACCACAGATATCAGCCTAAACTACTATACCCAACAAAAGTCTCAATCACGATAGATGGAGAAAATAAGATATTCCAAGACAAAACCATATTTAAACAATATCTATCCACAGATCCAGCCCTGCAAATACACTAGGAAAAATGCTACAGAAAACACTGCATCCCAACAAGAGTTACTATACCCAAGAAAACACAGGAAATAAATAATTACAGACCACCAAATGAAAATTAAGGCGCTTGCGGGCGCGTGCACGCATGCACGCGCACACACACACACACACACACACACACACACACACTACCACCACCAGCACCATCAAAACACCAGGAATTAACAATCTTTGACCTCTGAACATCAATGATCTCACTTCACCAATAAAGAGACACAGGCTAACAGAATGGTTCCAAAAAACAGGATCTGTCAGACTGCTGCATACAAGAAACACACCTCATCAATGGCGATAAACATTGCCTCAGAATAAAGTGCTGGAAAAACATTTTCCAAGCAAACAGACACAAGAAGCAAGCTGCGGTCGCTATTTTAGTATCTAATAATATAGACCTTCAAACATAATTAGTCAAAAGAGATGAGGAAGGGCACTTCATACTCATGAAGGGAAAAATACAGAAAGATGATATCTCAGTCGTGAACATATATGTCCCCAGTGCAAGGACAACCACATTCATATCACCAATGTTCAAACCACACATTAATAGTAGGAGACTTCAACACACCTCCCTCACCAGTGAACAGATCATGGAGACAGAAACTAAACAGAGAAATAACTAGAAAAACTGACATTATGAATCAATTAGACCTATCAGATGTCTACAGAACAGTCTCTCAAAAAACAAATGAATACACCTTCTTTTCACACTTCACGGAACCTTTTCCAAAACTGACCACATACTCGGCTATAAATCAAGACTCAACAGATACAAGAAAACTGAAATAACATCTTGTACTCAGTCAAACCACCAGACAAAATAACTAAAGGACACAGAGAGAGTACCCAAATTAATAAAATTAGAAATGAAAAGGAGGACATAACAACAGACACTGAAGAAAAAGTGGGAGGGAGAAAGAACCATAGGACCTGAAGGTGAAAAGAGCTCAGCAGGAAGACCAAACGACTGACCTAACCAAGGCCCAGAGAGCTTGTGCAGACTAAAGCACCAACTAAGGACCGGACTGGACTGGACCTAGGCCCTGACTCAGATGTAGCTAATGAGCACCTCAGGCTTCTTGTTGGTGGTCTAATAAGGAGATCAGGTGTTATTCTGACCAGGAGTTTGTTATCTTCTTTTTCATCACTTCCCTTCTGATGAGACCATATTGCCAGGCTACAGGACAAAAGGATGTGCTCAGACCTGATGTGAGCTGGGGTGGGGTTGGTGGGAGGGGCTCCCTTTTTGTGGATTAGAGGAGGTAGGAGGGGAAAAGGGCAAAAGGACAGCAGGACTGAGAAGAGAGAAGGGAGGGGGTTACAACCAGGACCTACAGTGAATACATGACTATATTAATAATTCAAAAGAAGAAATGTTGAAACCTAAAAAACATGGTAAAATAAGTACAAAGCACCCACTAAAGTTATTTAATAGAGGGACATTGTTGTCCTCTGGCAGCAGATAAATATTTTGCTTCTACTTTTGGGTGGCAGCAAAACATTATTTGAACTTTGTTTCAGATCTGACACTTGGGAGGTCTCTGGCCAATTCACAATAGGCTGTGCCAACCTGTTTGCCTTAGGACTCTTTTGACCAATAGGATATTTTTAACTATTTGTACGATGGCTATCTTTGTTTTTCAGTGTTCCTCTATTAAAGAGTATTGTGATATTACTCTCAAATAGAGAAACACAGAGAATGTGCCAGCGAGCAGAGAATTCGCAAGGCATTGGCAACCTTCCTCACCCTCACTTGAGGTTAAGGGCTTCAGATACTGGAAGATGTGGCTCTGTCACCCCCACATTCAGAGGATTCAGGAAGATATAACATCATCTTCATATTGTTCTGAGTGGCCTGAACTGCCACCTGAGGCCATAGTGACAACTGGGCCCATGCTACTGCCAGAGGCCATGTTCATATCACACACAGGGTCTGTGTTGATGTCTGAGGCTTGAGTTACCATCAAAGGCCTTGGTGATAATTTTTATCTAGGATGCCGTCTGAGGCCATGTTGATAGCCAAGTGCTGTGCTTTGCTGAGTGGGCCCTGTCCCTCTATGGCGAACACTCAGAGGAGAGTTGTCCCTGCCCCTCAGAGAGGTGTTTCTGGTATCATGGATATGGGAGAGCTAGCTGTCAAAGACCAGCTTTGACACTGAGCTCAGTCAATCAATTATGACAAAATTATTACAAATACATATGACACTAATGTAGTCATGCTTACGGAACTGGTGTCACTCAGACGAAGGATAGCAGGCTACCAAGAAGAGACTTGATACCCTATGAGCATATACAGGGGGAGGAAATCCCCCTCAGGAACAGTAATAGGGGAGGGGAATAATCGGAAAATGGGAGGGAGGGAAGAATGGGAGGATACAAGGGATGGGATAACCATTGAGATGTAGCAAGAAAAAATTAATTAAAAAAAACAGAAAAAAAAAGGAATGTGGGGTCATCTACAATATAAAAAGCAGGCACATCCTCACATACAATTGGTGGATGAAACAAGCTCCAATGAGCAAGTGCCAACAACTTCATACATACACACAGAGACACACATACATATATACACATTTGGTTGATGGTACAAAGCTCCAAATATTTTATATATACATACATATGCATGTATATATACATACATGTGTATACATGATGTCTATGAGTATATACACATTAATACATAGGTTGGCTGCAGAAAAGCTCTAAGACCTTTATTCTTTTACCTTAGCCTTTTTATACCAACTAAGAAAAATTTCCACAGTAGAAAAAGATGTAGCCAAGTGTCCTGGGACACGCCTTCAATCCTAGCACATGGAGAAGCAGAGCTGGGCACATCTCTGTGAGTTCAAGGCCACTGTGATTGAGAAAATTTATTCCAGGTTAGCCCAGGATGCACACAGGAACTCCATCCTAAAAAATGAAAATCAAAAACAGAACAAAAAAAGAAGGAAGAAAGAACGAAAAAGAAGAAGATGACTTCACAGTTTCAAGTTATCTATTCTTTCAAAACAAATTCTATGCAAATATATTCTTCAAAAACAGATGAAAATACATATACAAAAGGAAATTTCACTCATCTTATTCATTGTATAGTCTTCTTTTGAAACTCACACCTAAATAAACATGTCCCATCAACATTTCTCTTGACAAGTTTATTGTAATTTCAAAGCAATACTTCTCTGGCCATTGATTAACAAATTTTAACCAAGCTCAGTCTTTAGTAAGAAGATTGTCCCTCCCCCTCACAGATGTGTCACTCTGGAGGACTGACCCTGTACCTCACCAGCTGCAGAACTTAGGGGAGCAGGCCCTGCACCTCACCTTGGGAGCATAGTAGAGCTGACCTTGGTTGTAGAGATGCAGGTGAACAGACCCCAAGGTTCTGGTTTAGAAGAGCAAGCACTGCCCCTTTGTCTGACTGTGGTGGTGAGGGTATGGGAGAGATGCCCCACTTGCACCTGTCACCTGTAGCAAGTGGGTGACCTGGCCACAAGGATATGAAAGAATGAAACCTGGCACCACCCATCACCAGCTGTCCCACACAGGAGAATGGACTGCACACCTTGTCTGGCAAACATAGTAGACCTGCACCTGGTGGCGTGGGTGCAGGAGAGCTGGCCTTACCATTGCTGGGGAAGGCAGGAGGGCTGGTCCTGATGGCACAGGCATGAAAGACCTTGTTGGCTCAATAGCTCAGCTTCCACCCAGGCCAAGATTCAAATCTCTAAGTAGGCATACATCAGGATCCAGCCATTCTATGAACGGCTGGATCATGTAAAAGGACATTCATGCTGATCCAGACACACCTGGGTGTCTGAGAGAGGGGTTCTGTGGAGGATCTAGTGTTGATAGTGTGGCAGAAGCCACAGCCCTCAAACCAGACCAAAGACTCATTCCATTCAACATTTACAACTAAAGCAGTGTAGACAGGAGGGTTTGCATGTGGAATGTCATCACCCTGCAGCTTCCATGGCAAGATTTCTGTTTGTTTTCTTTGAAGGAAAGTTGTAGATGGGAAGGGGAGAAATGAGGGGATGAGGAGATGAGTGGGATCGAAGTGTATGATGTGAAATTTACAAATTACACACACACACACACACACACACACACACACACATATATATATATATATATATATATATACATATAAGCTAAATCCATACAATGGGAAAATGATAGCATCTTCAACAAATGGTGCTCCTCTAACTGGATGGCTACATGTAGAAAAATGAAAATACATCCATATCTATCACCCTGCATAAAACTGAAGTGCAAATGGATTAAAGACCTAGACATGAAACCAGACACACTACCTTTGTTAGGAGAAATAGTGGGGAAGAGCCCTGAGCTTATCTGCACAGGAGACAACTTCCTGAGCAGAACCACAACAGCTCAGGCCCTAAGATCAACCATCAATAATTGGGACCGTATGAAACTGAAAATCTTCTGTAAGGTGAAGGACACTGTCATGGAACAAAATGACAGCCTTCAGACTGGGAAATATATTCACCAAACCTACATCAGACAAAGGGCTAATGTCCAAAATATATAAAGAACTGAAGAAATTAAATACCACCAAACCAAATATTCAAATTTAAAAATGGGGTAAGAACTAAACAGAAAATTCTCTATAGATGAATATCGAATGCCCAAGAAACACTTAAAGAAATGCGCAACATCCTTAGTCATCAGGGAAATGCAAATCAAAACAAGTCTGAGATTTCATCTTACACCTATCCAAATGGCTAGGACCAAAAACTCAGGTGATAGCAAATGCTGGCAAGGATATAGAGAAAGAGGAACCTTTCTCCATTGCTAGTGGGAGTGCACACTTGTATAGCCCCTTTGGAAATCAATCTGGTGCTTTATCAGGAAATTAGTTATAACTCTACCTCAATATCCAGCCATACCTCTCTTGGGAATATACCCAAATGATGTTCCACCATACAACAAGAACATTTGCTCAACAATGTTCATAGCAGCTTTATTTGTAATAACCAGAATCTGGAAACAACCTAGATGCCCCTCAACTGAAGAATGGATAAAGAAACTGTTGTACATCTACACAATGGAATACTATTCAGCCATTAAAAAAACAAGGAGATCTTGAAATTTGCAGGTAAATGGATGGAACTGGAGAAGAGCATCCTGATTGAGGTAACCCAGACACAGAAAGACATGCATGGCATGGTATATACTCACTCATAAGTAGATATTAGCCACATAATACAGGATAACTACACCACAAAACACAGTCAGAAACATCAACCAGCTACCATGTGTGATATGGACCTAGACCACTGCTTGGAAGTAGCAGCACAGTCTCCTTATGGGTCACATGTCTGAAGAGTATGGACTACTTCAGGCATGCACTCTGGCCACCACACTTACATCACTTCCCCCTGACAAGACAGCCATGCCAGCTACAGAGGAAGAAGTTGCAGCTAATACAAATGAGACTTGATAGGCTGAGATGAGATACTAGGGGAAGAGGGCTCTACTGTCTGAGTACTAAGAGGAGAAGTGGGACGGGGAGGGAATGACGGAGGGGCCACAGTCAGGATGTGAAGAACTTGAACTGCAGAACAAGCAGGTGACTTATATTGCTAATCTCACTGTGTGGGACTAGCTCTGAGACTGGCTGAAATGTGAATGTCTAGGCATAGACAATGATTCTTATTGACTAAAGAGCCTCTATGAATTCCTATTAGATGCTATTCTTCATATGGCTTCAATGAACATTTACAGATGTCTTATTATTTGCTCATACAAAGAGAAGAATTCCAGCCTTAACTGTTCCAATGCACCATGCACACCTTTCATACACTTATAATTTTAGGGCTGTATAACGCTTGTGAGAAATTATATGCTTTCAGGACAAAAGAATGAGACACTGACATTGGATCAGACCTAACAGGATGCATTCCTCGCAGCATACTGGACATTGACATCCTGTTTGGATAAAGTGGTTGAAAAGAAAGAAAGGGGGAAATAAGACATGGACAGGAAAGATAGAACAAAAAGTAGATTAGTGAATCTACTCCTCAGCTTAATGCCTCAATTGCCACTCACAAGATAGTTTTATTTCACTGATAGGATTTTGTATATAGATGCAAAAGAAGTTCTAGATACAGTGTGGTAGAATTCAAATGTAAGATCATTCTTCACAATATATATATTGTATATATATTGTATATGTATATTATATATATACTCTTATATGAGTTATTGTACCCATATAATTCAACTATAATACAAGGGTTACTTTCAATACTTTGAAAGTGCCATCAAGCTCTTTAGAAGAAGTAAGTTATACAAATTAAATATTAGTAGACTAAATCATGGTCATGTCAATTGCTAGTCTACTTTTATCACAAAAATATACATCTTTAGCATAGCAGATAGATATGACTCTATAGAAAGACAAAGTCTTCAAAAACCTGAGAAACATGCAGAACATGACATTTAAAACTGTTTTTATTACTTTAAAGATTCACTGACAATGAGACAAATTAACTCCTGGCAACAGTCAGCCTACCTCAATGAAGATGATGAGCATCAAAGAACCTTCTTGTGGACATGACTTCAAATGTGACAAAGAAGCCACTGGGGAAAACGTCCTCATTTCTCCCGCAGACAGAATTCAGCCTTAAAGTAGGGTAAGCTTGGATGCAGGCAGAGTCGATGGCTAAACTCTGCCAAGACAGGTTAAGCAAGTCCTCAATAGTTCCTGCCTCACAAATATGTCTGTCAGCTGTATTGGCCAAGAAGGCTGAAGAAGATGTTCCAACTTTAGAGAGTTTTGGGTGACTATTTAGGTAGAAAACTGTCTCTGTCTTCTGCTCATTTGGAAAGCTATTAACCTGCACTCGCGGCACACTCATGTAATCAAGTTTACTCCTTCTCAAGTCTGTGAGGGAGTTGAAGTCCAGGTAGCTTAGTTTTACAATGAAGCTTAGTTGTTCAGGGGTTAAGATGTTTTTAGGTCTAGATAGGTGTTCTAAGTTGATAATGACAATATGTGATGGAGATTGATTTACATTCAGAAATTTAGATGCACCAAGTTAGGAAACATGTGTTCTTCAAGGCTGTCAAATACAAATAGTCAAAACACTAAGAATGAAACATTTATATAATTCCTTCTTGTTTCACTGTTCTTCTTGCCATAGGTAATATATTATATATAGTGTAATAATATAAATGTATAGGTACAAAAAATAATTTAAAAACTAGGAGACATTGGAGATAAAAGATGCCATCTGAAGATAAGTTCCTCTCTAGGGGGTTCTCAACAGAGTGTGGAGCTGTCACGAATTTTGTACCACAAAGCTAACGTCTCTGCTTATTTTTTTTCTGGCAAGCACAGGTGGCTAGGACCCATAATCATGGTAACCAGCTGGCTATAACCAGGTCAAGTGTATTGGACAGACATGACCTGGGTCTTTCCTAGGGTCCAAGTGATTGCACAAGCCTTTTGGCAAGCTGGGCAGTGGGAACCATGGGCCATACTCATGGTAAGCAGCTGGCCTTGACCAGAGCAAGTGTATTGGTTAGATATGCCATGAGTCTTTTCTAGAGTCCCAGCATTCTCATAAGGACTCCAAGACTGTGCTTCTGGATTTGTTCTGAACAAGTTAAATGGCCAAGTAATGTACAGCTGGGCCAAGGCCAGGTCAGACATCAGGCCACATTTCAAAGACGTGAAGGCCCTCGGTTCAGTCTCAGTCCATCCCAAAGGCTGTGTACCCTCGGTGCTGGTGTAGAGGTTCTTGATTCTATCAGTAAATATCCTTAACCATGGCCATCCATAGTCAACTGCCCCCAGGTCAATGTGAAGGTAAGGATTTGTAGGATGGTTGAAATACACTCATGGCAATCATTCACTCTCCTTCCTCTAGGTTGTAGCCAAGGAATGTGACCCTAAGGACACATAACTGAGGCTTCTTGGCTGAGACTTTGTACTCCAGGGCTTTAAGGGTAACTAAGAGCTTTTTTTTAGCTTCTACATTCCTTCTCAGCAGTTGGAGATATGAGCAGGAAATCTTCACACTGAAGCCTAATGCTCTCTGGATCTTTCTGATTAAACGCTAGAAGATCTGCTCTCAGGTCCCATCAAACAATTCTGGTGAGTTCTTTATCCTCCTTTTCCTGCTCTCTTCCCACATTTAGTTCTAGAGCACTGTTGGAACACAGTCCATAGCAATGGACTCCCATGAGGAGAATTCCCAGGGCTTGTGAGAATACTCCAAGAAAACAAAAGACTCGTGAACTAAATTTTCAATACTCAGAAATGTTCTTGGAACATGTTTTTATGCTTCCCCAAGGCAAGGAAAGAGACATAAATTTACATCAGACTACTCACTATTGCTTGCTATTAATATTCAATAAAACATCTAAACTATCCTTTATACTGCTCTATGGAAAAACATGATTTTGCTACATGTGGCTTGTACTTGTGCTTGTGTACAGCCTGAAATCATGAGAATTTTACATGTGGAACTTTTACCCCAGAGTATAAAGTGTTTGAGGTTCTGAAGAAAGTTTGATGTTGCATCATTTGCTTTAGTTTATTTTAGTTAGCCTTGTTTATAGGCTTCATGCCCCACCTCCTCTAGAGCAGGAACACAGCCCAATTTGATAAACTAGAATGGTTTTCTCTGGTGTATGCTTTTGATATCTTAGTGTTTACATTTCTCCACTTATGCAGATGTGTCTTTGTGACCTGAGATTTGGATACCATAAAAAATGAGGCCGACTACAATTTAATCCTCAGGACCACTTATTTTAGACTAATAACAAGAAGTTGGCTCTAATTGTAATATCAGGTTAGTCTGTTCCATCATTTGGCCATCTTAGAGATCCCACTAACAATAGAGCTCATTCTTGAAAGGCACACTTGGTAGAGGAGTCACCACATACTCATGTTTCCTTCCATTCTATCTGTCTGATTTCCCTATGTCTGTTTCTCTGGTGGGCTCATAGGTCTTTGACAAAATAGCATGCCATGCTCGCAAAGGAATTTTCTCCAGTTCTTGCTCTTTCCTACTATTTCCATCTTTTTTCTTCCCTTCCTTCTTCTTTCCCCTTAGTAAAACAATATTTCTTCTATAGTCTTCCTCATGGTACACATACTTCTTGTTTACATTATGTTATACTCAGTGACAATATCCAAATTAATACCTATGATATTTATAGATCGTTTTCCTGAGCTTTAGATTTATAATTTTCTGTTATTACTCAATTGGTCCATATGAATAATTCTAAGTCAAACATAGTATTATCCATCAAACACAATAATAGTTGATAGTTTTTTTTAACTTGGCTCTGTTTCAGGATTCCCAAACACTTAAGAATGTATAATCTAGAGATATTCTTGAACTACAGTGTTGGCAACAACCTTAACATCTCTGTTTGTTTGTTTTTTTCACATCTCCTACTACAGATTGACTTATACTCTATATTCTTTCATTAACCAGTTATCCCTCTTTTGTCCAAAATATTATTGGTATCCAGTGGCTTAATACACTGCATCTTAGTTAGGGTTATTGTGAAGAGACACCATGACCAAAATTAACTTGAAGAGGACAGGGTTTATTTGACTTGCTCTTACATATCACTGCTCATCATCAAACAAAGTGTCATGACTGAAACTCGAGGAAGGACAAGGATGTTGATGATTAAGTGGAGGCCATCAAGGAATGCAGCTTTTTGGCTTTTCAGTACATGACTTGTTAATGTGTATTTTTTTATTGTACAACATGTACTACCCACCCTAAGGTGACACTATCCACAATGGAATCAGCTACTTACTTCTATCATTACTTGAGAAACTGCCCCACTGACACCCACAGATGCCAGACTGACAAATCCTCCCTTCTTCAATTTCCACTTCTCAGATTGCTTAACTTCTGTCAACTGGACAAAAATATAAATCAACCATCCAACCAACCAACAACAAACAAACAGTAACAATTAACCAAAAAGCAAAGAAAAAACCAAAAAAGCAAACAAGAGCAAAACCAAAAACTCTGACCAGCATGAATTAAGATGAAGAAAAGAGTAAAAAAGCCCTAAATCATTGGAACTAGCCTCTCAAATATTCTTAAAAGTATTTTATGACCATCATGTGCTGGAAGTTACCTAAGCAAGCTCTAGCTATAGTTGTAAAACACAAACAAACAACAAATCCCTCCCGAACACCTTTCAGTTTGCCTAATAATTTTCATAGTTAAGTAAAAGTGAAATTTGTCCTCCGGTTCTCTATAATGATTAACTGTAATCTCCTAATGTGTAATTTCTTTCAATCACATAAGGAAAACATGTGATAAGACTTTTCTAGAACTAACAAAATCTTACTTTATCATGCTGAGTTCAATTTATTTTATGTAACACCTGCTGTTTTCCAGTAAATACATGGAAGGGAGTATTGAGTGACTAGCAACCTATTGATTCCTGCTTGTCTTAATGCTTCATCAGCAATGATTTTTCTTTATCTGTTGATCTTTAAAAAAGGCTGGATTCAAGCATTATCAAGGTTCTCTGTTGCTTCTTCAGAATATGTGTACAATTATATCTTCACAGTCTGTGCATGGTGGTGCATGACTCTAATTCCAGCAGTCTGGAAGCAGAAGAACGTATATCTCTCTGAATTTGGCATGAGCCTGGTCTATTTGGTTAGTTCCTGGCCAACAAAGGATTCATAAGGAGTCCTTGTCTTAATACTTTTTCCTCTCAGTAAAGTTGTTGTTTTAATGTTTTTCTTGAGCTTCAGTGAAAACATAAGAAGGGTGCTTACATTTACTTTCTCTATAAACAACCAGGTTTCCTTCCATCACTAAAATCCTCTGATGTCCATTTGTAAAATGAATGTTCCTCATTGCTTCTTATTACCCTTGTTTTAGAGAATGAATTTCTCCCTCCTCTCTGTCCTTATCCTACTCCCTTTTATTCTTCCTCTTCCTCAATCTTTTCTCTCTGTGTCTTTTCCTTTTTTCCCTATTCTGCTTTATTTCTGCCTCCTCTTCTCCTTCTCAATCTTATAAAATGCAGCCTAGGTGTGAAACAGAACACAATAAATAACAAGAGAAATTTTCCTTCAGTGTGCTTACAAACGTGTTTTGATACTCCTAACCAGAGAGTCAAGATGGAATACATAATGGCTGGGCTGTTTAGAGAGTGTGTGGTAGTTATTGTGGATGATAGGTGAGAGGTGAGAAGAAACAGTGACTCACTTCTATTTCCTCTTTGCTTTCAGCAATATTCTCTATGAACAGATACTCCTTTGATGAGTTTTATGACCTCAGCAATTTTTAGCACACTTCAAAGGATAAATTGAGATTTTCTTTTTCAATACCAATGACACCTACCTCTACTGAAATAAGTGTGTGTGTGCGGTGTGTGTGTGTGTGTGTGTATGTGTGTGTGTGTGTGTGTGCATGTGTGGGTTTGTATGTGTTTCCTCAGCCCAGCCTTTCTATCTCCAGCACTCAACAGTCAGGGTGCTTTAACTCGACCTGCCTGGCAGGGAACCTGCAATGTATGTGGGACTCGTTAGCCATCTTTGATTGTGGTCTACACCCCACAGAGTGTCTACCAGCAGAATCTAATGTAACTGGTTGTTTACCTGATAGATATCTGTAAAGACATAGGTCAGACATGTTGTACATGATTGTAATCCCAGTACAGGCAAGAGCATCAATGCACATTGAAGTTACCCGGGACTGTAGTTGTAGGATATCCTAGACTACATGGAGAGTGCTTGTCTCACTCAAATCATCCACACACCAAATTAAACCTTGTCTGTTGACAGGCAAATTAGTCAACACTATATTTTCAGATTTTATCTAAGTGAATTTCTTGGGAACAGAATTTTCTTTAAATAAACAACAGAATGGAAGCACACTAGTGCTAAGATAAGATTGGAATTGTGAGTATTCTCTCACCACTTTAACTTCAGGTAGAGAATTCTCTGGCAGATCCAGCAGAGAGATTTGGCTTGATCAGACTTTGACAAGATCAGGTATGTCTTGAGATTGTTTGCTTTACATTTTTAGATCATTTATTACTTAGACTTAAAATCCATTCTGATGTTAGAGTCTTTGGTTGGAAATTTAAATTTTGACAAATGTCATAGGAGACCTTGTAATTCTAAGCAAATCTCATTTCAGAGCCCTATATGCTGGTGCTACTAATTTCAAATAGCCACACAGTAGTTGAGTATCAGAAGCTTCATTCAGTGAGAGCAGGTTATGCAAACTCTGTACCATATACAAAGTGCACACCTCAAAGGGTTTCTTATTTTTGAAAAAAATGAATGCATGAGGTAATACAAGTACAATATTTTCCATATTATATGCATAGACTCCGTTCCCAAATTTTGGTATGAAGTCTGGGGTGGCTAGCTAGGTAACATTGAAAAATTTGGTTGACATCTTGTAGCCCTATTTTCTCATCTATGTGTTTAGAACTGTGGAAATCCATCCCACATGCACTTACAGGAAAATATACTTAACATTTTACTCTGTATTTCTTCATATTTAACAAGGCAATTTCAAAAATACAGCATCATAATATTTTGTGAAGTTTAGCTTATACAACCTATGTATTTTGTTTTTACGGAGTAGATATTTATACACTTATGATAGTTAAATGGTTCTTGGCACATATTGACCTCTCAGCTATTCTTATTCACTATTGTATGATAATTGATACACAGAATAATTTCTATGCTTTTACTTCCAGGTGAATAATTATGGATAATATGAATGGATATTTGCTTAACTTTAAAGGATATAATTTTTTGAAGTCCTATGTGGACATTGAGAAGTTAGAAAAGATGGAAGATTTTGAGATTAGAGATGACGATGTCTTCATTGTCACATATCCAAAATCTGGTAAGCACCAGGAGTGGTCACTAATGTCTCCTTTGCTTTAGTGTTATGTGTCCAACTTGCTCCTCTCCACTCACCAAGAGCAACAAACCCTCTTTTGCATAACAATCAATGACCAGACAAAATGTAACTGAAACCACAATCTGTAGGAGAGAAGGCCACCATCTGTGCATGTACTATGCAGGCTGATGGTGAGGAGAAGTGTTATGGGAATGAGATGTGCAATATAGAGCCAGGAGCAGACACTAGGTCAGCACTGACCTGTCAATGTGGTAGACAAGAATGACAGTATGAAATAGTTTCTTCCTAATCCAAATGCATCATGATTTGGGATGAATTTTCTACCATATATCATTTACTTTAAAAGATTTCCACAGGAACTACGGTCCACTTCACACATACATACACACACACACACACACACACACACACACACAAACACACACACACACACATTTTCTTGTGGATTGAAATCCAGAGGTACATACTAATGGTGCAGAGGTGGTGTCATGCTGCAGAGTGGAAAAATCTAATATGAAGGTTACTTCTGAGTTAGCAGGGGCCACACTTGGATGTCTTTGTTCTTGTTTTTAATGTAGTTGAAGGTGATTCCTTAAATTTATTAATTCTATAAAACTATTAATCTGTACATTGTAATTTGTAAGATTTTCAAATAATCATAGGGTATCAAGTCTCTTCTTGGTAACCTGCTGTCCTTCCTCTGAGTGCCATCAGGTCTCCCCATCCAGGGGACATGGTCAGAGGTGTGGTACCAGAGTGTGTGAGAACATAATATCCCACTCTCCACTTTACTGTGGAGAGTGTTCTGTCCATTGTCTAGATCTGGGTAATCCCCCTCAGGAACTGTCATAGGGGAGGGGAATAAGGGGAAAATGGGAGGGAGGGAAGAATGGGAGGATACAAGGGACGGGATAACCATTGAGATGTAACAAGAATAAATTAATAATAAAAAAAAAAAGAAAAAAAAAAAAAAGAAAAGAAAGAAAATGAGGTGAAAAAAAAAAAGATTTTCAAATAAGATAAAATCTTAAAATTTTGCATAATTAAAAAATTAGTTCATATTTGGATGTTCCTGAATCCTACAGACTGTGGAATTGTACAATGTTTTGCCATAGAAGTCTTGAAAGCTCAGAGGATCGCCCACTGAGCATAGTGAATGAATGTCTTGGCCTTGCAAGCATAAAGTCCTGAGTGGGAGTCACTTAAACACCTGTAGGCCAGATGTGGTTATGTGTTTCTCTAATTGTGTGCTTCCTATGGTGAGATCCTAGGCAGAGACATGATTCCCAGAATGTCACTAGCCATTTGGAATGCAGACTCAAAAACAACCAAACACCTTATCCCAAACAAGTCTGAAAGCCATTGTACTCACACACATGCACGCACTAACATATGGGAATGTATAAATTCTCTGACACACTATGCATAACACACACACACACACACACACACACACACACACACATACACAAGCAAAGACAACACACCCACGTACACACACACACCAAGTCAAGAAAAACTGAGCAATAAGAATCCAAACAAATAAACCAAAAAGGTAGTAAAAATGTAATGCTACTAACTCCGATGTGAGTTTTAGCACAATGTCTGCATGTGGGTTATAATATAGCCGTACCCATTAACATCTACAAATAGTGTCTGTCAATTAGAATTTTAAAAATTTCCCATGGCACTTAGAGTACAGAGAAGCTATATTAATAATTTAAATGATCATTACAATGAAATCAGAATAAAAGAACTCTAAAATCAAAAAAGGAACTCAGAGAATTTCATTTCTATTCATACACCCAAGTAGAGATAAAATCAAATAAAAACAACACTTGCTCATTAGCACACAGGGAATATTTTTTAAAAGCACCAACTGCTTTAAGATAGAATGTATTACCACAGATACTAATTGCTCAAACCTACATCAGAATTGTTGTATATATTTTTACAGGTACCACCTGGGCTCAGCAGATCCTCAGCTCCATTTACTTTGAGGGTCACCGGAACTGCACTGAAAATACCCTAACAATTGAAAGAGCACCATTCTTTGAGTACAAAAATTCTAAATTAGACTATGTGAAAATGCCATCACCTCGCATCTTCTCTTCCCACCTTCCATATTACTTAGTACCAAAAGGTCTAAAGAACAAGAAGGCTAAAGTACGTCATAGAGCTTTGGCTTCCTATAGAGACAAAATGCTTTGCTCTGTGAATAATATTATTACTTCAGTGTTTGTGCTATGATATTACATGCAAACATATTTTAGTTAGTACCTGCATTCTTCCACCAGCTTTCTGAGAGTCTACACCTATGAATTGTACTACAGAACCCAAGTGTGAGAGTATTCTACTTACAGAAGTGGCACTGAAGTCCTGAAAAGTGGGGATAATCAGTTATTCTGAAACCAGAAAAAGTATGAATACTTATTTTTCCTCCCGTAACTTGACATGGCAGACTTAAATGTTGTCAATGTGGCAGTTATTGGATTGTGTGGCACAATGGTCTTCATTTGCATTTCTGAACTCAATAACGATGTTGGTGGCTACTAGTAATTAATATTCAGTCTTATATTTATTCATTAATCAATAATTTCCACAAATAACCACACACTGAGACTATGATTCATTCAGAATTAGGTATAGAAGTGAATATAATAATTACTCTGTTATCACACTATCAGTTGAGTTTCTTCCCATCCAATGTTCCAGGTAGTCACATGAGTGTCTTCTCTGGAATCCAACCATTCTCTTCTCCTTTACCTCCTTCTGTGCCATCTTTGGGAACCTCCACCCTCATAAAGACAAAACTCCACCCCTTCTTTTCTGCCAAAACCCATGCTTCAGCATATTTTATGAACCAATCTACTTTAAATTAGGTGGAGCAAGGTTTACACAACAAGGGCAGGTATAGCCAAGAATGTCCTTATCTGAGCAGGGACCAGATCTTGTGGTTCAGTAATTGTCATTTAAAATGCATAGCACCTTTCATCCCAATACTTGGATGGCAGAGGCAGGCAGACCTCTGTGACTTGCAAGCCAGCCTGGTCTACAGAAGTAATCCAGGACAGCCAAGGCGACATAGAGAAACGCTGTCTTGAAAACAAAGCAAAACAAAACAGGGAAAAAAAACCATAAAAAATAAAGACCAACCCCCGACAAACAAGACTAAACATGTTTGTTATTTACTAACCATGATCAGCCATGATTCTGTGAAAGGTCTATAAAACTAGTCTTGTTTTTCATTAGTTTAACTCATAGAGGAGAGGAATGAGGGGAAAATGGGAGGTAGGGAAGAATGGGAGGATACAAGGGATGGGATAACCATTGAGATGTAACAAGAATAAATTAATAAAGAAAAAAAAGAGAAAAAAATAACTTTGGATTAATTTTCCTACTGATTTGAATCCTGTCACTTCTCTATTCTAACGTATTTAGTATTGTGGCCTTTTCTATGGGTTATAACCTCGCGGTTTAATTTTATTAATATCGTTCTCAACTTTAGTATCATCAAACACAGGCTTTTTATAGCAAAAATGTATTTTTCCTATTTTTATTATATCTTCATTATTAAAACAATTTTAATTAAATATATTTTAACAGTATGCTTTCCTTACCCCAAGTCCTTCCAGATCCCTTCTCCATCAACACCCACTCAACATTACAAATAATATAATTTCTAGAAAGTTGACCTGTGCTTTTGTGCATGTGTGAAACTCCATGTAAATGAAAATGTTCATTGACTGTTTATAGCAGAAAAATAAGTTGATAACTAACTACATTTTCATAAATATTATCTTAGAGAAATATGTATAATGAACTATTGTAACAGTTCTGGTCTTTTCAGCATAACTATGAATTTCTAATGAAACGTGGTGGTTTTTCCTACAGATTGTTTATCTTTACAGAAATCCCAAAGACATTGTGATCTCCTTTTTTCATTTTTCAAAGTTGATAAGTATCATAGAAGCTACATATACCATAGAACGTTATCTGGACAATTTTCTGGATGGAAAAGGTAACAACGTTTATCCCTCTCACTTGTTTACAAAGTACACATGATATTTAAACCGTCTAAATTTAGGGAAGACATAACCAAGAGATGGAGGGGACAGTGCAAAGATTATAAAGAGCTATGATTTTCAAACAATGTAACCTGAAAAACAAAACCAACAGTTTTTCTGCCAGTGTTAGGACCATACGAAGGTTGTCAAATTTGCAACACTGTATTATTAAGGTATTTTGTCAAGACCATAATATATTTAAAAATACTTTATCCATTGTTTCCCTAGATAATGGCATAGGAAGTGTCATAAAGCTAAAGTTGAGAGTGAAGTTGAGCTCGCATGGCACATATTTGTAAGGAAATTGATGAATTTTCCATGCCATTATTGAGGAGAATTGATGAATGAAAAAGCCATATGGAGCGTGGAATCAGAATCTCACACATTTCTATTGTTATATTCAAGTTTTGTCTCACTGTGGCAAGGAAATACTGCTGCCCAGAGATCTTATAGACTAGGAGAAATGGAGACATATGCCTTCAGGTAGAGGAGAAATAAGAAGTTCCCTTAAAGGAATCTTTAAAGTCAGACTCTTGGACATCTTTATTGAAAGGGTTTGAGATTGATTTATCTGATGAGTATTTTGCCTGCATGTATGTCTGTGCACACACGTGTTCAGGGGATTCAGTGGTCAGAAGAGGGCATCAGATTCCCTGGAATTGGAGTTATAGCTGGTTTGTGAGCCAGCATGTGAGTGCAGAGAACAACACTCAGGTCCTGTGCAAGAGCAGCCAGCTCCTTAGTCACTGAGTGGTGTCTCCAGCTCCTGATCCTTGACTTTCTCAGTGTCTGCATTCTGGGTCCCTAAACAGGTAAGTTGGTCTGAGCCTTGTGTAGTTGGTTAAAAAACAACTCTTCTGGAATAATCATGTGATGATTCAATAGTAGAGGCTTCAGTTTCATTTCTGAATAGTGTGAACCAGAAAAGAAAGACTTGACTTTGCTTCTCAGTAGTATGATGCATTGACTTGTCACTGAGGAATTTTTCCTTTAGTTATTGGAAGCCGTTGGTTTGATCACATTAGAGGCTGGTATGAACACAGACATGACTTCAATATAATGTTCCTGAGCTATGAAGAAATGAAGAAGGTAAGACATGAATGTTCCCATCTCTGAATTTAAACTACACACTCCCAGGTCCCCTCATTCCTCATTGCCCCTTGTGCATTTTGTGGGAGCGGGTTTCTGGCTTTCAACCCCTCCCTTACTAACTTGAATGCCTTGGGGATCTTTCTCTCTGAATGTGTCTCTACTGATTCCTTCGGAGTACTCACCTGTGTCAATCAGGACTATCATGTCTCATGGTTGGCAATAGTGCGTACTTCTATTACAATGTCAGTAATTTCCCAATCCATGACTATTTCAGGACCTCAGAAGCTCAGTGCTTAAAATCTGCAATTTTCTGGAGAAAGAACTGAGTGAGGAAGTTCTGGATACTGTTGTGAGACAAGCTACATTTCAGAGCATGAAATCTGACCCACGAGCAAATTACGAACAGCTTATGAATTATTCCCATCAGAGGAATGAAAATGGAGGCACTTTCATGCGCAAAGGTTAGACTCAATGGTCTTTTATAATCAGAGTACCGAGAGTCTCTAGACAGTCCGATTACTGAATGTCTCTAGAAAGATTACTGAGAGTCTCTAGACAGATTACTGAGAGTCTCTAGACAGATTACTGAGAGTCTCTAGAAAGATTACTGAGAGTCTCTAGACAGATTACTGAGAGTCTCTAGACAGATTACTGTGAGTCTCTAGACAGAGTACTGAGAATCTCTCGACAGATTACTGAGAGTCTATAGAATCTGTGTCCTCAGAGCAATAACACTGGAAATCCATTTTGTTTCTCCAGGAGCTAAAGACACTGGGGACTCAGAAAACATAAAAAATAGTGGAGAAAAAAAAAACTAAGAGTTTCACCTAAAATTTAATACTATTTTAGTAACTAAATATAGCTTTAGTTATTTAATAAGTATGGATTTCCTTCTGTATAGTTCATATGACTCAACTATTTTATAGTATATTGGTAGTATCAAACTAGGCAATGGATATTTTAGAAGAGGCAATTGTAAATTATGCTATTTTATTTTATTTTGAAAGAAAGTCATCCTACTTGGTCCAGGCTGGCATCACAGACACTATGAAGCTCAGGCTGGCCTCGACCTTGGTTTCCTCCTACCTCTTGCTGGGAAATGTTGGGATTAGACTTGAAGCAATTTTCACAGTTTTATTGTTTTTCTTTACGTTATCTTTTTAAAACCCATACTGTATAAACTGTATATTTGAAATTCAGGAGGCTAAATTGCTCTTTCTTTAGGTGTTATTATTTCTTTATAACTACATAAAATTCACATAACTTCACACAATAATTATAGAGGTTTATTAACCCTATCAACTGAAATAAAATTATATATCGACATTCTATGTTTGATTTCCATTTTTAAGACATGGTCTTATTCAAGAGACTCAGGTTGGGTTTGAACTTGCTTTATGTAACTGAGGATGCCCTTCCACTTAGTCCTGCCTCTCCCTCCCAAGTCTTGAGAATACAAGTAAGATCAACCATATCCAGTCACTATGTCCTTACTATGTGTCAGAAGTTGTTAAGAAAGAATGATTCCCCCTAAGTCTTTATTCTCCAAACTCAGGTTTTTAATTCAGTAAATGATTTCATGCAGCATTTTGTAGCATAACTAGACATGTATTTTGATTACTTTAAGTAATTCATTACTTAACTTTATGGGGATGGACACTCTCTTTGTACATAATTTTTAAGTGTATTATTGCAATTTCTCTAGATTTTGGTAATGTATGAGAATATGCTTTTTTTCTCTTCTCCCATTTAACTTCCCTTTACTTCTTATTCTCTATCTAGACCACTGCTCATCAATTCTCATACCAATATGTGTTTTCTGTCCATTGCAAATGTAAGGAATGCTGTCTGTGCAATCACATGTGATAGCAGGAAATATCATGCTATTGTTTCCATTTTAAAGGGTTGGTGAAGTTGATTCCAAAAATTTATTCTATAGAATCACTGTAGTAGCAACTATGGTGCCCTCTCTGATTTTGATGTGTTAGTGTGTTAATTATGGTATTGCATACATTTCTTTCAGTGCTCATCCTTCTTTAAAGTAGAGTAAGGTACCAAATTCAGCAGAAAACTCAGTTATTTTGCATGGGTGGCAGAAGATACTGAACTTGATTAGAGTGACCGTTGCTTTGGTAGGTCCACTAACTTACACTGTGCTGTCCCTGTGCTTATCACATTAGGTACCATCGGAGACTGGAAGCATTATTTGACTGTGGAGCAGAGTGAAAGATTTGACATGATATTCAAGAGGAACATGAAAAATTTTCCCTTGAAGTTTATCTGGGATATAAATGAAGACTAGAATTCTATCTAATATTTGCAAAAATAAACATAAAAATCCATTCATCAGAAGCCATACTGTAATCACAATAGTGATACGTTACTATATTTTAATCATTACATATCAAGCTATATAAAGGTACAAAATGAGTAAACTATGCATTAATTAAACACAATGAGACTAATAAGCTATTTCAAATCATAACATTAAATTAGTTTGATTCTGACTTAGCATGGGCACTATGCACTAATGACATAAATCATGATCCTTTTTGGTGGAGAAAATACTGCAAATAGTATTTTGCAGTACACGTTTTATCTTCATCATCTACAATTAAGTTTTGGATAAAAAACATTAACCATCTTCCTATTCATACAATAAAACTTTAATGTTTGCTCAGTCAAGAATGTGTGAGGAATATTAAAATTTTTAATTTCAAAAACTGTAGTCAAGCATTGAAGACAACTAGAACTGACAATTAAGATAACAGGTATAGAAGAGGAAAGATGGACTCATCCACTTAAAAAGGATAAATTTTTGTTGGTGAATTTTTGTTGAATTATTTTTGTATTATTCCACAATGAATTGCTATTACTATTTTCAACATTTGTGAATAGTGGACTTAAGATTTTCTTTTACTCATAATTACAATGTTATTGATACTGTGAACTACATTTTAAAATAATGATCAATAAAGTATCTGGAACTCACTTAAATGCCTCCGAGCATTTCCTCATGGATTAAGTGTATGTGTGTGTGTGTGTGTGTGTGTGTGTGTGTGTGTGTGTGTGTGTGTGTATTTATTGTAAGTTTTAATATAGTAACATTAACAGAATCTCAGCTGATAAAACCTGAGAACCGAGGAGCTAGGTCCTCGCTATGGGTACATGAGCATTGAGGGTAGTCCCACAATTGCTGTCTCAGCATGCAAGCATGTGTGGCTATAACCCTGCGTTTCCCAGTCCACCAGCCTGGGTGGCTAAGCTGCACTGATCTGGTAGTAGAAAGCTGGAAGGTCATGGAGAGTTGTGGCTCCCTATTCGTCAATAAAATCTTGGAAACCCTGATTCTGATATCAGGGACAGTAACAGCAGCAGCAGCAGCAGCAAGTCAGCAAATTACCTGGGTGACAAGAAGGAAGGCCAAATGTACAAGTGGAGGAACTACCTTCCTTTAGCCATACCATTCCTTACCTAAATTACTACAGAACACTGACACAATTGGGGAGCGTCTTTCCAAACAGCCAAGGCAGGATCCTTATTCAGGGAGGCTCCCTACTCAGATACTTTGATTTATGGGAAGTTGTTGTTATAACCAACCATAGTAATACTTCTTCTTAACTCTAGGTAGTGTTGGTGTTTTTTCCCTTAGCTTCACCTTGTTGAATCTAGACATCGCCGTGTTCCATGCACACGTGTGATGAAGGTTTGGGGGGAGGGCAAAATCCAAGGGAATGTGATGCTGGAGAGGACTAGGGAAGAGGAGAAAGAAGGAGATGAATAGGTTTGAAGGGGACATAGGTAGGTGTTAAAGACTGTATGGGAGTGTCATTGAGTGAAGGAGTTCTTTGACTCTTCTGAAAGAAAGAAAGAAAGAAAGAAAGAAAGAAAGAAAGAAAGAAAGAAAGAGAAAAGAAATTAATGAAGCTAAAGAAAACAGGACAAATTAGAAGCACATATAGTAGGAGTGGAAATAACAGCTTTAATTCACAAAATAAAAGAAGCAAGCTCAGGGAATATTAAAGAAATAATAGCGCCTTTAAAAACCATTATTAATTCATGTATGTGATGGCAAATACCTATATTTGCAGGTGATGTTCTGCTGCCTTGGATGTAAAGCTTTTCTTTTATAGACTACATCATGTTACGAAGAAATTTTTCATTTTTTCCAATAAATTTTACTTAACTACTCAACATAGAGCCCTGCTGTGCTGCGTTCAGTTGCTAATCATGACACAGCCAACTTATCATTGTCAGTGTAAACACCAAGAGTCACTGTCTTTTTCTAGTTGATTTTCTCAAATATTCTAACATAGAATATTCAAATATTTTATGCTGTTGGGAGACTTCATTTCCCCCCTTATCTGCCACTTGAAGAACATAGGAGGCCTGTGTGATGGTGCAGCCTTCAGTCCTGGCAGAGGCAGAGGCAGAGGCAGATTCAGTGGCAGAGGCAGAGAAAGAGGGCAGCCAGGGATACAGGGATACATCCTGTCCAAAAACCTTCTGAGGTAGTTCTGTTGTGAAGTTTGCAGTGTTTAGCATTCTCTCTTGCCATGGACCATCTCAGTTGGGTAAAAGTCCTTGGGAATAGGAGTTCTTGAAGCGTTGGTGGGCAAGGATTTGGTGGTAACAAACAGAGCCAAACCCAGAGGTAGTTTAAATCTGATTATATTTTGCAGGCAAGCAGTCTAGATATTTATACACATTTTTGAAACAGGAGTGTTTTGTGACCATGTTTCTCATGGAGTAGAGTCAAGAGTCAATAAAGCACTCAGGCATACACAGTACAAAGAAATATTATTGTCTTTTTGAGTTATTGATTTGAATGAAACAATACGGGGTACAGAATGCTAAGTAAAGGTGTCATCATTCTTAAGTTATTGCCTTGGTATCCGTTTGTTCTCTTTGTCAAGGGTCAGTGTTCTCTCATTTTTTGCTCAGCACCTGTGCTGGAATTCAGGAACCAAGACAGTTTTTTTTTTCTTAGTTCTCCTTTCTAGTATCTGAGTGACACTATTTGGAGCTTTCTGAAACACTTACTTTCTTTGTAAGCCATAGTATAAACTATTAACTAATGAATAATTCATAGCCATGTTTCTTTTAATAAGTGGTGAAGACCAGTAGACCTTGGCAGTGAACTCTTGCTTTGAACAGTCACTGGCAGCAGTCCCATGTTAGAGCATTTTATTGAAACGTCATCATGTTTGAAGGGTCCAGGTATGGGATAAGGTTAGGAGAAAGAATAAAGACAGAATATGCTATCAGAATGAGAAAAAATAAGGCTGCAATCAATTACTCCTGGCAGGAACATCAGACCCATTCTAGGAGGCTCTCCCTGGGCAGGGGCATCACTTTGGGTTATGCAGGAGCATTTGTCATACAGACACCACTGTAGGAGTCATGACGAACTCTCTCTCTCTCTCTCTCTCTCTCTCTCTCTCTCTCTCTCTCTCTCTCTCTCTCTCTCTCTCTCTCTCTCTCTCTTCTGTGCCATGTGTGCTATGAGCTTAGTTCAGTGATGACTAAAGTAGAAGATAACAGCAGGTGTCTCTTCTATCAAGCTACAATTCAGCATACCCATATAAAATATGGTCTTATTTTTATTTTTATTTAGTTTTTTTATATATATTATATATATAGTTTAGTTTATATTTAGTTTTTTTCTTCTTTATTAATTTATTCTTGTTACATCTCAATGGTTATCCCATCCCTTGTATCCTCCCATTCTTCCCTCCCTCCCAATTTCCCCTTATTCCCCTCCCCTATGACTGTTCCTGAGGGGGATTACCTCCCCCTCTATATGATCATAGGGTATCAAGTCTCTTCTTGGTAACCTGCTGTCCTTCCTCTGATTGCCACCAGGTCTCCCCGTCCAGGGGACATGGTCAAAGGTGAGGCACCAGAGTATGTGAGAAAGTAATATCCCACTCTCCACTCTACTGTGGAGAGTGTTCTGTCCATTGGCTAGATCTGGGTAGGGGCTTAAGGTTTACCACCTGAATTGTCCTTGGCTGGTGCCTTAGTTTGAGAGGGACCCCTGTGCCCAAATCTGCCTATCATAATGTTCTACTTGTAGGCTTCTAGGACCCTCTGGGTCCTTCTACTTTGCCTTTCTCCCATGATTCTCTCATCTAGAGTCCCACTAGAATGTCCTTTCCTCTGTTGCAGTTTCCTGGTAAGTGAAGGCTTTCGTGGGACATGCCCATTGGGCTACTATGCGGATATAAGTGAGTATATACCATTTGAGTCTTTCTGCTTCTGGGTTAACTCACTCATTATGATCATTTCTAGCTCAATCCATTTATCCACAAATTTCAGGAATTCCTTGTTTTTAATAGCTGAATAGTATTCCATAGTGTATATGTACCACAGTTTCTTTATCCATTCTTCTATTGAGGGACACTTAGGCTGTTTCCATGTTCTGGCTATTATGAATAAGGCTGCTATGAACATGGTTGAGCAAATTTTCTTGCTGTGTGCTGGAGCATCTTCTGGGTATTTTCCAAGGAGTAGAATAGCTGGGTCTTGAGGAAGCCCTATTCCCATTTTTCTGAGATAGCACCAGATAGATTACCAAAGTGGTTGTACTAGTTTGCATTGCCACCAGCAATGAAGGAGTGTTCCTCTCTCCCCACATCCTCGCCAGCATGTGGTGTCGCTTGAGTTTTTGATCTTAGCCATCCTGATGGGTGTAAGGTGGAATCTCAGCGTTGTTTTGATTTGCATTTCCCTGATGATTAAGGAGGTTGAGCATTTCTTTAAGTGTTTCTCAGCCATTTGATATTCCTTTGTTGAGAATTCTCTGTTTACTTCCATGCCCCATTTCTCGATTGGGTTATTTGGTTTGGTGGTATTTAATTTCTTGAGGTCTTTATATATTTTGGATATTAGACCTTTGTCAGATGCGGGGTTGGTGAAGATCTTTTCCCAGTCTGTCGGCTGTCGCTTTGTTCTCTTTACTGTGTCACCTGCCTTACAGAAGCTTCTCAGCCTCATGAGGTCCCATTTATTAATTGTTGACATTAATGCCTGGGCTGTTGGTGTTCTGTTCAGGAAGTTGTCTCCTGTGCCAATATGTTCCAGGCTCTTTCCCATTTTTTCTTCTAAGTGACTTAGTGTCTCTGGTTTTATGTTGAGGTCTTTAATCCACTTGGATTTGAGTTTTGTACAAGGTAACAAATATGGGTCCAGTTGCATTTTTTTACACATAGACATCCAGTTAGACCAGCACCATTTGTTGAAGATGCTATCCCTTTTCCATCGAATGGATTTGGCTTCTTTGTCAAAAATCAAATGACCATATGTGTGTGGATTCATATCTGGGTCTTCGATTCGATTCCACTGACCAACCAGCCTGTTGCTGTGCCAGTACCATGCTGTTTTAATTACTATTGCTTTATAGTACAGTTTGAGATCAGGTATGGAGACTCCTCCAGAGCACCTTTTATTGTACAAGCTTGTTTTAGCTATTCTGGGTTTTTTGTTTTTCCATATGAAGTTCAGAATTGAACTTTCAATGTCTTTAAAAAATTGTGTAGGTATTTTGATAGGGATTGCATTGAATCTGTAGATTGCTTTTGGTAGGATTGCCATTTTTATTATGTTAATTCTCCCTATCCATGAGCAAGGTAGATCCTTCCATCTTCGCATGTCATCTTCAATCTCTTTCTTTAGGGTTTTGAAATTTTTTTCAAACAGGTCCTTCACTTGCTTAGTAAGAGTAACTCCTAAGTACTTTATATTGCTTGTGGCTAATGTGAAGGGTGTAGTTTTCCTAATTTCTTCCTCTGCAAGCTTATCATTTGTGTATAGGAAGGCTACAGACTTTTTTGAGATAATTTTGTATCCAGCCAATTTGCTGAAGGTGTTTATCAGCTGTAGGAGTTCTCTGGTGGAATTTTGAGGGTCACTTATGTAGACTATCATATCATCTGCAAATAGGGATAATTTGACTTCCTCCTTTCCCATTTGAATACCCTTATGTTGTCTTATTGCTCTGGCTCGAACTTCAAGTACTATATTGAGAGATATGGAGAGAGTGGGCAGCCTTGCCTTGTTCCTGATTTTAGAGGAATTTCCTTAAGTATCTCACCATTTACTTTGATTTTGGCAATTGGCTTCCTACATATAACCTTTATTATGTTGAGGAAAGTGCCTTGTATTCCCGATCTCTCTAAAACTTTAAACATGAATGGGTGTTGGATTTTATCAAATGCTTTCTCTGCATCCAAAGAGATGATCATGTGGTTTTTTATTTTCAGTTTGTTTATGTGGTGGATTACATTGATGGATTTCTGTATATTAAACCATCCCTGCATGCCTAGAATGAAGCCTACTTGGTCATGATGAATGATATCTCTGATGTGCTCTTGTATTCGTTTTGCAAGTATTTTATTTAGTATTTTTCCATCGATGTTCATCAGAGAAATTGATCTGAAATTCTCTTTCTTTGTTGAGTCTTTGTGAGGTTTAGGTATCAATGAGACTATGGCCTCATAGAATGAGTTTGGTAATGTTCCATCCCTTTCTATCTTTTGGAGTAGCTTGAAAGTATCGGTATTAGCTCGCCCTTGAAGGTCTGGTAGAATTCTGCACTGAAGCCATCTGGCCCTGGGCTTTTTTTGGTTGGGAGACTATCAATGATTACTTCAATTTCTGTTGGGGAAATGGGACTATTTAGCTTGTTTATCTGTTCTTCACTCAACTTTGGCAAGTGAAATTGATCAAGAAAATCATCCATTTCCCTTAGATTTTCAAATTTTGTGGCATATATGCCTTCAAAGTAGGATCTTATGATTCTTTGTATTTCTTCAGTGTCTGTTGTTATGTCTCCCTTTTCATTTCTGATTTTGTTGATTTCAATACTGTCTCTCTGCCTTTTAGTTAGTTTGGCTAATGGTCTGTCTATCTTGTTGACTTTCTCAAAGAACCAGCTCTTGGTTTTGTTGATTCTTTGGACTGTTTTCTTAGTTTCTAATTTGTTAATTTCACCCCTGAGTTTGATTATTTCCAGACGTCTACTCCTTTTGGGTGTTTCTGCTTCTTTTTTTTCTAGGGCTTCCAGTTGTGTCGTTAAGGTGTTTATGTGCGATGCTTCCAATTTCTTTTTAAAGGCACTTAGTGCTATGAATTTTCCTCTTAGCACTGCTTTCAATGTATCCCACAAATTTGGGTATGTTGTTCCTTCATTTTCATTGAATTTCAGAAACTCCTTGATTTCTTTCTTTATTTCTTCCCTGACCCAGGTGTCATTTAGCAGAGAGTTGTTTAGTTTCCACATACGTGTAGGCTTTTTGTTATTTCTGTTGTTGTTGAATTGCAGCCTAAGCCCATGATGATCTGATAGGATACAAGGTATTATTTTAATCCTCTTGTATCTGTTGAGGCTTTCTTTGTGAACTACAATGTGATCAATTTTGGAGAAGGTTCCATGGGGTGCAGAGAAGAAGGTATATTCTTTCTTGTTTGGGTGAAAGGTTCTATAGATATCTGTTAGATCCATTTGACCCATGGCATTGGTTAATGATGTTATTTCTTGGCTTAGTTTCTGTTTCAATGTCTTGTCCTTCAGAGAGAGTGGGGTGTTGAAGTCTCCCACTATTATTGTGTGGGGATCGATGTGTGGTCTAAGTCTTTTTAGTAGATCTTTTACAAATGTGGGTGCCCTTGTATTGGGAGCATAGATGTTCAGAATTGTGATGTCATCTTGGTTGACTTTACCTTTGATGAGTAAGAAGTGTCCATCCTCATCCCTTTTGATTAATCTTGGTTGAAAATCTATTTTGTTCGATATTAAAATGGCTACACCTGCTTGCTTCTTGTGTCCATTTGCTTGGAATATTTTTTCCAACCTTTTATCCTGAGGTAATGCCTATCATTATGGGTGAGATGTGTTTCTTGAATGCAGAAGAATGTTGGATCCTGTTTATGCACCCATTCAGTTAGTCTGTGTCTTTTTATTGGAGAATTGAGACCATTGATATTGAGAGATATTAAGAGTCTTAATTTTGATGTTGGTTCCAGTCGAGCGTTTGTGTAGTTGTGTTTTTGCCATGGTATAGTTATCTATTTCCTGAGTGGTTTTGATTGTAGCTTGACCCTTTGGGATGGAGTTTTCCTTCTAGTACCTTCTGTAAAGCTGGATTTGTGGATAGGTACTGTTTGAATTTGGTTTTGTCATGGAATATTTTGTTTTCTCCATCAATGTTTATTGATAGTTTTGCTGGGTAAAGTAGTCTGGCCTGGCATCTGTGGTCTCTTAGGGTTTGCAGGATCTCTGTCCAGGCCCTTCTGGCTTTGATGGTCTCTGCTGAGAAGTCGGGTGTAATTCTGATAGGTTTGCCATTAAATGTTATTTGGCCCTTTTCCCTTGCAGCTTTTAATATTTTTTCATTGTTCTGTATGTTTTGTGTTTTGATTATTATGTGACGGGCAGTTTTTCTTTTCTGGTCAATTCTATTTGGTGTTCTGTATGCCTCTTGTATGTTTATAGGCATCTCTTTCTTTAGATTGGGGAAATTTTCTTCTGTGATTTTGCTGAGAAGAGTTTCTGGGCCTTGGAGTCTGATATCTTCTCTTTCTTCAATGCCTCTTATCCTCAGATTTCTTCTTTTCATGGTGTCCTTAATTTCTTGGATGTTTTGTGTCAAGCGTTTTCCAGATTTGGCATTTTCTTTATTGGTTGCTTCAAGATCTGTTATTGTATCTTCTATACTTGAGATTCGTTCTTCCATCTCTTAGATTCTGTTAGAAAAGCTCAGCACTGTGTCATTCGCCTTCTTCTCTGAGGCCTCATGTTCTCGTTTTTCTTCTGTCTGTGTGTTTATCATTGAATCCATTTTCATTTTCATATCTTGAACAGATTTTTTAATTTCTTTCATCTGGTTGTTTATATTTTCCTGAAAATTTTCCAGTTCCACTCTATGTGCTTCTTTTATGTCTCGCACCTGCTTCGCTGCTTCTTCCTGCATCTGATTTTGAATTTTGTTTGTTTCCTCCATTAACATCCTCATTACCAAGGATCTGAGGTCATTTTCTTGTGTTTCCATTGTATGTGAGTTCTCCGTGTTGTTTTCTTTGGGATAGCTGGGAACTGGAGATGTCATGTTGTTTTGGGGTTTTTTTGCGAATGCTTTTAAGCTGTCCCTTAGACATCTTGCCATCTCTGTTTTTGTTGGGTAACTTCCAGAGTTGAGTGGAGGGAGTCTGATGATAGATTCACTTGTTTTCTCACGATTTCCATATGCTGGAAGCCCTGATACTTCACTGGTGTGGATGGCAGGAGGTTATCCCTGTAGTTTTGGGCTCTCACCACCAGTGATCCTCAGCTCCCCTTTGCTGTGGGTCCTGCAATCGTTCTGAGTCTCTGAATGATCGTTGGGTCAGGCCAAGGTATCCACAACCTTTTGGGTCCCCTGCCAAGTCCAGCCAGGGATACTGGGCCCGAGCCACGCATCGAGCTCAGCTAGTTTCTCAGGGCCTGAACCGTCTGCCACAGCAGGAGAACTGCGACTGCACTGAGCAAGCACCTGGTGGAAGTGAGCACTCCGTCCAGCTTGTGTCACAGCAGGAAAACCAAGGCTGTGCTGAGCAAGCACCCAGGGTATAACTGAGCACTCCGCCCAGCTTGCGTCACAGCAGGAAAACTGCGGCAGCGCTGAGCAAGCACCTAGGGTAGAAGTGAGCGCTTCGCCAGGCTTGCGTCACAGCAGAGAAACTGAGACCGCGCTGAGCAAGCACCCAGGGTAGAAGCGAGCGCTCCGCCCAACTTGCGTCACAGCAGGAAAACCAAGGCTGCACTGGGCAAGCCCCCGGAGTATAACTGAGTGCTCCGCCCCGCTCTTGTCACAGCAGGAAAACTGCATCTGCGCTGAGCAAGCACCCGGAGTATAACTGAGCGTTCCACCCTGCTCGTGTCACAGCACTGCAGTCTGCGCTGAGCAAGCACCCAGAGTATAACTGAGCGCTCCGCCCTGCTCGCGTCACAGCAGGAAAACTGCGTCTGCGCTGAGCCGGAGCCCAGGGTAGAAGCGGGCACTCCACCTAGCCTGCATCACCGCAGGGGAGCTGCGCCTCGGGCAGAATTGCCCCCCGATCCGAGCCAGCCTCTCCACGGCACAGCTCACTGAGCAAACCCAGGACTCAGGGCCGAACCGTCCGCTGAGTCCAGCCTGGGTCTCAAGGCACTACGCGACCCAAATCCTGTCCAGAGTCCCCTCTCCCGCAGCAACTCCCGCAGCAACTCCCACCGTCCACCACACTAATCGCCTCCACTGTAAGGCTCTGAGCTGCAAACCTCAGCCACCGCCACTGGCGCCGCTGGAGCCGCTGGCACTGCCGGAGCCGCTGATGGCACAGCTGTCCCCACCGCCGCCCCTCTGATCCGAGAAAGTCCTCGCTCCTCCCGTGTGCAGGGGCAGACATGTCCTCCGCACCCTGGTCCCTCCGAACCGTGGAGCACTTCTGCTGCCGTGGTGTGGAGACCTTGGTGTTCCTGGCTCAGAAATCTGTGCAATTCCCTGAATTGTTCGCTGGAGCTTTCAAACACGGTCCACACTGCTCGCCGCCATCTTGGATCTCCTCCATGGTCTTAATTTTAATCATCATTTCCAAATTGTCAAAATTCCCTAAGTTCTGGTATACTGTTCTATAGCTTCTGCCAGTCTTTCATCTTTCATGTTTATTCAGTCCCACTATTAACTCTTCCCTGGGCTGTCATGGGCCTTCTCACAATCTGAAAGAGTAGTCCAGGAAGCCTTCACAGGTTTTGTGGTGATGAACAGGGGATGAGTATACTAGGATGGTCGTTATCAGAACAGCAACATCTGGTTGGTCCCTCATGTGACTGATGCAGCCTGCCAGCACAAGGCAGCACATCACCATGACACCGGTATTAATCCAAACATGAAAATGATACAGATGATGGCCTCCTCCCAAGTCTGTTTGCATTTCTCCTTTGCTTTGTATGAGATACCCTGACATATTTATGTATTGTATTTATTTTTAACTTTTGTCTATTTTCTTTTATTGGAAATAGGCTTCCTCTCCCAAATTCCTCTGAAGTCTTCCCCACCTACCCTCTCATTGTCATCCATACACTTTCTATCTCTACTCAGAAACTAAACAGCATCTACAAAAATAAAAATAAAATGAAAAGAATAAGACAAAACAAAACCAACCATATCAGAGGAGGACAAAACAAAAGTAAGGAAAAAAATAAAAAATAAAAGCCTACAGAAAACACATATAGATGAATAGAACACATGTCCACACTCACACAGCAATCCCATAAACACACACTGTTGGAAGCCATAAAAAGTAAAGAAATAACTTGAAAAGATAAAAATCAATAAAGAAAATGAAAAATAACAAAACACGAGAATACATTGTGTTACAAAGAACCTCCAAAGATGCCCTGTGTTCATTTGGTTTGGTCATCTACTGCCAGGAACAGCACCTTCCATTAAGAGTAGTTTGTATCCCTAGTGACACACCATTGGAGAAAACTAATTTTTCACTTGTGAGTTATCATTGATTGGAGAAAGCATCTGAATAAGAGATGGGGGTTTGTATCCACTCTGCTCTCAGTGCACTCATGCAAGCTCTGTACACGCTGCAATCTCTGTGAGTTCATGTGTGTGCCAGTCCTACTGTGCACATAGACCTTGTTAACATGCTGTCCTTTATCTGCTCTGACTCTAACACTCATACCCAGCCCTTTGCCTAGGATGCCCTGATTCCTGAGATGAAGAGATTTAATAGAGAAAGCCCATTTTAGACTAAATGTTCTGGTCCTATAAACACCAAATCCTGAGTCCAGTACCCACACCTGGGGAAGACAGATGGCATCTCCAGGTGCCAGACCCCTACTTCCACCAGGCCATTGGGAAAATGGCAGTAATAAGCTACACTGGGCTCCATGTACCCTGCATCTCCTAGACCTAGCCACTACCTGCATTCCCAGAAGCTGGAGGAACCCATGGACTATAAGCAAATACTAGAGGCAATAACATGGTTGAAGGCCAGAGGAACAACAAAAAAATAAGATCCTAAGCAATATGACAGCATTCAAAATAAAAAGTATCATTCTCCAGCACGCCAAAAGGAGCATAACACAATTGTGGAATAAGAAAATAACTTTAAGTCTGCTCTCACATGATAATAGAGTTCTGTAAAGAAGAAATGAATAAATTCATTAGAGCAATACAGGAAAACACAATTGAACAGGTGTTGGAAATGAATGAAATTGTCTACGACCTGAAAATCATGTAGAAGCAATAGCAAAGCAAAATCGATAGGGACCCTGGAGATGAAGAACATAGGAAACAGAACAAATCACAGAGGCAAGCATCTCCAACAAAATCCAAGAAATGGAAGAGAGAATCTCAGGGAGTGAAGATACAATAGAAGAAATTGGTACATTAGTCAAAGAAAATGTTAAATCTAAAAATTCCTGGAACAAAACACGCAGGAAATCTGGGATACTATGAAAAGATCTAACCTATGAATAATAGGAATGGAAGAAAGAGAAGATTCCCAGCTGCAAGGCCCAAAATATAGTTTCAAGCAAATCATAGAAGAAATATTTCCAAACTAAAAGAAAGAGATGCCTATAAACATACAAGAAGCATATGGGGCACCAATTAGACTGGACCTGAAATGAAAATCCTCTTGCCATATAATAATCAAAACACTAAATCTATAGAACAAAGAAAGCACAGTAAAAGCTGCAGGGATAAAAGTCAAGTAACATGTAAAGGCAAATGCATGAGAATTATACTTGTTTTCTCATGAGAGACTCTAAAATGAAAAAGAGCTTGGGTATATTGCAAACCCAAGATACCACAGATATCAGCCTAAACTACTATACCCAACAAAAGTCTCAATCACGATAGATGGAGAAAATAAGATATTCCAAGACAAAACCATATTTAAACAATATCTATCCACAGATCCAGCCCTGCAGATACACTAGGAAAAATGCTACAGAAAACACTGCATCCCAACAAGAGTTACTATACCCAAGAAAACACAGGAAATAAATAATTACAGACCACCAAATGAAAATTAAGGCGCTTGCGTGCGCGTGCACGCACACACACACACACACACACACACACACACACACACACACACACACACTACCACCACCAGCACCATCAAAACACCAGGAATTAACAATCTTTGGTCTCTGAACATCAATGATCTCACTTCACCAATAAAGAGACACAGGCTAACAGAATGGTTCCAAAAAACAGGATCTGTCAGACTGCTGCATACAAGAAACACACCTCAACAATGGCGATAAACATTGCCTCAGAATAAAGTGCTGGAAAAACATTTTCCAAGCAAACAGACACAAGAAGCAAGCTGGGGTCGCTATTTTAGTATCTAATAATATAGACCTTCAAACATAATTAGTCAAAAGAGATGAGGAAGGGCACTTCATACTCATGAAGGGAAAAATACAGAAAGATGATGTCTCAGTCGTGAACATATATGTCCCCAGTGCAAGGACAACCACATTCATATCACCAATGTTCAAACCACACATTAATAGTAGGAGACTTCAACACACCTCCCTCACCAGTGAACAGATCATGGAGACAGAAACTAAACAGAGAAATAACTAGAAAAACTGACATTATGAATCAATTAGACCTATCAGATGTCTACAGAACAGTCTCTCAAAAAACAAATGAATACACCTTCTTTTCACACTTCACGGAACCTTTTCCAAAACTGACCACATACTCGGCTATAAATCAAGACTGAACAAATACAAGAATATTGAAATTACATCTTGTACTCAGTCAAACCACCAGACAAAATAACTAAATGACAGAGAGAGAGTATCCAAATTAATAAAATTAGAAATGAAAAAAAGGACATAACAACAGACACTGAGGAAAAAGTGGGAGGGAGAAGGAACCATAGGACCTGAAGGTGAAAAGAGCTCAACAAGAAGACAAAACGACCCAGCTAACCAAGGCCCAGAGAGCTTGTGCAGACTAAAGCACCAACTAAGGACCGTGACTGGACTGGACCTAGGCCCTGACTCAGATGTAGCTAATGAGCACCTCAGGCTTCTTGTTGGTGGTCTAATAAGGAGATCAGGTGTTATTCTGACCAGGAGTTTGTTATCTTCTTTTTCATCACTTCCCTTCTGATGAGACCACATTGCCAGGCCACGGGACAAAAGGATGTGCTCAGACCTGATGTGAGCTGGGGTGGGGTTGGTGGGAGGGGCTCCCTTTTTGTGGATTAGGGGAGGTAGGAGGGGAAAAAAGGGCAAAAGGACAGTGGGACTGAGAGGAGAGAAGGGAGGGGGTTACAACCAGGACCTACAGTGAATACATGACTATATTAATAATTCAAAAGGAGAAATGTTGAAACCTAAAAAACATGGTAAAATAAGTACAAAGCACCCACTAAAGTTATTTAATAGAGGGACATTGTTGTCCTCTGGCAGCAGATAAATATTTTGCTTCTACTTTTGGGTGGCAGCCAAACATTTGAACTTTGTTTCAGATCTGACACTTGGGAGGTCTCTGGCCAATTCACAATAGGCTGTGCCAACCTGTTTGCCTTTGGACTCTTTTGACCAATAGGATATTTTTAACTATTTGTACGGTGGCTATCTTTGTTTTTCAGTGTTCCTCTGTTAAAGAGTATTGTGATATTACTCTCAAATAGAGAAACACAGAGAATGTGCCAGCGAGCAGAGAATTCGCAAGGCATTGGCAACCTTCCTCACCCTCACTTGAGGTTAAGGGCTTCAGGTACTGGAAGATGCGGCTCTGTCACCCCCACATTCAGAGGATTCAGGAAGATATAACATCATCTTCATATTGTTCTGAGTGGCCTGAACTGCCACCTGAGGCCATAGTGACAACTGGGCCCATGCTACTGCCAGAGGCCATGTCTGGTTCTGTGTTCATATCACACACAGGGTCTGTGTTGATGTCTGAGGCTTGAGTTACCATCAAAGGCCTTGGTGATAATTTTTATCTAGGATGCCATCTGAGGCCATGTTGATAGCCAAGTGCTGTGCTGTGCTGAGTGGGCCCTGTCCCTCTATGGCCAACACTCAGAGGAGAGTTGTCCCTGCCCCTCAGAGAGGTGTCTCTGGTATCATGGATATGGGAGAGCTAGCTGTCAAAGACCAGCTTTGACACTGAGTTCAGTCATTCAATTATGACAAAATTATTTACATATCATATGACACAAATGTAGTCATGCTTACGGACCTGCTGGCACTCAGACGAAGCACAGCAGGCTACCAAGAAGAGACTTGATACCCTATGAGCATATACAGGGGGAGGAAATCCCCCTCAGGAACAGTCATAGGAGAGGGGAAGAAGGGGAAAAGGGGAGGGACGGAAGAATGGGAGGATCCAAGGGATTGGATAACCATTGAGATGTAACAAGAAAAAATAAATAAGAAAAAACAGAAAAAAAAGGAATGTGGGGTCATCTACAATATAAAAAGCAGGCATATACTCACATACAATTGGTGGATGAAACAAGCTCCAATGGGCATGTGCCAACAACTTCATACATACACACAGAGACACACATACATATATACACATTTCGCTGATGGTACAAAGCTCCAAATATTTTACATATACATACATTTGTACATATATTCATATGTATGTATATTCATACATGTGCATATATGATGTCTATGAGTATATACACATTAATACATAGGTTGCCTGGAGAAAAGCTCTAAGATCTTTATTCTTTTCCCTTAGTCTTTTTATACCAACTAAGAAAAATTTCCACATTAGAAAAAGATAGAGCCAGGTGTCCTGGGACACGCCTTTAATCCCAGCATTTGGAGAAGCCGAGCCAGGCACATTTCTGTGAGTTCCAGGCCACTGTCATCGAAAAATTTATTCCAGGATAGCAAGGGATGCACACAGGAACTCTGTCCAAAAAATGAAAATCAAAAACAAAACAAAAAAAGAAGGAAGAAAGAATGAAAAAGAAAAAGATGCCTTCACAGTTTCAAGTCATCTATTCTTTCAAAACAAATACTACACAAACATATTCTTCAAAAACAGATGAAAATAAATATACAAAAGGAAATTACACTCAACTTACTCATTATATAGTCTTCTTTTGAAACTCACACCTAAATAAACATGTCCCATCAACATTTCTCTTGACAAGTTTATTGTAATTTCAAAGCAATACTTCTCTGGCCATTGATTAACTAACTTTAACCAAGCTCAGTCTTTAGTAACAAGATTGTCCCTGCCCCTCACAGATGTGTCACTCTGGAGGACTGACCCTGTACCTCACCAGCTGCAGGACTTAAGGGAGCAGGCCCTGCACCTCACCTGGGGAGCATAGTAGAGCTGACCTTGGTGGTGGAGATGCAGGTGAACAGACCCCAAGGTTGTGATTTAGAAGAGCAAGCACTGCCCCTTTGTCTGACTGTGGTGGTGAGGGTATGGGAGAAATGCCCCACTTGCACCTGTCACCTGTAGCAAGTGGATGAGCTGGCCACAAGGACATAAAAAAATGAAACCTGGCACCACCCATCACCAGCTGCCCCACACAGGAGAATGGACTGCACACCTTGTCTGGCAAACATAGTAGACCTGCACCTGGTGGCGTGGGTGCAGGAGAGCTGGCCTTACCATTGCTGGGGAAGGCAGGAGTGCTGGTCCTGATGGCACAGGCATGAAAGACCTTGTTGGCTCAAAAGCTCAGCTTCCACCCAGGCCAAGATTCAAAGCTCTAAGTTGGCATACATCAGGGTCCAGCCATTCTATGAACTACTGGATCATGTAAAAGGACATTCATACTTATCCAATGCTTGAGATCTGCATGGAACAGGGCAACACCTGGGTGTCTGAGAGGAGTCCTGTGGAGGATCTAGTGTTGATAGTGTGGCAGAAGCCACAGTCCTCAAACCAGACAAAAGACTCATTCCATTCAACATTTACAACTAAAGCAGTGTAGACAGAAGGGTTTGCATGTGGAACGTCATCACCCTGCAGCTTCCACGGCAAGATATTGGTTTGTTTTCTTTGAGGTAAAGTTGTAGAAAGAAGGGGAGAAATGAGGGGATGAGGAGATAAGTGGGATCGAAGTGTATGATGTGAAATTTACAAATTACATATATATCTATATATGTGTTTATATATATGTGTATATACATATATATATACATATATATATGGATCCAAATCCATACAATGGGAAAATGATAGCATCTTCAACAAATGGTGCTCCTCTAACTGGATGGCTACATGTAGAAAAATGAAAATAGATCCATATCTATCACCCTGCACAAAACTGAAGTGCAAATGGATTAAAGACCTAGACATGAAACCAGACACACTAAATATGTTAGGAGAAATAGTGGGAAGAGCCCTGAGCTTATCTGCACAGGAGACAACTTCCTGAGCCGATCCACAACAGCTCAGGCCCTAAGATCAACCATCAATAAATGGGACCTTATGAAACTGAAAGGCTTCTGTAAGGTGAAGGACACTGTCATAGAACAAAATGACAGCCTACAGACTGGGAAAAGATATTCACCAAACCTACATCAGACAAAGGGCTAATGTCCAAAATATATAAAGAACTGAAGAAAGTAAACACCACCAAACCAAATAATCAAATTAAAAATAGGGTAGGAACTAAACAGAGAATTTTCTATAGAAGAATATCGAATGTCCAAGAAACACTTAAAGAAATGCTCAACATCCTTAGTCATCAGGGAAATGCAAATCAAAACAAGTCTGAGATTCCATCTTACACTTATCCAAATGGCTAGGACCAAAAACTCAGGTGACAGCACATGCTGGCAAGGATATGGAGAAAGAGGAACACTTCTCCATTGTTAGTGGGAGTGCAAAATTGTACAGCCACTTTGGAAATCAATCTGGTTCTTTATCAGGATATTAGCTATAACTCTACTTCAAGACCCAGCCATACCGCTCTTGGGAATATACCCAAATGATGCTCCACCATACAACAAGAAAATTTGCTCGACAATGGTCATAGCATCTCTATTTGTAATAGCCAGAATCTGGAAACAACCTAGATGCCCCTCAACTGAAAAATGGATAAAGAAACTGTTGTACATCTACACAATGGAATACTATTCAGCTATTAAAAAAACAAGGAGATCTTGAAATTTGCAGGTAAATGGATGGAACTGGAGAAGAGCATCCTGAGTGAGGTAACCCAGACACAGAAAGACATGCATGGTATATACTCACTCATAAGTAGATATTAGCCACATAATACAGGATAACTACACCACAAAACAGAGTCAGAAACATCAACCAAGTACCATGTGTGACATGGACCTAGACCACTGCTTGGAAGTAGCAGCACAGTCTCCTTATGGGTCACATGTCTGAAGAGTATGGACTACTTCAGGCATGCACTCTGGCCACCAAACTTAGTTCACTTCCCCCTGACAAGACAGCCATGCCAGGCTACAGAGGAAGAAGTTGCAGCTAATACAAATGAGACTTGATAGGCTGAGGTGAGATACTAGGGGAAGAGGGCTCCCCTGTCTGAGTACTAAGAGGAGGAGCGGGATGGGGAGGGAATGATGGAGGGGGCCACAGTCAGGATGGGAAGAACTTGAACTGCAGAACAAGCAGGTGACTTATATTGCTAATCTCACCGTGTGGGACTAGCTCTGAGACTGGCTGAAATGTCTCGGCATTGTCTAGGCATAGACAATGCTTCTTGTTGACTAAAGACCCCCTATGAATTCCTATTAGATGCTATTCTTCATATGGCTTGAATGAACATTTACAGATGTCTTCTTTTTTTGCTCATACAAAGAGAAGAATTCCAGCCTTAATTGTTCCAATGCACCATACACTTATAATTTTAGGGCTGTATAATGCTTGTGAGAAATTATATGCTTTCAGGACAAAAGAATGAGACACTGACATTGGATCAGACCTAACAGGATGCATTCCTCGTAGCATTCTGGACATTGACATTCTGTTTGGAGAAAGTGGTTGAAAAGAAAGAAGGGGGAAAATAGACATGGACAGGAAAGATAGAACAAAAAGTAGATTAGTGAGTCTACTCCTCAGCTTAATGCCTCAATTGCCACTCACAAGAGAGTTTTAATTCACTGATTTAGGATTTTGTATATAGATGCAAAATAAGTTCTAGATACAGTGGTGTGGAATTCAAATGAAAGATTATTCTTCACACACACAATATACATATATTGTATATATATTGTATATGTATATTATATATACACGCTTATATGAGTTATTGAACCCATATAATTCAACTGTAATTCAAGGTTTACTTTCAATGCTTTGAAAGTGCCATCAAGCTCTTTAGGAGAAGTAAGTTATACAAATTAAATGTTAGTAGATTAAATCATGGTCATGTCAGTTGCTAGTCTACTTTTATCACAAAAATATACATCTTAAGCGTAGCAGATAGATATGACTCTATAGAAAGACAAAGTCTTCAAAAAACCTCAGAAACATGCAGAACATGACATTTAAAACTGTTTTTATTACTTTAAAGTTTCACTGACAATGAGACAAATTAACTCCTGGAAACAGTCAGCCTACCTCAATGAAGATGATGAGCATCAAAGAACCTTCTTGTGGAGATGGCTTCAAATGTGGCAAACAAGCCACTGGGGAAAAGGTCCTCATTTCTCCCACAGACAGAATTCAGCGTAAAAGTAGGGCAAGCTTGGATGCAGGCAGAGTCGATGGCTAAACTCTGCCAAGACAGGTTAAGCAAGTCCTCAATAGTTCCTGCCTCACAAATATGTCTGTCAGCTGTATTGGCCAAGAAGGCTGAAGAAGATGTTCCAATTTTAGAGAGTTTTGGGTGACTATTCAGGTAGAAAACTGTCTCTGTCTTCTGCTCATTTGGAAAGCTACTAACCTGCACTCGCGGCACACTCATGTAATCAAGTTTACTCCTCAAGTCTGTAAGGGAGTTGAAGTCCAGGTAGCTTAGTTTTACAATGAAGCTTAGTTGTTCAGGGGTTAAGATGTTTTTAGGTCTAGGTAGCTGTTCTAAGCTGATAATGACAATATGTGATGGAGATTGATTTACATTCAGAAATTTAGATGCACCAAGATAGGAGAGATGTCTTCTTCAAGGCTGTCAAATACAAATAGTCAAAACACTAAAAGTGAAACATTTATATAATTCCTGATTGGTTCACAGCTCTTCTTGTCATAGGTAATCTATTATATATAGTGTAATAATATAAATGTGTAAGTACAAAAATAAAATAATTTAAAAACTAGGAGACATTGGAGATAAAAGATGCTATCTGAAGGTAAGTTCCTCTCTAGGGGGTTCTCAACAGAGTGTGGGGCTGTCAGGAATTTTGTACCACAAAGCTAATGTCTCAGCTCATTTTTTCTGGCAAGCACTGGTAGCTAGGGCCCATATTTATGGTATCCAGCTGGTTTTAACCAGGTCAAGTGTATTGGACAGACATGACCTGAGTCTTTCCTAGGGTCCAAGAGATTGCACAAGCCTTTTGGCAAGCTGGGCAGTGGCAATCATGGGCCATATTCATGGTAAGCAGCTGGCCTTGACCAGGGCAAGTGTATTGGTTAGATATGCCATGAGTTTTTTCCAGAGTCCCAGCATTATCATAAGGACTCCAAGGCTGTGCTTCTGGACTTGCCCTGAAACAAGTTAAATGGCCAAGTTATGTACAGCTGGGCCAGGGCCAGGTCAGACATCAGGCCACATTTCAAGGACATGAAGGCCCTCTGTTCAGTCTCAGTCCATCCCAAAGGCTGTGTACCCTGGGTGCTGGTGTAGAGGTTCTTGGCTATATGAGTAAATATCCTTAACCATGGCCATCCATAGTCAACTGACCCCAGGTCAATGTGAAGGTAGGGATTTGTAGGATGGTTGAAATACACTTATGGCAATCATTCACCCTCCTTCCTCTAGGTTGTAGCCAAGGAATATTACCCTAAGGACACATAGCTGAGGCTTCTTGGCTGAGACTTTGTAGTCCAGGGCTTTAAGGGTAACTAAGAGCTTCTTTTTAGCTTCTACATTCCTTCTCAGCAGTTGGAGATATGAGCAGGCAATCTTCACACTGAAGCCTAATGCTCTCTGGATCTTTCTGTTTAAACGCCAGCAGATCTGCCCTCAGGTCCCATCAAACAATTCTGGTGAGTTCTTTATCCTCCTTCTCCTGCTCTCTTCCCACATTTAGTTCAAGAGCACTGTTGGAACACAGTCCATCGCAATGGACTCCCATGAGGAGAATTCCCAGTGCTTGTGAGAATACTCCAAGAAAACAAGAGACTCGTGAACTAATTTTTCAATACTCAGAAATGTTCATGGAACATGTTTTTATGCTTCCCCAAGGCAAGGAAAGAGAAGTAAATTTACATCAGACTACTCACTATTGCTTGCTCTTAATATTCAATTAAACATCTAAACTATCCTTTATACTGCTCTATGGAAAAACATGATTTTGTACATGTGGCTTGTACTTGTGCTTGTGTACAGCCTGAAATCATGAGAATTTTACATGTGGAACTTTTACCCCAGAATATAAAGGGTTTGAGGTTCTGAATAAAGTTTGATGTTGCATTATTTGCTTTAGTTTATTTTAGTTAGCTTCGTTTATAGGCTTCATGCCCCACCTCCCCTAGATCAGGAACACAGCCCAATTTGATAAACCAGATAGGTTTTCTCTGGTGTATGTTTTTGATATCTTAGGGTTTACATTTCTCCACTTATGCAAACGTGTCTTTGAGACCTGGGATTTGGAGACCATAAAAAATGAGGCTGACTACAGTTTAACCCTCCACACCACTTTTAAAAAAGAAAGCCAGAACATATCACATTTAAACAATGGGTCAAGACATAGTCAAGTTTAAGTTTTACTTATTTTAGACTAATAACAAGAAGTTGCCTCCAATTGTAATATCAGTTTAGTCTGTTCCATCATTTGGCCATTTTAGAGATCCCACTAACAATAGAGCTCATTCTTGAAAGGCACACTTGGTAGAGGAGTCACCACACACTCATGTTTCCTTCCATTCTATCTCTCTGATTGCCCTATGTCTGTTTCTCTGGTGGGCTCATAGGTCTTTGACAAAATAGCATGCCATGCTCCCAAAGGAATTTTCTCCAGTTCTTTCTCTTTCCTACTATTTCCATCTTTTTTATTCCCTTCCTTCTTCTTTCCCCTTAGTAAAACAATATTTCTTCTATAGTCTTCCTCATGTTACACACATTTCTTGTTTATATTATGTTATTCTCAGTGACAATATCCAAATTAATACCTATGATACTTGTAGATCATTTTCCTGAGCTTTAGATTTATAATTTTCTGTTATTACTCAATTGGTCCATATGAATAATTCTAAGTCAAACATAGTATTATCCATCAAACAAAATAATAGTTGATTGCTTTTTTTTAACTTGGCTCTGATTCAGGATTCCCAAACATTTAAGAATGAATAATCTAGGGATCTTCTTGAACTACAGTATTGGCAACAACCTTAATACCTCTGCTTGTTTTTTTTTCACATCTCTTCCTACAGATTGACTTATACTTATACTCTATATTCTTTCATTAATACTTGATCCCTCTTTAGTCCAAAATATTGTTAGTATCCAGTGGCTAAATACACTGCATTTTAGTTAGGGTTATTGTGAAGAGACACCATGACCAAAACTAACTGGAAGAGGACAGGATTTACTTGACTTGCTCTTCCATATCACTGCTCATCATCAAAGGAAGTGTCATGACTGAAACTTGAGGAAAGATCAGGATGTTGAAGATGAAGTGGACACCATCGAGGAATGCAGGTTTTGGCTTTCACTACATGACTTGCTAATGGGTATTTTTCTTTTTTGTACAACCCAGTACTATCCACCCTAAGGTGACACTATCCACAATGGAATCAGCTACTTACTTCTATCATTACTTGAGAAACTGCCCCATGACACCCACAGATGCCAGATTGACAAACCCTCTCTTTTCATTTTCCACTTCTCTGATTGCTTAACTTCTGTCATCTGGACAAAAATATAAACCAACCATCCAACCAACCAACAACAAACAAACAATAACAAAAACCAAAAACCAAACAACAACAAAACCAAAAACTCTGACCAGCATGAATTGAGATGAAGAAAAGAGTCAAAAAGCCCTAAATCATTGGAACTAGCCTCTCAAATATTCTTAAGAGTTTTTTATGACCATCATGTGCTGGAAGTTACCTAAGCAAGCTCTAGCTATAATTGTAAAACACAAACAAACAACAAATCCCCCAAAACACCTTTCAGATTGCCTAATAATTCTCATAGTTAAGTAAAAGTGAAATTTGTCCTCCGGTTCTCTATAATGATTAACTGTAATCTCCTAATGTGTAACTTCTTTCAATCACATAAGGAAAACATGTGATAAGACTTTAGCAGAACTAACAAAATCTTACGTTATCACGCTGAGTTCAATTTATTTTATGTATCACCAGCCGTTTTCCAGTAAATACATGGAAGGGATTATTGAGTGACTAGCAACCTATTGATTCCTGCTTTTCTTAATGCTTCATCAGCAATGATTTTTCTTTATCTGCTGATCTTTAAAGAAGGCTGGATTCAAGCATTATCAAGGTCCTCCCTTGCTTCTTCAGAATATGTGTACAATTATATTTACAAAGTCTGTGCATGGTGGTGCATGACTCTAATTACAGCAGTCTGGAGGCAGAAGAACATATATCTCTCTGAATCTGGGATGAGCCTGGTCTATTTGGTTAGTTCCTGGCCAACCAAGGCTTCATAAGGAGTCCTTGTCTTAATACTTTTTCCTCTCAGTAAAGTTGTTGTTTTAATGTTTTTCTTGAGCTTCAGAGAAAACATAAGAAGGGTACTTATATTTACTTTCTCCATAAAGAACTATGTTTCCTTCCATCACTAAAATCCTCTGATGTCCATTTGTAAAATGAATCTTCTTCATTGCTTCTTATTACCCTTGTTTTAGAGAATGAATTTCTCTCTCCTCTCTCTCCTTATCCTACTCCCTTTTGTTCTTCCTCTTCCTCAACCTTTTCTCTCTGTGTCTTTTCCTTTTTTCCCTGTTCTGCTTTATTTCTGTCTCCTCTTCTCCTTCTCAATCTTATAAAATGCAGCCTAGGTGTGCAACTGAACAGAATAAATAACAAGAGAAATTTTGCTTCAGCGGGCTTACAAACGTGTTCTGATACTCCTAACCAGAAAGTCAAGATGGAATACACAATGGCTGGGCTGTTTAGAGAGTGTGTGGTAGTTATTGTGGATGATAGGTGAGAGGTGAGAAGAAACAGTGACTCACTTCTATTTCCTCTTTGCTTTCAGCAATATTCTGTATGAACAGATTCTCCCTTGATCAGATTTATGACCTCAGCAATTTTTAGCACACTTCAAAGGATAAATTGAGAGTTTCTTTTTCAATACCAATGACACCTACCTCTACTGAAAGACGTGTGTGTGTGCGTGTGTGTGTGTGTGTGTGTGTGTGTGCACATGTGTGGGTTTGTGTGTGTTTCTTCAGCCCAGCCTTTCTATCTCCAGCACTCAACAGTCAGGGTGCTTTAACTTGAGCAGCCTGGCAGGGAACCGGCAATGTATTTCGGCCTTGTTAGGAATCTTTAATTGCGGTCTACACCCCACAGAATTTACCAGCAGAATCTAATGTAAGTGATTGTGTATCTGATAGATGTCTGTAAAGACATAGGTCAGACATGTTGTACATGATTGTAATCCCAGTACAGGCAAGAGCATCAATGCACATTGAGGCTTCCCAGGACTGCATATGAAGTTGTAGGACATCCTAGACCACATGGAGAGTGCTTCTCTCACTCAAGTCTTCCACACACCAAATTAAACGTTGTTTGTTGACAGGCAAATTAGTCAACACTATATTTTCAGATTTTATCTAAGTGAATTCCTTGGAAACAGAATTTTCTTTAAAGGGAAGAATGGGAGGATACAAAGGATGGGATAACCATTGAGATGTAACAAGAATAAATTAATAAAAAAAGGAAAAAAAAGAATTTTCTTTGAATAAACAACTGAATGGAAGCACACTAGTGCTAAGGTAAAAGTGGAATTGTGAGTATTCTCTCACCACGCTAACTCCAGGGAGAGAATTCTCTGGCAGATCCAGCAGAGAGATTTGGTTTGATCAAACTTTGACAAGATCAGGTATGTCTTGAGATTGTTTGCTTTACATTTTTAGGTCATTTGTTACTTAGACTTAAAATGTATTCTAATGTTAGAGTCTTTGGTTGGAAATTTAAATTTTGACAAATGTCATAGGAGACCTTGTAATTCTAAGCAAATCTCATTTCAGAAGCCTATATGCTGGTGCTACTAATTTCAAATAGCCACACAGTAGTTGAGTGTCAGAAGCTTCATTCAGTGAGAGCAGGTTATGCAAACTCTGTACCATATACAAAGTGCACACCTTAAAGGGTTTCTTATTTTTGAAAAAAATGAATGCATGAGGTAATACAAATACAATATTTTCCATATTATATGCGTGGACTCTGTGCCCAAATTTTTTGTATGAAGCCTTGGGTGGCTAGCTCAGCAACATTGAAAAATTTGGTTGACATCTTGTAGCCTTATTTTCTCATGTATGTGTTTAGAACTGTGGAAATCCATCCCACATGCAATTACAGGAAAATATACGTAACATTTTACTATCTATTTCTTCATATTTAACAAGGCAATTTCAAAAACACAGCATCATAATATTTTGTGAAGTTTGGCTTATACAACCTATGCATTTTGTTTTTTATAGAGTAGATATTTATACACTTATGATAGTTAAATGGTTCTTGGCACATATTGACCTCTCAGCTATTCTTATTCACTATTGTATGATAATTGATACAAAGAATAAATTCTGTTTTAATTCCAGGTGACTAATTATGGATAATACGAATGGATATTTGCTTAACTTTAAAGGATATAATTTTTTGAAGTCCCATGCAGACATTGAGAAGTTAGAAAAGATGGAAGATTTTGAGATTAGAGATGACGATGTCTTCATTGTCACATATCCAAAATCTGGTAAGCACCAGGAGTGGTCACTAATGTCTCCTTTGCTTTAGTGTTATGTGTCCAACTTGCTCCTCTCCACTCACCAAGAGCAACAAACCTTCTTTTGCATAACAATCAATGACCAGACAAAATGTATCTGTAGGAGAGAAGGCCACCATCTGTGCATGTACTATGCACGCTGATGGTGAGGAGAAGTGTTATGGGAATGAGATGTGCAATCTAGAGCCAGGAGCAGACACTAGGTCAGCACTGACCTGTCAATGTGGTAGACAAGAATGACAGTCTGAAATAGTTTCTTCCTAATCCAAATGCATCATAATCTTGGATGAATTTTCTACCATATATCATTTACTTTAAAAGATTTCCACAGGAACTAAGGTCCACGTCACACATACACATACACACAAACACACACACACACACACACACACACACACACACACACACACACACACACACATTTTCTTGTGGATTGAAGTTCATAGGTACAGACTAATGGTGCAGAGGTGGTGTCATGCTGCAGAGAGGAAAAATCTAATATGAAGGTCACTTCTGAGTTACCAGGGTCCACACTTGGATGTCTTTGTTCTTGTTTTTAACGTAGTTGAAGGTGAATCCTTAAATTTATTAATTCTATAAAACTATTAATCTGTACATTGTAATTTGTAAGATTTTTAAATATAAATAATATCTCAAAATTTTGCATAATTTAAAATAATTAGTTCATTTTTGGAGGTGCCTGAATCCTACAGACTGTGGAATTGTACACTGTTTTGCCATAGAAGTCCTTTGAACGCTCAGAGGATGGCCCAGTGAGCATAGTGAATGAATGTCTTGACCTTGCAAGCATAAAGTCCTGAGTGGGAGTCACTTAAACACCTGTAGGCCAGATGTGGTTATGTGTTTCTCTAATTGTGTGCTTCCTATGGTGAGATCCTAGGTAGAGACATGATTCCCAGAATGTCACTAGCCATTTGGAATGCAGACTCAAAAACAACCAAAACACCTTATCCCAAACAAGTCAGAAAGCCATTGTACTCACACACATGCATGCACTAACATATGGGCATGTATAAATTCTCTGACACATTATGCATAACACACACACACACACACACACATACACATACAAAGACAACACACTCACCACCCTCACGTATACACACACACCAGGTCAAGGAAAACTGCGCAATAAGAATCCAAACAAATAAACAAAAAAAGGTAGTAAAAATGTAATGTTACTAACTCCGATGTGAGTTTTAGCACAATGTCTGCATGCAGGTTATAATATAGCCGTACCTATTAACATCTACAAATAGTGTCTGTCAATTAGAATTTTAAAAATTTACCATGGAACTTAGAGTACAAAGAATCTATATTAATAATTTAAATGATCATTACAATGAAATCAGATAAAAGAACTCTAAAATCAAAAAAGGAACTCAGAGATTTCATTTCTATTTGTACACCCAAGTAGAGATAAAATCAAATAAAAATTACACTTGCTCATTAGCATACAGGGAATATTTTTTAAAAGCACCATTTGCTTTAATGTAGAATGTATTACCACAGATACTAATTGCTGAAACCTACATCAGGATTGTTATATATTTTTTACAGGTACCATCTGGGCTCAGCAGATCCTCAGCTCCATTTACTTTGAGGGTCACCGCAACAGCACTGAAAACACCCTAACAATTGACAGAGCACCATTCTTTGAGTACAAGAATCCTAAATTAGACTATGTGAAAATGCCATCACCTCGCATCTTCTCTTCCCACCTTCCATATTACTTAGTACCAAAAGGTCTCAAGAACAAAAAAGCTAAAGTACGTCATAGAGCTTTGGCTTCCTATACAGACAAAATGCTTTGCTTTTTGGATAATATTATTACTTCAGTGTTTGTGTTATGATGGTGCATGCAAAAATTCTTTAGTTTGTACCTGCATTCTTCCACCAGCCTTCTGAGAGTCTCCATCTATGAATTGTACTACAGAACCCCAAGTGTGAGAGTATTCTACTTACAGAGGTGGCACTGCATTTCTGAAAAGTGGGGATAATCAGTTATTCTGAAACCAGAAAAAGTATGAATACTTATTTTTCCTCCTAGAAGCATAGAAGTGAACATAATGATTAATCTGTTATCACACTATCAGTTGAGTTTCTTCCCATCCAATATTCCAGGTACTCACATGAGTGTCTTCTCTGGAATCCATCCATTCTCTTCTCCTTTACCTCCTTCTGCGCCCTCTTTGGGGACCTCCACCCTCATAACAACAAAACTCCAGCTCTTCTTTTCTGCCAAAACCATGCTTCAGCATATTTTATGAACCAATCCACTTTAAATTAGGTGGAGCAAGGTTTACACAACAAGGGCAGGTATAGCCAAGAATGTCCTTATCTGAGCAGGGACCTGATGTTGTGGTTCAGTAATTAGCATTTAAAATGCATAGCACCTTTCATCCCAATGCTTGGGTGGCAGAGGCAGGCAGACCTCTGTGAGTTGCAGGCCAGCCTGGTCTACAGAATGAGTCCAGGACAGCCAAGGCGACATAGAGAAACATTGTCTTGAAAACAAAGCAAAACAAAACAAGAAAAAAACAAAAAACAAAAAAAAATGACCAACCCCCAACTAACAAGACTAAACGTGCTTGTTATTTACTAACCATGATCAGCCATGATTCTGTGAAAGGTCTATAAAATTAGTCTTGTTTTTCACTATTATAACTTTGGGTTAATTTTCACACTGATTTGAATCCTGTCACTTCTGTATTCTAACATACTTATACTGGTGGCCTTTTCTATGGATTTTAACCTCGTGGTTTAATTTTATTAATAATGTTCTCAACTTTAGTATTATCAAAAATGGGCCTTTTATAGCAAAAATGTAGTTTTCCTATTTTTATTATATCTTCATTATTAAAACAATTTTAATTAAATATATTTTAACAGTATGCTTTCCTTACCCCAAGTCCTTCCAGATCCCCTCACCACCACTACCCACTAAACATTACAAATAATATAATTTCTAGAAAGTTGACCTGTGCTTTTGTGCATGTGTGAAACTCCATGTAAATGAGACTCTTCATTGACTGTTTATAGCATAAAAATAAGTTGATAACTAACTACTTTTTCATAAATACTACCTTGGAGAAATACGTATAATGAACTATTGTATAACAGTTCAGGACTTTTCAGCATAACTATGAATTTCTAATGAAACGTGGTGGGTTTTCCTACAGATTGTTTATCTTTACAGAAATCCCAAAGATGTTTTGATCTCCTTTTTTCATTTTTCAAAGTTGATAAATTTCATAGAAGTTACATATACCATAGAACATTTTCTGGACAATTTTCTGGATGGAAAAGGTAACAACATTTATCCCTCTCACTTGTTTACAAAGTACACATGATATTTAAACCATCTAAATTTAGGGAAGACATAACCAAGAGATGGAGGGGACAGTGGGAAGGTTATAAAGAGCTATGATTTTGAAACAATGTAACCAGAAAAACAAAACCAACAGTTTTCCTGCCAGTGTTGGGACCATTTGAAGGTTGTCAAATTTGCAACACTGTATTATTAAGGTATTTTGGCAAGACCATAAGATATTTAAAAATACTTTATCCATTTCTTCCCTAGATAATGGCATAGGAAGTGTCATAAAGCTAAAGTTGAGAGTGAAGTTGAACTCGCATGACACACATTTGTGAGGAAATTGATGAATTTTCCATGCCATTATTGAGGAGAATTGATGAATGAAAAAGCCATATGGAGTGTGGAATCAGAATCTCACACATTTCTATTGTTATATTCAAGTTTTGTCTCTCGTGGCAAGGAAATACCACTGTCCATAGATCTTATAGACTAGGAGAAATGGAGACATATGCCTTCAGGTAGAGGAGAAATAAGAAGTTCCCTTAAAGGTATCTTTAAAGTCAGACCCTTGGACTTCTTTAATAAAAGGGTTTGAGATTGATTTATCTTATGAGTATTTTGCCTGCATGTATGTCTGTGCACACACGTGTGCAGGGAATTCAGTGGTCAGAAGAGGGCATCAGATTCCCCGGAATTGGAGTTATAGCTGGTTGTGAGCCACCATGTGAGTGCAGGGAACAACACTCAGGTCCTGTGCAAGAGTAGCCAGTTCCTTAGTCACTGAGTGGTGTCTCCAGCTCCTGACCCTTGACTTTTTCAAGGTAAGTTGGTCTGAGCCTTGTGTAGTTGGTTAAAAAACAACTCTTTTAAAATAATCATATGATGATTCAATAGTAGAGGCTTCAGTTTTATTTTTTCCTCCTTTATTAATTTATTCTTGTTACATCTCAATGGTTATCCCATCCCTTGTATCCTCCCATTCTTCCCTCCCTCCCATTTTCCCCTTATTCCCCTCCCCTATGACTGTTCCTGAGGGGGATTACCTCCCCCTCTATATGATCATAGGGTATCAAGTCTCTTCTTGGTAACCTGCTGTCCTTCCTCTGATTGCCACCAGGTCTCCCCGTCCAGGGGACATGGTCAAAGGTGAGGCACCAGAGTATGTGAGAAAGTAATATCCCACTCTCCACTCTACTGTGGAGAGTGTTCTGTCCATTGGCTAGATCTGGGTAGGGGCCTAAGGTTTACCGCCTGTATTGTCCTTGGCTGGTGCCTTAGTTTGATCGGGACCCCTGTGCCCAAATATGCCTATCATAATGTTCTACTTGTAGGCTTCTAGGACCCTCTGGGTCCTTCTACTTTGCCTTTCTCCCATGATTCTCTCATCTAGAATCCCACTAGAATGTCCTCTCCTCTGTCTCAGTTTCCTGGTAAGTGAAGGCTTTCGTGGGACATGCCCCTTGGGCTAATATGCAGATATAAGTGAGTATATACCATTTGAGTCTTTCTGCTTCTGGGTTAACTCACTCATTATGATCATTTCTAGCTCAATCCATTTATCCACAAATTTCAGGAATTCCTTGTTTTTAATAGCTGAATAGTACTCCATAGTGTATATGTACCACAGTTTCTTTATCCATTCTTCTATTGAGGGACACTTAGGCTGTTTCCATGTTCTGGCTATTATGAATAAGGCTGCTATGAACATGGTTGAGCAAATTTTCTTGCTGTGTGCTGGAGCATCTTCTGGGTATATTCCAAGGAGTGGAATAGCTGGGTCTTGAGGAAGCCCTATTCCCATTTTTCTGAGATAGCACCAGATAGATTTCCAAAGTGGTTGTACTAGTTTGCATTGCCACCAGCAATGAAGGAGTGTTCCTCTCTCCCCACATCCTCGCCAGCATGTGGTGTCGCTTGAATTTTTGATCTTAGCCATCCATATGGGTGTAAGATGGAATCTCAGTGTTGTTTGGATTTGCATTTCCAAAGTTCTAGCCAGAGGCTTCAGTTTTAATACTGAATAGTGTGAACCAGAAAAGAAAGACTTGACTTTGCTGCTCAGTAGTATGATGCCTTGACTTGTTACTGAGTAAATTTCCTTTCAGTTATTGGAAGCCGTTGGTTTGATCACATTAGAGGCTGGTATGAACACAGACATGACTTCAATATAATATTCCTGAGCTATGAAGAAATGAAGAAGGTAAGACATGAATGTTCCCATCTCTGAATTTAAACTACACATTCCCAGGTTCCCTCATTCCTCATTGCCCCTTGTGCATTTTGTGTGAGTGGGTTTCTGGCATCCAACCCCTCCCTTACTGACTTGAATGCCTTGGGGATCTTTCTCCCTGAAGATGTCTCTTCTGATTCCTTCGGAGTACCCATCTGTGTCAATCAGGACAATTATAGGTATCTAGAGGAGATGTACCTTTTCAAGTCTTTATCAATATTCAATTATTTGTATTAGTAGATTCACTATTGTGTTGCCCTCTGTGAGCAAAGCATGCATTGGTCTTTTCCACTGTCTTACACTCTCAGTTTTCTTTGCTCAAGACTCTTCCTAATTTTTAGTAATCATAGTTTATCTTTCAGAATGACAGACATCCCACACCCTACTCCCCCCTTCATGGGAGCCAGATCTGATAACTATTTCTCTGTATTGCCAGGTCTCACTTAATCTGTCTTGTAAGGTTCATCCATTCCCAACAACTGGTGTTTACTTCTCACTGTGTCTAAATAATACTCCAATTGATGTATGTATTGCACTTTCATTCTTTTCTATATTAATAAGCATCTAAGGACATTGCATGCCTTGACTGTAGTGAAGTGTGCATTCACATTGGATGCCTATAAGAGTCTGGAATGCAGACTTTATTTTCATTAGCTATATAATGAGGAATGGGCTTACTGGTATATATGGTGGGCCTATTTTTATTGTGTAAGAGCCCCACTGTTTTCCATGGTGAATGCATTTAACCCACTCAGTGTCTTATCTGATATGTCATCACGGTCATCTACTTTTGTTTATTTGTCTTTTTTTTATGCCACTGACTAAAACCAGTGTCTCCTACATTCCGTACAAATATTCTCCTGAGTTACATTTTCAGCCAGAATCTAGATTTTTGGACAAATTTTGCTTTGGTCTTTTATTTCCTTGAAGGCAATAAACACAATTTTGCTGGAAACGTTCAGGTAATTTTAATATTTGTAACATTACTTATTCTATTTCTATCACTGTGCTTTTATTTCTTCTTGGCCACGTTGCCTTGCTTTTTCATGTCCATTCATGATCACCACACAACAACGTTATTTGTAGAAATAAATTAATGACTATGATGTAGTCATTGTGTGGACGACATAAATGTCTTTCACATGATCACTTAAAAAGAAATTAAGGCAGTAGCAAGCTTAGAAAGCCCTCCTACATTCCAACACTGCTCAGCTACATGATCTTGCGATTCTCTTATGGATCAAGCTCTCTAAAACTTATTAGTTCTTCACATTTGGGAAGCATTTTCAGTTCCTCTGAACTGGCACTTAATGTATTCTCAAAAAAGAAATCCATGTTTTGCCAATTACAGACATCTTTTCTCATCATCTTCTTTGAGGTAGGCTAGGTGTTGCTAGGAGTTAATCTGTCTTCTTCTCTCCAAAATAAACATTTTCCTCCCACATTGTTTTTGTTCAGTGTTTTTTCACAAAGAAATGACACATATACAAGATACAAAATTCTGTAGATGTTTGACATAGCTTTTTAATCTGTGATGTATTTTAACTTAGAGTATTCTGGGTTGACTTTTAATTTGGATTGCCTACTTAAAGTCAAAAATGGAGTATTAAAAATGGCAACCAACATTTTCTCAGACTCTATTTGAATTCTTAGGCTGTTGATATTTGCTTCACCAAAATGGAAGTCATAATTTCACAATTACAAATTTACTATAGGAATTTGTATCAAATACTTGGCTACAGGTCACTGTAATATAATGCTGAGCCATTTATCTAAATTTTAACAGTACATTAAAAGGATGCATTAATGCATCCTGGTAAGGAATTTTGTTCACATGCTCTATTATGTAATTACTATATCATATTGAGCCCAGTAGTTTTTACTAACCTTTGCAATCAGAAAGTATGAATACATAAAATTTAACCACTATATGGAGGTCATTTACATATTTAATGCCTTTTCCAATAAATTTTGCAATATTTTGTTCTATTACTTTTAATGAGATTTTAAGAACTGTACTGAATGTAGATTATCTGTTTGTTTTTTTCTGCTTGTTTTCTTCCATAAACATTTGGGTAATTTCTGGCTGCGCTTGTTAACTTTAATGCTAAGTTTATTGCTGTTATTGATGCACTGTGGATGCCGTTTTCATAATAATGCATACACAATCACAGGGCGTTTGTATGGTTTAGATTGTGTTCTATATGTCATTGTAAAATGTCATAGTTATTTGTGAACACTTTCTTTTTTTGTGGGAACACTTTTTAAATTGAACACCATGTGACCTGCTTAGTACTGAGCTACATCTTATGCCTCCAGTTCACCTTCTGCTTTTCTTGTTGTTCACCAATGTTTATCTCCTTTATAATCCCCCAACTTTGTAGGAGTAGAGGCAGAGAAGCTTGAGTTGTTCCCATGGTCACTTGAAGATATTTATATATTTCTATATTGATTATGATATCATCTGTGTTTTATATGTAGCCTTTTGTGTTTGAAGAAAATTCTTTCTAATACTGTTCTGTTTTACTAAAAAAAATTTTCCAGTAGCCATTGGCAGTACCCATATTAATTACTTTCCTGCCCTGATATAATCCCATTTCCTCATTTGCTTGTATTGAGCCATCTTTGCCATCCAGAGAGGAGATCTTCAATTACATACCTAATCATGTCTCATGTTTGGCAGTAGTGCATACTTCTATTACAATGTCAGTAATTTCTCAACCCATGACTATTTCAGGACCTCAGAAGCTCAGTGCTTAAAATCTGCAGGTTTCTGGAGAAAGAACTGAGTGAGGAAGTTGTGGATACTGTTGTGAGACAAGCTACATTTCAGACCATGAAATCTGACCCACGAGCAAATTATGAACAGGTTATAGATCATGCCTTTCAGAGGAACGAAAACGAAGGCACTTTCATGCGCAAAGGTTAGACTTACTTGTGTTTTGTAATCAGAGTACCGAGAGTCTCTAGACAGATTACTGAGAGTCTCTAGACAGATTACTGAGAGTCTCTAGAATCTGTGTCCTCGGAGCAATAACACTGGGAATCCAAATTGTTTCTTCAGGAGCTAAAGACGCTGGGGACCCAAAAAACATAAAAAAAAAATAGTGGATTAAAAAAAAACTAATATTTTAACCTAAAATTTAATACTATTTTAATGAATAAATATAACTTTAGTTATTTAATAAGTATGGATTTCCTTCTGTATAGCTCATATGACTCAACTATTTTATAGTATATTGGTATATCAAACTAGGCAATGGATATTTTAGAAGAGGCAATTGTAAATTATGCTATTTTATTTTATTTTGAAAGAAAGTCATCCTACTTGGTCCAGGCTGGCATCACAGACACTGTGAGCTCAGGCTAGCCTAGACCTTGGTTTCCTCCTACCTCTTGCTTGGAAATGTTGGGATTAGACTTGAGGCAATTTTCACAGTTTTATTGTTTTTCTTTTGGTTATATTTTTTTAAACCCATACTGTATAAACTGTATATTTGAAATTCAGGAGGCTAAATTGCTCTTTCCTTAAGTGTTATTTTTTCTTCATAACTACTTAAAATTCACATAACTTCATACAATAATTATAGAGGTCTTTTTAACCCTATCTACTGAAACAAAATTATATATCAACATTTTATGTTTGATTTCCATTTTTATGACATGGTCTTATTCAAGAGACTCAGGCTGGGTTTGAACTTGCTTTATGTAACTAAGGATGCCCTCCCACTTAGTCCAGCCTCTCCCTCCCAAGTCTTGAGAATACAAGTAAGATCAACCACATCCAGTCACTATGTCCTTACTATGTGTCAGAAGTTGTTAGGAAAGAATGACTCCCCCTAAGTTTTTATTCTCCAAACTCAGGTTTTTAATTCAGTAAGTGATTTCATGCAGCATTTTATAGCATAACCAGACATGTATTTTGATTACTTTAAGTAATTCATTACTTACCTTTATGGGGATGGACACTCTCTTTGTACATAATTTTTAAGTGTTTTATTGCAATTTCTCTAGATTTTGGTAATGTCTGAGAATGTGCTTTTTTTCTCTTCTCCCATTTAACTTCCCTTTACTTCTTATTCTCTATCTAGACCACTGCTCATCAATTCTCATACCAATATGAGTTTTCTGTCCATTACAAATGTAAGGAATGCTGTTTGTGCAATCACATGTGATAGCAGGAAATATCGTGCTATTGTTTCCATTTTAAAGGGCTGGCGATGTTGACTGCAAAAATTTATTTTATAAAATCACAGTAGTGACAACTATGGTGCCCTCTCTGACCTTGATGTGTTAGTGTGTTAATTATGGTATTGCATGCATTTCTTTCAGTGCTCATCCTTCTTTAAAGAAGAGTGAGGTACAAAACTCAGCAGAAAACTCAGTTATTTTGCATGGGTGGCAGAAGATACTGAACTTGATTAGAGTGACCGTTGCTTTGGTAGGTCCACTAACTTACACTGTGTTGTCCCTGTGCTTATCACCCTAGGTACCATCGGAGACTGGAAGCATTATTTGACTGTGGAGCAGAATGAAAGATTTGACATGATATTCAAGAGGAACATGAAAAATTTTCCCTTGAAGTTTATCTGGGATATAAATGAAGACTAGAATTCTATCTAATATTTGCATAAAATAAACAAAAATCCATTCATCAGAAGCCATACTGTAATCACAATAGTGATATGCTACCATATTTCAATCATTAAATATCAAGCTATATAAAGGTACAAAATGAGTAAACTATGCATTTATTAAGCACAAGGGACCTATAAGCTATTTCAGATCATAACATTATATTAGTTTGATTCTGACTTAGCATGGGCACTATGCACTAATGACATAAATCATGATTCTTTGTCGTGGAGAAAATGCTGCAAATAATGCTTTGTCGGACACATTTTAACTTCACCATCTACAATTACGTTGTGCATCAAGAAACAGTAACCATCTTCCCATTCATACAATAAAACTTTAACGTTTGCTCAGTCAAGAATGTGTGAGGAATATTAAAATTTTTAATTTCAAAAACTGTAGTCAAGCATTGAAGACAACTAGAACTGACAATTAAGATAACAGGTATAGAAGAGGGAAGATGGACTCACCTACTTAAAAAGGATAAATTTTTATTGATGAGTTTTTGTTGAATTATTTTTGTATTATTACACAATGAATTGCTATTACTATTTTCAACATGTGTGAATAATGGACTTAAGATTTTCTTTTACTCATAATTACAGTGTTATTGATACTGTGAACCAAATTTTAAAATAGTGATGAATAAAGTATCTGGAACTCACTTAAATGCCTCCGAAGCATTTCCTCATGGATTAAGTGTGTGTGTGTGTGTGTGTGTGTGTGTGTGTGTGTGTGTGTGTGTGTGTGTGAATTTAATGACAGTTTTAATATAGTAACATTAACAGAGTCTCAGCTGAGAAAACCTGAGAACCGAGGAGCTAGGTCCTCGCTATGGGTACATGAGCATTGAGGGTAGTCCCACAATTGCTGTCTCAGCATGCAAGCATGTGTGGCTATAACCCTGAGTTTCCCAGTCCATCAGCCTGGGTGGCTAAGCTGCACTGATCTGGTAGTAGAAAGCTGGAAGGTCATGGAGAGTTGTGGCTCCCTATTCGTCAATAAAATCTTGGAAACCCTCATTCTGATATCAGGGACAGTATCAGCAGCAGCAGCAGCAAGTCAGCAAATTACCAGGGTGACAAGAAGGAAGGCCGAATGTACAAGTAGAGGAACTACCTTCCTTTAGCCATACCATTCCTCACCTAAATTACTACAGAAAACTGACACAATTGGGGAGCGTCTTTCCAAACAGCCAAGGCAGGATCCCTATTCAGGGAGGCTCCCTACTCAGATACTTTGATTTATAGGAAGTTGTTGTTATAACTAACCATAGTAATACTTCTTAACTCTAGGTAGTGTTGGTATTTTTTCCCTTAGCTTCACCTTGTTGAATCTAGACATCGCTGTGTTCCATGCACACGTGTGATGAAAGTTTGAGGGGAGGGCAAAATCCAAGGGAATGTGATGCTGGAGAGGACTAGGGAAGAGGAGAAAGAAGGAGATGAGTAGGTTTGATGGGACATAGGTAGGTGTTAAAGACTGTCTGGGAGTGTCATTGAGTGAAGGAGTTCTTTGACTCAAAAGCAAGAAAGAAGGAAGGAAAGAAACAAGCAAACAAACAAAGAAAGAAAGAAACAATGGAACAAAGAAACAAAGAAACTAATAAAAAGGAATAAATTTAAGAAGCTAAAGGGAACAGCACAAGTTAGAGGCAGATATAGTAGGAGGGGAAATAATAGGTTTAATTCACAAAATAAAAGAAGCAAGCTCAGGGCATATTAAAGAAATAATAGCGCCTTTAAAAACCATTATTAATTCATGTATGTGATGGCAAATACCTATATTTGTAGGTGATGTTCTGCTGCCTTGGATGAAAAGCTTTTCTTTTATAGACCACATCATGTTAAGAAGAAAATTTTCATTTTCTCCTATAAATCTTGTTTAACTACTCAACATAGAGCCCTGCTGTGCTGCGTTCAGTTGCTAATCATGACACAGCCAACGGATCATTGTCAGTGTAAACATCAAGAGTCACTGTCTTTTACAAGTTGATTTTCTCAAATATTCTAATATAAAATATTCAAATATTTTATGTTGTTGGGAGACTTCATTTCCCCCCTTATCTGCCACTTGAAGAACGTAGGAGGCCTGTGTGATGGTGCAGCCTTCAATCCTGGCAGAGGCAGAGGCAGAGGCAGATTCAGTGGCAGAGGCAGAGAAAGAGGGCACCCAGGGATACAGGGAAAGACCCTGTCCAAAAACTTCTGAGGTAGTTCTTTTGTGAAGTTTGCAGTGTTTAGCATTCTCTCTTGCAATGGACCATCTCAGTAGGGTAAAGGTCCTTCAGAATGGGAGTTCTTGAAGCATTGGTGGGAAAGGGTTTGGCAGTGACAGACAGAGCCAAACCAAGAGGTAGTTTGAATCTGAGTGTGTTTTGCAGGCAAGCAGTCTAGATATTTATACACATTTTTGAAACGCGGAGTGTTTTGTGACCATGTTTCTCATGGAGTAGAGTCAAGAGAGTCAATGAAGCACTCAGGCATACACAGTGCAAAGTACAAAGAAATATTATTGTCTGTTTGAGTTACTGATTCGAATGAAACAATACAGGGAACAGAATGCTAAGTAAAGGCATCATCATTCTTAAGTTATTGGCTTGGTATCAGTACGCATTTGTTCTCTTTGTCAAGGGTCAGTGTTCTCTCATTTTTTGCTCGGCACCTGTGTTCTGGGAGTTGGGAACCAAGACAGTTTTTTCCTTACTTCTCCTCTCTAATATATGAATGCCACTATTTGGGGCTTTCTGAAATACTTACTTTCTTTGTAAACCATAATATAAACTCTTAACTGATGAATAATTCATAGCCATGTTTCTTTTAATAAGTGGAGAAGACCAGTAGACCTTGGCAGTGATCTCTAGGTTTGAACAGTCACTGACAGCAGTCCCATGTTAGAGCATTTCATTGAAATGTCATCATGTCTGAAGGGTCCAGGTATGGGAGTAAGGTTAGGAGAAAGAATAAAGACAGAATATGCTATCAGAATGAGAAAAAAATAAGGCTGCAATCAATTATCCTGGCAGGAACATCAGACCCATTCCAGGAGGCTTTCCCTGGGCAGGGACATTGCCTTGGGTTGTGCAGCAGCATTTGTCATACAGACTCCACTGGAGGAGTCATGACAAACTCTCATTCTCTCTCTCTCTCTCTCTCTCTCTCTCTCTCTCTCTCTCTCTCTCTCTCTCTTTCTCTCTCTCTATCTCTCTGTGCCATGTGTGCTATGAGCTTAATTCAGAGATCATTAAAGTAGAAGATAACAGCAGGTGTCTCCTCTATCAAGCTACAATTCAAATTCACTTATAAAACATGGTCATAATTTTAATCATCATTTTCAAATTGGAAAAATTCCCTAAGTTCTGGTATAGTGTTCTATAGCTTGTGCCAGTCTTTCGTCTTTCATCTTTATTCAGTCCCACTATTAATTCTTCCCTGGGCTCTCATGGGCCTTCTCACAATCTGATAGAGTAGTCCTGGAAGCCTCTACAGGCTTTGTGGTAATGAATAGGGGATGAGAATACTAGGATGGTCTCTATCAGAACAGCAACATCTGGTTGGTCCCTCATGTGCCTGATGCAGCCTGCTAGCACAAGGCAGCACATCACCATGACAGTGGTACCAATCCAAAGAAGAAAGGTGATACAGATGATGGCCTCCTCACAAGTCTGTTTGCTTTACTCCTTTGCTTTGTATGAGCTACCCTGACATATTTATGCATTGTATTTATTTTTAACTTTTCTTTCCTTCCTCTTATTGAAAATAGGCTGCCTCTCCCAAGCTCCTCTGAAGTCTTCCCCACCTACCCTCTCATGTCATCCATACACTTTCTATCTCTACATAGAAACTAAACAGCATCTACCAAATAAAAATAATGTGAAAAGAATAAGACAAAACAAAACCAACCAAATCAGAAAAGGACAAAACAAAAATAAGGAAAAGAGTAAAAAAATAAAAACCTACAGAAAACACATCTACATGAATAAAACACATGTTCATACTCACACAGCCATCCCATAAACACACAAGATTAGAAGCCATAAAACGTAAAGAAAGAACTTGAAAAGTTAAAAATCAATAAAGTAAGTGAAAAGGAAAAAAACATGAGAATACATTGTGTTACAAAGAACCTCCAAAGATGCCCTTGTGTTCAGTTGGTTTGGTCATCTACCGCTAGGAACACACCTTCCATTAAGAGTAGTTTGTATCCCCAGTGACACACCATTGGAGAAAACTAATTATTCACTTGTGAGTTACCCTTGATTGGAGAAAGCATCTGAATACGAGATGAGGGTTTGTATCCACTCTGTTCTCAGTGCACTCATGCAGGCTCTGTACATGCGGCAATCTAGGTGAGTTCATGTGTGTGCCAGTCCTATTGTGCACATAGACCTTGTTAACATGCTGTCCTTTATCTGCTCTGACTCTGACACTTTTACTCCCTCTTTTCCTCAGGATGCCCTGATCCCTGAGAGGGGAGATTTAATAGAGAAAGCCCGTTTTGGACTAAATGTTCTGGTTCTATGTATACCAATTCCTGAGTCCAGTACCCACACCTGGGGAAGAAAGATGGCATCTCCAGGTGCCAGACCCCTACTTCCACCAGGCCACTGGCAAAATGGCATTAATAAGCTACACTGGCCTCCCTGTACCCTGCATCTCCTAGACCTAGCCACTACCTGCATTCCCAGAGGCTGGAGGAACCCATGGACTATCAGCAAATACTAGAGGCAATAACATGGTTGAAGGCCAGAGGAACAACACAAAAATAAGATCCTAAGCAATATGACAGCATTAAAAAAAAGTTTCATTTTCCAGCAAGCCAAAAAGAGCATAACACAATTATGGAATAAGAAAATAACCTTAAGTCTGCTCTCACATGATAATAGAGTTCTGTAAAGAAGAAATGAATAAATTCATTAGAGAAATACAGGAAATCACAATTGAACAGGTGTTGGAAATGAATGAAATTGTCTACGACCTGAAAATCATGTAGAAGCAATAGCAAAGCACAATCGATAGGGACCCTGGAGATGAAGAACATAGGAAACAGAACAGAAATCACAGAGGCAAGCATCGCCAACAAAATCCAAGAGATGGAAGAGAGAATCTCGGGGAGTGAAGATACAATAGAAGAAATTGGTACATTAGTCAAAGAAAATGTTAAATCTAAAAATTCCTGGAACAAAACATCCAGGAAATCTGGGATACTATGAAGAAATTGGTACATTGGTCAAAGAAAATGTTAAATCTAAAAAAGTCCTGGAACAAAACATCCAGGAAATCTGGGATACTATGAAAAGACATAACCTATTAATAATAGGAATAGAAGAAAGAGAAGATTCCCAGCTGCAAGGCCCAAAATATAGTTTCAAGCAAATCATAGAAGAAATATTTCCAAACTAAAAGAAAGAGATGCCTATAAACATACAAGAAGCATATGGGGCACCAATTAGACTGGACCTGAAATGAAAATCCTCTTGCCATATAATAATCAAAACACTGAATCTATAGAACAAAGAAAGAACAGTAAAAGCTGCAGGGATAAAAGTCAAGTAACACATGAAGGCAGATACATGAGAATTATACATGTTTTCCCATGAGAGACTCTAAAATGAAGAAGAGCTTGTGTATCTTGCAAACCCAAGATACCACAGATATGAGCCTAAACTACTATACCCAACAAAATCTCAATCACCATAGATGGAGAAAATAAGATATTCCAAGACAAAACCATATTCAAACAATATCTATCCACAAATCCAACCCTGCAGAAAACACTAGGAAAAATGGTACAGAAAATACTGCATCCCAAGAGTTACTATACCCAAGAAAACAGAGGAAATAAATAATTACAGACCAGCAAATGAAAATTAAAGCACACACACATACGCACACACACACACACACGCATACACTACCACCACCACCACCACCACTATCAAAATACCAGGAATTAACAATCTTTGGTCTCTGAACATCAATGATCTCACTTCACCAATAAAGAGACACAGGCTAACAGAATGGTTCCAAAAACCAGGATCTGTCCTACTGCTGCATACAAGAAACACACCTCAATGATGGCAGTAAACATTGCCTCAGAATAAAGTGCTGGAAAAACATTTTCCAAGCAAACAGACACAAGAAGCAAGCTGGGGTCGCTATTTTAGTATCTAACAATATAGACCTTCAAACATAATTAGTCAAAAGAGGTGATGAAGGGCACTTCATACTCATGAAGGGAAAAATCCAGAAAGATGATGTCTCAGTTGTGAATATATATGACCCCAGTGCAAGGACAACCACATTCATATCACCAATGTTCAAACCACACATTAATAGTAGGAGACTTCAACACACCTCCCTCACCAGTGAACAGATCATGGAGACAGAAACTAAACAGAGAAATAACTAGAAAAACTGACATTATGAATCAATTAGACCTATCAGATGTCTACAGAACAGTCTCTCAAAAAACAAATGAATACACCTTCTTTTCACACTTCACGGAACCTTTTCCAAAACTGACCACATACTCGGCTATAAATCAAGACTGAACAAATACAAGAATATTGAAATTACATCTTGTACTCAGTCAAACCACCAGACAAAATAACTAAATGACAGAGAGAGAGTATCCAAATTAATAAAATTAGAAATGAAAAAAAGGACATAACAACAGACACTGAGGAAAAAGTGGGAGGGAGAAGGAACCATAGGACCTGAAGGTGAAAAGAGCTCAACAAGAAGACAAAACGACCCAGCTAACCAAGGCCCAGAGAGCTTGTGCAGACTAAAGCACCAACTAAGGACCGTGACTGGACTGGACCTAGGCCCTGACTCAGATGTAGCTAATGAGCACCTCAGGCTTCTTGTTGGTGGTCTAATAAGGAGATCAGGTGTTATTCTGACCAGGAGTTTGTTATCTTCTTTTTCATCACTTCCCTTCTGATGAGACCACATTGCCAGGCCACGGGACAAAAGGATGTGCTCAGACCTGATGTGAGCTGGGGTGGGGTTGGTGGGAGGGGCTCCCTTTTTGTGGATTAGGGGAGGTAGGAGGGGAAAAAAGGGCAAAAGGACAGTGGGACTGAGAGGAGAGAAGGGAGGGGGTTACAACCAGGACCTACAGTGAATACATGACTATATTAATAATTCAAAAGGAGAAATGTTGAAACCTAAAAAACATGGTAAAATAAGTACAAAGCACCCACTAAAGTTATTTAATAGAGGGACATTGTTGTCCTCTGGCAGCAGATAAATATTTTGCTTCTACTTTTGGGTGGCAGCCAAACATTTGAACTTTGTTTCAGATCTGACACTTGGGAGGTCTCTGGCCAATTCACAATAGGCTGTGCCAACCTGTTTGCCTTTGGACTCTTTTGACCAATAGGATATTTTTAACTATTTGTACGGTGGCTATCTTTGTTTTTCAGTGTTCCTCTGTTAAAGAGTATTGTGATATTACTCTCAAATAGAGAAACACAGAGAATGTGCCAGCGAGCAGAGAATTCGCAAGGCATTGGCAACCTTCCTCACCCTCACTTGAGGTTAAGGGCTTCAGGTACTGGAAGATGCGGCTCTGTCACCCCCACATTCAGAGGATTCAGGAAGATATAACATCATCTTCATATTGTTCTGAGTGGCCTGAACTGCCACCTGAGGCCATAGTGACAACTGGGCCCATGCTACTGCCAGAGGCCATGTCTGGTTCTGTGTTCATATCACACACAGGGTCTGTGTTGATGTCTGAGGCTTGAGTTACCATCAAAGGCCTTGGTGATAATTTTTATCTAGGATGCCATCTGAGGCCATGTTGATAGCCAAGTGCTGTGCTGTGCTGAGTGGGCCCTGTCCCTCTATGGCCAACACTCAGAGGAGAGTTGTCCCTGCCCCTCAGAGAGGTGTCTCTGGTATCATGGATATGGGAGAGCTAGCTGTCAAAGACCAGCTTTGACACTGAGTTCAGTCATTCAATTATGACAAAATTATTTACATATCATATGACACAAATGTAGTCATGCTTACGGACCTGCTGGCACTCAGACGAAGCACAGCAGGCTACCAAGAAGAGACTTGATACCCTATGAGCATATACAGGGGGAGGAAATCCCCCTCAGGAACAGTCATAGGAGAGGGGAAGAAGGGGAAAAGGGGAGGGACGGAAGAATGGGAGGATCCAAGGGATTGGATAACCATTGAGATGTAACAAGAAAAAATAAATAAGAAAAAACAGAAAAAAAAGGAATGTGGGGTCATCTACAATATAAAAAGCAGGCATATACTCACATACAATTGGTGGATGAAACAAGCTCCAATGGGCATGTGCCAACAACTTCATACATACACACAGAGACACACATACATATATACACATTTCGCTGATGGTACAAAGCTCCAAATATTTTACATATACATACATTTGTACATATATTCATATGTATGTATATTCATACATGTGCATATATGATGTCTATGAGTATATACACATTAATACATAGGTTGCCTGGAGAAAAGCTCTAAGATCTTTATTCTTTTCCCTTAGTCTTTTTATACCAACTAAGAAAAATTTCCACATTAGAAAAAGATAGAGCCAGGTGTCCTGGGACACGCCTTTAATCCCAGCATTTGGAGAAGCCGAGCCAGGCACATTTCTGTGAGTTCCAGGCCACTGTCATCGAAAAATTTATTCCAGGATAGCAAGGGATGCACACAGGAACTCTGTCCAAAAAATGAAAATCAAAAACAAAACAAAAAAAGAAGGAAGAAAGAATGAAAAAGAAAAAGATGCCTTCACAGTTTCAAGTCATCTATTCTTTCAAAACAAATACTACACAAACATATTCTTCAAAAACAGATGAAAATAAATATACAAAAGGAAATTACACTCAACTTACTCATTATATAGTCTTCTTTTGAAACTCACACCTAAATAAACATGTCCCATCAACATTTCTCTTGACAAGTTTATTGTAATTTCAAAGCAATACTTCTCTGGCCATTGATTAACTAACTTTAACCAAGCTCAGTCTTTAGTAACAAGTTTCTCCCTGCCCCTCACAGATGTGTCACTCTGGAGGACTGACCCTGTACCTCACCAGCTGCAGGACTTAAGGGAGCAGGCCCTGCACCTCACCTGGGGAGCATAGTAGAGCTGACCTTGGTGGTGGAGATGCAGGTGAACAGACCCCAAGGTTGTGATTTAGAAGAGCAAGCACTGCCCCTTTGTCTGACTGTGGTGGTGAGGGTATGGGAGAAATGCCCCACTTGCACCTGTCACCTGTAGCAAGTGGATGAGCTGGCCACAAGGACATAAAAAAATGAAACCTGGCACCACCCATCACCAGCTGCCCCACACAGGAGAATGGACTGCACACCTTGTCTGGCAAACATAGTAGACCTGCACCTGGTGGCGTGGGTGCAGGAGAGCTGGCCTTACCATTGCTGGGGAAGGCAGGAGTGCTGGTCCTGATGGCACAGGCATGAAAGACCTTGTTGGCTCAAAAGCTCAGCTTCCACCCAGGCCAAGATTCAAAGCTCTAAGTTGGCATACATCAGGGTCCAGCCATTCTATGAACTACTGGATCATGTAAAAGGACATTCATACTTATCCAATGCTTGAGATCTGCATGGAACAGGGCAACACCTGGGTGTCTGAGAGGAGTCCTGTGGAGGATCTAGTGTTGATAGTGTGGCAGAAGCCACAGTCCTCAAACCAGACAAAAGACTCATTCCATTCAACATTTACAACTAAAGCAGTGTAGACAGAAGGGTTTGCATGTGGAACGTCATCACCCTGCAGCTTCCACGGCAAGATTTCGGTTTGTTTTCTTTGAGGTAAAGTTGTAGAAAGAAGGGGAGAAATGAGGGGATGAGGAGATAAGTGGGATCGAAGTGTATGATGTGAAATTTACAAATTACATATATATCTATATATGTGTTTATATATATGTGTATATACATATATATATACATATATATATGGATCCAAATCCATACAATGGGAAAATGATAGCATCTTCAACAAATGGTGCTCCTCTAACTGGATGGCTACATGTAGAAAAATGAAAATAGATCCATATCTATCACCCTGCACAAAACTGAAGTGCAAATGGATTAAAGACCTAGACATGAAACCAGACACACTAAATATGTTAGGAGAAATAGTGGGAAGAGCCCTGAGCTTATCTGCACAGGAGACAACTTCCTGAGCCGATCCACAACAGCTCAGGCCCTAAGATCAACCATCAATAAATGGGACCTTATGAAACTGAAAGGCTTCTGTAAGGTGAAGGACACTGTCATAGAACAAAATGACAGCCTACAGACTGGGAAAAGATATTCACCAAACCTACATCAGACAAAGGGCTAATGTCCAAAATATATAAAGAACTGAAGAAAGTAAACACCACCAAACCAAATAATCAAATTAAAAATAGGGTAGGAACTAAACAGAGAATTTTCTATAGAAGAATATCGAATGTCCAAGAAACACTTAAAGAAATGCTCAACATCCTTAGTCATCAGGGAAATGCAAATCAAAACAAGTCTGAGATTCCATCTTACACCTATCCAAATGGCTAGGACCAAAAACTCAGGTGACAGCACATGCTGGCAAGGATATGGAGAAAGAGGAACACTTCTCCATTGTTAGTGGGAGTGCAAAATTGTACAGCCACTTTGGAAATCAATCTGGTTCTTTATCAGGATATTAGCTATAACTCTACTTCAAGACCCAGCCATACCGCTCTTGGGAATATACCCAAATGATGCTCCACCATACAACAAGAAAATTTGCTCGACAATGGTCATAGCAGCTCTATTTGTAATAGCCAGAATCTGGAAACAACCTAGATGCCCCTCAACTGAAAAATGGATAAAGAAACTGTTGTACATCTACACAATGGAATACTATTCAGCTATTAAAAAAACAAGGAGATCTTGAAATTTGCAGGTAAATGGATGGAACTGGAGAAGAGCATCCTGAGTGAGGTAACCCAGACACAGAAAGACATGCATGGTATATACTCACTCATAAGTAGATATTAGCCACATAATACAGGATAACTACACCACAAAACAGAGTCAGAAACATCAACCAAGTACCATGTGTGACATGGACCTAGACCACTGCTTGGAAGTAGCAGCACAGTCTCCTTATGGGTCACATGTCTGAAGAGTATGGACTACTTCAGGCATGCACTCTGGCCACCAAACTTAGTTCACTTCCCCCTGACAAGACAGCCATGCCAGGCTACAGAGGAAGAAGTTGCAGCTAATACAAATGAGACTTGATAGGCTGAGGTGAGATACTAGGGGAAGAGGGCTCCCCTGTCTGAGTACTAAGAGGAGGAGCGGGATGGGGAGGGAATGATGGAGGGGGCCACAGTCAGGATGGGAAGAACTTGAACTGCAGAACAAGCAGGTGACTTATATTGCTAATCTCACCGTGTGGGACTAGCTCTGAGACTGGCTGAAATGTCTCGGCATTGTCTAGGCATAGACAATGCTTCTTGTTGACTAAAGACCCCCTATGAATTCCTATTAGATGCTATTCTTCATATGGCTTGAATGAACATTTACAGATGTCTTCTTTTTTTGCTCATACAAAGAGAAGAATTCCAGCCTTAATTGTTCCAATGCACCATACACTTATAATTTTAGGGCTGTATAATGCTTGTGAGAAATTATATGCTTTCAGGACAAAAGAATGAGACACTGACATTGAATCAGACCTAACAGGATGCATTCCTCGCAGCATACTGGACATTGACATTCTGTTTGGAGAAAGTGGTTGAAAAGAAAAAAGGGGGAAAATAGACATGGACAGGAAAGATAGAACAAAAAGTAGATTAGTGAGTCTATTCCTCAGCTTAATGCCTCAATTGCCACTCACAAGAGAGTTTTAATTCACTGAGATAGGATTTTGTATATAGATGCAAAATAAGTTCTAGATACAGTGGTGTAGAATTCAAATGTAAGATTATTCTTCACACACACAATATACATATATTGTATATATATTGTATATATATATTATATATACACTCTTATATGAGTTATTGCACCCATATAATCAACTGTAATTCAAGGTTTACTTTCAATGCTTTGAAAGGGCCATCAAGCTCTTTAGGAGAAGTAAGTTATACAAATTAAATGTTAGTAGATTAAATCATGGTCATGTCAGTTGCTAGTCTACTTTTATCACAAAAAATATACATCTTAAGCATAGCAGATAGATATGACTCTATAGAAAGACAAAGTCTTCAAAAAACCTCAGAAACGTGCAGAACATGACATTTAAAACTGTTTTTATTACTTTAAAGTTTCACTGACAATGAGACAAATTAACTCCAGGAAACAGTCAGCCTACCTCAATGAAGATGATGAGCATCAAAGAACCTTCTTGTGGAGATGGCTTCAAATGTGGCAAACAAGCCACTGGGGAAAACGTCCTCATTTCTCCCGAGACAGAATTCAGCCTAAAAGTAGGGCAAGCTTGGATGCAGGCAGAGTCGATGGCTAAACTCTGCCAAGACAGGTTAAGCAAGTCCTCAATAGTTCCTGCCTCACAAATATGTCTGTCAGCTTTATTGACCAAGAAGGCTGAAGAAGATGTTCCAACTTTAGAGAGTTTTGGGTGACTATTCAGGTAGAAAACTGTCTCTGTCTTCTGCTCATTTGGAAAGCTACTAACCTGCACTCGCAGCACACCCATGTAATCAAGTTTACTCCTCAAGTCTGTGAGGGAGTTGAAGTCCAGGTAGCTTAGTTTTACAATGAAGCTTAGTTGTTCAGGGGTTAGGATGTTTTTAGGTCTAGGTAGCTGTTCTAAGCTGATAATGACCATATGTGATGGAGACTGATTTACATTCAGAAATTTATATGCACCAAGATAGGAAAGATATCTTCCTCAAGGCTGTCAAATACAAATAGTCAAAACACTAAAAGGGAAACGTTTATATAATTCCTGACAATATCCAAATTAATACCTATGATATTTATAGATCATTTTCCTGAGCTTTAGATTTATAATTTTCTGTTTTACTCAATTGGTCCATATGAATAATTCTAAGTCAAATATAGTATTATCCATCAAACACAAAAATAGTTGATAGTTTTTTTAACTTGGCTCTGTTTCAGGATTCCCAAACATTTAAGAATGAATTATCTAAGGATCTTCTTGAACTACAGTATTGGCAACAACCTTAATACCTCTGCTTGGTTTTTTTCACATCTCTTCCTACTGATTGACTTATACTTATACTCCATATTCTTTCATTAATACTTGATCCCTCTTTAGTCCAAAATATTGTTAGTATCCAGTGGCTTAATACACTGCATCTTAGTTAGGGTTATTGTGAAGAGACACCATGACCAAAACTAACTTGAAGAGGACAGGATTTACTTGACTTGCTCTTCCATATCACTGCTCATCATCAAAGGAAGTGTCTTGACTGAAACTTGAGAAAAGATCAGGATGTTGAAGATGAAGTGGACACTATCGAGGAATGCAGGTTTTGGCTTTCACTACATGACTTGCTAATGGGTATTTTTCTTTTTTGTACAACCCAGTACTACCCACCCTAAGGTGACACTATCCACAATGGAATCAGCTACTTACTTCTATCATTACTTGAGAAACTGCCCCATGACACCCACAGGTGCCAGATTGACAAACCCTCCCTTTTCATTTTCCACTTCTCAGATTGCTTAACTTCTGTCATCTGGACAAAAATATAAACCAACCATCCAACCAACCAACAACAAACAAACAGTAACAAAAACCAAAAACCAAACAAAAAAACCCAAAAACCGAACAACAAAACCAAAAACTCTGACCAGCATGAATTGAGATGAAGAAAAGAGTCAAAAAGCCCTAAATCATTGGAACTAGCCTCTCAAATATTCTTAAAAGTATTTTATGACCATCATGTGCTGGAAGTTACCTAAGCAAGCTCTAGCTATAGTTGTAAAACACAAACAAACAACAAATCCCCCCTGAACACCTTTCAGATTGCCTAATAATTTTCATAGTTAAGTAAAAGTGAAATTTGTCCTCCAGTTCTCTATAATGATTAACTGTAATCTCCTAATGTGTAACTTCTTTCAATCACGTAAGGAAAACATGTGATAAGAATTTTGCAGAACTAACAAAATCTTACGTTATCACGCTGAGTTCAATTTATTTTATGCAACACCAGCCGTTTTCCAGTAAATACATGGAAGGGATTATTGAATGACTAGCAACCTATTGATTCCTGCTTTTCTTAATGCTTCATCAGCAATGATTTTTCTTTATCTGCTGATCTTTAAAGAAGGCTGGATTCAAGCATTATCAAGGTTCTCCCTTGCTTCTTCAGAATATGTGTACAATTATATTTACAAAGTCTGTGCATGGTGGTGCATGACTCTAATTCCAGCAGTCTGGAGGCAGAAGAACGTATATGTCTCTGAATTTGGGATGAGCCTGGTCTATTTGGTGAGTTCCTGGCCAACCAAGGCTTCATAAGGAGTCCTTGTCTTAATACTTTTTCCTCTCAGTAAAGTTGTTGTTTTAATGTTTTTCTTGAGATTCAGAGAAAACATAAGAAGGGTACTTACATTTACTTTCTCCATAAAGAACTATGTTTCCTTCCATCACTAAAATCCTCTGATGTCCATTTGTAAAATGAATCTTTTTCATTACTTCTTATTACCCTTGTTTTAGAGAATGAATTTCTCTCTCCTCTCTCTCCTTTTTCTACTCCCTTTTGTTCTTCCTCTTCCTCAATCTTTTCTCTCTGTGTCTTTTCCTTTTTTCCCTGTTCTGCTTTATTTCTGTCTCCTCTTCTCCTTCTCAATCTTATAAAATGCAGCCTAGGTGTGCAACTGAACAGAATAAATAACAAGAGAAATTTTGCTTCAGCGTGCTTACAAACGTGGTCTGATACTCCTAACCAGAAAGTCAAGATGGAATACACAATGGCTGGGCTGTTTAGAGAGTTTGTGGTAGTTATTGTGGATGATAGGTGAGAGGTGAGAAGAAACAGTGACTCACTTCTATTTCCTCTTTGCTTTCAGCAATATTCTCTATGAACAGATTCTCCCTTGATCAGATTTATGACCTCAGCAATTTTTAGCACACTTCAAAGGATAAATTGAGAATTTCTTTTTCAATACCAATGACACCTACCTCTACTGAAATAAGTGTGTGTGTGCGTGTGTGTGTGCGCATGTGTGGGTGTGTGTGTGTTTCCTCAGCCCAGCCTTTCTATCTCCAGCACTCAACAGTCAGGGTGGTTTAACTTGACCTGCCTGGCAGGGAACCAGCAATGTATGTGGGCCTTGTAAGGCATCTTTAATTGCGGTCTACACCCCACAGAGTCTAGCAGCAGAATCTAATGTAAGTGATTGTGTATCTCATAGATGTCTGTAAAGACATAGGTCAGACATGTTATACATGATTGTAATCCCAGTACAGGCAAGAGCATCAATGCACATTGAGGCTTCCCAGGACTGTAGTTGTAGGACATCCTAAACTACATGGAGAGTGATTGTCTCACTCACGTCATCCGCACACCAAATTAAACGTTTCTTGACAGGGAAATTAGTCAACACTATATTTTCAGATTTTATCTAAGTGAATTCCTTGGGAACAGAATTTTCTTTAAAGGGAAGAATGGGAGGATACAAAGGATGGGATAACCATTGAGATGTAACAAGAATAAATTAATAAAAAAAGGAAAAAAAAGAATTTTCTTTAAATAAACAACTGAATGGAAGCACACTAGTGCTAAGGTAAAAGTGGAATTGTGAGTATTCTCTCACCACTCTAACTCCAGGGAGAGAATTCTCTGGCAGATCCAGCAGAGAGATTTGGTTTGATCAAACTTTGACAAGATCAGGTATGTCTTGAGATTGTTTGCTTTACATTTTTAGGTCATTTGTTACTTAGACTTAAAATGTATTCTAATGTTAGAGTCTTTGGTTGGAAATTTAAATTTTGACAAATGTCATAGGAGGCCTTGTAATTCTAAGCAAATCTCATTTCAGAAGCCTATATGCTGGTGCTACTAATTTCAAATAGCCACACAGTAGTTGAGTGTCAGAAGCTTCATTCAGTGAGAGCAGGTTATGCAAACTCTGTACCATATACAAAGTGCACACCTTAAAGGGTTTCTTATTTTTGAAAAAATGAATGCATGAGGTAATACAAATACAATATTTTCCATATTATATGCGTGGACTCTGTGTCCAAATTTTTCGAATGAAGCCTTGGGTGGCTAGCTCAGCAACATTGAAAAATTTGGTTGACATCTTGTAGCCTTATTTTCTCATCTATGTGTTTAGAACTGTGGAAATCCATCCCACATGCAATTACAGGAAAATATACATAACATTTTACTCTGTATTTCTTCATATTTAACAAGGCAATTTCAAAAATACAGCATCATAATATTTTGTGAAATTTAGCTTATACAACCTATGCATTTTGTTTTTTATAGAGTAGATATTTATACACTTATGATAGCTAAATGGTTCTTGGCACATATTGACCTCTCAGTTATTCTTATTCACTATTGTATGATAATTGATACAAAGAATAAATTCTGTTTTAATTCCAGGTGACTAATTATGGATAATACGAATGGATATTTGCTTAACTTTAAAGGATATAATTTTTTGAAGTCCTTTGCAGACATTGAGAAGTTAGAAAAGATGGAAGATTTTGAGATTAGAGATGACGATGTCTTCCTTGTCACATATCCAAAATCTGGTAAGCACCAGGAGTGGTCACTAATGTCTCCTTTGCTTTAGTGTTATGTGTCCAACTTGCTCCTCTCCACTCACCAAGAGCAACAAACCCTCTTTTGCATAACAATCAATGACCAGACAAAATGTAACTGAAACCACAATCTGTAGGAGAGAAGGCCACCATCTATGCATGTACTATGCATGCTGATGGTGAGGAGAAGTGTTATGGGAATGAGATGTGCAATCTAGAGCCAGGAGCAGACACTAGGTCAGCACTGACCTGTCAATGTGGTAGACAAGAATGGCAGTCTGAAATAGTTTCTTCCTAATCCAAATGCATCATAATCTTGGATGAATTTTCTACCATACATCATTTACTTTAAAAGATTTCCACAGGAACTAAGGTCCACGTCACACACACACACACACACACACACACACACAAACACACACACATTTTCTTGTGGATTGAAATCCATAGGTACAGACTAATGGTGCAGAGCTGGTGATATGCTGCAGAAAGGGAAAATCTAATATGATCGTCACTTCTGAGTTAGCAGGGGCCACACTTGGATGTCTCTGTTCTTACTTTTAATGTAGTTGAAGGTGAATCCTTAAATTTATTAATTCTATAAAACTATTAATCTGTACATTGTAATTTGTAAGATTTTTAAATATAAATAAAATCTCAAAATTTTGCATAATTTAAAATAATTAGTTCATTTTTGGAGGTGCCTGAATCCTACAGACTGTGGAATTGTACACTGTTTTGCCATAGAAGTCCTTTGAAAGGTCAGAGGATGGCCCAGTGAGCATAGTGAATGAATGTCTTGGCCTTGCAAGCATAAAGTCCTGAGTGGGAGTCACTTAAACACCTGTAGGCCAGATGTGGTTATGTGTTTCTCTAATTGTGTGCTTCCTATGGTGAGATCCTAGGTAGAGACATGATTCCCAGAATGTCACTAGCCATTTGGAATGCAGACTCAAAAACAACCAAAACACCTTATCCCAAACAAGTCAGAAAGCCATTGTACTCACACACATGCATGCACTAACATATGGGCATGTATAAATTCTCTGACACACTATGCATAACACACACACACACACACACACACATGCACATACAAAGACAACACACTCACCACCCTCACGTATACACACACACCAGGTCTAGGAAAACTGCGCAATAAGTATCCAAACAAATAAACAAAAAAGGTAGTAAAAATGTAATGCTACTAACTCCGATGTGAGTTTTAGCACAATGTCTGCATGTGGGTTATAATATAGCCGTACCTATTAACATCTACAAATAGTGTATGTCAATTAGAATTTTAAAAATTTCCCATGGAACTTAGAGTACAAAGAATATATATTAATAATTTAAATGATCATTACAATGAAATCAGAGTAAAAGAGCTCTAAAATCAAAAAAGGAACTCAGAGAATTTCATTTCTATTTGTACACCCAAGTAGAGATAAAATCAAGTGAAAACTACACTTGCTCATTAGCATACAGGGAATATTTTTTAAAAGCACCATTTGCTTTAATGTAGAATGTATTACCACAGATACTAATTGCTGAAACCTACATCAGGATTGTTATATATTTTTTTACAGGTACCATCTGGGCTCAGCAGATCCTCAGCTCCATTTACTTTGAGGGTCACCGCAACAGCACTGAAAACACCCTAACAATTGACAGAGCACCATTCTTTGAGTACAAGAATTCTAAATTAGACTATGTGAAAATGCCATCACCTCGCATCTTCTCTTCCCACCTTCCATATTACTTAGTACCAAAAGGTCTCAAGAACAAAAAAGCTAAAGTACGTCATAGAGCTTTGGCTTCCTATACAGACAAAATGCTTTGCTTTGTGAATAATATTATTACTTCAGTGTTTGTGCCATGATGGAACATGCAAACATTCTTTAGTTTGTACCTGCATTCTTCCACCAGCCTTCTGAGAGTCTCCATCTATGAATTGTACTACAGAACCCCAAGTGTGAGAGTATTCTACTTACAGAGGTGGCACTGCATTTCTGAAAAGTGGGGATAATCAGTTATTCTGAAACCAGAAAAAGTATGAATACTTATTTTTCCTCCTAGAAGCATAGAAATGAACATAATAATTACTCTGTTATCACACTATCAGTTGAGTTTCTTCCCATCCAATATTCCAGGTACTCACATGAGTGTCTTCTCTGGAATCCAACCATTCTCTTCTCCTTTACCTCCTTCTGCGCCCTCTTTGGGGACCTCCACCCTCATAACAACAAAACTCCAGCTCTTCTTTTCTGCCAAAACCATGCTTCAGCATATTTTATGAACCAATCCACTTTAAATTAGGTGGAGCAAGGTTTACACAACAAGGGCAGGTATAGCCAAGAATGTCCTTATCTGAGCAGGGACCTGATGTTGTGGTTCAGTAATTAGCATTTAAAATGCATAGCACCTTTCATCCCAATGCTTGGGTGGCAGAGGCAGGCAGACCTCTGTGAGTTGCAGGCCAGCCTGGTCTACAGAATGAGTCCAGGACAGCCAAGGCGACATAGAGAAACATTGTCTTGAAAACAAAGCAAAAAAACAAGAAAAAAACAAAAAACAAAAAATAATGACCAACCCCCAACAAACAAGACTAAACGTGTTTGTTATTTACTAACCATGATCAGCCATGATTCTGTGAAAGGTCTATAAAATTAGCCTTGTTTTTCATTATTATAACTTTGGGTTAGTTTTCCCACTGATTTGAATCCTGTCACTTCTGTATTCTAACATACTTATACTGGTGGCCTTTTCTATGGATTTTAACCTCGTGGTTTAATTTTATTAATAACGTTCTCAACTTTAGTATTATCATACATGGGCCTTTTATAGCAAAAATGTATTTTTCTATTTTTATGATATCTTCATTATTAAAACAATTTAAATTAAATATATTTTAACAGTATGCTTTCCTTACCCCAAGTCCTTCCAGATCCCCTCACCACCACTACCCACTAAACATTACAAATAATATAATTTCTAGAAAGTTGACCTGTGCTTTTGTGCATGTGTGAAACTCCATGTAAATGAAACTCTTCATTGACTGTTTATAGCATAAAAATAAGTTGATAACTAACTACTTTTTCATAAATACTACCTTGGAGAAATACGTATAATGAACTATTGTATAACAGTTCAGGACTTTTCAGCATAACTATGAATTTCTAATGAAACATGGTGGGTTTTCCTACAGATTGTTTATCTTTACAGAAATCCCAAAGATGTTTTGATCTCCTTTTTTCATTTTTCAAAGTTGATAAATTTCATAGAAGTTACATATACCATAGAACATTTTCTGGACAATTTTCTGGATGGAAAAGGTAACAACATTTATCCCTCTCACTTGTTTACAAAGTACACATGATATTTAAACCGTCTAGATTTAGGGAAGACATAACCAAGAGATGGAGGGGACCGTGGGAAGGTTATAAAGAGCTATGATTTTCAAACAATGTAACCAGAAAAACAAAACCAATGGTTTTCCTGCCAGTGTTGGGACCATTTGAAGGTTGTCAAATTTGCAACACTGTATTATTAAGGTATTTTGGCAAGACCATAAGATATTTAAAAATACTTTATCCATTGTTTCCCTAGATAATGGCATAGGAAGTATCATAAAGCTAAAGTTGAGAGTGAAGTTGAACTCGCATGACACACATTTGTAAGGATATTGATGAATTTTTCCTGCCATTATTGAGGAGAATTGATGAATGAAAAAGCCATATGGAGTGTGGAATCAGAATCTCACACATTTCTATTGTTATATTCAAGTTTTGTCTCTTATGGCAAGGAAATACCACTGTCCAGAGATCTTATAGACTAGAAGAAATGGAGACATATGCCTTCAGGTATAGGAGAAATAAGAAGTTCCCTTAAAGGTATCTTTAAAGTCAGACCCTTGGACTTCTTTATTGAAAGGGTTTGAGATTGATTTATCTTATGAGTATTTTGCTTGCATGTATGTCTGTGCACACACGTGTGCAGGGAATTCAGTGGTCAGAAGAGGGCATCAGATTCCCAGGAATTGGAGTTATAGCTGGTGTGTGAGCCACCATGTGAGTGCAGAGAACAGCACTCAGATCCTGTGCAAGAGTAGCCAGTTCCTTACTCACTGAGTGGTGTCTCCAGCTCCTGACCCTTGACTTTTTCAAGGTAAGTTGGTCTGAGCCTTGTGTAGTTGGTTAAAAAACAACTCTTTTGAAATAATCATATGATGATTCAATAGTAGAGGCTTCAGTTTTAATACGGAATAGTGTGAACCAGAAAAGAAAGACTTGACTTTGCTGCTCAGTAGTATGATGCCTTGACTTGTTACTGAGTAAATTTCCTTTCAGTTTTTGGAAGCCGTTGGTTTGACCACATTAGAGGCTGGTATGAACACAGACATGACTTCAACATAATGTTCCTGAGCTATGAAGAAATGAAGAAGGTAAGACATGAATGTTCCCATCTCTGAATTTAAACTACACACTCCCAGGTCCCCCCATTCCTCACTGCCCCTTGGGCATTTTGTGGGATCGGGTTTCTGGCTTTCAACCCTTCCCTTACTAATGTGAATGCCTTGGGGATCTTTCTCCCTGAAGATGTCTCTTCTGATTCCTTCGGAGTACCCACCTGTGTCAATCAGGACAATTATAGGTCTCTAGAGGAGATGTACCTTTTCAAGTCTTTATCAATATTCAATTATTTGTATTAGTAGATTCACTATTGTGTTGCCCTCTGTGAGCAAAGCATGCATTGGTCTTATCCACTGTCTTACACTCTCAGTTTTCTTTGCTCAAGACTCTTCCCAATTTTTAGTAATCATAGTTTATCTTTCAGAATGACAGACATCCCACACCCTACTCCCCTCTTCATGGGAGCCAGATGTGGTAACTATTTCTCTGTATTGCCAGGTCTCACTTAATCTGTCTTGTAAGGTTCATCCATTCCCAACAACTGGTGTTTACTTCTCACTGTGTCTAAATAATACTCCAATTGATGTATGTATTGCACTTTCATTCTTTTCTATATTAATAAGCATCTAAGGACATTGCATGCCTTGACTGTAGTGAAGTGTGCATTCACATTGGATGCCTATAAGAGTCTGGAATGCAGACTTTATTTTCATTAGCTATATAATGAGGAATGGGCTTACTGGTATATATGGTGGGCCTATTTTTATTGTGTAAGAGCCCCACTGTTTTCCATGGTGAATGCATTTAACCCACTCAGTGTCTTATCTGATATGTCATCACGGTCATCTACTTTTGTTTATTTGTCCTTTTTTTTATGCCACTGACTAAAACCAGTGTCTCCTACATTCCGTACAAATATTCTCCTGAGTTACATTTTCAGCCAGAATCAGGATTTTTGGAGAAATTTTGCTTTGGTCTTTTATTTCCTTGAAGGCAATAAACACAATTTTGCTGGAAACGTTCAGGTAATTTTAATATTTGTAACATTACTTATTCTATTTCTATCACGGTGCTTTTATTTCTTCTTGGCCACGTTGCCTTGCTTTTTCATGTCCATTCATGATCACCACACAACAAAGTTATTTGTAGAAATAAATTAATGACTATGATGTAGTCATTGTGTGGACGACATAAATGTCTTTCACATGATCACTTAAAAAGAAATTAAGGCAGTAGCAAGCTTAGAAAGCTCTCCTACACTCCAACACTGCTCAGCTGCATGATCTTGCGATTCTCTTATGGATCAAGCTCTCTAAAACTCATTAGTTCTTCACATTTGGGAAGCATTTTCAGTTCCTCTGAACTGGCACTTAATGTATTCTCAAAAAAGAAATCCATGTTTTTCCAATTACAGACATCTTTTCTCATCATCTTCTTTCAGGTAGGCTAGGTGTTGCTAGGAGTTAATCTGTCTTCTTCTCTCCAAAACAAACATTTTCCTCCCACATTGTTTTTGTTCAGTGTTTTTTCACAAAGAAATGACACATATACAAGATACAAAATTCTGTAGATGTTTGACATAGCTTTTTAATCTGTGATGTATTTTAACTTAGAGTATTCTGGGTTGACTTTTAATTTGGATTGCCTACTTAAAGTCAAAAATGGAGTACTAAAAATGGCAACCAACATTTTCTCAGACTCTATTTGAATTCTTAGGCTGTTGATATTTGCTTCACCAAAATGGAAGTCATAATTTCACAATTACAAATTTATTATAGGAATTTGTATCCAATACTTGGTTACAAGTCACTGTAATATAATGCTGAGCCATTTATCTAAATTTTAACAGTACATTAAAAGGATGCATTAATGCATCCTGGTAAGGAATTTTGTTCACATGCTCTATTATGTAATTACTATATCATATTGAGCCCAGTAGTTTTTACTAACCTTTGCAATCAGAAAGTATGAATACATAAAATTTAACCACTATATGGAGGTCATTTACATATTTAATGCCTTTTCCAATAAATTTTGCAATATTTTGTTCTATTACTTTTAATGAGATTTTAAAAACTGTACTGAATGTAGATTATCTGTTTGTTTTTTTGTGTTTGTTTTCTTCCATAGACATTTGTGTAATTTCTGGCTGCGCTTGTTAACTTTAATGCTAAGTTTATTGCTGTTACTGATGCACTGTGGATGCCGTTTTCATAATAATGCATACACAATCACAGGGCGTTTGTATGGTTTAGATTGTGTTCTATATGTCATTGTAAAATGTCATAGTTATTTGTGAACACTTTCTTTTTTTGTGTGAACTTTTTAAATTGAACACCATGTGACCTGCTTAGTACTGAGCTACATCTTATGCCTCCAGTTCACCTTCTGCTTTTCTTGTTGTTCACCAATGTTTATCTCCTTTATAATCCCCCAACTTTGTAGGAGTAGAGGCAGAGAAGCTTGAGTTGTTCCCATGGTCACTTGAAGATATTTATATATTTCTATATTGATTATGATATCATCTGTGTTTTATATGTAGCCTTTTGTGTTTGAAGAAAATTCTTTCTAATACTGTTCTGTTTTACTAAAAAAAATTTTCCAGTAGCCATTGGCAGTACCCATATTAATTACTTTCCTGCCCTGATATAATCCCATTTCCTCATTTGCTTGTATTGAGCCATCTTTGCCATCCAGAGAGGAGATCTTCAATTACATACCTAATCATGTCTCATGTTTGGCAGTAGTGCATACTTCTATTACAATGTCACTAATTTCTCAACCCATGACTATTTCAGGACCTCAGAAGCTCAGTGCTTAAAATCTGCAGTTTTCTGGAGAAAGAACTGAGTGAGGAAGTTGTGGATACTGTTGTGAGACAAGCTACATTTCAGACCATGAAATCTGACCCACGAGCAAATTATGAACAGGTTGTAGATCATGCCTTTCAGAGGAACGAAAACGAAGGCACTGTCATGCGCAAAGGTTAGACTCACTTGTGTTTTGTAATCAGAGTACCCAGAGTCTCTAGACAGATTACTGAGAGTCTCTAGAATCTGTGTCCTTGGAGCAATAACACTGGGAATGCAATTTGTTTCTTCAGGAGCTAAAGACGCTGGGGACCCAAAAAACATAAAAAAACATAGTGGATAAAAAAAACAAAGAATTTCACCTAAAATGTAATACTATTTTAATAAATAAATACAACTTTAGTTATTTAATAAGTATGGATTTCCTTCTGTATAGCTCATATGACTCAACTATTTTATAGTATATTGGTAGTATCAAACTAGGCAATGGATATTTTAGAAGAGGCAATTTTTAAATTATACTTTCTTTTTTGATTTTGAAAGAAAGTCATCCTGTTTGGTCCAGGCTGGCATCACAGACACCTTGGTTTCCTCCTGCCTCTTGCTTGGAAATGTTGGGATTAGACTTCAGGCAATTTTCACAGTTTTATTGTTTTTCTTTTGGTTATATTTTTTAAACCCATACTGTATAAACTGTATATTTGAAATTCAGGAGGCTAAATTGCTCTTTCCTTAAGTGTTATTTTTTCTTCATAACTACTTAAAATTCACATAACTTCACACAATAATTATAGAGGTTTATTAACCCTATCTACTGAAACAAAATTATATATCAACATTTTATGTTTGATTTCCATTTTTAAGACACGGTCTCATTCAAGAGTCTCAGGCTGGGTTTGAACTTGCTTTATGTAACTGAGGAGGATGCCCTCTCACTTAGTCCTGTCTCTCCCTCCCAAGTCTTGAGAATACAAGTAAGATCAACCATATCCAGTCACTATGTCCTTACTATGTGTCAGAAGTTGTTAAGAAAGAATGACTCCCCCTAAGTCTTTATTCTCCAAACTCAGGTTTTTTTTTTTTTTTTTTATTTATTTTTTTTTTAATACATTTTTATTAATTTATACATATTACATCTCAGTTGTTAGCCCATCCCATGTATCCTCCCATCCCTCCCTTCCTCCCACTTCCCCCCCCTACTCCCCTCCCCTATGTCTGTGTCTGAGGGGGATCTCCTCCCCCTGAATATGCTCATACGGTATCAAGTCTCTCCTTGGTGACCTATTATCTTTCCTCTGAGTGCCACCAGGCATCTCCATCCAAGGGACATGATCAAATATGGGGCACCAGAGTTTGTGTGAGAGTTAGATCTTCTTCTCCACTCAACAGTGGAGAATGTCCATCGGCTAGTCCGGGTAGGGGTTCAAGGTTTTTACTGCCTATTTTTTCCTTGGCTGTTGCCACAGTTTGCGGAGGACCCCAGGGCCCAGACTCGCCTGTAGTTTTCCAGGACCCACTGGATCCTTCCATTTCCTCTTTCTCCCAGGCTTCTCACACCTAAAGATTCAATAGGATGTCCTCCCCTCTTACCCATTATTCTGGTAGGTACAGTTTTTCATGGGGACGTACACCTTGGGCTAGTGTCTCGATATAAGTGAGTATATACCATTTAGCTCTTTTTGCTTCTGTGTGAACTCACTCATTATGACAATTTCTAGTTCAATCCATTTGTCCACAAATTTTGGAAATTCCTTGTTTTTAATAGCTGAGTAGTATTCCATAGTGTAAATGTACCACAGTTTCTTTATCCATTCTTCTGTTGAGGGACACGTAGGTTGTTTCCAAGTTCTAGCTATTATGAATAAGGCAGCTATGAACATGGTTGAGCATATGTCCCTGTTGTGTGGTAGTACATCCTCTGGGTATATTCCAAGGAGTGGAATAGCTGGGTCTTGAGGAAGCCCTATTCCCATTTTTCTGAGAAAGCACCAGATAGCTTTCCAAAGTGGTTGTACTAGTTTGCATTCCCACCAGCAATGCAGGAGTGTTCCTCTTTCTCCACACCCTCGCCAGCATGAGGTGTCAGTTGAGTTATTGATCTTAGCCATTCTGATGGGTGTAAGATGGAATCTCAGTGTCGTTTTGATTTGCATTTCTCTGATGACTAAGGAGGTCGAGCATTTCTTTAAGTGTTTCTCAGCCATTTGATATTCCTCTGTTGAGAATTCTCTGTTTAGCTCTGCGCCCCATTTCTCTATTGGGTTATTTGGTTTGGTGGTGTTTAATTTCTTAAGTTCTTTATATATTTTGGATATTAGACCTTTGTCAGATGAAGAGTCGGTGATGATCTTTTCCCAGTCTGTAGGCTGTCGCTTTGTTCTCTTGACAGTGTCACCAGCCTTACAGAAGCTTCTCAGCCTCATGAGGTCCCATTTATTAATTGTTGATGTTAAGGCCTGGGCTGTTGGTGTTCTGTTCAGGAAGTTGTCTCCTGTGCCTATGAGTTCCAGACTCTTCCCCACTTTTTCCTCTAACTGGGTTAATGTCTGTGGTTTTAAGTTGAGGTCTTTAATCCACTTGGACTTGAGTTTTGTGCATGGTGACAAATAGGGGTCTAATTGCATTTTTCTACATGTAGACATCCAGTTAGACCAGCACCATTTGTTGAAGATGCTGTCGTTTTTCCATTGAATGGATTTGGCTTCTTTGTCGAAAATCAGGTGAGCAAATGTGTGTGGATTCATCTCTGGGTCTTCAGTTCGATTCCATTGATCCACTAGCCTATTGCTGTGCCAGTACCATGCTGTTTTAATTACTGTTGCTCTATAGTACAGCTTGAGATCAGGTATGGAGATTCCTCCAGCGGATCTTTTATTGTAAAGGATTGTTTTTGCTATTCTGGGCTTTTTGTTTCTCCATATGAAGTTGAGAATTGTTCTTTCAATATCTACAAAATATTTAGTAGGTATTCTGATAGGGATTGCATTGAATCTGTAAATTGCTTTTGGTAAGATGGCCATTTTTACTATGTTGATTCTTCCAATCCACGAACATGGTAGATCCCGCCATCTTCTGATGTCATTTTCAATCTCTTTCTTCAGAGGTTTAAAGTTTTTTTCAAATAAATCCTTCACTTGCTTGGTTAGGGTTATTCCTAGATATTTTATATTGCTTGTGGTTATCGTGAAGGGAGTAATTTTTCTAATTTCTTCCTCTGCCTGTTTGTCATTTGTATATAGGAAAGCTACTGACTTTTTTGAGTTTATTTTGTATCCTGCCAATTTGCTGAAGGTGTTTATCAGCTGTAGGAGTTCTCTGGTGGAATTTTGGGGGTCACTTATATACACTATCATATCATCTGCAAATAGGGATAATTTTACTTCTTCCTTTCCCATTTGGATCCCCTTGATCTCCTTTTGATGTCTTATTGCTCTGGCTAGAACTTCAAGAACTATATTAAAGAGGTATGGGGAAAGTGGGCAGCCTTGTCTGGTCCCTGATTTTAGAGGGATTTCCTTGAGTATCTCTCCATTTAATTTAATGTTGGCTATTGGTTTGCTATATATAGCCTTATTGTGTGATGGTTTCAGCGCAGAATTCTACCAGTCCTTCAAAGAGGAGCTAATACCGATACTATTCAAGCTATTCCGAAAGATAGAAATGGATGGAATATTACCAAACTCCTTTTATGAGGCCACAGTCACATTGATACCTAAACCCCACAAAGACCCAACAAAAAAAGAGAATTTCAGACCAATTTCTCTTATGAACATTGATGCAAAAATACTCAACAAAATACTCGCAAAGCGAATACAACAGCATATCAAAGACATCATTCACCATGACCAGGTAGGCTTCATTCCAGGAATGCAGGGATGGTTTAACATACGGAAATCCATCAATGTAATCCACCATATAAACAAACTGAAAGAGAAAAACCATATGATCATCTCTTTAGATGCAGAAAAAGCATTTGACAAAATCCAACACCCATTTATGTTTAAAGTTCTGGAGAGATCGGGAATACAAGGCACTTTTCCAAACTCAGGTTTTTAATTCAGTAAGTGATTTCATGCAGCATTTTATAGCATAACTAGACATGTATTTTGATTACTTTAAGTAATTCATTACTTAACTTTATGGGGATGGACACTCTCTTTGTACATAACTTTTAAGTGTTTTATTGCAATTTCTCTAGATTTTGGTAATGTCTGAGAATGTGCTTTTTTTCTCTTCTCCCATTTAACTTCCCTTTACTTCTTATTCTCTATCTAGACCACTGCTCATCAATTCTCATACCAATATCAGTTCTCTGTCCATTACAAATGTAAGGAATGCTGTCTGTGCAATCACATGTGATAGGAGAAAATATCGTGCTATTGTTTCCATTTTAAAGGGCTGGTGAAGTTGATTGCAAAAATTTATTCTATAGAATCACAGTAGTGGCAACTATGGTGCCCTCTCTGACTTTGATGTGTTATTGTGTTAATTGTGGTATTGCATACATTTTTTCAGTGCTCATCCTTCTTTAAAGAAGAGTGAGGTTCCAAATTCAGCAGAAAACTCAGTTATTTTGCATGGGTGGCAGAAGATACTGAACTTGATAAGAGTGACCGTTGCTTTGGTAGGTCCACTAACTTACACTGTACTGTCCCTGTGCTTATCCCATTAGGTACCGTGGGAGACTGGAAGCATTATTTGACTGTGGAGCAGAGTGAAAGATTTGACATGATATTCAAGAAGAACATGAAAAGTTTTCCCTTGAAGTTTATCTGGGACATAAATGAAGACTAGAATTCTATCTAATATTTGCAAAAAATAACCATAAAAATCCATTCATCAGAAGCCATACTGTAATCACAATAGTGATACGTTACTATATTTTAATCATTACATATTAAGCTATATAAAGGTACAAAATGAGTAAACTATGCATTAATTAAACACAATGAGACTAATAAGCTATTTCAAATCATAACATTAAATTAGTTTGATTCTGACTTAGCATGGGCACTATGCACTAATGACATAAATCATGATCCTTTGTGGTGGAGAAAATGCTGCAAATAGTATTTTTCAGTACACGTTTTATCTTCATCATCTACAATTAAGTTTTGGATCAAGAAACATTAACCATCTTCCCATTCATACAATAAAATTTTAACGTTTGCTCAGTCAAGAATGTGTGAGGAATATTAAATTTTTTAATTTCAAAATCTGTAGTCAAGCATTGAAGACAACTACAACTGACAATTAAGATAACAGGTATAGAAGAGGGAAGATGGACTCACCTACTTAAAAAGGATAAATTTTTATTGATGAATTTTTGTTGAATTATTTTTGTATTATTCCACAATGAATTGCTATTACTATTTTCAACATGTGTGAATAATGGACTTAAGATTTTCTTTTACTCATAATTACAATGTTATTGATACTGTGAACTACATTTTAAAATAATGATCAATAAAGTATCTAGAACTCACTTAACTGCCTCCAAAGCATTTCCTCATGGATTAAGTGTGTGTGTGTGTGTGTGTGTGTGTGTGTGTGTGTGTGTGTGTGTGTGTGTGAATTTATTGTCAGTTTTAATATAGTAACATTAACAGAGTCTCAGCTGAGAAAACCTGAGAACCGAGGAGCTAGGTCCTCGCTATGGGTACATGAGCATTGAGGGTAGTCCCACAATTGCTGTCTCGCATGCAAGCATGTGTGGCTATAACCCTGCGTTTCCCAGTCCATCAGCCTGGGTGGCTAAGCTGCACTGATCTGGTAGTAGAAGGCTGGAAGGTCACGGAGAGTTGTGGCTCCCTATTCGTCAATAAAATCTTGGAAACCCTGATTCTGATATCAGGGACAGTATCAACAGCAGCAGCAGCAGCAAGTCAGCAAATTACCAGGGTGACAAGAAGGAAGGCCGAATGTACAAGTGGAGGAACTACCTTCCTTTAGCCATACCATTCCTCACCTAAATTACTACAGAAAACTGACACAATTGGGGAGCGTCTTTCCAAACAGCCAAGGCAGGATCCTTATTCAGGGAGGCTCCCTACTCAGATACTTTGATTTATGGGAAGTTGTTGTTATAACCAACCATAGTAATACTTCTTCTTAACTCTAGGTAGTGTTGGTGTTTTTTCCCTTAGCTTCACCTTGTTGAATCTAGACATCACCGTGTTCCATGCACACCTATGATGAAAGTTTGAGGGGAGGGCAAACAAACAAACAAGGAAAGAAACAAAGGAACAAAGGAACCAAGAAACAAAGAAACTAATAAAAAGGAATAAATTTAAGAAGCTAAAGGGAACAGCACAAGTTAGAGGCAGATAAAGTAGGAGTGGAATTAATAGGTTTAATTCACAAAATAAAAGAAGCAAGCTCAGGGCATATTAAAGAAATAATGGCGCCTTTAAAAACCATTATTAATTCATGTATGTGATGGCAAATACCTATATTTGCAGGTGATGTTCTGCTGCCTTGGATGTAAAGCTTTTCTTTTATAGACCACATCATGTTAAGAAGAAAATTTTCATTTTCTCCTATAAATCTTGTTTAACTACTCAACATAGAGCCATGCTGTGCTGCGTTCAGTTGCTAATCATGACACAGCCAAAAGATCATTGTCAGTGTAAACATCAAGAGTCACTGTCTTTTACAAGTTGATTTTCTCAAATATTCTAATATAAAATATTCAAATATTTTATGTTGTTGGGAGACTTCATTTCCCCCCTTATCTGCCACTAGAAGAATGTAGGAGGCCTGTGTGGTGGTGCAGCCTTCAATCCTGGCAGAGGTAGAGGCAGAGGTAGATTCAGTGGCAGAGGCAGAGAAAGAGAAAGAGGGCAGCCAGGGATACAGGGAAAGACCCTGTCCAAAAAACTTCTGAGGTAGTTCTGTTGTGAAGTTTGCAGTGTTTAGCATTCTCTCTTGCAATGGACCATCTCAGTTGGGTAAAGGTCCTTCAGAATGGGAGTTCTTGAAGCATTGGTGGGAAAGGGTTTGGCAGTGACAGACACAGCCAAACCAAGAGGTAGTTTGAATCTGAGTGTGTTTTGCAGGCAAGCAGTCTAGATATTTATACACATTTTTGAAACGTGGAGTGTTTTGTGACCATGTTTCTCATGGAGTAGAGTCAAGAGAGTCAATGAAACACTCAGGCATACACAGTGCAAAGTACAAAGAAATATTATTGTCTGTTTGAGTTACTGATTTGAATGAAACAATGCCGGGAACAGAATGCTAAGTAAAGGCATCATCATTCTTAAGTTATTGGCTTGGTATCAGTATACATTTGTTCTCTTTGTCAAGGGTCAGTGTTCTCTCATTTTTTGCTCGGCACCTGTGTGCTGAGAGTTGGGAACCAAGACAGTTTTTTCCTTACTTCTCCTCTCTAATATATGAATGCCACTATTTGGGGCTTTCTGAAACACTTACTTTCTTTGTAAACCATAATATAAACAATTAACTAATGAATAATTCATAGCCATGTTTCTTTTAATAAGTGGAGAAGACCAGTAGACCTTGGCAGTGATCTCTAGGTTTGAACAGTCACTGGCAGCAGTCCCATGTTAGAGCATTTCATTGAAACGTCATCATGTCTGAAGGGTCCAGGTATGGGAGTAAGGTTAGGAGAAAGAATAAAGACAGAATATGCTATCAGAATGAGGAAAAAATAAGGCTGCCATCAATTCTTCCTGGCAGGAACATCAGGCCCATTCCAGGAGGCTCTCCCTGGGCAGGGGTTGTGCAGCAGCATTTGTCATACAGACTCCACTGGAGGAGTCACGACAAACTCTCATTCCCTCAAGATAACAGCAGGTGTCTCCTCTATCAAGCTACAATTCAAATTCACTTATAAAACATGGTCATAATTTTAATCATCATTTTCAAATTGGAAAAATTCCCTAAGTTCTGCTATAGTGTTCTATAGCTTCTGCCAGTCTTTCGACTTTCATCTTTATTCAGTCCCACTATTAACTCTTCCCTGGGCTCTCATGGGCCTACTCGCATTCTGAAAGAGTAGTCCTGGAAGCCTCCACAGGTTTTGTGGTGATGAACAGGGGATGAGAATACTAGGATGGTCTCTATCAGAACAGCAACATCTGGTTGGTCCCTCATGTGCCTGATGCAGCCTGCCAGCACAAGGCAGCACATCACCATGGCAGTGGTACCAATCCAAAGAAGAAAGGTGATACAGATGATGGCCTCCTCACAAGTCTGTTTGTATTTCTCCTTTGCTTTGTATGAGCTACTCTGACATATTTATGTATTCTATTTATTTTTAACTTTTCTTTCTTTTCTCTTATTGAAAATAGCCTGCCTCTCCCAAACTCCTCAGAAGTCTTCCCCACCTCCCCTCTCATTGTCATCCATACATTTTCTATCTCTACATAGAAATTAAACAGCATCTACCAAATAAAAATAAATGGAAAAGAATAAGACAAAACAAAACCAACCAAATCAGAAAAGGACAAAACAAAAATAAGGGAAAGTGTAAAAACTAAAAACCTACAGAAAACACATCTACATGAATAAAACACAGGTTCATACTCACACAGCAATCCCATAAACACACAAGATTTGAAGCCATAAAACGTAAGGAAAGGACTTGAAAAGTTAAAAATCAATAAAGAAAGTGAAAAGGAAAAAACATGAGAATACATTATGTTACAAAGAACCTCCAAAGATGCCCTTGTGTTCATTTGGTTTGGTCATCTACCGCTAGGAACAGCACCTTCCATTAAGAGTAGTTTGTATCCCCAGTGACACATCATTGGAGAAAACTAATTATTCACTTGTGAGTTATCATTGATTGGAGAAAGCATCTGAATAAGAGATGGGCGTTTGTATCCACTCTGCTCTCAGTGCACTCATGCAAACTCTGTACATGTGGCAATCTCTGTGAGTTCATGTGTGTGCCAGTCCTACTGTGCACATAGACCTTGTTAACATGCTGTCCTTTATCTGCTCTGACTCGGGCACTTTTACTCCCTCTTTTCCTCAGGATGCCCTGATCCCTGAGAGGGGACATTTAATAGAGAAAGCCCGTTTTGGACTAAATGTTCTGGTTCTATGTATACCAAATCCTGAGTCCAGTACCCACACCTGGGGAAGACAGATGGCATCTCTAGGTGCTAGACCCCTACTTCCACCAGGCCGCCAGCAAAATGGCAGTAATAAGCTACACGGGCCTCCCTGTACCCTGCACGTCCTAGAACTAGCCACTACCTGCATTCCCAGAGGCTGGAGGAACCCATCGACTATCAGCCAATACTAGAGGCAATAACATGGTTGAAGGCCAGAGGAACAACACAAAAATAAGATCCTAAGCAATATGACAGCATTACAAATGTATCATTTTCCAGCAAGCCAAAAAGAGCATAACACAAATATGGAATAAGAAAATAACCTTAAGTCTGCTCTCACACGATAATAGAGTTCTGTAAAGAAGAAATGAATAAATTCGTTAGAGAAATACAGGAAATCATAATTGAACAGGGGTTCGAAATGAATGAAATTGTCTACGACCTGAAAATCATGTAGCAGCAATAGCAAAGCACAATCGATAGGGACCCTGGAGATGAAGAACATAGGAAACAGAACAGAAATCACAGAGGCAAGCATCTCCACCAAAATCCAAGAGATGAAAGAGAGAATCTCGGGGAGTGAAAATACAATAGAAGAAATTGGTACATTAGTCAAAGAAAATGTTAAATCTAAGAAAGTCCTGGAACAAAACATCCAGGAAATCTGGGATACTATGAAGAAATTGGTACATTAGTCAAAGAAAATGTTAAATCTAAAAATTTCTGGACCAAAACATCCAGGAAATCTGGGATACTATGAAAAGACCTAACCTATGAATAATAGGAATAGAAGAAAGAGAAGATTCCCAGCTGCAAGGCCCAAAATATAGTTTCAAGCAAATCATAGAAGAAATATTTCCAAACCAAAAGAAAGAGATGCCTATAAACATATAAGAAGCATATGGGGCACCAATTAGACTGGACCTGAAATAAAATTCCTCTTGCCTTATAATAATCAAAACACTAAATCTATAGAACAAAGAAAGCACAGTAAAAGCTACAAGGAAATAAAGTCTAGTAACACCTAAAGCCAGATGCATGAGAATTATACTTGTTTTCCCATGAGAGACTCTAAAATGAAGAAGAGCTTGGGTATATTGCAAACCCAAGATACCACAGATACCAGCCTAAACTACTGTACCCAACAAAAGTCTCAATCACCATAGATGGAGAACATAAGATATTCCAACACAAAACAATATTCAAATAATATCGATCCACAAATCCAGCCCTGCAGAAAACACTAGGAAAAATGTTACAGAAAACACTGCATCCCAACAAGAGGTACTATACCCAAGAAAACACAGGAAATAAATAATTACAGACGACCAATTGAAAATAAAGCGCACACACACACACACACACACACACACACACGCACGCACGCACGCACGCACACACACACACACACACACACACTACCACCACCACCACCATCAAAATACGAGGAATAAACGTTCTTTGGTCTCTGAACATCAATGATCTCACTTCACCAATAAAGAGACACAGGCTAAGAGAATGGTTACAAAAAACAGGATCTGTCAGACTGCTGCATACAAGAAACACACCTCAACAATGGCGATAAACATTGCCTCAGAATAAAGTGCTGGAAAAACATTTTCCAAGCAAACAGACACAAGAAGAAAGCTGCAGTCGCTATTTTAGTATCTAATAATATAGACCTTCAAACATAATTAGTCAAAAGAGGTGATGAAGGGCACTTCATACTCATGAAGGGAAAAATCCAGAAAGATGATGTCTCAGTTGTGAACATATATGCCCCCAGTGCAAGGACAACCACATTCATATCACCAATGTTCAAACCACACATTAATAGTAGGAGACTTCAACACACCTCCCTCACCAGTGAACAGATCATGGAGACAGAAACTAAACAGAGAAATAACTAGAAAAACTGACATTCTGAATCAATTAGGCCTATCAGATGTCTACAGAACAGTCTCTCAAAAAAAACAAATGAATACACCTTCTTTTCACACTTCATGGAACCTTTTCCAAAACTGACCACATACTCGGCTATAAATCAAGACTCAACATATACAAGAAAATTGAAATAACATCTTGTACTCAGTCAAACCACCAGACAAAATAACTAAAGGACAGAGAGAGAGTATCCAAATTAATAAAATTAGAAATGAAAAGGAGGACATAACAACAGACACTGAGGAAAAAGTGGGAGGGAGAAGGAACCATAGGACCTGAAGGTGAAAAGAGCTCTACAAGAAGGCAAAACGACTGAGCTAACCAAGGCCCAGAGAGCTTGTGCAGACTAAAGCACCAACTAAGGACCGTGACTGGACTGGACCTAGGCCCTGACTCAGATGTAGCTAATGAGCACCTCAGGCTTCTTGTTGGTGGTCTAGTAAGGAGAGCAGGTGTTATTCTGACCGGGAGTTTGTTATCTTCTTTTTCATCACTTCCCTTCTGATGAGACCACATTGCCAGGCTACAGGACAAAAAGATGTGCTCAGACCTGATGTGAGCTGGGGTGGGGTTGGTGGGAGGGGCTCCCTTTTTGTGGATTAGGGGAGGTAGGAGGAGAAAAAAGGGCAAAAGGACAGTGGGACTGAGAGGAGAGAAGGGAGGGGGTTACAACCAGGACCTACAGTGAATACATGACTATATTCATAATTCAAAAGGAGAAATGTTGAAACCTAAAAAACATGGTAAAATAAGTACAAAGCACCCACTAAAGTTATTTAATAGAGGGACATTTTTTGTCCTCTGGCAGCAGATAAATATTTTGCTTCTACTTTTGAGTGTCAGCAAAACATTATTTGAACTTTGTTTCAGATCTGACACTTGGGAGGTCTCTGGCCAATTCACAATAGGCTGTGCCAACCTGTTTGCCTTTGGACTCTTTTGACCAATAGGATATTTTTAACTATTTGTACGGTGGCTATCTTTGTTTTTCAGTGTTCCTCTGTTAAAGAGTATTGTGATATTACTCTCAAATAGAGAAACACAGAGAATGTGCCAGAGAGCAGAGAATTCGCAAGGCATTGGCAACCTTCCTCACCCTAACTTGAAGTTAAGGGCTTCAGATACTGGAGGATGTGGCTCTGTCACCCCCACATTCAGAGGATTCAGGAAGATATAACATCATCTTCATATTGTTCTGAGTGGCCTGAACTGCCACCTGAGGCCATAGTGACAACTGGGCCCATGCTACTGCCAGAGGCCATGACTGGTTCTGTGTTCATATCACACACAGGGTCTGTGTTGATGTCTGAGGCTTGAGTTACCATCAAAGGCCTTGGTGATAATTTTTATCTAGGATGCCGTCTGAGGTCGTGTTGATGGCCAAGTGCTGTGCTTTGCTGAGTGGGCCCTGTCCCTCTATGGCCAAACACAGAGGAGAGTTGTCCCTGCCTCTCAGAGAGGTGTCTCTGGTATCATGGATATGGGAGAGCTAGCTGTCAAAGACCAGCTTTGACACTGAGTTCAGTCATTCAATTATGACAAAGTTATTTACAAATATATATGACACAAATGTAGTCATGCTTACGGACCTGGTGGCATTCAGACGAAGGATAGCAGGCTACCAAGAAGAGACTTGATACCCTATGAGTATATACAGGGGGAGGAAATCCCCCTCAGGAACAGTCATAGGGGAGGGGAATAAGGGGAAAAAGGGAGGGAGGGAAGAATGGGAGGATACTAGGGATGGGATAACCATTGAGATGTAACAAGAAAAAATTAATTAAAAAAAACAGAAAAAAAAAGGAATGTGGGGTCATCTACAATATAAAAAGCAGGCACATCCTCACATACAATTGGTGGATGAAACAAGCTCCAATGAGCAAGCGCCAACAATTTCATACATACACACAGAGACACACATACATATATACACATTTGGTTGATGGTATAGAGCTCCAAATATTTTACATATACATACATATGTACATATATTCATAGGTATGTATAAATGCATACATGTGTATATATGATGTCTATGAGTATATACACATTAAAACATAGGTTGGCTGGAGAAAAGCTCTAAGGCCTTTATTCTTTTACCTTAGCCTTTTTATACCAACTAAGAAAAATTTCCACATTAGAAAAAGATGGAGCCAAGTGTCCTGGGACACGCCTTTAATCCCAACACTTGGAGAAGCAGAGCCAGGCATATCTCTGTGAGTTCGAGGCCACTGTGATCGAGATAATTTATTCCAGGATAGCCAGGGATGCACACAGGAACTCCATCCTAAAAAATGAAAATAAAAAACAAAACAAAAAAAGAAGGAAGAAAGAATGAAAAAGAAAAAGATGACTTCACAGTTTCAAGTTATCTTTTCTTTCAAAACAAATACTACACAAACATATTCTTCAAAAACAGATGGAAATAAATATACAAAAGGAAATTAAACTCATCTTATTCATTGTATAGTCTTCTTTTGAAACTCACACCTAAATAAACATGTCCCATCAACATTTCTCTTGACAAGTTTATTGTAATTTCAAAGCAATACTTCTCTGGCCATTGATTAACTAACTTTATTTTTTTGTTGTTGTTGTTGTTAACAAATATCGAATTTATATTTTATTTATATTTTTCACATGCCCAAAATCCTTATTACTCATATATATGACTTCAGAAAATGCACCTTCCACAAACAATCCCACAGTTAAAACCAACAATGTTATTTATTTATTTTTACTATATGAATTTATTCTTGTTACATCTCAATGGTTATCCCATCCCTTGTATCCTCTCATTCTTCCCTTCCTCCCATTTTCCCCTTATTCCCCTCCCCTATGGCCAAGATCAAAAATTCAAGCGACACCACATGGTGGCGAGGATGTGGGGAGAGAGGAACACTCCTTCATTGCTGGTGGGAATGCAAACTAGTACAACTACTTTGGAAATCTATCTGGTGCTATCTCAGAAAAATGGGAATAGGGCTTCCTCAAGACCCAGGTATTCTACTCCTTGGAATATACCCAGAAGATGTTCCAGCACACAACAAGAAAATTTGCTCAACCATGTTCATAGCAGCCTTATTCATAATAGCCAGAACATGGAAACAGCCTAAGTGTCCATCAGTAGAAGAATGGATAAAGAAACTGTGGTACATATACACTATGGAATACTATTCAGCTATTAAAAACAAGGAATTCCCGAAATTCGTGGATAAATGGATTGAGCTAGAAATGATCATAATGAGTGAGTTAACCCAGAAGCAGAAAGACTCAAATGGTATATACTCACTTAATCTGCATATTAGCCCAAGGGGCATGTCCAACGAAAGCCTTCACTTACCAGGAAACTGAGACAGAGGGAAGGACATTCTAGTGGGACTCTAGATGAAAGAAGCATGGGAGAATGGCAAAGTAGAAGGATCCAGAGGGTCCTAGAAGCCTACAAGTAGAACATTATGATAGGCAGATTTGGGCACAGGGCTCCCGCTCAAACTAAGGCACCAGCCAAGGACAATACAGGTGGTAAACCTTAAACCCCTACCCAGATCTACACAATGGACAGAACACTCTCCACGGTACAGTGGAGAGTGGGATATTACTTTCTCACATACTCTGGTGCCTCAACTTTGACCATGTTCCCTGGAGGGGGAGACCTGGTGGCACTCAGAGGAAGGACAGCAGGTTACCAAGAAGAGACTTGATACCTTATGAGCATATACAGGGGAAGGTAATCCCCCTCAGATTAACTAAATTTAACCAAGCTCAGTCTCTAATAACAAGATTGTTCCTGCACCTCACAGATGTGTCACTCTGGAGGACTGACCCTGTACCTCTCCCGCTGCAGGACTTAGCGGAGGAGGCCCTGCACCTCACCTGGGGAGCATAGTAGAGCTGACATTGGTGGTGGAGATGCAGGTGAACAGGCCCCAAGGTTGTGATTTAGAAGAGCAAGTACTGCCCCTTTGTCTGACTTTGGTGGTGAGGGCATGGGAGAGATGCCCCACTTGCACCTGTCACCTGTAGCAAGTGGGTGAGCTGGCCACAAGGACATTAAAGAATGAAATCGGGCACCACCCATCACCAGCTGCCCCACACAGGAGAATGGACTGCACACCTTGTCTGGCAAACATAGTAGAGCTTGACATGGTGGATGGGTGCAGGAGAGCTGGCCTTACCATTGCTGGGGAAGGCAGGAGGGCTGGTCCTGATGGCACAAGCATGAAAGACCTGGTTGGCTGAGCAGCTCAGCTTCCACCCAGGCCAAGATTCAAAGCTTTAAGTAGGCATACATCATGGTCCAGCCATTCTATGAACTGCTGGATCATGTAAAAGGACATTCATGCTGATCCAAGCATGAGTTCTGTATGGCAGAGGGCAGCACCTGGGTGTCTGAGAGGAGTCCTGTGGAGGATCTAGTGCTGATAGTGTGGCAGAAGCCACAGTGCTCAAACCAGACAAAACACTCATTCCATTCAACATTTACAACTAAAGCAGTGTAGACAGGAGGGTTTGCATGTGGAACGTCATCACACTGCAGCTTCCATGGCAAGATTTCTGTTTTCTTTGAGGAAAAGTTGTAGATGGGAAGGGGAGAAATGAGGGGATGAGCAGATAAGTGGGACCAGTGTGTATGATGTGCAATTTACAATATATATATATACCAAATCCATACAATGGGAAAATGATAGCATCTTCAACAAATGGTGCTCCTCTAACTGGATGGCTACATGTAGAAAAATAAAAATAGATCCATATCTACCACCCTGCACAAAACTGAAGTGCAAATGGATTAAAGATCTAGGCATGAAACCAGACACACTAAATTTGTTAGGACAAATAGTGGGGAAGAGCCCTGAGCTTATATGCACAGGGGACAACTTCCTGAGTAGAACCACAACAGCTCAGGCCCTAAGATCAACCATCAATAAATGGGACCGTATGAAACTGAAAAGCTTCTGTAAGGTGAAGGACACTGTCATAGAACAAAATGACAGCCTACAGACTGGGAAAAGATATTCACCAAACCTACATCAGACAAAGGGCTAATGTCCAAAATATATAAAGAACTGAATCAAGTAAACACCACCAAACCAAATAATCCAATTAAAAAATAGGGTAAGAGCTAAACAGAGAATTCTCTATAGAAGAATATCGAATGTCCAAGAAATACTTAAAGAAATGCGCAACATCCTTAGTCATCAGGGAAATGCAAAGCAAAACAAGTCTGAGATTCCATCTTACACCTATCCAAATGGCTAGGACCAAAAACTCAGGTGACAGCACATGCTGGCAAGGATATGGAGAAAGAGGAACCTTTCTCCATTGCTAGTGGGAGTGCAAACTTGTACAGCCCCTTTGGAAATCAATCTGGTGCTTTATCAGGAAATTAGTTATAACTCTACCTCAAGACCCAGCCATACCTCTCTTGGGAATATACCCAAATGATGCTCCACCATACAACAAGAACATTTGCTCAACAATGGTCATAGCAGCTCTATTTGTAATAGCCAGAATCTAGAAACAACCTAGATGCCCCTCAACTGAAGAATGGATAAAGAAACTGTTGTACATCTACACAATGGAATTCTATTCAGCTATTAAAAAAACAAGGAGAACTTGAAATTTGCAGGTAAATGGATGGAACTGGAGAAGAGCATCCTGATTGAGGTAACCCAGACACAGAAAGACATTCATGGTATATACTCACTCATAAGTGGATATTAGCCACATCATACAGGATAACTACACCACAAAACAGAGTCAGAAACATCAACCAGCTTCCATGTGTGATATGGACCTAGACCACTGCTTGGAAGTAGCAGCACAGTCTCCTTATGGGTCACATGTCTGAAGAGTATGGACTACTTCAGGCATGCACTCTGGCCACCAAACTTAGATCACTTCCCCCTGACAAGACAGCCATGCCAGGCTACAGAGGATGAAGTTGAAGCTAATACAAATGAGACTTGATAGGCTGAGGTGAGATACTAGGGGAAGAGGGCTCCCCTGTCTGAGTACTAAGAGGACAAGGGGGTTGGGGAGGGAATGATGGAGGGGGCCACAGTTGGGATGTGAAGAAATTGAACTGCAGAACAAGCAGGTGACTTATATTGCTAATCTCACCGTGTGGGACTAGCTCTGAGACTGGCTGAAAAGTGAATGTCTAGGCATAGACAATGCTTTTTGTTGACTAAAGAGTCTCTATGAATTCCTATTAGATGCTATTCTTCATATGGCTTGAATGAACATTTACAGATGTCTTCTTTTTTTGCTCATACAAAGAGAAGAATTCCAGCCTTAATTGTTCCAATGCACTATGCACACCTTTCATACACTTATAATTTTAGGGCTGTATAATGCTTGTGAGAAACTATATGCTTTCAGGACAAAAGAATGAGACACTGACATTGAATCAGACATAACAGGATGCATTCCTCACAGCATACTGGACATTGACATCCTGCTTGGAGAAAGTGGTTGAAAAGAAAGAAAGGGGGAAAATAGATATGTACAGGAAAGATAGAACAAAGGTAGATTAGTGAATCTACTCCTCAGCTTAATGCCTCAATTGCCACTCACAAAAAATTTTAATTCACTGAGATAGGATTTTGTATATAGATGCAAAATAAGTTCTAGATACAGTGGTGTAGAATTCAAATGTAAGATTATTCTTCACACACAATATATATATTGTATATATATTGTATATGTATATTATATATACACGCGTATATGAGTTATTGCACCCATATAATTCAATTGTAATACAAGGTTTACTTTCAATGCTTTGAAAGTGCCATCAAGCTCTTTAGGAGAAGTAAGTTATACAAATTAAATGTTAGTAGATTAAATCATGGTCATGTCAGTTGCTAGTCTACTTTTATCACAAAAATATACATCTTAAGCATAGCAGATAGATATGACTCTATAGAAAGACAAAGTCTTCAAAAACCTGAGAAACATGCAGAACATGACATTTAAAACTGTTTTTATTACTTTAAAGATTCACTGACAATGAGACAAATTAACTCCTGAAAACAGTCAAGCTACCTCAATGAAGATGATGAGCATCAAAGAACCTTCTTGTGGAGATGGCTTCAAATGTGGCAAACAAGCCACTGGGGAAAAGGCCCTCATTTCTCCCGCAGACAGAATTCAGCGTAAAAGTAGGGCAAGCTTGGATGCAGGCAGAGTCGATGGCTAAACTCTGCCAAGACAGGTTAAGCAAGTCCTCAATAGTTCCTGCCTCACAAATATGTCTGTCAGCTATATTGGCCAAGAAGGCTGAAGAAGATACTCCAACTTTAGAGAGTTTGGGGTGACTATTCAGGTAGAAAACTGTCTCTGTCTTCTGCTCATTTGGAAAGCTACTAACCTGCACTCACCGCACACTCATGTAATCAAGTTTACTCCTCAAGTCTGTGAGGGAGTTGAAGTCCAGGTAGCTTAGTTTTACAATGAAGCTTAGTTGTTCAGGGGTTAAGATGTTTTTAGGCCTAGATAGGTGTTCTAAGTTGATAATGACAATATGTGATGGAGATTGATTTACATTCAGAATTTTAGACACACCAAGATAGGAAACATGTGTTCTTCAAGGCTGTCAAATACAAATAGTCAAAACACTTAGAATGTAACATTTATATAATTCCTTCTTGTTTCACGGTTCTCCTTGTCATAGGTAATCTCTTATATATAGTGTAATAATATAAATGTATAGGTAAAAAAATATAATAATTTAAAAACTAGGAGACATTGGAGATAAAAGATGCCATCTGAAGGTAAATTCCTCTCTATGGGGTTCTCAACAGAGTGTGGAGCTGTCAGGAATTTTGTACCACAAAACTAATGTCTCAGCTTATGTTTTTCTGGCAAGCACTGGTACCTACGACCCATAATCATAGTAACCAGCTGGCTTTAACCAGGTCAAGTGTATTGGACAGACATGACCTGATTCTTTCCTAGGGTCCAAGAGATTGCACAAGTCTTTTGGCAAGCTGGGCAGTGGCAACCATGGGCCATATTCATGGTAAGCATCTGGCCTTGACCAGGGCAAATGTATTGGTTAGATATGGCATGAGTCTTTTCCAGAGTCCCAGCATTCTCATAAGGACTCCAAGGCTGTGCTTCTGGATTTGTTCTGAAAAAAGTTAAATGGCCAAGTAATGTACAGCTGGGCCAGGGCCAGGTCAGACATCAGGTCACATTTCAAGGATGTGAAGGCCCTCTGTTCAGTTTCAGTCCATCCCAAAGGCTGTGTACCCTGGGTGCTGGTGTAGAGGTTCTTGACTATATGAGTAAATGTCCTTAACCATGGCCATCCATAGTCAACTGCCTCCAGGTCAATGTGAAAGTGGGGATTTGTAGGATGGTTGAAATACACTCATGGCAATCATTCACTCTCCTTCCTCTAGGTTGTAGCCAAGGAATGTGACCCTAAGGACACATAACTGAGGCATCTTGGCTGAGACTTTGTACTCCAGGGCTTTAAGGGTAACTAAGAGCTTCTTTTTAACTTTTACATTCCTTCTCAGCAGTTGGAGATATGAGCAGGAAATCTTCACACTGAAGCCTAATGCTCTCTGGATCTTTCTGTTTAAACGCCAGCAGATCTGCACTCAGGTCCCATCAAACAATTCTGGTGAGTTCTTTATCCTCCTTTTCCTGCTCTCTTCCCACATTTAGTTCTAGAGCACTGTTGGAACACAGTCCATAGGAATGGACTCCCATGAGGAGAATTCCTAGTCCTTGTGAGAATACTCTAAGAAAACAAGAGACTCGTGAACTAATTTTTCAACACTCAGAAATGTTCTTGGAACATGTTTTTATGCTTCTCCAAGGCAAGGGAAGAGAAGTAAATTTACATCAGACTACTCACTATTGCTTGCTATTAATATTCAATTAAACATCTAAACTATCCTTTATACTGCTCTATGAAAAAACATGATTTTGCTACATGTGGCTTGTACTTGTGTTTGTGTTCAGTCTGAAATCATGAGAATTTTAAATGTGGAACTTTTACCCCAGAGTATAAAGTGTTTGAGGTTCTGAAGAAAGTTTGATGTTGCATCATTTGCTTTAGTTTATTTTAGTTAGCTTCGTTTATAGGCTTCATGCCCCACCTCCTCTAGATCAGGAACACAGCCCAATTTGATAAACTAGATAGGTTTTCTCTGGTGTATGCTTTTGATATCTTAGTGTTTACATTTCTCCACTTATGCAGATGTGTCTTTGAGACCTGGGATTTGGAGACCATAAAAAATGAGGCCGACTACAGTTTAATCCTCCAGACCACTTTTAAAAAAGAAAGTCAGAACAGATCACATTTAAACAATGGGTCAAGACATAGTCAAGTTTAAGTTTTACTTATTTTTGACTAATAAAAAGAAGTTGGCTCTAATTGTAATATCAGGTTAGTCTGTTCCATCATTTGGCCATCTTAGAGATCCCACTAACAATAGAGCTCATTCTTGAAAGGCACATTTGGTAGAGGAGTCACCACACACTCATGTTTCCTTCCATTCTATCTGTCTGATTGCCCTATGTCTGTTTCTCTGGTGGGCTCATAGGTCTTTGACAAAATAGCATGCCATGCTCCCAAAGGAATTTTCTCCAGTTCTTGCTCTTTCCTACTATTTCCATCTTTTTTCTTCCCTTCCTTCTTCTTTCCCCTAATTTAAACAATATTTCTTGTATAGTCTTCCTCATGTTACACACATTTCTTGTTTATATTATGTTATATTCAGTGACAATATCCAAATTTATACCTATGATATTTATAGATTATTTTCCTGAGCTTTAGATTTATACTTTTCTGTTATTACTCAATTGGTCCATATGAATAATTCTAAGTCAAACATAGTATTATCCATCAAACACAATAATAGTTGATAGTTTTTTTTAAATTGGTTCTCTTTCAGGTTTCCCAAACATTTAAGAATGAATAATCTAGAGATCTTCTTGAACTACAGTGTTGGCAACAACCTTAACATCTCTGTTTGTTTGTTTTTTTCACATCTCCTACTACAGATTGACTTATACTCTATATTCTTTCATTAACCAGTTATCCCTCTTTTGTCCAAAATATTGTTAATATCCAGTGGCTTAATACACTGCATCTTAGTTACGGTTATTGTGAAGAGACACCATGACCAAAATTAACTTGAAGAGGACAGGGTTTATTTGACTTGCTCTTCCATATCACTGCTCATCATCAAAGGAAGTGTCATGACTGAAACTCGAGGAAAGACAAGGATGTTGAAGATTAAGTGGGGGCCATCGAGGAAGGCAGCTTTTTGGCTTTCACTACATGACTTGTTAATGTGTATTTTTTTGTAGAACATGTACTACCCACCCTAAAGTGACACTCTCCACAGTGGAATCAGCTACTTACTTCTATCATTACTTGAGAAACTGCCCCACTGACACCAACAGATGCCAGACTGACAAACCCTCCCTTCTTCAATTTCCACTTCTCAGATTGCTTAACTTCTATCAACTGGACAAAAATATAAATCAACCAACCATCCAACCAACCAACAACAAACAAACAATAACAATTAAACAAAAACCAAACAACCCCCCCCCTAAAAAAACCAACAGCAAAACCAAAAACTCTGACCAGACCAGCATGAATTGAGATGAAGAAAAGAGTCAAAAAGCCCTAAATCATTGGAACTAGCCTCTCAAATATTCTTAAAAGTATTTTATGACCATCATGTGCTGGAAGTTACCTAAGCAAGCTCTAGCTATAGTTGTAAAACACAAACAAACAACAAATCCCACCCAAAACACCTTTCAGATTGCCTAATAATTTTCATAGTTAAGTAAAAGTGAAATTTGTCCTCCAGTTCTCTATAATGATTAACTGTAATCTCCTAATGTGTAATTTCTTTCAATCACATAAGGATAACATGTGATAAGACTTTTCTAGAACTAACAAAATCTTGCTTTATCATGCAGAGTTCAATTTATTTTATGTAACACCTGCTGTTTTCCAGTAAATACATGGAAGGGAGTATTGAGTGACTAGCAACCTACTGATTCTGCTTTTCTTAATGCTTCATCAGCAATGATTTTTCTTTATCTGTTGATCTTTAAAAAAGGGTGGATTCAAGCATTATCAAGGTTCTCCCTTGCTTCTTCAGAATATGTGTACAATTATATCTTCACAGTCTGTGCATGGTGGTGCATGACTCTAATTCCAGCAGTCTGGAGGCAGAAGAACGTATATCTCTCTGAATTTGGGATGAGCCTGGTCTATTTGGTTAGTTCCTGGCCAACCAAGGCTTCATAAGGAGTCCTTGTCTTAATACTTTTTCCTCTCAGTAAAGTTGTTGTTTTAATGTTTTTCTTGAGATTCAGAGAAAACATAAGAAGGGTACTTACATTTACTTTCTCTATAAACAACCATGTTTCCTTCCATCACTAAAATCCTCTGATGTCCATTTGTAAAATGAATCTTCTTCATTGCTTCTTATTACCCTTGTTTTAGAGAATGAATTTCTCTCTCCTCTCTCTCCTTATCCTACTCCCTTTTATTCTTCCTCTTCCTCAATCTTTTCTCTCTGTGTCTTTTCCTTTTTTCCCTGTTCTGCTTTATTTCTGTCTTCTCTTCTCCTTCTCAATCTTATAAAATGCAGCCTAGGTGTGTAAGCGAACACAATAAATAAGAAGATAAATTTTCCTTCAGTGTGCTTACAAACGTGTTATGATACTCCTAACCAGAGAGTCAAGATGGAATACATAATGGCAGGGCTGTTTAGAGAGTGTGTGGTAGTTATTGTGGATAATAGATGGGAGGTGAGAAGAAACAGTGACTCACTTCTATTTCCTCTTTGCTTTCAGCAATATTCTCTATGAATAGTTTCTCCCTTAATCAGTTTTGTGACCTCAGCAATTTTTAGCACGCTTCTAAAGATAAATTGAGATTTTATTTTTCAATACCAATGACACCTACCTCTACTGAAAGACGTGTGTGTGTGCGGTGTGTGTGTGTGTGTGTATGTGTGTGTGTGTGTGTGTGTGTGTGTGTGTGTGTGCATGTGTGGGTTTGTATGTGTTTCCTCAGCCCAGCCTTTCTCTCTCCAGCACTCAACAGTTAGGGTGCTTTAACTTGACCTGCCTGGCAGGGAACCGGCAATGTATGTGGGACTCGTTAGGCATCTTTGATTGTGGTCTACACCCCACAGAGTGTCTACCAGCAGAATCTAATGTAACTGGTTGTGTACCTGATAGATGTCTGTAAAGACATAGGTCAGACATGTTGTACATGATTGTAATCCCAGTACAGGCAAGAGCATCAATGCACATTGAGGTTACCCGGGACTGTAGTTGTAGGATATCCTAAACTACATGGAGAGTGATTGTCTCACTCAAATCATCCACACACCAAATTAAACCTTGTCTGTTGACAGGCAAATTAGTCAACACTATATTTTCAGATTTTATCTAAGTGAATTTCTTGGGAACAGAATTTTCTTTAAATAAACAACAGAATGGAAGCACACTAGTGCTAAGATAAGATTGGAATTGTGAGTATTCTCTCACCACTTTAACTTCAGGTAGAGAATTCTCTGGCAGATCCAGCAGAGAGATTTGGCTTGATCAGACTTTGACAAGATCAGGTATGTCTTGAGATTGTTTGCTTTACATTTTTAGATCATTTATTACTTAGACTTAAAATCCATTCTGATGTTAGAGTCTTTGGTTGGAAATTTAAATTTTGACAAATGTCATAGGAGACCTTGTAATTCTAAGCAAATCTCATTTCAGAGCCCTATATGCTGGTGCTACTAATTTCAAATAGCCACACAGTAGTTGAGTATCAGAAGCTTCATTCAGTGAGAGCAGGTTATGCAAACTCTGTACCATATACAAAGTGCACACCTCAAAGGGTTTCTTATTTTTGAAAAAAATGAATGCATGAGGTAATACAAGTACAATATTTTCCATATTATATGCATAGACTCCGTTCCCAAATTTTGGTATGAAGTCTGGGGTGGCTAGCTAGGTAACATTGAAAAATTTGGTTGACATCTTGTAGCCCTATTTTCTCATCTATGTGTTTAGAACTGTGGAAATCCATCCCACATGCACTTACAGGAAAATATACTTAACATTTTACTCTGTATTTCTTCATATTTAACAAGGCAATTTCAAAAATACAGCATCATAATATTTTGTGAAGTTTAGCTTATACAACCTATGTATTTTGTTTTTACGGAGTAGATATTTATACACTTATGATAGTTAAATGGTTCTTGGCACATATTGACCTCTCAGCTATTCTTATTCACTATTGTATGATAATTGATACACAGAATAATTTCTATGCTTTTACTTCCAGGTGAATAATTATGGATAATATGAATGGATATTTGCTTAACTTTAAAGGATATAATTTTTTGAAGTCCTATGTGGACATTGAGAAGTTAGAAAAGATGGAAGATTTTGAGATTAGAGATGACGATGTCTTCATTGTCACATATCCAAAATCTGGTAAGCACCAGGAGTGGTCACTAATGTCTCCTTTGCTTTAGTGTTATGTGTCCAACTTGCTCCTCTCCACTCACCAAGAGCAACAAACCCTCTTTTGCATAACAATCAATGACCAGACAAAATGTAACTGAAACCACAATCTGTAGGAGAGAAGGCCACCATCTGTGCATGTACTATGCAGGCTGATGGTGAGGAGAAGTGTTATGGGAATGAGATGTGCAATATAGAGCCAGGAGCAGACACTAGGTCAGCACTGACCTGTCAATGTGGTAGACAAGAATGACAGTATGAAATAGTTTCTTCCTAATCCAAATGCATCATGATTTGGGATGAATTTTCTACCATATATCATTTACTTTAAAAGATTTCCACAGGAACTACGGTCCACTTCACACATACATACACACACACACACACACACACACACACACACACAAACACACACACACACACATTTTCTTGTGGATTGAAATCCAGAGGTACATACTAATGGTGCAGAGGTGGTGTCATGCTGCAGAGTGGAAAAATCTAATATGAAGGTTACTTCTGAGTTAGCAGGGGCCACACTTGGATGTCTTTGTTCTTGTTTTTAATGTAGTTGAAGGTGATTCCTTAAATTTATTAATTCTATAAAACTATTAATCTGTACATTGTAATTTGTAAGATTTTCAAATAATCATAGGGTATCAAGTCTCTTCTTGGTAACCTGCTGTCCTTCCTCTGAGTGCCATCAGGTCTCCCCATCCAGGGGACATGGTCAGAGGTGTGGTACCAGAGTGTGTGAGAACATAATATCCCACTCTCCACTTTACTGTGGAGAGTGTTCTGTCCATTGTCTAGATCTGGGTAATCCCCCTCAGGAACTGTCATAGGGGAGGGGAATAAGGGGAAAATGGGAGGGAGGGAAGAATGGGAGGATACAAGGGACGGGATAACCATTGAGATGTAACAAGAATAAATTAATAATAAAAAAAAAAAAAAAGAAAAAAAAAAAAAAGAAAAGAAAGAAAATGAGGTGAAAAAAAAAAGATTTTCAAATAAGATAAAATCTTAAAATTTTGCATAATTAAAAAATTAGTTCATATTTGGATGTTCCTGAATCCTACAGACTGTGGAATTGTACAATGTTTTGCCATAGAAGTCTTGAAAGCTCAGAGGATCGCCCACTGAGCATAGTGAATGAATGTCTTGGCCTTGCAAGCATAAAGTCCTGAGTGGGAGTCACTTAAACACCTGTAGGCCAGATGTGGTTATGTGTTTCTCTAATTGTGTGCTTCCTATGGTGAGATCCTAGGCAGAGACATGATTCCCAGAATGTCACTAGCCATTTGGAATGCAGACTCAAAAACAACCAAACACCTTATCCCAAACAAGTCTGAAAGCCATTGTACTCACACACATGCACGCACTAACATATGGGAATGTATAAATTCTCTGACACACTATGCATAACACACACACACACACACACACACACACACACACACATACACAAGCAAAGACAACACACCCACGTACACACACACACCAAGTCAAGAAAAACTGAGCAATAAGAATCCAAACAAATAAACCAAAAAGGTAGTAAAAATGTAATGCTACTAACTCCGATGTGAGTTTTAGCACAATGTCTGCATGTGGGTTATAATATAGCCGTACCCATTAACATCTACAAATAGTGTCTGTCAATTAGAATTTTAAAAATTTCCCATGGCACTTAGAGTACAGAGAAGCTATATTAATAATTTAAATGATCATTACAATGAAATCAGAATAAAAGAACTCTAAAATCAAAAAAGGAACTCAGAGAATTTCATTTCTATTCATACACCCAAGTAGAGATAAAATCAAATAAAAACAACACTTGCTCATTAGCACACAGGGAATATTTTTTAAAAGCACCAACTGCTTTAAGATAGAATGTATTACCACAGATACTAATTGCTCAAACCTACATCAGAATTGTTGTATATATTTTTACAGGTACCACCTGGGCTCAGCAGATCCTCAGCTCCATTTACTTTGAGGGTCACCGGAACTGCACTGAAAATACCCTAACAATTGAAAGAGCACCATTCTTTGAGTACAAAAATTCTAAATTAGACTATGTGAAAATGCCATCACCTCGCATCTTCTCTTCCCACCTTCCATATTACTTAGTACCAAAAGGTCTAAAGAACAAGAAGGCTAAAGTACGTCATAGAGCTTTGGCTTCCTATAGAGACAAAATGCTTTGCTCTGTGAATAATATTATTACTTCAGTGTTTGTGCTATGATATTACATGCAAACATATTTTAGTTAGTACCTGCATTCTTCCACCAGCTTTCTGAGAGTCTACACCTATGAATTGTACTACAGAACCCAAGTGTGAGAGTATTCTACTTACAGAAGTGGCACTGAAGTCCTGAAAAGTGGGGATAATCAGTTATTCTGAAACCAGAAAAAGTATGAATACTTATTTTTCCTCCCGTAACTTGACATGGCAGACTTAAATGTTGTCAATGTGGCAGTTATTGGATTGTGTGGCACAATGGTCTTCATTTGCATTTCTGAACTCAATAACGATGTTGGTGGCTACTAGTAATTAATATTCAGTCTTATATTTATTCATTAATCAATAATTTCCACAAATAACCACACACTGAGACTATGATTCATTCAGAATTAGGTATAGAAGTGAATATAATAATTACTCTGTTATCACACTATCAGTTGAGTTTCTTCCCATCCAATGTTCCAGGTAGTCACATGAGTGTCTTCTCTGGAATCCAACCATTCTCTTCTCCTTTACCTCCTTCTGTGCCATCTTTGGGAACCTCCACCCTCATAAAGACAAAACTCCACCCCTTCTTTTCTGCCAAAACCCATGCTTCAGCATATTTTATGAACCAATCTACTTTAAATTAGGTGGAGCAAGGTTTACACAACAAGGGCAGGTATAGCCAAGAATGTCCTTATCTGAGCAGGGACCAGATCTTGTGGTTCAGTAATTGTCATTTAAAATGCATAGCACCTTTCATCCCAATACTTGGATGGCAGAGGCAGGCAGACCTCTGTGACTTGCAAGCCAGCCTGGTCTACAGAAGTAATCCAGGACAGCCAAGGCGACATAGAGAAACGCTGTCTTGAAAACAAAGCAAAACAAAACAGGGAAAAAAAACCATAAAAAATAAAGACCAACCCCCGACAAACAAGACTAAACATGTTTGTTATTTACTAACCATGATCAGCCATGATTCTGTGAAAGGTCTATAAAACTAGTCTTGTTTTTCATTAGTTTAACTCATAGAGGAGAGGAATGAGGGGAAAATGGGAGGTAGGGAAGAATGGGAGGATACAAGGGATGGGATAACCATTGAGATGTAACAAGAATAAATTAATAAAGAAAAAAAAGAGAAAAAAATAACTTTGGATTAATTTTCCTACTGATTTGAATCCTGTCACTTCTCTATTCTAACGTATTTAGTATTGTGGCCTTTTCTATGGGTTATAACCTCGCGGTTTAATTTTATTAATATCGTTCTCAACTTTAGTATCATCAAACACAGGCTTTTTATAGCAAAAATGTATTTTTCCTATTTTTATTATATCTTCATTATTAAAACAATTTTAATTAAATATATTTTAACAGTATGCTTTCCTTACCCCAAGTCCTTCCAGATCCCTTCTCCATCAACACCCACTCAACATTACAAATAATATAATTTCTAGAAAGTTGACCTGTGCTTTTGTGCATGTGTGAAACTCCATGTAAATGAAAATGTTCATTGACTGTTTATAGCAGAAAAATAAGTTGATAACTAACTACATTTTCATAAATATTATCTTAGAGAAATATGTATAATGAACTATTGTAACAGTTCTGGTCTTTTCAGCATAACTATGAATTTCTAATGAAACGTGGTGGTTTTTCCTACAGATTGTTTATCTTTACAGAAATCCCAAAGACATTGTGATCTCCTTTTTTCATTTTTCAAAGTTGATAAGTATCATAGAAGCTACATATACCATAGAACGTTATCTGGACAATTTTCTGGATGGAAAAGGTAACAACGTTTATCCCTCTCACTTGTTTACAAAGTACACATGATATTTAAACCGTCTAAATTTAGGGAAGACATAACCAAGAGATGGAGGGGACAGTGCAAAGATTATAAAGAGCTATGATTTTCAAACAATGTAACCTGAAAAACAAAACCAACAGTTTTTCTGCCAGTGTTAGGACCATACGAAGGTTGTCAAATTTGCAACACTGTATTATTAAGGTATTTTGTCAAGACCATAATATATTTAAAAATACTTTATCCATTGTTTCCCTAGATAATGGCATAGGAAGTGTCATAAAGCTAAAGTTGAGAGTGAAGTTGAGCTCGCATGGCACATATTTGTAAGGAAATTGATGAATTTTCCATGCCATTATTGAGGAGAATTGATGAATGAAAAAGCCATATGGAGCGTGGAATCAGAATCTCACACATTTCTATTGTTATATTCAAGTTTTGTCTCACTGTGGCAAGGAAATACTGCTGCCCAGAGATCTTATAGACTAGGAGAAATGGAGACATATGCCTTCAGGTAGAGGAGAAATAAGAAGTTCCCTTAAAGGAATCTTTAAAGTCAGACTCTTGGACATCTTTATTGAAAGGGTTTGAGATTGATTTATCTGATGAGTATTTTGCCTGCATGTATGTCTGTGCACACACGTGTTCAGGGGATTCAGTGGTCAGAAGAGGGCATCAGATTCCCTGGAATTGGAGTTATAGCTGGTTTGTGAGCCAGCATGTGAGTGCAGAGAACAACACTCAGGTCCTGTGCAAGAGCAGCCAGCTCCTTAGTCACTGAGTGGTGTCTCCAGCTCCTGATCCTTGACTTTCTCAGTGTCTGCATTCTGGGTCCCTAAACAGGTAAGTTGGTCTGAGCCTTGTGTAGTTGGTTAAAAAACAACTCTTCTGGAATAATCATGTGATGATTCAATAGTAGAGGCTTCAGTTTCATTTCTGAATAGTGTGAACCAGAAAAGAAAGACTTGACTTTGCTTCTCAGTAGTATGATGCATTGACTTGTCACTGAGGAATTTTTCCTTTAGTTATTGGAAGCCGTTGGTTTGATCACATTAGAGGCTGGTATGAACACAGACATGACTTCAATATAATGTTCCTGAGCTATGAAGAAATGAAGAAGGTAAGACATGAATGTTCCCATCTCTGAATTTAAACTACACACTCCCAGGTCCCCTCATTCCTCATTGCCCCTTGTGCATTTTGTGGGAGCGGGTTTCTGGCTTTCAACCCCTCCCTTACTAACTTGAATGCCTTGGGGATCTTTCTCTCTGAATGTGTCTCTACTGATTCCTTCGGAGTACTCACCTGTGTCAATCAGGACTATCATGTCTCATGGTTGGCAATAGTGCGTACTTCTATTACAATGTCAGTAATTTCCCAATCCATGACTATTTCAGGACCTCAGAAGCTCAGTGCTTAAAATCTGCAATTTTCTGGAGAAAGAACTGAGTGAGGAAGTTCTGGATACTGTTGTGAGACAAGCTACATTTCAGAGCATGAAATCTGACCCACGAGCAAATTACGAACAGGTTATGAATTATTCCCATCAGAGGAATGAAAATGGAGGCACTTTCATGCGCAAAGGTTAGACTCAATGGTCTTTTATAATCAGAGTACCGAGAGTCTCTAGACAGTCCGATTACTGAATGTCTCTAGAAAGATTACTGAGAGTCTCTAGACAGATTACTGAGAGTCTCTAGACAGATTACTGAGAGTCTCTAGAAAGATTACTGAGAGTCTCTAGACAGATTACTGAGAGTCTCTAGACAGATTACTGTGAGTCTCTAGACAGAGTACTGAGAATCTCTCGACAGATTACTGAGAGTCTATAGAATCTGTGTCCTCAGAGCAATAACACTGGAAATCCATTTTGTTTCTCCAGGAGCTAAAGACACTGGGGACTCAGAAAACATAAAAAATAGTGGAGAAAAAAAAAACTAAGAGTTTCACCTAAAATTTAATACTATTTTAGTAACTAAATATAGCTTTAGTTATTTAATAAGTATGGATTTCCTTCTGTATAGTTCATATGACTCAACTATTTTATAGTATATTGGTAGTATCAAACTAGGCAATGGATATTTTAGAAGAGGCAATTGTAAATTATGCTATTTTATTTTATTTTGAAAGAAAGTCATCCTACTTGGTCCAGGCTGGCATCACAGACACTATGAAGCTCAGGCTGGCCTCGACCTTGGTTTCCTCCTACCTCTTGCTGGGAAATGTTGGGATTAGACTTGAAGCAATTTTCACAGTTTTATTGTTTTTCTTTACGTTATCTTTTTAAAACCCATACTGTATAAACTGTATATTTGAAATTCAGGAGGCTAAATTGCTCTTTCTTTAGGTGTTATTATTTCTTTATAACTACATAAAATTCACATAACTTCACACAATAATTATAGAGGTTTATTAACCCTATCAACTGAAATAAAATTATATATCGACATTTTATGTTTGATTTCCATTTTTAAGACATGGTCTTATTCAAGAGACTCAGGTTGGGTTTGAACTTGCTTTATGTAACTGAGGATGCCCTTCCACTTAGTCCTGCCTCTCCCTCCCAAGTCTTGAGAATACAAGTAAGATCAACCATATCCAGTCACTATGTCCTTACTATGTGTCAGAAGTTGTTAAGAAAGAATGATTCCCCCTAAGTCTTTATTCTCCAAACTCAGGTTTTTAATTCAGTAAATGATTTCATGCAGCATTTTGTAGCATAACTAGACATGTATTTTGATTACTTTAAGTAATTCATTACTTAACTTTATGGGGATGGACACTCTCTTTGTACATAATTTCTAAGTGTATTATTGCAATTTCTCTAGATTTTGGTAATGTATGAGAATATGCTTTTTTTCTCTTCTCCCATTTAACTTCCCTTTACTTCTTATTCTCTATCTAGACCACTGCTCATCAATTCTCATACCAATATGTGTTTTCTGTCCATTGCAAATGTAAGGAATGCTGTCTGTGCAATCACATGTGATAGCAGGAAATATCATGCTATTGTTTCCATTTTAAAGGGTTGGTGAAGTTGATTCCAAAAATTTATTCTATAGAATCACTGTAGTAGCAACTATGGTGCCCTCTCTGATTTTGATGTGTTAGTGTGTTAATTATGGTATTGCATACATTTCTTTCAGTGCTCATCCTTCTTTAAAGTAGAGTAAGGTACCAAATTCAGCAGAAAACTCAGTTATTTTGCATGGGTGGCAGAAGATACTGAACTTGATTAGAGTGACCGTTGCTTTGGTAGGTCCACTAACTTACACTGTGCTGTCCCTGTGCTTATCACATTAGGTACCATCGGAGACTGGAAGCATTATTTGACTGTGGAGCAGAGTGAAAGATTTGACATGATATTCAAGAGGAACATGAAAAATTTTCCCTTGAAGTTTATCTGGGATATAAATGAAGACTAGAATTCTATCTAATATTTGCAAAAATAAACATAAAAATCCATTCATCAGAAGCCATACTGTAATCACAATAGTGATACGTTACTATATTTTAATCATTACATATCAAGCTATATAAAGGTACAAAATGAGTAAACTATGCATTAATTAAACACAATGAGACTAATAAGCTATTTCAAATCATAACATTAAATTAGTTTGATTCTGACTTAGCATGGGCACTATGCACTAATGACATAAATCATGATCCTTTTTGGTGGAGAAAATACTGCAAATAGTATTTTGCAGTACACGTTTTATCTTCATCATCTACAATTAAGTTTTGGATAAAAAACATTAACCATCTTCCTATTCATACAATAAAACTTTAATGTTTGCTCAGTCAAGAATGTGTGAGGAATATTAAAATTTTTAATTTCAAAAACTGTAGTCAAGCATTGAAGACAACTAGAACTGACAATTAAGATAACAGGTATAGAAGAGGAAAGATGGACTCATCCACTTAAAAAGGATAAATTTTTGTTGGTGAATTTTTGTTGAATTATTTTTGTATTATTCCACAATGAATTGCTATTACTATTTTCAACATTTGTGAATAGTGGACTTAAGATTTTCTTTTACTCATAATTACAATGTTATTGATACTGTGAACTACATTTTAAAATAATGATCAATAAAGTATCTGGAACTCACTTAAATGCCTCCGAGCATTTCCTCATGGATTAAGTGTATGTGTGTGTGTGTGTGTGTGTGTGTGTGTGTGTGTGTGTGTGTGTGTGTATTTATTGTAAGTTTTAATATAGTAACATTAACAGAATCTCAGCTGATAAAACCTGAGAACCGAGGAGCTAGGTCCTCGCTATGGGTACATGAGCATTGAGGGTAGTCCCACAATTGCTGTCTCAGCATGCAAGCATGTGTGGCTATAACCCTGCGTTTCCCAGTCCACCAGCCTGGGTGGCTAAGCTGCACTGATCTGGTAGTAGAAAGCTGGAAGGTCATGGAGAGTTGTGGCTCCCTATTCGTCAATAAAATCTTGGAAACCCTGATTCTGATATCAGGGACAGTAACAGCAGCAGCAGCAGCAGCAAGTCAGCAAATTACCTGGGTGACAAGAAGGAAGGCCGAATGTACAAGTGGAGGAACTACCTTCCTTTAGCCATACCATTCCTTACCTAAATTACTACAGAACACTGACACAATTGGGGAGCGTCTTTCCAAACAGCCAAGGCAGGATCCTTATTCAGGGAGGCTCCCTACTCAGATACTTTGATTTATGGGAAGTTGTTGTTATAACCAACCATAGTAATACTTCTTCTTAACTCTAGGTAGTGTTGGTGTTTTTTCCCTTAGCTTCACCTTGTTGAATCTAGACATCGCCGTGTTCCATGCACACGTGTGATGAAGGTTTGGAGGGAGGGCAAAATCCAAGGGAATGTGATGCTGGAGAGGACTAGGGAAGAGGAGAAAGAAGGAGATGAATAGGTTTGAAGGGGACATAGGTAGGTGTTAAAGACTGTCTGGGAGTGTCATTGAGTGAAGGAGTTCTTTGACTCTTCTGAAAGAAAGAAAGAAAGAAAGAAAGAAAGAAAGAAAGAAAGAGAAAAGAAATTAATGAAGCTAAAGGGAACAGGACAAATTAGAAGCACATATAGTAGGAGTGGAAATAACAGCTTTAATTCACAAAATAAAAGAAGCAAGCTCAGGGAATATTAAAGAAATAATAGCGCCTTTAAAAACCATTATTAATTCATGTATGTGATGGCAAATACCTATATTTGCAGGTGATGTTCTGCTGTCTTGGATGTAAAGCTTTTCTTTTATAGACTACATCATGTTACGAAGAAATTTTTCATTTTTTCCAATAAATTTTACTTAACTACTCAACATAGAGCCCTGCTGTGCTGCGTTCAGTTGCTAATCATGACACAGCCAACTTATCATTGTCAGTGTAAACACCAAGAGTCACTGTCTTTTTCTAGTTGATTTTCTCAAATATTCGAACATAGAATATTCAAATATTTTATGCTGTTGGGAGACTTCATTTCCCCCCTTATCTGCCACTTGAAGAACATAGGAGGCCTGTGTGATGGTGCAGCCTTCAGTCCTGGCAGAGGCAGAGGCAGAGGCAGATTCAGTGGCAGAGGCAGAGAAAGAGGGCAGCCAGGGATACAGGGATACATCCTGTCCAAAAACCTTCTGAGGTAGTTCTGTTGTGAAGTTTGCAGTGTTTAGCATTCTCTCTTGCCATGGACCATCTCAGTTGGGTAAAAGTCCTTGGGAATAGGAGTTCTTGAAGCGTTGGTGGGCAAGGATTTGGTGGTAACAAACAGAGCCAAACCCAGAGGTAGTTTAAATCTGATTATATTTTGCAGGCAAGCAGTCTAGATATTTATACACATTTTTGAAACAGGAGTGTTTTGTGACCATGTTTCTCATGGAGTAGAGTCAAGAGTCAATAAAGCACTCAGGCATACACAGTACAAAGAAATATTATTGTCTTTTTGAGTTATTGATTTGAATGAAACAATACGGGGTACAGAATGCTAAGTAAAGGTGTCATCATTCTTAAGTTATTGCCTTGGTATCCGTTTGTTCTCTTTGTCAAGGGTCAGTGTTCTCTCATTTTTTGCTCAGCACCTGTGCTGGAATTCAGGAACCAAGACAGTTTTTTTTTCTTAGTTCTCCTTTCTAGTATCTGAGTGACACTTTGGAGCTTTCTGAAACACTTACTTTCTTTGTAAGCCATAGTATAAACTATTAACTAATGAATAATTCATAGCCATGTTTCTTTTAATAAGTGGCGAAGACCAGTAGACCTTGGCAGTGAACTCTTGCTTTGAACAGTCACTGGCAGCAGTCCCATGTTAGAGCATTTCATTGAAACGTCATCATGTTTGAAGGGTCCAGGTATGGGATAAGGTTAGGAGAAAGAATAAAGACAGAATATGTTATCAGAATGAGAAAAAATAAGGCTGCAATCAATTACTCCTGGCAGGAACATCAGACCCATTCTAGGAGGCTCTCCCTGGGCAGGGGCATCACTTTGGGTTATGCAGGAGCATTTGTCATACAGACACCACTGTAGGAGTCATGACGAACTCTCTCTCTCTCTCTCTCTCTCTCTCTCTCTCTCTCTCTCTCTCTCTCTCTCTCTCTCTCTCTCTCTCTCTCTCTTTCTGTGCCATGTGTGCTATGAGCTTAGTTCAGTGATGACTAAAGTAGAAGATAACAGCAGGTGTCTCTTCTATCAAGCTACAATTCAGCATACCCATATAAAATATGGTCTTATTTTTATTTTTATTTAGTTTTTTTATATATATTATATATATAGTTTAGTTTATATTTAGTTTTTTTCTTCTTTATTAATTTATTCTTGTTACATCTCAATGGTTATCCCATCCCTTGTATCCTCCCATTCTTCCCTCCCTCCCAATTTCCCCTTATTCCCCTCCCCTATGACTGTTCCTGAGGGGGATTACCTCCCCCTCTATATGATCATAGGGTATCAAGTCTCTTCTTGGTAACCTGCTGTCCTTCCTCTGATTGCCACCAGGTCTCCCCGTCCAGGGGACATGGTCAAAGGTGAGGCACCAGAGTATGTGAGAAAGTAATATCCCACTCTCCACTCTACTGTGGAGAGTGTTCTGTCCATTGGCTAGATCTGGGTAGGGGCTTAAGGTTTACCACCTGTATTGTCCTTAGCTGGTGCCTTAGTTTGAGAGGGACCCCTGTGCCCAAATCTGCCTATCATAATGTTCTACTTGTAGGCTTCTAGGACCCTCTGGGTCCTTCTACTTTGCCTTTCTCCCATGATTCTCTCATCTAGAGTCCCACTAGAATGTCCTCTCCTCTGTTGCAGTTTCCTGGTAAGTGAAGGCTTTCGTGGGACATGCCCATTGGGCTACTATGCAGATATAAGTGAGTATATACCATTTGAGTCTTTCTGCTTCTGGGTTAACTCACTCATTATGATCATTTCTAGCTCAATCCATTTATCCACAAATTTCAGGAATTCCTTGTTTTTAATAGCTGAATAGTATTCCATAGTGTATATGTACCACAGTTTCTTTATCCATTCTTCTATTGAGGGACACTTAGGCTGTTTCCATGTTCTGGCTATTATGAATAAGGCTGCTATGAACATGGTTGAGCAAATTTTCTTGCTGTGTGCTGGAGCATCTTCTGGGTATTTTCCAAGGAGTAGAATAGCTGGGTCTTGAGGAAGCCCTATTCCCATTTTTCTGAGATAGCACCAGATAGATTACCAAAGTGGTTGTACTAGTTTGCATTGCCACCAGCAATGAAGGAGTGTTCCTCTCTCCCCACATCCTCGCCAGCATGTGGTGTCGCTTGAGTTTTTGATCTTAGCCATCCTGATGGGTGTAAGGTGGAATCTCAGCGTTGTTTTGATTTGCATTTCCCTGATGATTAAGGAGGTTGAGCATTTCTTTAAGTGTTTCTCAGCCATTTGATATTCCTCTGTTGAGAATTCTCTGTTTACTTCCATGCCCCATTTCTCGATTGGGTTATTTGGTTTGGTGGTATTTAATTTCTTGAGTTCTTTATATATTTTGGATATTAGACCTTTGTCAGATGCGGGGTTGGTGAAGATCTTTTCCCAGTCTGTCGGCTGTCGCTTTGTTCTCTTTACTGTGTCACCTGCCTTACAGAAGCTTCTCAGCCTCATGAGGTCCCATTTATTAATTGTTGACATTAATGCCTGGGCTGTTGGTGTTCTGTTCAGGAAGTTGTCTCCTGTGCCAATATGTTCCAGGCTCTTTCCCATTTTTTCTTCTAAGTGACTTAGTGTCTCTGGTTTTATGTTGAGGTCTTTAATCCACTTGGATTTGAGTTTTGTACAAGGTAACAAATATGGGTCCAGTTGCATTTTTTTACACATAGACATCCAGTTAGACCAGCACCATTTCTTGAAGATGCTATCCCTTTTCCATCGAATGGATTTGGCTTCTTTGTCAAAAATCAAATGACCATATGTGTGTGGATTCATATCTGGGTCTTCAATTCGATTCCACTGACCAACCAGCCTGTTGCTGTGCCAGTACCATGCTGTTTTAATTACTATTGCTTTATAGTACAGTTTGAGATCAGGTATGGAGACTCCTCCAGAGCACCTTTTATTGTACAAGATTGTTTTAGCTATTCTGGGTTTTTTGTTTTTCCATATGAAGTTCAGAATTGAACTTTCAATGTCTTTAAAAAATTGTGTAGGTATTTTGATAGGGATTGCATTGAATCTGTAGATTGCTTTTGGTAGGATGGCCATTTTTATTATGTTAATTCTCCCTATCCATGAGCAAGGTAGATCCTTCCATCTTCGCATGTCATCTTCAATCTCTTTCTTTAGGGTTTTGAAATTTTTTTCAAACAGGTCCTTCACTTGCTTAGTAAGAGTAACTCCTAAGTACTTTATATTGCTTATGGCTAATGTGAAGGGTGTAGTTTTCCTAATTTCTTCCTCTGCAAGCTTATCATTTGTGTATAGGAAGGCTACAGACTTTTTTGAGATAATTTTGTATCCAGCCAATTTGCTGAAGGTGTTTATCAGCTCTAGGAGTTCTCTGGTGGAATTTTGAGGGTCACTTATGTAGACTATCATATCATCTGCAAATAGGGATAATTTGACTTCCTCCTTTCCCATTTGAATACCCTTATGTTGTCTTATTGCTCTGGCTCGAACTTCAAGTACTATATTGAAGAGATATGGAGAGAGTGGGCAGCCTTGCCTTGTTCCTGATTTTAGAGGAATTTCCTTAAGTATCTCACCATTTACTTTGATTTTGGCAATTGGCTTCCTATATATAACCTTTATTATGTTGAGGAAAGTGCCTTGTATTCCCGATCTCTCTAAAACTTTAAACATGAATGGGTGTTGGATTTTATCAAATGCTTTCTCTGCATCCAAAGAGATGATCATGTGGTTTTTTATTTTCAGTTTGTTTATGGGGTGGATTACATTGATGGATTTCTGTATATTAAACCATCCCTGCATGCCTAGAATGAAGCCTACTTGGTCATGATGAATGATATCTCTGATGTGCTCTTGTATTCGTTTTGCAAGTATTTTATTTAGTATTTTTCCATCGATGTTCATCAGAGAAATTGATCTGAAATTCTCTTTCTTTGTTGAGTCTTTGTGAGGTTTAGGTATCAATGAGACTATGGCCTCATAGAATGAGTTTGGTAATGTTCCATCCCTTTCTATCTTTTGGAGTAGCTTGAAAGTATCGGTATTAGCTCGCCCTTGAAGGTCTGGTAGAATTCTGCACTGAAGCCATCTGGCCCTGGGCTTTTTTTGGTTGGGAGACTATCAATGATTACTTCAATTTCTGTTGGGGAAATGGGACTATTTAGCTTGTTTATCTGTTCTTCACTCAACTTTGGCAAGTGAAATTGATCAAGAAAATCATCCATTTCCCTTAGATTTTCAAATTTTGTGGCATATATGCCTTCAAAGTAGGATCTTATGATTCTTTGTATTTCTTCAGTGTCTGTTGTTATGTCTCCCTTTTCATTTCTGATTTTGTTGATTTCAATACTGTCTCTCTGCCTCTTAGTTAGTTTGGCTAATGGTCTGTCTATCTTGTTGACTTTCTCAAAGAACCAGCTCTTGGTTTCGTTGATTCTTTGGACTGTTTTCTTCGTTTCTAATTTGTTAATTTCACCCCTGAGTTTGATTATTTCCAGACGTCTACTCCTTTTGGGTGTTTCTGCTTCTTTTTTTTCTAGGGCTTCCAGTTGTGTCGTTAAGGTGTTTATGTGCGATGCTTCCAATTTCTTTTTAAAGGCACTTAGTGCTATGAATTTTCCTCTTAGCACTGCTTTCAATGTATCCCACAAATTTGGGTATGTTGTTCCTTCATTTTCATTGAATTTCAGAAACTCCTTGATTTCTTTCTTTATTTCTTCCCTGACCCAGGTGTCATTTAGCAGAGAGTTGTTTAGTTTCCACATACGTGTAGGCTTTTTGTTATTTCTGTTGTTGTTGAATTGCAGCCTAAGCCCATGATGATCTGATAGGATACAAGGTATTATTTTAATCCTCTTGTATCTGTTGAGGCTTTCTTTGTGAACTACAATGTGATCAATTTTGGAGAAGGTTCCATGGGGTGCAGAGAAGAAGGTATATTCTTTCTTGTTTGGGTGAAAGGTTCTATAGATATCTGTTAGATCCATTTGACCCATGGCATTGGTTAATGATGTTATTTCTTGGCTTAGTTTCTGTTTCAATGTCTTGTCCTTCAGAGAAAGTGGGGTGTTGAAGTCTCCCACTATTATTGTGTGGGGATCGATGTGTGGTCTAAGTCTTTTTAGTAGATCTTTTACAAATGTGGGTGCCCTTGTATTGGGAGCATAGATGTTCAGAATTGTGATGTCATCTTGGTTGACTTTACCTTTGATGAGTAAGAAGTGTCCATCCTCATCCCTTTTGATTAATCTTGGTTGAAAATCTATTTTGTTCGATATTAAAATGGCTACACCTGCTTGCTTCTTGTGTCCATTTGCTTGGAATATTTTTTCCAACCTTTTATCCTGAGGTAATGCCTATCATTATGGGTGAGATGTGTTTCTTGAATGCAGAAGAATGTTGGATCCTGTTTATGCACCCATTCAGTTAGTCTGTGTCTTTTTATTGGAGAATTGAGACCATTGATATTGAGAGATATTAAGAGTCTTAATTTTGATGTTGGTTCCAGTCGAGCGTTTGTGTAGTTGTGTTTTTGCCATGGTATAGTTATCTATTTCCTGAGTGGTTTTGATTGTAGCTTGACCCTTTGGGATGGAGTTTTCCTTCTAGTACCTTTTGTAAAGCTGGATTTGTGGATAGGTACTGTTTGAATTTGGTTTTGTCATGGAATATTTTGTTTTCTCCATCAATGTTTATTGATAGTTTTGCTGGGTAAAGTAGTCTGGCCTGGCATCTGTGGTCTCTTAGGGTTTGCAGGATCTCTGTCCAGGCCCTTCTGGCTTTGATGGTCTCTGCTGAGAAGTCGGGTGTAATTCTGATAGGTTTGCCATTAAATGTTATTTGGCCCTTTTCCTTTGCAGCTTTTAATATTTTTTCATTGTTCTGTATGTTTTGTGTTTTGATTATTATGTGACGGGCAGTTTTTCTTTTCTGGTCAATTCTATTTGGTGTTCTGTATGCCTCTTGTATGTTTATAGGCATCTCTTTCTTTAGATTGGGGAAATTTTCTTCTATGATTTTCCTGAGAAGAGTTTCTGGGCCTTGGAGTCTGATATCTTCTCTTTCTTCAATGCCTATTATCCTCAGATTTCTTCTTTTCATGGTGTCCTTAATTTCTTGGATGTTTTGTGTCAGGAGTTTTCCAGATTTGGCATTTTCTTTATTGGTTGCTTCAAGATCTGTTATTGTATCTTCTAGACTTGAGATTCGTTCTTCCATCTCTTGGATTCTGTTAGAAAAGCTCAGCACTGTGTCATTCGCCTTCTTCTCTGAGGCCTCATGTTCTCGTTTTTCTTCTGTCTGTGTGTTTATCATTGAATCCATTTTCATTTTCATATCTTGAACAGATTTTTTAATTTCTTTCATCTGGTTGTTTATATTTTCCTGAAAATTTTCCAGTTCCACTCTATGTGCTTCTTTTATGTCTCGCACCTGCTTCGCTGCTTCTTCCTGCATCTGATTTTGAATTTTGTTTGTTTCCTCCATTAACATCCTCATTACCAAGGATCTGAGGTCATTTTCTTGTGTTTCCGTTGTATGTGAGTTCTCCGGGTTGTTTTCTTTGGGATAGCTGGGAACTGGAGACATCATGTTGTTTTGGGGTTTTTTGCGAATGCTTTTAAGCTGTCCCTTAGACATCTTGCCGTCTCTGTTTTTGTTGGGTAACTTCCAGAGTTGAGTGGAGGGAGTCTGATGATAGATTCACTTGTTTTCTCACGATTTCCATAGGCTGGAAGCTCTGATACTTCACTGGTGTGGATGGCAGGAGGTTAGCCCTGTAGTTTTGGGCTCTCACCACCAGTGATCCTCAGCTCCCCTTTGCTGTGGGTCCTGCAATCGTTCTGAGTCTCTGAATGATCGTTGGGTCAGGCCAAGGTATCCACAACCTTTTGGGTCCCCTGCCAAGTCCAGCCAGGGATACTGGGCCCGAGCCACGCGTTGAGCTCAGCTAGTTTCTCAGGGCCTGAACCGTCTGCCACAGCAGGAGAACTGCGACTGCACTGAGCAAGCACCTGGTGGAAGTGAGCACTCCGTCCAGCTTGTGTCACAGCAGGAAAACCAAGGCTGCGCTGAGCAAGCACCCAGGGTATAACTGAGCACTCCGCCCAGCTTGCGTCACAGCAGGAAAACTGCGGCAGCGCTGAGCAAGCACCTAGGGTAGAAGTGAGCGCTTCGCCAGGCTTGCGTCACAGCAGAGAAACTGAGACCGCGCTGAGCAAGCACCCAGGGTAGAAGCGAGCGCTCCGCCCAACTTGCGTCACAGCAGGAAAACCAAGGCTGCACTGGGCAAGCCCCCGGAGTATAACTGAGTGCTCCGCCCCGCTCTTGTCACAGCAGGAAAACTGCATCTGCGCTGAGCAAGCACCCGGAGTATAACTGAGCGTTCCGCCCTGCTCGCGTCACAGCACTGCAGTCTGCGCTGAGCAAGCACCCAGAGTATAACTGAGCGCTCCGCCCTGCTCGCGTCACAGCAGGAAAACTGCGTCTGCGCTGAGCCGGAGCCCAGGGTAGAAGCGGGCACTCCACCTAGCCTGCATCACCGCAGGGGAGCTGCGCCTCGGGCAGAATTGCCCGCCGATCCGAGCCAGCCTCTCCATGGCACAGCTCACTGAGCAAACCCAGGACTCAGGGCTGAACCGTCCGCTGAGTCCAGCCTGGGTCTCAAGGCACCACGCGACCCAAATCCTGTCCAGAGTCCCCTCTCCCGCAGCAACTCCCGCAGCAACTCCCACCGTCCACCACACTAATCGCCTCCACTGTAAGGCTCTGAGCTGCAAACCTCAGCCACCGCCACTGGCGCCGCTGGAGCCGCTGGCACTGCTGGAGCCGCTGATGGCACAGCTGTCCCCACCACCGCCCCTCTGATCCGAGAAAGTCCTCGCTCCTCCCGTGTGCAGGGGCAGACATGTCCTCCGCACCCTGGTCCCTCCGAACCGTGGAGCACTTCTGCTGCCGTGGTGTGGGGACCTTGGTGTTCCTGGCTCAGAAATCTGTGCAATTCCCTGAATTGTTCGCTGGAGCTTTCAAACACGGTCCACACTGCTCGCCGCCATCTTGGATCTCCTCCATGGTCTTAATTTTAATCATCATTTCCAAATTGGCAAAATTCTCTAAGTTCTGGTATACTGTTCTATAGCTTCTGCCAGTCTTTCATCTTTCATGTTTATTCAGTCCCACTATTAACTCTTCCCTGGGCTGTCATGGGCCTTCTCACAATCTGAAAGAGTAGTCCAGGAAGCCTTCACAGGTTTTGTGGTGATGAACAGGGGATGAGTATACTAGGATGGTCTCTATCAGAACAGCAACATCTGGTTGGTCCCTCATGTGACTGATGCAGCCTGCCAGCACAAGGCAGCACATCACCATGACACCGGTATTAATCCAAACATGAAAATGATACAGATGATGGCCTCCTCCCAAGTCTGTTTGCATTTCTCCTTTGCTTTGTATGAGATACCCTGACATATTTATGTATTGTATTTATTTTTAACTTTTGTCTATTTTCTTTTATTGGAAATAGGCTTCCTCTCCCAAATTCCTCTGAAGTCTTCCCCACCTACCCTCTCATTGTCATCCATACACTTTCTATCTCTACTCAGAAACTAAACAGCATCTACAAAAATAAAAATAAAATGAAAAGAATAAGACAAAACAAAACCAACCATATCAGAGGAGGACAAAACAAAAGTAAGGAAAAAAATAAAAAATAAAAGCCTACAGAAAACACATATAGATGAATAGAACACATGTCCACACTCACACAGCAATCCCATAAACACAAACTGTTGGAAGCCATAAAAAGTAAAGAAATAACTTGAAAAGTTAAAAATCAATAAAGAAAATGAAAAATAACAAAACACGAGAATACATTGTGTTACAAAGAACCTCCAAAGATGCCCTGTGTTCATTTGGTTTGGTCATCTACTGCTAGGAACAGCACCTTCCATTAAGAGTAGTTTGTATCCCTAGTGACACACCATTGGAGAAAACTAATTTTTCACTTGTGAGTTATCATTGATTGGAGAAAGCATCTGAATAAGAGATGGGGGTTTGTATCCACTCTGCTCTCAGTGCACTCATGCAAGCTCTGTACACGCTGCAATCTCTGTGAGTTCATGTGTGTGCCAGTCCTACTGTGCACATAGACCTTGTTAACATGCTGTCCTTTATCTGCTCTGACTCTAACACTCATACCCAGCCCTTTGCCTCAGGATGCCCTGATTCCTGAGATGAAGAGATTTAGTAGAGAAAGCCCATTTTAGACTAAATGTTCTGGTCCTATAAACACCAAATCCTGAGTCCAGTACCCACACCTGGGGAAGACAGATGGCATCTCCAGGTGCCAGACCCCTACTTCCACCAGGCCATTGGGAAAATGGCAGTAATAAGCTACACTGGGCTCCATGTACCCTGCATCTCCTAGACCTAGCCACTACCTGCATTCCCAGAAGCTGGAGGAACCCATGGACTATCAGCAAATACTAGAGGCAATAACATGGTTGAAGGCCAAAGGAACAACACAAAAATAAGATCCTAAGCAATATGACAGCATTACAAAAGTATCATTCTCCAGCAAGCCAAAAAGAGCATAACACAATTGTGGAATAAGAAAATAACTTTAAGTCTGCTCTCACATGATAATAGAGTTCTGTAAAGAAGAAATGAATAAATTCCTTAGAGCAATACAGGAAAACACAATTGAACAGGTGTTGGAAATGAATGAAATTGTCTACAAACTGAAAATCATGTAGAAGCAATAGCAAAGCACAATCAATAGGGACCCTGGAGATGAAGAACATAGGAAACAGAACAGAAATCACAGAGGCAAGCATCTCCACCAAAATCCAAGAGATGGAAGAGAGAATCTCGGGGATTGAACATACAATAGAAGAAATTGGTACATTAGCCAAAGAAAATGTTAAATCTAAAAATTCCTGGAACAAAACATGCAGGAAATCTGGGATACTATGAAAAGACCTAACCTATGAATAATAGGAATGGAAGAAAGAGAAGATTCCCAGTTGCAAGGCCCAATATATAGTTTCAAGCAAATCGTAGAAGAAATATTTCCAAACTAAAAGAAAGAGATGCCTATAAACATACAAGAAGCATATAAGGCACCAATTAGACTGGACCTGAAATGAAAATCCTCTTGCCATATAATAATCAAAACACTAAATCTATAGAACAAAGAAAGCACAGTAAAAGCTGCAGGGATAAAAGTCAAGTAACATGTAAAGGCAGATGCATGAGAATTATACTTGTTTTCTCATGAGAGACTCTAAAACGAAAAAGAGCTTGGGTATATTGCAAACCCAAGATACCACAGATATCAGCCTAAACTACTATACCCAACAAAAGTCTCAATCACGATAGATGGAGAAAATAAGATATTCCAAGACAAAACCATATTTAAACAATATCTATCCACAGATCCAGCCCTGCAGATACACTAGGAAAAATGCTACAGAAAACACTGCATCCCAACAAGAGTTACTATACCCAAGAAAACACAGGAAATAAATAATTACAGACCACCAAATGAAAATTAAGGCGCTTGCGTGCGCGTGCACGCACGCAGGCGCGCACACACACACACACACACACACACACACACACACACACACACACACACACTACCACCACCAGCACCATCAAAACACCAGGAATTAACAATCTTTGGTCTCTGAACATCAATGATCTCACTTCACCAATAAAGAGACACAGGCTAACAGAATGGTTCCAAAAAACAGGATCTGTCAGACTGCTGCATACAAGAAACACACCTGAACAATGGCGATAAACATTGCCTCAGAATAAAGTGCTGGAAAAACATTTTCCAAGCAAACAGACACAAGAAGCAAGCTGCGGTCGATATTTTAGTATCTAATAATGTAGACCTTCAAACATAATTAGTCAAAAGAGATGAGGAAGGGCACTTCATACTCATGAAGGGAAAATCCACAAAGATGATGTCTCAGTCGTGAACATATATGTCCCCAGTGCAAGGACAACCACATTCATATCACCAATGTTCAAACCACACATTAATAGTAGGAGACTTCAACACACCTCCCTCACCAGTGAACGGATCATGGAGACAGAAACTAAACAGAGAAATAACTAGAAAAACTGACATTATGAATCAATTAGACCTATCAGATGTCTACAGAACAGTCTCTCAAAAAACAAATGAATATACCTTCTTTTCACACTTCACAGAACCTTTTCCAAAACTGACCACATACTCGGCTATAAATCAAGACTCAACAGATACAAGAAAACTGAAATAACATCTTGTACTCAGTCAAACCACTAGACAAAATAACTAAAGGACAGAGAGAGAGTACCCAAATTAGTAAAACTAGAAATGAAAAGGAGGACATAACAACAGACACTGAAGAAAAAGTGGGAGGGAGAAAGAACCATAGGACCTGAAGGTGAAAAGAGCTCTACAAGAAGGCAAAACGACCCAGCTAACCAAGGCCCAGAGAGCTTGTGCAGACTAAAGCACCAACTAAGGACCGTGACTGGACTGGACCTAGGCCCTGACTCAGATGTAGCTAATGAGCACCTCAGGCTTCTTGTTGGTGGTCTAATAAGGAGATCAGGTGTTATTCTGACCGGGAGTTTGTTATCTTCTTTTTCATCACTTCCCTTCTGATGAGACCACATTGCCAGGCTACAGGACAAAAGAATATGTTCAGACCCGATGTGAGCTGGGGTGGGGTTGGTGGGAGGGGCTCCCTTTTTGTGGATTAGGGGAGGTAGGAGGGGAAAAAAGGCAAAAGGACAGCAGGACTGAGAGGAGAGAAGGGAGAGGGTTACAACCAGGACCTACAGTGAATACATGACTATATTAATAATTCAAAAGAAGAAATGTTGAAACCTAAAAAACATGGTAAAATAAGTGCAAAGCACCCACTAAAGTTATTTAATAGAGGGACATTGTTGTGCTCTGGCAGCAGATAAATATTTTGCTTCTACTTTTGAGTGTCAGCAAAACATTATTTGAACTTTGTTTCAGATCTGACACTTGGGAGGTCTCTGGCCAATTCACAATAGGCTGTGCCAACCTGTTTGCCTTTGGACTCTTTTGACCAATAGGATATTTTTAACTATTTGTACGGTGGCTATCTTTGTTTTTCAGTGTTCCTCTGTTAAAGAGTATTGTGATATTCTCAAATAGAGAAACACAGAGAATGTGCCAGCGAGCAGAGAATTCGCAAGGCATTGGGAACCTTCCTCACCCTCACTTGAGGTTAAGGGCTTCAGATACTGGAAGATGTGGCTCTGTCACCCCCACATTCAGAGGACTCAGGAAGATATAACATCATCTTCATATTGTTCTGAGTGGCCTGAACTGCCACCTGAGACCATAGTGACAACTGGGCCCATGCTACTGCCAGAGGCCAATTCTGGTTCTGTGTTCATATCACACACAGGGTCTGTGTTGATGTCTGAGGCTTGAGTTACCATCAAAGGCCTTGGTGATAATTTTTATCTAGGATGTGTCTGAGGTCATGTTGATAGCCAAGTGCTGTGCTTTGCTGAGTGGGCCCTGTCCCTCTATGGCGAACACTCAGAGGAGAGTTGTCCCTGCCCCTCAGAGAGGTGTCTCTGGTATCATGGATATGGGAGAGCTAGCTGTCAAAGACCAGCTTTGACACTGAGTTCAGTCATTCAATTATGACAAAATTATTTACATATCATGTGACACAAATGTAGTCCTGCTTACGGACCTGCTGGCACTCAGACGAAGGACAGCAGGCTACCAAGAAGAGACTTGATACCCTATGAACATATACAGGGGGAGGAAATCCCCCTCAGGAACAGTCATAGGAGAGGGGAAGAAGGGGAAACGGGGAGGGAGGGAAGAATGGGAGGATACAATGGATTGGATAACCATTGAGATGTAACAAGAAAAAATAAATTAAAAAAAACAGAAAAAAAAAGGAATGTGGTGTCATCTACAATATAAAAAGCAGGCGTATACTCACATACAATTGGTGGATGAAACAAGCTCCAATGGGCATGAGCCAACAACTTCATACATACACACAGAGACACACATACATATATACACATTTCGTTGATGGTACAAAGCTCCAAATATTTTACATCTACATACATTTGTGCATATATTCATATGTATGTATATTCATACATGTGCATATATGATGTCTATGAATATATACACATTAATACATAGGTTGCCTGGAGAAAAGCTCTAAGATCTTTATTCTTTTACCTTAGCCTTTTTATACCAACTAAGAAAAATTTCTACATTAGAAAAAGATAGAGCCAGGTGTCCTGGGACACGCCTTTAATCCCAGCATTTGGAGAAGCAGAGCTGGGCACATTTCTGTGAGTTCCAGGCCACTGTGATCGAGATAATTTATTCCAGGATAGCAAGGGATGCACACAGGAACTCTGTCCAAAAAATGAAAATCAAAAACAAAACAAAAAAAGAAGGGAGAAAGAATGAAAAAGAAAAAGATGCCTTCACAGTTTCAAGTCATCTATTCTTTCAAAACAAATACTACACAAACATATTCTTCAAAAACAGATGAAAATAAATATACAAAAGGAAATTACACTCAACTTACTCATTATATAGTCTTCTTTTGAAACTCACACCTAAATAAACATGTCCCATCAACATTTCTCTTGACAAGTTCATTGTAATTTCAAAGCAATACTTCTCTGGCCATTGATTAACTAACTTTAACCAAGCTCAGTCTTTAGTAACAAGATTGTCCCTGCCCCTCACAGATGTGTCACTCTGGAGGACTGACCCTGTACCTCACCAGCTGCAGGACTTAAGGGAGCAGGCCCTGCACCTCACCTTGGGAGCATGGTAGAGCTGACCTTGGTTGTGGAGATGAAGGTGAACAGACCCCAAGGTTGTGATTTAGAAGAGCAAGCACTGCCCCTTTGTCTGACTGAGGTGGTGAGGGTATGGGAGAGATGCCCCACTTGCACCTGTCACCTGTAGCAAGTGGGTGAGCTGGCCACAAGGACATGAAAAAATGAAACCTGGCACCATCCATCACCAGCTGTCCCACACAGGAGAATGGACTGCACACCTTGTCTGGCAAACATAGTAGACCTGCACCTGGTGGCGTGGGTGCAGGAGAGCTGGCCTTACCATTGCTGGGGAAGGCAGGAGTGCTGGTCCTGATGGCACAGGCATGAAAGACCTGGTTGGCTGAGCAGCTCAGCTTCCACCCAGGCCAAGATTCAAAGCTCTAAGTAGGCATACATCATGGTCCAGCCATTCTATGAACTGCTGGATCATGTAAAAGGACATTCATACTGATCCAATGCTTGAGATCTGCCTGGAAGAGGGCAACACCTGGGTGTCTGAGAGGAGTCCTGTGGAGGATCTAGTGTTGATAGTGTGGCAGAAGCCACAGTCCGCAAACCAGACAAAAGACTCATTCCATTCAACATTTATAACTAAAGCAGTGTAGACAGAAGGGTTTGCATGTGGAACGTCATCACCCTGCAGCTTCCCCGGCAAGATTTCTGTTTGTTTTCTTTGAGGTAAAGTTGTAGAAAGAAGGGGAGAAATGAGGGGATGAGGAGATAAGTGGGATCGAAGTGTATGATGTGAAATTTACAAATTACATATATATCTATATATGAGTTTATATATATGTATATATATATATATATATATATATATATATATATATATATATATATATGGATCCAAATCCATACAATGGGAATATGATAGCATCTTCAACAAATGGTGCTCCTCTAACTGGATGGCTACATGTAGAAAAATGAAAATAGATCCATATCTATCACCCTGCACAAAACTGAAGTGCAAATGGATTAAAGACCTAGACATGAAACCAGACACAATAAATATGTTAGGACAAATAGTGGGGAAGAGCCCTGAGCTTATCTGCACAGGAGACAACTTCCTGAGCAGATCCACAACAGCTCATGCCCTAAGATCAACCATCAATAAATGGGACCTTATGAAACTGAAAGGCTTCTATAAGGTGAAGGACACTGTCATAGAACAAAATGACAGCCTACAGACTGGGAAAAGATATTCACCAAACCTACATCAGACAAAGGGCTAATGTCCAAAATATATAAAGAACTGAAGAAAGTAAACACCACCAAACCAAATAATCAAATTAAAAATAAGGTAGGAACTAAACAGAGAATTTTCTATAGAAGAATATTGAATGTCCAAGAAACACTTAAAGAAATGGTCAACATCCTTAGTCATCAGGGAAATGCAAGGCAAAACAAGTCTGAGATTCCATCTTACACCTATCCAAATGGCTAGGACCAAAAACTCAGGTGACAGCACATGCTGGCAAGGATATGGAAAGAGGAACACTCCTCCATTGCTACTGGGAGTACAAACTTGTACAGCCACTTTGGAAATCTATCTGGTGCTTTATCAGGAAATTAGCTTTAACTCTACTTCAGGACCCAGCCATACCGCTCTTGGGAATATACCCAAATGATGCTCCACCATACATCAAGAACATTTGCTCAACAATGTTCATAGCAGCTCTCTTTGTACTAGCCAGAATCTGGAAACAACCTAGATGCCCCTCAACTGAAGAATGGATAAAGAAACTGTTGTGCATCTACACAATGGAATACTATTCAGCTATTAAAAAAAAAGAGATCTTGAAATTTGCAGGTAAATGGATGGAACTGGAGAAGAGCATCCTGAGTGAGGTAACCCAGACACAGAAAGACATGCATGGTATATATTCACTCATAAGTGGATATTAGCCACATAATACAGGATAACTACACCACAAAACAGAGTCAGAAACATCAACCAAGTACCATGTGTGACATGGACCTAGACCACTGCTTGGAAGTAGCAGCACAGTCTCCTTATTGGTCACATGTCTGAAGAGTATGGACTACTTCAGGCATGCACTCTGGCCACCAAACTTAGATCACTTCCCCCTGACAAGACAGCCATGCCAGGCTACAGAGGAAGAAGTTGCAGCTAATACAAATGAGACTTGATAGGCTGAGGTGAGATACTAGGGGAAGAGGGCTCCCCTGTCTGAGTACTAAGAGGAGGAACGGGATGGGGAGGGAATGACGGAGGGGGCCACAGTCAGGATGGGAAGAACTTGAACTGCAGAACCAGCAGGTGACTTATATTGCTAATCTCACCGTGTGGGACTAGCTCTGAGACTGGCTGAAATGTGAATGTCTAGGCATAGACAGTGCTTCTTGTTGACTAAAGAACACCTATGAAATCCTATTAGATGCTATTCTTCATATGGCTTGAATGAACATTTACAGATGTCTTCTTTTTTTGCTCATACAAAGAGAAGAATTCCAGCCTTAATTGTTCCAATGCACCATGCACACCTTTCATACACTTATAATTTTAGGGCTGTATAATGATTGTGAGAAACTATATGCTTTCAGGACAAAAGAATGAGACACTGACATTGAATCAGACATAACAGGATGCATTCCTCGTAGCATACTGGACATTGACATTCTGTTTGGAGAAAGTGGTTGAAAAGAAAAAAGGGGGAAAATAGACATGGACAGGAAAGATAGAACAAAAAGTAGATTAGTGAGTCTATTCCTCAGCTTAATGCCTCAATAGCCACTCACAAGAGAGTTTTAATTCACTGAGATAGGATTTTGTATATAGATGCAAAATAAGTTCTAGATACAGTGGTGTAGAATTCAAATGTAAGATTATTCTTCACACACACAATATACATATATTGTATATATATTGTATATGTATGTTATATATACACTCTTATATGACTTATTGCACCCATATAATCAACTGTAATTCAAGGTTTACTTTCAATGCTTTGAAATTGCCATCAAGCTCTTTAGGAGAAGTAAGTTATACAAATTAAATGTTAGTAGATTAAATCATGGTCATGTCAGTTGCTAGTCTACTTTTATCACAAAAAATATACATCTTAAGCATAGCAGATAGATATGACTCTATAGAAAGACAAAGTCTTCAAAAAACCTCAGAAACATGCAGAACATGACATTTAAAACTGTTTTTATTACTTTAAAGTTTCACTGACAATGAGACAAATTAACTGCTGGAAACAGTCAGCCTACCTCAATGAAGATGATGAGCATCAAAGAACCTTCTTGTGGAGATGGCTTCAAATGTGGCAAACAAGCCACTGGGGAAAACGTCCTCATTTCTCCCGAGACAGAATTCAGCGTAAAAGTAGGGCAAGCTTGGATGCAGGCAGAGTCGATGGCTAAACTCTGCCAAGACAGGTTAAGCAAGTCCTCAATAGTTCCTGCCTCACAAATATGTCTGTCAGCTTTATTGACCAAGAAGGCTGAAGAAGATGTTCCAACTTTAGAGAGTTTTGGGTGACTATTCAGGTAGAAAACTGTCTCTCTCTTCTGCTCATTTGGAAAGCTACTAACCTGCACTCGCAGCACACTCATGTAATCAAGTTTATTCCTCAAGTCTGTGAGGGAGTTGAAGTCCAGGTAGCTTAGTTTTACAATGAAGCTTAGTTGTTCAGGGGTTAGGATGTTTTTAGGTCTAGGTAGGTGTTCTAAGCTGATAATGACAATATGTGAAGGAGATTGATTTACATTCAGAAATTTAGATGCACCAAGATAGGAAAGATATCTTCTTCAAGGCTGTCAAATACAAATAGTCAAAACACTAAAAGGGAAACGTTTATATAATTCCTGACAATATCCAAATTAATACCTATGATATTTATAGATCATTTTCCTGAGCTTTAGATTTATAATTTTCTGTTATTACTCAATTGGTCCATATGAATAATTCTAAGTCAAACATAGTATTATCCATCAAACACAAAAATAGTTGATAGTTTTTTTAACTTGGCTCTGTTTCAGGATTCCCAAACATTTAAGAATGAATTATCTAAGGATAATCTTGAACTACAGTATTGGCAACAACCTTAATACCTCTGCTTGTTTTTTTTCACATCTCTTCCTACTGATTGACTTATACTTATACTCTATATTCTTTCATTAATACTTGATCCCTCTTTAGTCCAAAATATTGTTAGTATCCAGTGGCTTAATACACTGCATCTTAGTTAGGGTTATTGTGAAGAGACACCATGACCAAAACTAACTTGAAGAGGACAGGATTTACTTGACTTGCTCTTCCATATCACTGCTCATCATCAAAGGAAGTGTCATGACTGAAACTTGAGAAAAGATCAGGATGTTGAAGATGAAGTGGACACCATCGAGGAATGCAGGTTTTGGCTTTCACTACATGACTTGCTAATGGGTATTTTTCTTTTTTGTACAACCCAGTACTATCCACCCTAAGGTGACACTATCCACAGTGGAATCAGCTACTTACTTCTATCATTACTTGAGAAACTGCCCCATGACACCCACAGATGCCAGATTGACAAACCCTCCCTTTTCATTTTCCACTTCTCTGATTGCTTAACTTCTGTCATCTGGACAAAAATATAAACCAACCATCCAACCAACCAACAACAAACAAACAATAACAAAAATCAAAAACCAAACAAAAAAACCCAAAAACCGAACAACAACAAAACCAAAAACTCTGACCAGCATGAATTGAGATGAAGAAAAGAGTCAAAAAGCCCTAAATCATTGGAACTAGCCTCTCAAATATTCTTAAAAGTATTTTATGACCATCATGTGCTGGAAGTTACCTAAGCAAGCTCGAGCTATAGTTGTAAAACACAAACAAACAACAAATCCCCCAAAACACCTTTCAGATTGCCTAATAATTTTCATAGTTAAGTAAAAGTGAAATTTGGACTCCAGTTCTCTATAATGATTAACTGTAATCTCCTAATGTGTAACTTCTTTCAATCACAAAAGGAAAACATGTGATAAGAATTTTGCAGAACTAACAAAATCTTACGTTATCACGCTGAGTTCAATTTATTTTATGTAACACCAGCCGTTTTCCAGTAAATACATGGAAGGGATTATTGAGTGACTAGCAACCTATTGATTCCTGCTTTTCTTAATGCTTCATCAGCAATGATTTTTCTTTATCTGCTGATCTTTAAAGAAGGCTGGATTCAAGCATTATCAAGGTTCTCCCTTGCTTCTTCAGAATATGTGTACAATTATATTTACAAAGTCTGTGCATGGTGGTGCATGACTCTAATTCCAGCAGTCTGGAGGCAGAAGAACGTATATCTCTCTGAATTTGGGATGAGCCTGGTCTATTTGGTGAGTTCCTGGCCAACCAAGGCTTCATAAGGAGTCCTTGTCTTAATACTTTTTCCTCTCAGTAAAGTTGTTGTTTTAATGTTTTTCTTGAGATTCAGAGAAAACATAAGAAGGGTACTTACATTTACTTTCTCCATAAAGAACTATGTTTCCTTCCATCACTAACATCCTCTGATGTCCATTTGTAAAATGAATCTTCTTCATTACTTCTTATTACCCTTGTTTTAGAGAATGAATTTCTCTCTCCTCTCTCTCCTTTTTCTACTCCCTTTTGTTCTTCCTCTTCCTCAATCTTTTCTCTCTGTGTCTTTTCCTTTTTTCCCTGTTCTGCTTTATTTCTGTCTCCTCTTCTCCTTCTCAATCTTATAAAATGCAGCCTAGGTGTGCAACTGAACAGAATAAATAACAAGAGAAATTTTGCTTCAGTGGGCTTACAAACGTGTTCTGATACTCCTTACCAGAAAGTCAAGATGGAATACACAATGGCTGGGCTGTTTAGAGAGTGTGTGGTAGTTATTGTGGATGATAGGTGAGAGGTGAGAAGAAACAGTGACTCACTTCTATTTCCTCTTTGCTTTCAGCAATATTCTGTATGAACAGATTCTCCCTTGATCAGATTTATGACCTCAGCAATTTTTAGCACACTTCAAAGGATAAATTGAGAATTTCTTTTTCAATACCAATGACACCTACCTCTACTGAAAGACGTGTGTGTGTGCGTGTGTGTGTGTGCATGTGTGGGTGTGTGTGTGTTTCCTCAGCCCAGCCTTTCTATCTCCAGCACTCAACAGTCAGGGTGGTTTAACTTGACCTGCCTGGCAGGGAACCGCCAATGTATGTGGGCCTTGTAAGGCATCTTTAATTGCGGTCTACACCCCACAGAGTCTAGCAGCAGAATCTAATGTAAGTGATTGTGTATCTCATAGATGTCTGTAAAGACATAGGTCAGACATGTTATACATGATTGTAATCCCAGTACAGGCAAGAGCATCAATGCACATTGAGGCTTCCCAGGACTGTAGTTGTAGGACATCCTAAACTACATGGAAAGTGATTGTCTCACTCACGTCATCCGCACACCAAATTAAACGTTTCTTGACAGGGAAATTAGTCAACACTATATTTTCAGATTTTATCTAAGTGAATTCCTTGGGAACAGAATTTTCTTTAAAGGGAAGAATGGGAGGATACAAAGGATGGGATAACCAATGAGATGTAACAAGAATAAATTAATAAAAAAAGGAAAAAAAAGAATTTTCTTTAAATAAACAACTGAATGGAAGCACACTAGTGCTAAGGTAAAAGTGGAATTGTGAGTATTCTCTCACCACTCTAACTCCAGGGAGAGAATTCTCTGGCAGATCCAGCAGAGAGATTTGGTTTGATCAAACTTTGACAAGATCAGGTATGTCTTGAGATTGTTTGCTTTACATTTTTAGGTCATTTGTTACTTAGACTTAAAATGTATTCTAATGTTAGAGTCTTTGGTTGGAAATTTCAATTTTGACAAATGTCATAGGAGACCTTGTAATTCTAAGCAAATATCATTTCAGAAGCCTATATGCTGGTGCTACTAATTTCAAATAGCCACACAGTATTTGAGTGTCAGAAGCTTCATTCAGTGAGAGCAGGTTATGCAAACTCTGTACCATATACAAAGTGCACACCTTAAAGGGTTTCTTATTTTTGAAAAAATGAATGCATGAGGTAATACAAATACAATATTTTCCATATTATATGCGTGGACTCTGTGCCCAAATTTTTCGTATGAAGCCTTGGGTGGCTAGCTCAGCAACATTGAAAAATTTGGTTGACATCTTGTAGCCTTATTTTCTCATCTATGTGTTTAGAACTGTGGAAATCCATCCCACATGCAATTACAGGAAAATATACATAACATTTTACTCTCTATTTCTTCATATTTAACAAGGCAATTTCAAAAATACAGCATTATAATATTTTGTGAAATTTAGCTTATACAACCTATGCATTTTGTTTTTTATAGAGTAGATATTTATACACTTATGATAGCTAAATGGTTCTTGGCACATATTGACCTCTCAGTTATTCTTATTCACTATTGTATGATAATTGATACAAAGAATAAATGCTGTTTTAATTCCAGGTGACTAATTATGGATAATACGAATGGATATTTGCTTAACTTTAAAGGATATAATTTTTTGAAGTCCTTTGCAGACATTGAGAAGTTAGAAAAGATGGAAGATTTTGAGATTAGAGATGACGATGTCTTCATTGTCACATATCCAAAATCTGGTAAGCACCAGGAGTGGTCACTAATGTCTCCTCTTCTTTAGTGTTATGTGTCCAACTTGCTCCTCTCCACTCACCAAGAGCAACAAACCTTCGTTTGCATAACAATCAATGACCAGACAAAATGTATCTGTAGGAGAGAAGGCCACCATCCGTGCATGTACTATGCACGCTGATGGTGAGGAGAAGTGTTATGGGAATGAGAGGTGCAATCTAGAGCCAGGAGCAGACACTAGGTCAGCACTGACCTGTCAATGTGGTAGACAAGAATGACAGTCTGAAATAGTTTCTTCCTAATCCAAATGCATCATAATCTTGGATGAATTTTCTACCATACATCATTTACTTTAAAAGATTTCCACAGGAACTAAGGTCCACGTCACACAAACACACACACACACACACACACACAAACACACACACATTTTCTTGTGGATTGAAATCCATAGGTACAGACTAATGGTGCAGAGCTGGTGATATGCTGCAGAGAGGCAAAATCTAATATGATCGTCACTTCTGAGTTTGCAGGGGCCACACTTGGATGTCTCTGTTCTTACTTTTAACGTAGTTGAAGGTGAATCCTTAAATTTATTAATTCTATAAAACTATTAATCTGTACATTGTAATTTGTAAGATTTTTAAATATAAATAAAATCTCAAAATTTTGCATAATTTAAAATAATTAGTTCATTTTTGGAGGTGCCTGAATCCTACAGACTGTGGAATTGTACACTGTTTTGCCATAGAAGTCCTTTGAAAGGTCAGAGGATGGCCCAGTGAGCATAGTGAATGAATGTCTTGGCCTTGCAAGCATAAAGTCCTGAGTGGGAGTCACTTAAACACCTGTAGGCCAGATGTGGTTATGTGTTTCTCTAATTGTGTGCTTCCTATGGTGAGATCCTAGGCAGAGACATGATTCCCAGAATGTCACTAGCCATTTGGAATGCAGACTCAAAAACAACCAAATACCTTATCCCAAACAAGTCAGAAAGCCATTGTACTCACACACATGCATGCACTAACATATGGGCATGTATAAATTCTCTGACACACTATGCATAACACACACACACACACACACACATGCACATACAAAGACAACACACTCACCACCCTCACGTATACACACACACCAGGTCAAGGAAAACTGCGCAATAAGTATCCAAACAAATAAACAAAAAAGGTAGTAAAAATGTAATGCTACTAACTCCGATGTGAGTTTTAGCACAATGTCTGCATGTGGGTTATAATATAGCCGTACCTATTAATATCTACAAATAGTGTATGTCAATTAGAATTTTAAAAATTTCCCATGGAACTTAGAGTACAAAGAATATATATTAATAATTTAAATGATCATTACAATGAAATCAGAGTAAAAGAGCTCTAAAATCAAAAAAGGAACTCAGAGAATTTCATTTCTATTTGTACACCCAAGTAGAGATAAAATCAAGTGAAAACTACACTTGCTCATTAGCATACAGGGAATATTTTTTAAAAGCACCATTTGCTTTAATGTAGAATGTATTACCACAGATACTAATTGCTGAAACCTACATCAGGATTGTTATATATTTTTTTACAGGTACCATCTGGGCTCAGCAGATCCTCAGCTCCATTTACTTTGAGGGTCACCGCAACAGCACTGAAAACACCCTAACAATTGACAGAGCACCATTCTTTGAGTACAAGAATTCTAAATTAGACTATGTGAAAATGCCATCACCTCGCATCTTCTCTTCCCACCTTCCATATTACTTAGTACCAAAAGGTCTCAAGAACAAAAAAGCTAAAGTACGTCATAGAGCTTTGGCTTCCTATACAGACAAAATGCTTTGCTTTGTGAATAATATTATTACTTCAGTGTTTGTGCCATGATGGAACATGCAAACATTCTTTAGTTTGTACCTGCATTCTTCCACCAGCCTTCTGAGAGTCTACATCTATGAATTGTACTACAGAACCCCAAGTGTGAGAGTATTCTACTTACAGAGGTGGCACTGCATTTCTGAAAAGTGGGGATAATCAGTTATTCTGAAACCAGAAAAAGTATGAATACTTATTTTTCCTCCTAGAAGCATAGAAATGAACATAATAATTACTCTGTTATCACACTATCAGTTGAGTTTCTTCCCATCCAATGTTCCAGGTACTCACATGAGTGTCTTCTCTGGAATCCAACCATTCTCTTCTCCTTTACCTCCTTCTGCGCCCTCTTTGGGGACCTCCACCCTCATAACAACAAAACTCCAGCTCTTCTTTTCTGCCAAAACCATGCTTCAGCATATTTTATGAACCAATCCACTTTAAATTAGGTGGAGCAAGGTTTACACAACAAGGGCAGGTATAGCCAAGAATGTCCTTATCTGAGCAGGGACCTGATGTTGTGGTTCAGTAATTAGCATTTAAAATGCATAGCACCTTTCATCCCAATGCTTGGGTGGCAGAGGCAGGCAGACCTCTGTGAGTTGCAGGCGAGCCTGGTCTACAGAATGAGTCCAGGACAGCCAAGGCGACATAGAGAAACATTGTCTTGAAAACAAAGCAAAAAAACAAGAAAAAAACAAAAAACAAAAAATAATGACCAACCCCCAACAAACAAGACTAAACGTGTTTGTTATTTACTAACCATGATCAGCCATGATTCTGTGAAAGGTCTATAAAATTAGCCTTGTTTTTCATTATTATAACTTTGGGTTAGTTTTCCCACTGATTTGAATCCTGTCACTTCTGTATTCTAACATACTTATACTGGTGGCCTTTTCTATGAATTTTAACCTCGTGGTTTAATTTTATTAATAACGTTCTCAACTTTAGTATTATCATACATGGGCCTTTTATAGCAAAAATGTATTTTTCTATTTTTATGATATCTTCATTATTAAAACAATTTAAATTAAATATATTTTAACAGTATGCTTTCCTTACCCCAAGTCCTTCCAGATCCCCTCACCACCACTACCCACTAAACATTACAAATAATATAATTTCTAGAAAGTTGACCTGTGCTTTTGTGCATGTGTGAAACTCCATGTAAATGAAACTCTTCATTGACTGTTTATAGCATAAAAATAAGTTGATAACTAACTACTTTTTCATAAATACTACCTTGGAGAAATACGTATAATGAACTATTGTATAACAGTTCAGGACTTTTCAGCATAACTATGAATTTCTAATGAAACATGGTGGGTTTTCCTACAGATTGTTTATCTTTACAGAAATCCCAAAGATGTTTTGATCTCCTTTTTTCATTTTTCAAAGTTGATAAATTTCATAGAAGTTACATATACCATAGAACATTTTCTGGACAATTTTCTGGATGGAAAAGGTAACAACATTTATCCCTCTCACTTGTTTACAAAGTACACATGATATTTAAACCGTCTAGATTTAGGGAAGACATAACCAAGAGATGGAGGGGACCGTGGGAAGGTTATAAAGAGCTATGATTTTCAAACAATGTAACCAGAAAAACAAAACCAATGGTTTTCCTGCCAGTGTTGGGACCATTTGAAGGTTGTCAAATTTGCAACACTGTATTATTAAGGTATTTTGGCAAGACCATAAGATATTTAAAAATACTTTATCCATTGTTTCCCTAGATAATGGCATAGGAAGTATCATAAAGCTAAAGTTGAGAGTGAAGTTGAACTCGCATGACACACATTTGTAAGGATATTGATGAATTTTTCCTGCCATTATTGAGGAGAATTGATGAATGAAAAAGCCATATGGAGTGTGGAATCAGAATCTCACACATTTCTATTGTTATATTCAAGTTTTGTCTCTTATGGCAAGGAAATACCACTGTCCAGAGATCTTATAGACTAGAAGAAATGGAGACATATGCCTTCAGGTATAGGAGAAATAAGAAGTTCCCTTAAAGGTATCTTTAAAGTCAGACCCTTGGACTTCTTTATTGAAAGGGTTTGAGATTGATTTATCTTATGAGTATTTTGCTTGCATGTATGTCTGTGCACACACGTGTGCAGGGAATTCAGTGGTCAGAAGAGGGCATCAGATTCCCAGGAATTGGAGTTATAGCTGGTGTGTGAGCCACCATGTGAGTGCAGAGAACAGCACTCAGATCCTGTGCAAGAGTAGCCAGTTCCTTACTCACTGAGTGGTGTCTCCAGCTCCTGACCCTTGACTTTTTCAAGGTAAGTTGGTCTGAGCGTTGTGTAGTTGGTTAAAAAACAACTCTTGAAATAATCATATGATGATTCAATAGTAGAGGCTTCAGTTTTAATACGGAATAGTGTGAACCAGAAAAGAAAGACTTGACTTTGCTGCTCAGTAGTATGATGCCTTGACTTGTTACTGAGTAAATTTCCTTTCAGTTTTTGGAAGCCGTTGGTTTGACCACATTAGAGGCTGGTATGAACACAGACATGACTTCAACATAATGTTCCTGAGCTATGAAGAAATGAAGAAGGTAAGACATGAATGTTCCCATCTCTGAATTTAAACTACACACTCCCAGGTCCCCCCATTCCTCACTGCCCCTTGGGCATTTTGTGGGATCGGGTTTCTGGCTTTCAACCCTTCCCTTACTAATGTGAATGCCTTGGGGATCTTTCTCCCTGAAGATGTCTCTTCTGATTCCTTTCGAGTACCCACCTGTGTCAATCAGGACAATTATAGGTCTCTAGAGGAGATGTACCTTTTCAAGTCTTTATCAATATTCAATTATTTGTATTAGTAGATTCACTATTGTGTTGCCCTCTGTGAGCAAAGCATGCATTGGTCTTATCCACTGTCTTACACTCTCAGTTTTCTTTGCTCAAGACTCTTCCTAATTTTTAGTAATCATAGTTTATCTTTCAGAATGACAGACATCCCACACCCTACTCCCCTCTTCATGGGAGCCAGATGTGGTAACTATTTCTCTGTATTGCCAGGTCTCACTTAATCTGTCTTGTAAGGTTCATCCATTCCCAACAACTGGTGTTTACTTCTCACTGTGTCTAAATAATACTCCAATTGATGTATGTATTGCACTTTCATTCTTTTCTATATTAATAAGCATCTAAGGACATTGCATGCCTTGACTGTAGTGAAGTGTGCATTCACATTGGATGCCTATAAGAGTCTGGAATGCAGACTTTATTTTCATTAGCTATATAATGAGGAATGGGCTTACTGGTATATATGGTGGGCCTATTTTTATTGTGTAAGAGCCCCACTGTTTTCCATGGTGAATGCATTTAACCCACTCAGTGTCTTATCTGATATGTCATCACGGTCATCTACTTTTGTTTATTTGTCCTTTTTTTTATGCCACTGACTAAAACCAGTGTCTCCTACATTCCGTACAAATATTCTCCTGAGTTACATTTTCAGCCAGAATCAGGATTTTTGGAGAAATTTTGCTTTGGTCTTTTATTTCCTTGAAGGCAATAAACAAAATTTTGCTGGAAACGTTCAGGTAATTTTAATATTTGTAACATTACTTATTCTATTTCTATCACGGTGCTTTTATTTCTTCTTGGCCACGTTGCCTTGCTTTTTCATGTCCATTCATGATCACCACACAACAAAGTTATTTGTAGAAATAAATTAATGACTATGATGTAGTCATTGTGTGGACGACATAAATGTCTTTCACATGATCACTTAAAAAGAAATTAAGGCAGTAGCAAGCTTAGAAAGCTCTCCTACACTCCAACACTGCTCAGCTGCATGATCTTGCGATTCTCTTATGGATCAAGCTCTCTAAAACTCATTAGTTCTTCACATTTGGGAAGCATTTTCAGTTCCTCTGAACTGGCACTTAATGTATTCTCAAAAAAGAAATCCATGTTTTTCCAATTACAGACATCTTTTCTCATCATCTTCTTTCAGGTAGGCTAGGTGTTGCTAGGAGTTAATCTGTCTTCTTCTCTCCAAAACAAACATTTTCCTCCCACATTGTTTTTGTTCAGTGTTTTTTCACAAAGAAATGACACATATACAAGATACAAAATTCTGTAGATGTTTGACATAGCTTTTTAATCTGTGATGTATTTTAACTTAGAGTATTCTGGGTTGACTTTTAATTTGGATTGCCTACTTAAAGTCAAAAATGGAGTACTAAAAATGGCAACCAACATTTTCTCAGACTCTATTTGAATTTTTAGGCTGTTGATATTTGCTTCACCAAAATGAAAGTCATAATTTCACAATTACAAATTTATTATAGGAATTTGTATCCAATACTTGGTTACAAGTCACTGTAATATAATGCTGAGCCATTTATCTAAATTTTAACAGTACATTAAAAGGATGCATTAATGCATCCTGGTAAGGAATTTTGTTCACATGCTCTATTATGTAATTACTATATCATATTGAGCCCAGTAGTTTTTACTAACCTTTGCAATCAGAAAGTATGAATACATAAAATTTAACCACTATATGGAGGTCATTTACATATTTAATGCCTTTTCCAATAAATTTTGCAATATTTTGTTCTATTACTTTTAATGAGATTTTAAAAACTGTACTGAATGTAGATTATCTGTTTGTTTTTTTGTGTTTGTTTTCTTCCATAGACATTTGTGTAATTTCTGGCTGCGCTTGTTAACTTTAATGCTAAGTTTATTGCTGTTACTGATGCACTGTGGATGCCGTTTTCATAATAATGCATACACAATCACAGGGCGTTTGTATGGTTTAGATTGTGTTCTATATGTCATTGTAAAATGTCATAGTTATTTGTGAACACTTTCTTTTTTTGTGTGAACTTTTTAAATTGAACACCATGTGACCTGCTTAGTACTGAGCTACATCTTATGCCTCCAGTTCACCTTCTGCTTTTCTTGTTGTTCACCAATGTTTATCTCCTTTATAATCCCCCAACTTTGTAGGAGTAGAGGCAGAGAAGCTTGAGTTGTTCCCATGGTCACTTGAAGATATTTATATATTTCTATATTGATTATGATATCATCTGTGTTTTATATGTAGCCTTTTGTGTTTGAAGAAAATTCTTTCTAATACTGTTCTGTTTTACTAAAAAAAATTTTCCAGTAGCCATTGGCAGTACCCATATTAATTACTTTCCTGCCCTGATATAATCCCATTTCCTCATTTGCTTGTATTGAGCCATCTTTGCCATCCAGAGAGGAGATCTTCAATTACATACCTAATCATGTCTCATGTTTGGCAGTAGTGCATACTTCTATTACAATGTCACTAATTTCTCAACCCATGACTATTTCAGGACCTCAGAAGCTCAGTGCTTAAAATCTGCAGTTTTCTGGAGAAAGAACTGAGTGAGGAAGTTGTGGATACTGTTGTGAGACAAGCTACATTTCAGACCATGAAATCTGACCCACGAGCAAATTATGAACAGGTTGTAGATCATGCCTTTCAGAGGAACGAAAACGAAGGCACTGTCATGCGCAAAGGTTAGACTCACTTGTGTTTTGTAATCAGAGTACCCAGAGTCTCTAGACAGATTACTGAGAGTCTCTAGAATCTGTGTCCTTGGAGCAATAACACTGGGAATGCAATTTGTTTCTTCAGGAGCTAAAGACGCTGGGGACCCAAAAAACATAAAAAAACATAGTGGATAAAAAAAACAAAGAATTTCACCTAAAATTTAATACTATTTTAATAAATAAATATAACTTTAGTTATTTAATAAGTATGGATTTCCTTCTGTATAGCTCATATGACTCAACTATTTTAAAGTATATTGGTATATCAAACTAGGCAATGGATATTTTAGAAGAGGCAATTTTTAAATTATGCTTTCTTATTTTATTTTGAAAGAAAGTCATCCTGCTTGGTCCAGGCTGGCATCACAGACACTGTGAGCTCAGGCTAGCCTAGACCTTGGTTTCCTCCTACCTCTTGCTTGGAAATGTTGGGATTAGACTTGAGGCAATTTTCACAGTTTTATTGTTTTTCTTTTGGTTATATTTTTTTAAACCCATACTGTATAAACTGTATATTTGAAATTCAGGAGGCTAAATTGCTCTTTCCATAAGTGTTATTTTTTCTTCATAACTACTTAAAATTCACAGAACTTCACACAATAATTATAGAGGTTTTTTTTAACCCTATCAACTGAAACAAAATTATATAACAACATTTTATATTTGATTTCCATTTTTAAGACACGGTCTTATTCAAGAGTCTCAGGCTGGGTTTGAACTTGCTTTATGTAACTGAGGATGCCCTCCCACTTAGTCCTGCCTCTCCCTCCCAAGTCTTGAGAATACAAGTAAGATCAGCCATATCCAGTCACTATGTCCTTACTATGTGTCAGAAGTTGTTAAGAAAGAATGACTCTCCCTAAGTCTTTATTCTCCAAACTCAGGTTTTTAATTCAGGAAATGATTTCATGCAGCATTTTATAGCATAACTAGACATGTATTTTGATTACTTTAAGTAATTCATTACTTACCTTTATGGGGATGGACACTCTCTTTGTACATAATTTTTAAGTGTTTTATTTCAATTTGTCTAGATTTTGGTAATGTATGAGAATGTGCTTTTTTTCTCTTCTCCCATTTAACTTCCCTTTACTTCTTATTCTCTATCTAGGCCACTGCTCATCAATTCTCATACCAATATGAATTTTCTATCCATTACAAATGTAAGGAATGCTGTTTGTGCAATCACATGTGATAGCAGAAAATATCATGCTATTGTTTCCATTTTAAAGGGTTGGTGAAGTTGATTGCAAAAATTTATTCTATAGAATCACAGTAGTGGCAACTATGGTGCCCTCTCTGACTTTGATGTGTTAGTGTGTTAATTGTGGTATTGCATACATTTCTTTCAGTGCTCATCCTTCTTTCAAGAAGAGTGAGGTTCCAAATTCAGCAGAAAACTCAGTTATTTTGCATGGGTGGCAGAAGATACTGAACTTGATTAGAGTGACCGTTGCTTTGGTAGGTCCACTAACTTACACTGTGCTGTCCCTGTGCTTATCACATTAGGTACCATCGGAGACTGGAAGCATTATTTGACTGTGGAGCAGAGTGAAAGATTTGACATGATATTCAAGAGGAACATGAAAAATTTTCCCTTGAAGTTTATCTGGGATATAAATGAAGACTAGAATTCTATCTAATATTTGGAAAAAAATAACCATAAAAATCCATTCATCAGAAGCCATACTGTAACCACAATATTGATATGTTACTATATTTTAATCATTACATATCAAGCTATATAAAGGTACAAAATGAGTAAACTATGCATTAATTAAGTACAATGAGACTAATAAGCTATTTCAAATCATAACATTATATTAGTTTGATTCTGACTTAGCATGGGCACATGCACTAATGACATAAATCATGATCCTTTGTGGTGGAGAAAATACTGCAAATAGTATTTTGCAGTATATGTTTTATCTTCATCATCTACAATTAAGTTTTGGATCAAGAAACATTAACCTTCTTCCCATTCATACAATAAAACTTTAACTTTTGCTCAGTCAAGAATGTGTGAGGAATATTAAAAATTTTAATTTCAAAAACTGTAGTCAAGCATTGAAGACAACTAGAACTGACAATTAAGATAACAGGTATAGAAGAGGGAAGATGGACTCACCTACTTAAAAAGGATAAATTTTTATTGATGAGTTTTGTTGAATTATTTTTGTATTATTACACAATGGATTGCTATTATTATTTTCAACATTTGTGAATAATGGACTTAGGATATTCTTTTACTCATAATTACAGTGTTATTGATACTGTGAACTACATTTTGAAATAATGATCAATAAAGTATCTGGAACTCACTTAAATGCCTCCGAAGCATTTCCTCATGGATTAAGTGTGTGTGTGTGTGTGTGTGTGTGTGTGTGTGTGTATGTGTGTGTGTGTGTGTGTGTGTGTGTGTGTGTGTGTGAATTTATTGCCAGTTTTAATATGGTAACATTAACAGAGCCTCAGCTGAGAAAACCTGAGAACCGAGGAGCTATGTCCTCGCTATGGGTACATGAGCATTGAGGGTAGTCCTCAATTGCTGTCTCAGCATGCAGGCATGTGTGGCTATAACCCTGCGTTTCCCAGTCCACCAGCCTGTGTGGCTAAGCTGCACTGATCTGGTAGTAGAAAGCTGGAAGGTCATGGAGAGTTGTGGCTCCCTATTCATCAATAAAATCTTGGAAACCCTGATTCTGATATCAGGGACAGTATCAGCAGCAGCAGCAGCAAGTCAGCAAATTACCAGGGTGACAAGAAGGAAGGCCGAATGTACAAGTGGAGGAACTACCTTCCTTTAGTCATACCATTGCTTCTCTAAATTACTACAGAAAACTGACACAATTGGGGAGCGTCTTTCCAAACAGCCAAGGCAGGATCCTTATTCAGGGAGGCTCCCTACTCAGATACTTTGATTTATGGGAAGTTGTTGTTATAACCAACCATAGTAATACTTCTTCTTAACTCTAGGTAGTGTTGGTATTTTTTCCCTTAGCTTCACCTTGTTGAATCTAGACATCGCCGTGTTCCATGCACACCTATGATGAAAGTTTGAGGGGAGGGCAAAATCCAAGGGAATGTGATGCTGGAGAGGACTAGGGAAGAGGAGAAAGAAGGAGATGAATAGGTTTGATGGGGACATAGGTAGGTGTTAATGACTGTCTGGGAGTGTCATTGAGTGAAGGAGTTCTTTGACTCAATAGCAAGAAAGAAGGAAGGAAAGAAACAAGCAAACAAAGAAAGTAAGAAACTAACAAAGGAACAAAGAAACAAAGAAACTAATAAAAAGGAATAAATTTAAGAAGCTAAAGGGAACAGCACAAGTTAGAGGCAGATATAGTAGGAGTGGAAATAATAGGTTTAATTCACAAAATAAAAGAAGCAAGCTCAGGGCATATTAAAGAAATAATGGCGCCTTTAAAAACCATTATTAATTCATGTATGTGATGGCAAATACCTATATTTGCAGGTGATGTTCTGCTGCCTTGGATGTAAAGCTTTTCTTTTATAGACTACATCATGTTAAGAAGAAAATTTTCATTTTCTCCTATAAATCTTGTTTAACTACTCAACATAGAGCCATGCTGTGCTGCGTTCAGTTGCTAATCATGACACAGCCAACTGATCATTGTCAGTGTAAACATCAAGAGTCACTGTCTTTTACAAGTTGATTTTCTCAAATATTCTAATATAAAATATTCAAATATTTTATGTTGTTGAGAGACTTCATTTCCCCCCTTATCTGCCACTTGAAGAACATAGGAGGCCTGTGTGGTGGTGCAGCCTTCAATCCTGGCATAGGCAGAGGCAGAGGCAGAGGCAGAATCAGTGGCAGAGGCAGAGAAAGAGGGCAGCCAGGGATACAGGGAAAGACCTTCTCCAAAAAACATCTGAGGTAGTTCTGTTGTGAAGTTTGCAGTGTTTAGCATTCTCTCTTGCCATGGACCATCTCAGTTGGATAAATGCCTTCAGAATGGGAGTTCTTGAAGCATTGGTGGGAAAGGGTTTGGCAGTGACAGACAGAGCCAAACCAAGAGGTATTTTGAATCTGAGTGTGTTTTGCAGGCAAGCAGTCTAGATATTTATACACATTTTTGAAACACGGAGTGTTGTGACCATGTTTCTCATGCAGTTGAGTCAAGAGAGTCAATGAAGCACTCAGGCATACACAGTGCAAAGTACAAAGAAATATTATTGTCTGTTTGAGTTACTGATTTCAATGAAACAATACAGGGAACAGAATGCTAAGTAAAGGCATCATCATTCTTAAGTTATTGGCTTGGTATCAGTACGCATTTGTTCTCTTTGTCAAGAGTCAGTGTTCTCTCATTTTTTGCTCGGCACCTGTGTGCTGAGAGTTGAAAACCAAGACAGTTTTTTCCTTACTTCTCCTCTCTAATATATGAATGCCACTATTTGGAGCTTTCTGAAACACTTACTTTCTTTGTAAACCATAATATAAACTATTAACTAATGAATAATTCATAGCCATGTTTCTTTTAATAAGTGGAGAAGAGAAGTAGACCTTGGCAGTGATCTCTAGGTTTGAACAGTCACTGGCAGCAGTCCCATGTTAGAGCATTTCATTGAAACGTCATCATGTCTGAAGGGTCCGGTTATGGGAGTAAGGTTAGGAGAAAGAATAAAGATAGAATATGCTATCAGAATGAGAAATAAATAAGGCTGCAATCAATTATCCTGGCAGGAACATCAGACCCATTCCAGGAGGCTCTCCCTGGGCAGGGACATCGCTTTGGGTTGTGCAGCAGCATTTGTCATACAGACTCCACTGGAGGAGTCACGACAAACTCTCATTCATTCTCTCTCTCTCTCTCTCTCTCTCTCTCTCTCTCTCTCTCTCTCTCTCTCTCTCTCTCTCCTCTCTCTCTCTCTCTCTCTCTCTCTCTCTCTCTCTCTCTCTCTCTCTCTCTCTCTCTCTCTCTCTCTCTCTCTCTCTCTCTCTCTCTCTCTCTCTCTCTGTGCCATGTGTGCTATGAGCTTAATTCACTGATCATTAAAGTAGAAGATAACAGCAGGTGTCTCCTCTATCAAGCTACAATTCCAAATTCACTTATAAAACATGGTCATAATTTTAATCATCATTTTCAAATTGGAAAAATTCCCTAAATTCTGCTATAGTGTTCTATAGCTTCTGCCAGTCTTTCGTCTTTCATCTTTATTCAGTCCCACTATTAACTCTTCCCTGGGCTGTCATGGGCCTTCTCTCAATCTGAAAGAATAGTCCTGGAAGCCTCTACAGGCTTTGTGGTGATGAACAGGGGGTGAGAATACTAGGATGGTCTCTATCAGAACAGCAACATCTGGTTGGTCCCTCATGTGCCTGATGCAGCCTGCTAGCACAAGGCAGCACATCACCATGACAGTGATACCAATCCAAAGAAGAAAGGTGATACAGATGATGGCCTCCTCACAAGTCTGTTTGCATTTCTCCTTTGCTTTGTATGAGATACCCTGACATATTTATGCATTGTATTTATTTTTAACTTTTGTCTATTTTCTTTTATTGGAAATAGGCTTCCTCTCCCAAATTCCTCTGAAGTCTTCCCCACCTACCCTCTCGTTGTCATCCATACACTTTCTATCTCTACTCAGAAACTAAACAGCATCTACCAAATAAAAATAAAGTGAAAAGAATAAGACAAAACAAAACCAACCAAGTCAGAAAAGGACAAAACAAAAATAAGGAAAAGAGTAAAAAAATTAAAACCTACAGAAAACACAAATACATGAATCAAACACATGTTAATACTCACACAGCAATCCCATAAACACACAAGATTTGAAGCCATAAAACGTAAAGAGAGAACTTGAAAAGTTAAAAATCAATAAAGAAAGTGAAAAGGAAAAAACATGAGAATACATTATGTTACAAAGAACCTCCAAAGATGCCCTTGTGTTCAGTTGGTTTGGTAATCTACCCCTAGGAACAGCACCTTCCATTAAGAGTAGTTTGTGTCCCCAGTGACACACCATTGGAGAAAACTAATTATTCACTTGTGAGTTATCATTGATTGGAGAAAGCATCTGAATAAGAGATGGGGGTTTGTATTCACTCTGCTCTCAGTGCACTCATGCAAGCTCTGTACATATGGCAATCTCTGTGAGTTCATGTGTGTGCCAGTCCTACTGTGCACATAGACCATGTTAACATGCTGTCCTTTATCTGCTCTGACTCTGACACTTTTACTCCCTCTTTTCCTCAGGATGCCCTGATCCCTGAGAGGGGAGATTTAATAGAGAAACCCCGTTTTTGACAAAATGTTCTGGTTCTATGTATACCGAATCCTGAGTCCAGTACCCACACCTGGGGAAGACAGATGGCATTTCCAGGTGCCAGACCCCTACTTCCACCAGGCCACTGGCAAAATGGCAGTAATAAGCTACACTGGCCTCCCTCTACCCTGCATCTCCTAGACCTAGCCACTATTTGCATTCCCAGAGGCTGGAGGAACCCATTGAATATCAGCTAATACTAGAGGCAATAACATGGTTGAAGGCCAGAGGAACAACACAAAAATAAGATCCTAAGCAATATGACAGCATTACAAAAGTATCATTCTCCAGCAAGCCAAAAAGAGCATAAGACAATTATGGAATAAGAAAATCACCTTAAGTCTGCTCTCACATGATAATAGAGTTCTGTAAAGAAGAAATGAATAAATTCGTTAGAGAAATACAGGAAATCACAATTGAACAGGTGTTGGAAATGAATGAAATTGTCTACGACCTGAAAATCATGTAGCAGCAATAGCAAAGCACAATCGATAGGGACCCTGGAGATGAAGAACATAGGAAACAGAACAGAAATCACAGAGGCAAGCATCTCCAACAAAATCCAAGAGATGGAAGAGAGAATCTCGGGGAGTGAAGATACAATAGAAGAAATTGGTACATTAGTCAAAGAAAATGTTAAATCTAAAAATTCCTGGAACAAAACATCCAGGAAATCTGGGATACTATGAAAAGATCTAACCTATGAATAATAGGAATAGAAGAAAGAGAAGATTCCCAGCTGCAAGGCCCAAAATATAGTTTCAAGCAAATCATAGAAGAAATATTTCCAAACCAAAAGAAAAAGATGCCTATAAACATACAAGAAGCATATGGGGTACCAATTAGACTGGACCTGAAATGAAAATCCTCTTGCCATATAATAATCAAAACACTAAATCTATAGAACAAAGAAAGCACAGTAAAAGCTGCAGGGATAAAAGTCAAGTAACACATAAAGCCAGATGCATGAGAATTATACTTGTTTTCCCATGAGAGACTCTAAAATGTAGAAGAGCTTGGGTATATAGCAAACCCAAGATACCACAGATACCAGCCTAATCTACTATACCCAACAAAAGTCTCAATCACCATAGATGGAGAACATAAGATATTCGAAGACAAAACCATATTCAAACAATATTGACCCACAAATCCACCCCTGCAGAAAACACTAGGAAAAATGCTACAGAAAACACTGCATCCCAAAAAGAGTTACTATACCCAAGAAAACACAGGAAATAAATAACTACAGACCAGCAAAAGAATATTAAAGCACGCGCGAGCGCCTGCACACACATACACACACACACACACACACACACACACACACACACACACAAACACACTACCACCACCACCCCCATCAAAATACCAGGAATTAACAATCTTTGGTCTCTGAACATCAATGATCTCACTTCACCAATAAAGAGACACAGGCTAACAGAATGGTTCCAAAAACCAGGATCTGTCCTACTGCTGCATACAAGAAACACACCTCAACGATGGCAATAAACATTGCCTCAGAATAAAGTGCTGGAAAAACATTTTCCAAGCAAACAGACACAAGAAGCAAGCTGGGGTAGCTATTCTAGTATCTGATAATATAGACTTTCAAACATAATTAGTCAAAAGAGATGAGGAAGGGCACTTCATACTCATGAAGGGAAAATCCAGAAAGATGATGTCTCAGTTGTGAACATATATGCCCCCAGTGCAAGGACAACCACATTCATATCACCAATGTTCAAATCACACATTAATAGTAGGAGACTTCAACACACCTCCCTCACCAGTGAACAGATCATTGAGACAGAAACTAAACAGAGAAATAACTAGAAAAACTGACATTATGAATCAATTAGACCTATCAGATGTCTACAGAACATTCTCTCAAAAAACAAATGAATACACCTTCTTTTCACACTTCATGGAACCTTTTCCAAAATTGACCACATACTCGGCTATAAATCAAGACTCAACATATACAAGAAAATTGAAATAACATCTTGTACTCAGTCAAACCACCAGACAAAATAACTAAAGGACACAGAGAGAGTATCCAAATTAATAAAATTAGAAATGAAAAGGAGGACATGACAACAGACACTGAGGAAAAAGTGGGAGGGAGAAGGAACCATAGGACCTGAAGATGAAAAGAGCTCTACAAGAAGACAAAACGATCCAGCTAACCAAGACCCAGAGAGCTTGTGCAGACTAAAGCACCAACTAAGGACCGTGACTGGACTGGACCTAGGCCCTGACTCAGATGTAGCTAATGAGCACCTCAGGCTTCTTGTTGGTCGTCTAGAAAGGAGAACAGGTGTTGTCTATGACCGGGAGTTTGTTATCTTCTTTTTCATCACTTCCCTTCTGATGAGACCACATTGCCAGGCTACAGGACAAAAGAATATGTTCAGACCCGATGTGAGCTGGGGTGGGTTTGGTGGGAGGGACTCCCTTTTTGTGGATAAGGGAGGTAGGAGGGGAAAAAAGGCAAAAGGACAGCAGGACTGAGAGGAGAGAAGGGAGAGGAGTACAACCAGGACCTACAGTGAATACATGACTATATTAATAATTCAAAAGAAGAAATGTTGAAACCTAAAAAAAATGGTAAAATAAGTACAAAGCACCCACTAAAGTTATTTAATAGAGGGACATTGTTGTGCTCTGGCAGCAGATAAATATTTTGCTTCTACTTTTGGGTGGCAGCAAAACATTATTTGAACTTTGTTTCAGATCTGAAACTTGGGAAGTCTCTGGCCAATTCACAATAGGCTGTGCCAACCTGTTTGCCTTTGGACTCTTTTGACCAATAGGATATTTTTAACTATTTGTACGGTGGCTATCTTTGTTTTTCAGTGTTCCTCTGTTAAAGAGTATTGTGATATTACTCTCAAATAGAGAAACACAGAGAATGTGCCAGAGAGCAGAGAATTCGCACGGCATTGGCAACCTTCCTCACCCTCACTTGAGGTTAAGGGCTTCAGATACTGGAGGATGCGGCTCTGTCACCTCCACATTCAGAGGATTCAGGAAGATATAACATCATCTTCATATTGTTCTGAGTGGCCTGAACTGCCACCTGAGGCCATAGTGACAACTGGGCCCATGCTACTGCCAGAGGCCATGACTGGTTCTGTGCTCATATCACACACAGGGTCTGTGTTGATGTCTGAGGCTTGAGTTACCGTCAAAGGCCTTGGTGATAATTTTTATCTAGGATGCCATCTGAGGCCATGTTGATAGCCAAGTGCTATGCTGTGCTGAGTGAGCCCTGTCCCTCTATGGCCAACACTCAGAGGAGAGTTGTCCCTGCCCCTCAGAGAGGTGTCTCTGGTATCATGGATATGGGAGAGCTGGCTGTTAAAGACACTGAGTTCAGTCATTCAATTATGACAAAATTATCAGAAATACATATGACATAAATGTAGTCATGCTTACGGACCTGGTGGCACTCAGAGGAAGGATAGTAGGCTACCAAGAAGAGACTTGATACCCTATGAGCATATACAGGGGGAGGAAATCCCCCTCCAGAATAGTCATAGGGGAGGGGAATAAGGGCAAAATGGGATGGAGGGAGGAATGGGAGGATACAAGGGATGGGATAACCATTGAGATGTAACAAGAATAAATTAATAAAAATTTTTAAAAAAAGGAATGCGGGGTCATCTACAATATAATAAACAGGCACATACTCACATACAATTGGTAGATGAAACAAGCTCCAATGAGCAAGCGCCAACAACTTCATACATACACACAGAGACACACATACATATATACATATTTGGTTGATGGTACAAAGCTCCATTTATTTTACATATACATACATATGTATATACTGGATAGGTTTCCTCTGGTGTATATTTTTGATATTGTAGTGTTTACATTTCTCCACTTATGCAGATGTGTCTTTGAGACCTGGGATTTGAAGACCATAAAAATGAGGCTGACTACAGTTTAATCCTCCAGACAACTTTTTTTTTTAAAGCCAGAACATATCAAATTCAAACAATGGGTCAAGACTTGGTCAAGTTTAAGTTTAGTTATTTGGGACTAATAAGAATTTGGCTCTAATTGTAATATCAGGTTAGTCTGTTCCATCATTTGGCCATCTTAGTGATCCCACTAACAATAGAGCTCATTCTTGAAAGTCACACTTTGTAGAGGAGTCACCACACACTCATGTTTCCTCCCATTCTAGCTCTCTGATTCACTTATGTCTGTTTCTCTGGTGGGCTCATAGGTCTTTGACAGAATAGCATACGATGGTCCCAAAGGAATTTTCTCTAGTTCTTGCTCTTTCCTACTATTTCCATCTTTTTTCTTCCCTTCCTTCTTCTTTCCCCTTAGTAAAACAGTATTTCTTCTATAGTCTCCCTCAATTACACACATTTATTGTTTATATTATGTTATACTCAGTGATAATATCCAAATTAATACATATGATATTTATGGATCAAACCATTTTCCTGAGCTTTAGATTTATATTTTCCTGTTATTACCCAATTGGTACATATGAATAATTCTAAGTCAAACATAGTATTATCCATCAAACACAATAACAGTTGATAGTTTTTTTAAAAATTGGCTCTGTTTCAGGATTCCCAAACACTTAAGAATGAATAATCTAGGGATCTTCTTGAACTACAGTATTGGCAACCACCTTAATACCTCTGTTTGTTTTATTTTTCACATCTCCTACAGAATGACTTATGCTCTATATTCTTTCATTAGCCAGTGATCCCTCTTTAGTCCAAGATATTGTTAGTATCCAGCGGCTTAATACACTGCATCTTAGTTAGGGTTATTGTGAAGAGACACCATGACCAAAACTAACTTGAAGAGGACAGGGTTTATTTGACTTGCTCTTCCATATCACTGCTCATCATCAAAGGAAGTGTCATGACTGAAACTTGAGGAAAGACTAGGATGTTGAAGATTAAGTGGAGGCTATCGAGGAAGGCAGCTTTTTGGCTTTCACTACATGACTTGCTAATGTGTATTATTTTTTTGTACAACCTGTACTATCCACCCTAAGGTGACACTATCCACAGTGGAATCAGCTACTTACTTCTATCATTACTTAAGAAACTGCCCCACTGACACCCACAGATGCCAGATTAACAAACCCTCCCTTCTTCAATTTCCACCTCTCAGATTGCTTAACTTCTGTCATCTGTACAAAAATATAAACCAATCATCCAACTAACCAACAACAAACAAACAATAACAATTAACCGAAAACCAAACAAAAAAAAACAAAAACCAAACAACAACAAAACCAAAAAATCTGACCAGCATGAATTGAGATGAAGAAAAGAGTCAAAAAGCCCTAAATCATTGGAACTAGCCTCTCAAATATTCTTAAAAGTATTTTATGACCATCATGTGCTGGAAGTTACCTAAGCAAGCTCTAGCTATAGTTGTAAAACACAAACAAACAACAAATCCCCCAAAACACCTTTCAGATTGCCTAATAATTCTCAGAGTTAAGTAAAAGTGAAATTTGTCCTCCAGTTCTCTATAATGATTAACTGTAATCTCCTAATGTGTAGCTTCTTTCAATCACGTAAGGAAAACATGTGATAAGATTTTTCTAGAACTAACAAAAACTAACTTTATCTTGCTGAGTTCAATTTATTTTATGTAACACCAGCCGTTTTCCAGTAAATACACGGAAGGGAGTATTGAGTGACTAGCAACCTATTGATTCCTGCTTGTCTTAATGCTTCGTCAGCAATGATTTTTCGTTTCTGCTGATCTTTAAAAAAGGGTGGATTCAAGCATTATCAAGGTTCTCCCTTGCTTCGTCAGAATATGTGTACAATTATCTCTTCACAGTCTGTGCATGGTGGTGCATGACTCTAATTCCAGCAGTCTGGAGGCAGAAGAACGTATATCTCTCTGAATTTGGGATGAGCCTGGTCTATTTGGTTAGTTCCTGGCCAACAAAGGATTCATAAGGAGTCCTTGTCTTAATACTTTTTCCTCTCACTAAAGTTGTTGTTTTAATGTTTTTCTTGAGCTTCAGTGAAAACATGAGAAGGGTACTTACATTTACTTTCTCTATAAACAACCAGGTTTCCTTCCATCACTAAAATCCTCTGATGTCCATTTGTAAAATGAATCTTCTTCATTACTTCTCATTACCCTTGTTTTAGAGAATGAATTTCTCCCTCCTCTCTGTCCTTATCCTACTCCCTTTTATTCTTCCTCTTCCTCAATCTTTTCTCTCTGTGTCTTTTCCTTTTTTTCCCTGTTCTGCTTTATTTCTGCCTCCTCTTCTCCTTCTCAATCTTATAAAATGCAGCCTAGGTGTGTAACCGAACACAATAAATAACAAGAGAAAGTTTCCTTCAGTGTGCTTACAAACGTGTTCTGATACTCCTAACCAGAGAGTCAAGATGGAATACATAACGGCTGGGCTGTTTAGAGAGTGTGTGGTAGTTATTGTGGATGATAGGTGAGAGGTGAGAAGAAACAGTGACTCACTTCTATTTCCTCTTTGCTTTCAGCAATATTCTCTATGAACAGATTCTCCCTTGATCAGTTTTATGACCTCAGCAATTTTTAGCACATTTCAAAGGATAAATTGAGATTTTCTTTTTCAATACCAATGACACCTACCTCTACTGAAATAAGTGTGTGTATGTGTGTGTGCATGCATGTGTGGGCATGCATGTATGTATGTGTTTCCTCAGCCCAGCCTTTCTATCTCCAGCACTCAACAGTCAGGGTGCTTTAACTTGACCTGCCTGGCAGGGAACCAGCAATGTATGTGGGCCTTGTAAGGCATCTTTGATTGTGGTCTACACCCCACATAGTGTCTACCAGCAGAATCTAATGTAAGTGATTGTGTAACTCATAGATATCTGTAAAGACATAGGTCAGACATGTTGTACATGATTGTAATCCCAGTACAGGCAAGAGCATCAATGCACATTGAGGCTTCCCAGGACTGCATATGAAGTTGTAGGATATCTTAAACTACATGGAGAGTGCTTGTCTCACTCAAGTCATACACACACCAAGTTAACGTTGTTTGTTTACAGGCAAATTAGTCAACACTGTATTTTCAGATTTTATCTAAGTGAATTCCTTGGGAACAGAATTTTCTTTAAATAAACAACAGAATGGAAGCACACTAGTGCTAATGTAAGATTGGAACTGTGAGTATTCTCTCACCATTCTAACTTCAGGTAGAGAATTTTCTGGGAGATGCAGCAGAGAGATTTGGCTTGACAAGATCAGGTATGTCTTGAGATTGTTTCCTTTACATTTTCAGTTCATTTATTACTTAGACTTAAAATCCTTTCTGATGTTAGAGTCTGGTTGGAAATTTAAATTTTGACAAATTTCATAGGAGACCTTGTAATTCTAAGCAAATATCATTTCAGAAGCCTATATGCTGGTGCTACTAATTTCAAATAGTCACACAGTAGTTGAGTGTCAGAAGCTTCGTTCAGTGAGAGCAGGTTATACAAACTTTGTACCATATACAAAGTGCACACCTTAAGGGTTTCTTATTTTTGAAAAAATGAATGCATGAGGTAATACAAATACAATATTTTCCATATTATATGCGTGGACTCCGTGCCCAAATTTTTGGTATGAAGTCTGGGGTGGCTAGCTAGGCAACATTGAAAAATTTGGTTGACATCTTGTAGCCCTATTTCCTCATCTATGTGTTTAGAACTGTGGAAATCCATCCCACATGCAATTACAGGAACATATACTTAATATTTTACTCTCTATTTCTTCATATTTAACAAGGCAATTTCAAAAATACAACATCATAATATTTTGTGAAATTTAACGTATACAACCTACGTATTTTGTTTTTTATCGAGTAGATATTTATACCTATGCAGATGTGTCTTTGAGGCCTGGGATTAGGAGACCATAAAAAAATGAGGCCAACTGCAGTTTAATCCTGTAGACCACTTTTATTTTATTAAAGCCAGAACATATGAAATTCAGACAATGGGTCAAGACATGGTCAAGTTTAGGTTTACTTAATTTGGTCTAATAACAAGAAGTTGACTCCTAATTGTAAGATCAAGTTAGGCTGGTCCTTTTTTTTTTTTGGCTGTTTTGAATATCCCACTAACAATAGAGCTCATTCTTGACTGGCGCACATGGTGAACGAGTCACCACACACTCATGTTTCCTTCCATTCCATCTCTCTGATTGCCTTATGTCTGTTTCTCTTTTGGGCTCATAGGTCTTCAACAAAACAGCATGCCATGGTCCCTCAGGAATTTTCTCTAGTTCTTGCTCTTTCCTCCTATTTCCAGCCTTTTTCTTCCCTTCCTTCTTCTTTAACCTATTACAACAATACTAATATCATTTTCCTCAGTTTATATATACTTATTGTTTAAGTTACATTACCTTCAGTGACAATATCCAAGTTAATACCAATAATATTTACAGATCAAATCATTTTCCTGAGCTTTAGATGAGTAATTTTCTTTTATTCCTCCATCTGTCCATGTGAATAATTCCAAGTCAACCTTAGTTCTACCCATCAAACACAATTATAGCAGATAGTTTTGTAACTTGGCTCCTTTTCAGGATCCCCAAACACTGAAGAACAATTAATCTACAGAGATTCTTGAACTACAATACTGGCAACACCCTTAACATCACTCTATATTTCATTTTTCATATCTCCTAAAAATTGACTTAAGCCCATATATTCTCTCATTAACCAGTGATCCCTCTTTAGTCCAAGATATTGTTAGTATACAGTGGCTTAATGCACTGCATCTTAGGGTTACTATGATTCTACACCCCGACCAAAAGCAACTTGAAGAGGACAGGGTTTATTTGACTTACTCTTCCATATCACTGTTCATCATCAAATTAAGTCAGGACAGGAATTCAGGCAGAGCAAGGACTAGAGTCTGGAGTTGATGTAGAGACTGCTTACTGCCTTGCTCAGCCAGCTTTCTTATAGAACTCCAGACTAAGAAGCCAGAGATGGTACCACTCACAGTGGGCTCATACCTCCACAGCAATCACTAATTAAGAAAATGCTTTATAGCTGAGCCTTTTTGAAGCATGTTGTCAGTTGGCATATCCTCCTTTCAAATACCTCTAGCTTATGTCGAGTTGACATAAATGAGCCATCACAGGTGGTGACTTGGTGTTCTCTCTGTTCCTGTGAGTAAATGAAGACCAAAATCATCTTGGGCAGGAAGATGTCTATTTTGTCTTACAGCTTATAGCCCATCATGAAGGGAACTCAGAACAGGAAGACTGGGTAATGGAGATGAAGTGGAGGCTATAGAGGAGTGCAGCTTTTTGGTTTGCTCTATATGCCTTGTTTTTGTTTGTTTGTTTATTTGTTGTTTTGTTGTGTTTTTTCTCTTTCTTTTTTGTTTTTGTTTTGTTTTCTTTTTCAAGGCAGAGTTTCTCTGTGTGGCCTTAGCTGTCCTGGACTCACTTTGTAGACCAGGCTGGCCTCACTCACAGCGATCCAACTGCCTCTACCTCCCGAGTGCTGGGATTAGAGGGGTGCACCACCACACCAGGCTACATGCCTTGTTTATTATGCTGCTTTTTTTCAACAACTTAGAGCTATCCACCCTAAGGTGTCACCATGCATAGTGGACTCCACTCCTTACCTCTATCATGACTTGAGAAATTGCTCCATCAACTCGCACAGAGGCTAAATTGACAAAACCACAATTATTCAATTTCCTCTTCTCAGATTCCTTAGCTTCTATCAAGTGGACAAAAATATGAAACAACCAACCAACCAGCCAGCCAAACAACAACAATCAAACAATAATTAACCAAAATACCAACCAAGAACCCAAACAAACAAAGAATAACAAAGCCAAAAAAATCTAATCAGCATAAATTGAAATGAAGAAAAGAGTAATAAAGCCCTAAGTCATTGGAACTAGCTGCTCAAATATTCCATTTTCATTTTTTCAATTTTTTTTATTTTTTACATATACATTTATATTATTGCACATGTATACAATAAACTGCCTATAGCAAGAATACTCTTGACACAATCAGAGAGTATATACCTATTACATTCTTAGTGTTTTGGCTGTTTGCATTTGAAAGCCTTGAAGAGAACATCTTTGCTATATTGGTACATCTAAAATTAGGAATGTAAAGCAATCTCTATCACATCTTGTCATTCTTAAAGAATTTCATGGCCATCATGTGCTGGAAGTTGCCTAAGCAAGTTCTAGGTATATTTGTAAAAGAACAAACAAAAAACCAAACGAAACCTCCAAAAAAAACACCTTGCAGATTGCATAATAATTCTCATAGTTAAGTAAGAGTGAAATTTGTCCCCCAGTTCTCTGAAATGTTTAACTGTAATCTCCTAATGTTTAACTTCTTTCATGTGCATAAGGAAAACATGCGATAAGATCTTTCTAGACCTAACAAAATCTTACCCAATGTATCCTATCTGAGTTCAATTTATTTTATGTAACACCTGCTGTTTTCCAGTAAATACGTGGAAGGGATTGAGTCACTAGCAATCTATCGATTCCTGCTTCTCTTCACAGTTGATCAGAAATGATTTTTTTTATCAGTTGATCTGTAAACCATCGGTAGAAAAGTATGGATTCAAGCATTACCAAGGCCCTCCCTTGCTTCTTCAGAATATGTGTACAATTATCTCTTCATAGTCTGTGCATGGTCGTGCATGACTCCACTCCAGCATCTGGAGGCAGAAGAAGGTAGGTCTCTGTGAATTTGGAGTGAGTCTGGTCTATATAGTGAGTTCTAGGCAACCAAGTTTACAAAAGAGTCCTTGTCTCAATACTTTTTCCTCTCAGTAATGTTGTTGTTTTCATCTTTTTCTTGCACTTCAATGAAAAAATAAGGAGACTTACATTTGCTTTCTCTATGGACAACCACATTTCCTTCCATCACTAAAATCCTCTGACGTCCATTTGCAAAATGAATCTTCTTCATTGCCTCTTACTCCCCTTGTTTTAGAGAATGAATTTTGTTCTCTTAGCTCTCCTTCTCCTACTCCCTTTTAATGTTTCTCTCCTTCTATCTTTTCTCTCTGTGTCTTTTCCTTTCTCCATGTTCTGCCTTATTTCTGTCTCCTCATCTCCTTCTCAAACTTATAAAATGCAGGCCTAGCTGGGTAACCAAACACAATAAGCAACAAGAGAAAATTTCCTTCAGTGTGCTTACAAAGGTGTTCTGACACTCCTAACCAGGATGGTCAAGATGGAATGCATGATGGCTTTTTAGAGAATGTGTGATAGTTATTGTGGGTGATATGTGAGATGGGACAGTGACTAACTTCTATTTCCTCTTTACTTTCAGCAATATTCTCTATGAATAGATTCTCCCTTGATTAGTTTTATGACCTCAGCAATTTTTGGCACACTTCAAAGGATAAATTTAAATTTTCTTTTACAACACCAATGACATCTATTTCCACTGAAATAATTGTGTGTGTGTGTGTGTGTGTGTGTGTGTGTGTGTGTGTGGTGTGCATGCACACATGTCTGTTTCCTCAGCCCAGTCTTTTATCTCTTACACTCAATAGTCAGGGTGCTTGGACTTCAGCTGAGTGGGAGGGAACCTGCATGCATGAGGGCCTCCTTAGGCTTCTTTGGTTGCGGTCTACAGCTGACAGAGGGTCTCCCAGCAGAATCTAATGTAAGTTATTGTCTACCTGATAGACATCTGTAAAGACATAGGTCAGACATGTTGTACATGACCGTAATCCCAGTACAGCAAGAGCATCAATGCACATTGAGGCTACTCTGGGCTACATATTAAGTTGTAGGACATCCTAAACTACATGGGGGGGGGTACTTGTCTCACTTCAATCACCCACAAACCAAATTAAATGTTGTTTATTGACATGCAATTTAGTCAACACTGTATTTTCAGATTTTTTTCTAATTGAATTTCTTGGGAACAGAATTTTAAAAAAATAAATAATAGAATGAAAGCGCACTAGTGCTGAGCTATGATTGGAACTGTGAGTATTCTCTTACCACTTTACCTAACTTCAGGTAGAGAATTCTCTGGCAGTCCAGTAGAGATATTTGGCTTGATCAAACTTTGACAAGATCAGGTATGTCTTGAGATTGTTTGCTTTAAATTTTTAGTTCAGTTATTACTTACACTTAAAATCCATTCTGATGTTAGAGTCTTTGGTTGGAAATTTAAATTTTGACAAATTTCATAGTAGACCTTGTAATTCTAAGCAAATATCATTTCAGGAGCAATCATGCTTGAGCTACTAATTTCAAGTAGCCACTCATTAGTTGAGTGTCAGAAGCTTTATTCAGGGAGAGCAGGTTAGGCAATTCTGCACCAGATGCCAAGTGCACACCTTAAAGGGTTTCTTATTTTTGTAAAAATGAAATAATAAAGGTCAAAAAATACAAAATATACTATGTTATATGCATGGACTCTGTGCCCAAATTTTTGGTATGAAATCTTCTGAGGTGGCTAGGTAGGCAACCTTGAAGAATTTTGTTGGCATCTTGTAGCCCTATTTTTCTCATCTATGTGTTTAGAACTGTGGAAATCCATCCCACATGGAATTACAGGAAAATATAGTTAACATGTTACTCTCTCTTTCCTCATATTTAACAAGCTGATTTTAAGAATATAGTATCAGGCCGGGTGTGGTGGCGCACGCCTTTAATCCCAGCACTCGGGAGGCAGAGACAGGCAGATCACTGTGAGTTCGAGGCCAGCCTGGTCTACAAAGTGAGTCCAGGATGGCCAAGGCTACACAGAGAAACCCTGTCTCGAAAAACCAAAATAAAAAAAAAAGAATATAGTATCATAATATATTGTCAAATTTAGATTATATAGCCTATGTGTTTTATTTTTGAAAGTAGATAATAATATACTTATGATAGTTAACTGGTTCTTGGCACATATTGACCTCTCAGTTATTATTAATCACTATTGTATGATAATTGACACACAAAATAATCTCTATGCTTTTACTTCCAGGTGAATAATTATGGATAATACGAGTGGATATTTGCTTAACTTTAAAGGATATAATTTTTTAAAGTCCCATGCGGACATTGAGAAGTTAGAAAAGATGGAAGATTTTGAGATTAGAGATGACGATGTCTTCCTTGTCACATATCCAAAATCTGGTAAGCACCAGGAGTGGTCACTAATGTCTCCTTTGCTTTAGTGTTATGTGTCCAACTTGCTCCTCTCCACTCACCAAGAGCAACAAACCCTCTTTTGCATAACAATCAATGACCAGACAAAATGTAACTGAAACCACAATCTGTAGGAGGGAAGGCCACCATCTGTGCATGTACTATGCACGCTGATGGTTAGGAGAAGTGTTATGGGAATGAGATGTGCAATATAGAGCCAGGAGCAGACACTAGGTCAGCACTGACCTGTCAATGTGGTAGACAATAATGACAGTCTGAAATGGTTTCTTCCTAATCCAAATGCTTCATCATTTAGGATGAATTTTCTACCACATATAATTTAGTTTAAAAACTTCCACAAGAACTAAGATCCACTTCACATCAACACACACACACAAACACACACACACACACACACACACACACACACACACATACACACACTGATACACACACACACATTTTCTTTTTTTATTTATTTATATTTTTTCTATAATATATTTTATCAATTTATTCATATTACATCTCAATTATTATCCTTTCCCTTGTATCCTCTCATTTCTCCCTCCCTCCCATTTTCCCCTTATTCCCCTCCCCTATGACTGTTCCTGAGGGGGATTTCCTCCCCTTGTGTATGCTCATAGGGTATCAAGACTCTTCTTGGTAGCCTGCTATCCTTCCTCTGAGTGCCACCAGGTCTCCCTATCCAGGGAATGTGGTCAAACATGGGGCACCAGAGTTCAGAAAAACAAAACTCCACCCTTTCTTTTCTGCCAAATCCCATGCTTCAGCATTTTTTATTAACCAATCCAGTTTAAATTAGGTGGAGCAAGGTTTACACAACAAGGACAGTATACCTGAGAATGTGCTTGTCTGAGCAAGGACCTGATTTGGGTCACAGCAATTAGCATTTAAAATACATAGCACCTTTAATCCCAGTGCTTGGGAGACAGAGGCAGGCAGACCTCTGTGAGTTGGAGGCCAGTCTGTTCTACAATTTGAGCTCAGGACAGACTAGGCTATGCAGAGAATTCCTGTCTTGAAAACAAAACAAAACAAACAACCAAAAAAAAAAAAACATAATAAAGACCAACTCCCAACAAATGAGGCTAAACATATTTCATATTTACTGACCATAATCAGCTATGATTCCATGACAGGGCTATAACAGTAGTCTAGCTTTTCATTATTATAATCTTAGATCAATTTTCCTACTGATTTGAATCCTATCATTTCTGTATATTAATGTATGTATATTGTGGCCATTTTATGCTTTATAACCTTGTGATATAATTTCATTAATAACATTTCCAACTTTAGTATCATCAAACATTGACCATCTATAACATAAATTTGTTATTTCCCAATTTTATAATACCTTCATTATTAGAACAATTTTAATTAAATATATTTTAGCAGTATTCTTTCTCTCCCCCAAACCCTTCCAGATCCCCTTTCCATCTCTATGCACTCAACAGTACAAATAATATAATTTCTAGAAAGTTGAGCTGTGCTTTTGTGCATGTGTGAAACTCCATGTAAATAAAAATATTCCTTCACCTAATACATCATGAAATAAGTTGATGACTAACTACATTTTCATAAATATTACCTGGGTGAAAATAAAGATTTCTATGCATAATGAACTATTATATAATTGTCCAGAACTTTTCAGGATAACAAGAAGAGACTTGATACCCTATGAATATTTACACGGGGAGGTAATCCCCCTCAGGAACGGTCATAGGGAAGGGGAATAAGGGGGAAATGGGAGGGAGGGAAGAATGGGAGGATACAAGGGATGGGATAACCATTGAGATGTAACAAGAATAAATTAATAAAGTAAAAAAAAATGAACTTCTAAAGCAACTTGGTGGTTTTCTTTTCCTGCAGATTGTTTATCTTTACAGAAATCCCAAAGACATTTTGACCTTCTTTTTTCATTTTTCAAAGTTGATACATTTCATAAAAGCTACATACATCATGGAGCATTATCTGGACAATTATCTGGATGGAAAAGGTAACAACGTTTATCCCTCTCACTTGTTTACAAAGTACAGATGATATTTAAACCGTCTAAATTTAGGGAAGACATAACCAAGAGATGGAGGGGACAGTGCAAAGGTTATAAAGAGCTATGATTTTGAAACAATGTAACTTGAATACAAAACCAACAGTTTTCCTGCCAGTGTTGGGACCATTTGAAGGTTGTCAAATTTGCAACACTGTATTATTAAGGTATTTTGGCAAGACCATAAGATATTTTAAAATATTTTATCCATTTTTCCTAGATAATGACATAGGAAGTATCATAAAGCTAAAGTTGAGAGTGAAGTTGAGCTCCGCATGGCACACATTTGTAAGGAAATTGATGAATTTTTCATTCCATTATTGAGGTGAATTCATGAATGAAAAAGTCATATAGAGTGTGGAGTCAGAATCTCACACATTTCTATTGTTATATTCAGGTTCTGTCTCACTGTGGCAAGGAAATACTGCTGCCCAGAGATCTTATAGACTAGGAGAAATGGAGACATATGCCTTCAGGTAGAGAAAAAATAAGAAGTTCCCTTAAAGGTATCTTTAAAGTCAGACCCTTGGACATCTTTATTGAAAGGGTTTGAGATTGATTTATCTGATGAGTATTTTGCCTGCATGTATGTCTGTGCATACACGTGTTCAGGGAATTTAGTGGTCAGAAGAGGGCATCAGATTCCCAGGAATTGGAGTTATAGCTGGTGTGTGAGCCACCATGTGAGTGCAGAGAACAACACTCAGGTCCTGTGCAAGAGCAGCCAGTTCCTTAGCCACTGAGTGGTGTCTCCAGCTCCTGATCCTTGACTTTCTCAGTGTCTGCATTCTGGGTCCCTAAACAGGTAAGTTGGTCTGAGCCTTGTGTAGTGGGTTAAAACACAACTCTTCTGGAATAATCATATGATGATTCAATAGTAGAGGCTTCAGTTTCATTTCTGAATAGTGTGAACCAGAAAAGAAAGACTTGACTTTGCTTCTTAGTAGTATGATGCCTTGACTTGTCACTGAGGAATTTTTCCTTTAGTTATTGGAAGCCATTGGTTTGATCACATTAGAGGCTGGTATGAACACAGACATGACTTCAACATAATGTTCCTGAGCTATGAAGAAATGAAGAAGGTAAGACATGAATGTTCCCATCTCTGAATTTATACTAAACACTCCTAGGTACCCTCATATCTCACTGCCCCTTGGGCATTTTGTGGGAGTGGGTTTCTGGCATCCAACCCCTCCTTTATTGACTTGAATGCCTTGGGGATCTTTCTCCCTGGAGATGTTTCTTGCAATTCCTTTTTGTGTACCCATCTGTGTCAATAAAGACAATTTCAGGTATCTAGTATCTAGAGGATACTTACCTTTTGAAGAGTTTATCAATCTTCAATTATTTGTATCGGTAGATTTACTGTGGTATTGCCATCAATGAATAAAGCAAGCATTGGTCTTATCCACTGTCTTGCACTCTCAGCCTTTCTTTGCTGAGGAGTCTTTCCAATTTTTCATAATCATAGTATAACTTTCAGAATAACAGATGTTAAACCCTCACTCTCTCTTCATGGGAGTCAGATGTGATAACTATTTCTCTGTGTTGTCAAGTGTCACTTAATCTGTGTTGTAAGGTGGATCCATTTCCAAGAAGTGGTGTCTACTTCTTGCTATGTCTAAATAAACTCTGTTTTATGTATGCAACAGACACTGAAGAAATATAAAGAATCATAGGATCCTACTTCAAAGGCATATATGCCACAAAATTTGAAAAGCTAAGGGAAATGGATGACTTTCTTGATCAATTTCACTTGCCAAAATTGAAGGAAGAACAGATAAACAAGCTAAATAGTACTATTTCCCCTACCAAAATAGAAGCAATTATTGATAGTCTCCCAACTAAAAAAAGCCCAGGGCCAGATGGCTTCAGTGCAGAATTCTACCAGACCTTCAAGGGTGTGTTAACACCGATACTCTTCAAGCTACTCCAAAAGATAGAAATGGATGGAACATTACCAAATTCATTCTATGAGGCCATAGTCACATTGATACCTAAACCTCACAAAGACCCAATAAAGAAAGAGAATTTCAGACCAATTTCTCTTATGAACATTGATGCAAAAATACTCAATAAAATACTTGCAAAACGAATACAAGAAAACATCAAAGATATCATTCACCATGACCAGGTAGGCTTCATTCCAGGCATGCAGGGATGGTTTAATATATGGAAATCCATCAATGTAATCCACCATATAAACAAACTGAAAATAAAAAACCACATGATCCTCTCCTTAGATGCAGAGAAAGCATTTGATAAAATCCAACACCTTTTCATGTTTAAAGATTTGGAGCAATCAGGGATACAAGGCACTTTCCTCAACATAATAAAGGCTATATATAGCAAGCCAATAGCCAAAATCAAAGTAAATGGTGAGACACTCAAGGAAATTCATCTAAAATCAGGAACAAGGCAAAGCTGCCCACTCTCTCCATATCTCTTCAATATAGTGCTCAAAGTTCTAACCAGAGCAATAAGACAACATAAGGAGATCAAGGGTATTCAAATGGGAAAGGAGGAAGTCAAATTATCCCTATTTGCAGATGATATGATAGTCTACATAAGTGACCCTCAAAATTCCACCAGAGAACTCCTACAGCTGATAAACACCTTCAGCAAATTGGCTGGATACAAATTTATCTAAAAAAAAATCTATAGCCTTCCTATACACATATGAAAAGCTTGCAGAGGAAGAAATTAGGAAACCACACCCTTCACATTAGCCACAAGCGATATAAAATATTTAGGAGTTACTCTAACTAAGCAAGTGAAGGACTTGTTTGAAAAAAATTTCAAAAATCTGAAGAAAGAGATTGAAGATGACATGAGAAGATGGAATGATCTTCCCTGCTCATGGATCAGGAGAACTAACATAGTAAAAATGGCCATCTTACCAAAAGCAATCTACAGATTCAATGCAATCCCTATCAAAATACCTACACAATTTTTTAAAGACATTGAAAGTTCAATTCTGAACTTCATATGGAAAAACAAAAAACCCAGAATAGCTAAAACAATCTTGTACAATAAAAGGCACTCCGGAGGAGTCTCCATACCTGATCTCAAGCTGTACTATAAATCAACAGTAATTAAAACAGCATGGTACTGGCACAGCAATAGGCTGGTTGATCAGTGGAATCGAATTGAAGACCCAGATATGAATCCACACACATATGGTCACTTGATTTTTGACAAAGAAGCCAAATCCATTCAATGGAAAAAGGATAGCATCTTCAACAAATGGTGTTGTTCCAACTGGATATTTGTCACCTTGCAGAAAACTCAAATCCAAGTGGATCAAAGACCTCAACATAAAACCAGAGACATTAAGTCACTTAGAAAAAAAGCCAGGAAAAGCCTGTAACACATTGGCACAGGAGACAACTTCCTGAACAGAACACCAACAGCCCAGACCTTAAGGTCAACAATTAATAAATGGGACCTCATGAGGATGAGAAGCTTCTGTAAGGCAGGAGACACTGTCAAGAGAACAAAGTGACAGCCTACAGACTGGGAAAAGATCTTCACCAACCCTACATCTGACAAAGGTCCAATATCCAAAATATATAAAGAACTCAAGAAATTAAATACCACAAAACCAAATAACCCAATTGAGAAATGGGACTTGGAACTAAACAGAGAATTCTCAAGAGAGGAATATCAAATGGCTGAGAAACACTTAAAGAAATGCTCAACCTCCTTAGTCATCAGGGAAATGCAAATCAAAACAACTCTGAGATTACATCTTACACCCATCAGAATGGCTAAGATCAAAAATTCAAGTGACACCTTCATGCTGGCGAGGATGTGGAGAAAGAGGAACACTCCTTCATTGCTGGTGGCAATGCAAACTAGTACAGCCACCTTGGAAATCTATTTGGTGCTATCTCAGAAAACTAGGAATAGGGCTTCCTCAAGGCCCAGCTATTCCACTCCTTGGAATATACCCAGAAGATGCTCCAGCACACAACAAGAAAATGTGCTCAACCATGTTCATAGCAGCCTTATTCATAATAGCCAGATCATGGAAACAGCCTAAGTGTCCCTCAATAGAAGAATGGATAAAGAAATTGTGGTACATTTACACTATGGCATCTACTCAGCTATTAAAAACAAGGATTTCCTGAAATTTGTGGACAAATGGATTGAGCTAGAAATGATCATAATGAGTGAGTTAACCCAGAAGCAGAAAGACTCATATGGTATATACTCACTTATATCTGCATACTAGCCTAAGGAGTATGTCTCATGAAATTCTTCACTTATCAGGAAACTGGGACAGAGGGGAGGACATCCTATTGGGACTTTAGATGAGAGAAGCATGGGAGAATAGCAAAGTAGAAGGATCCAGAGGGTCCTAGAAACCTACAAGAAGAACATTATGATAGGCAGATTTGGGCCCAGGGGTCCCGCTCAAACTATGGTTCCAGCCAAGGACAATACAGGTGGTAAACTTCAAACCCCTACCCAGACCTAGCCAATGGATAGGACATTCTCCACAGTAGAGTGGAGAGTGGGGTATGACTTTCACACGAACTCTGATGCCTCATATTTGACCATGTCCCCTGGAGGGAGAGACCTGGTGGCACTCAGAGGAAGGATAGCAGGCTACCAAGAAGAGACTTGATACCCTATGAGTATATACAGGGGGAGGAAATCCCCCTCAGGAACAGTCATAAGAGAGGGGAGTAGGGGAAAATAGGAGGGAGGGAAGAATGGGAGGATACAAGGGATGGGATAACCATTGAGATGTAGTAAGAATAAATTAATAAAATAAAATTAAAAAATTTTTAAAAAAGAAAAAGGAAAAAAAAAGAAAGAAAACTGTAGCCAAGCATTGAAGGCAACTGGAATTGACAATTAAGATAAGAGGTATGAAAGAGTGAAGATGTACTTATCTAATTAAAAAGGATAAATTTTGTTGATTAATTTTATCATTTAATTATTTTTGTATTAATACACAATGGATTGCTATTATTATTTTCAAAGTTTGTGAATAATGGTCTTAAGATTTTCTTTTATTCATATTATATATAATGTTATTGATACTGTGAACTAAATTATAAGATAGTGACTAGGGAAATACCTAGAAGTCACTTAAATGTCTCAAAAGTTTTTCCACATGAATTTAATATGTGTTTGTGTATGTTTGGATTTATTGTCACTTTTAATACAGTAACATTAATAGAATCTCGGCTGATAAAACCTGGGAGCCCAGGAGTTAGGTCCTTGCTATGGGTACATGAGCATTGAGGGTAGTCCCACAATTGCTGTCTCAGTAGGCAAGGGAGTGTGGCTATCACCCTGAGTTGTCTATTTCACAAGGCTTCATGGCTAAGCTGTACTGATGTTTTAGTTGAAGCCTGCAAAGTCCTAGAGAGTTGTTGCTCCCTATTCTACTTTGAAATCTTGGGAACCCTGCTTCTGATATCAGGGACAGATGCAGGAGCAGCAGCAGCAGCAAGGGGGCAAATTACCTGGTTGACAAGAAGGAAGGCCAACTGTACAAATGGAAAAACTATCTCTCTTTGGCGAAACCATTTTTTTTTATCTAAATTACTACAGAAAGTTGACACAATTGGGGAGGGTCTTCCCAAATCAGCCAAGGCAGAAACTTATTCAGGGAGGGTCTCTACTCAGATATTTTGATTTATGGCAAGTTGAAGTTATGATCAACCAGAGTAATACCTATTCTTAATTCCAGGTAGTATTGGCTTGTTGTTGTTGTTGTTGTTGCTGCTGCTGTTGTTGTTGTTTTTTTCCAGCTTCAGCTTATTGAGTATAGAGATAGGTTTGTTCCATGCTCAACTGTGGTGAATGTGGGAGGGGGTTGAAATTCAAGGGACTAAGATGCTGGAGAGGACTATGGAAGAGGAGAAAGAGAGATGAATAAGTTTGAAGGGGACATAGGTAGGTGTTAAAGACTGTCTGGGAGTGTCATTGAGTGAAGGAGTTCTTTGACTCAATAGAAAGAAAGAAAGAAAGAAAGAAAGAAAGAAAGAAAGAAAGAAAGAAAGAAAGAAAGAAAAGAAAGAGAAAGAGGGAGGATCCAAGATGGCGGCGAGCAGTGTGGACCATGTTTGAAAGCTCCAGCGAACAATTCAGGGAATTGCAGAGAGTTCTGAGCCAGGAACACCAAGGTCCCCACACCACGGCAGCAGAAGTGCTCCACTGTTCGGAGGGGCCAGGGTGCGGAGGACCTGCCTGCCCCTGAACACGGGAGGAGCGAGGACTTTCTCGGATCAGAGCGGCGGTGGTGGGGACAGCAGTGCCATCAGCGGCTCCGGCAGTGCCAGCGGCGCCAGCGGCGGCGGCGGCTGAGGTTTGCAGCTCAGAGCCTTACAGTGGAGGCGATTAGTGTGGTGGACGGTGGGAGTTGCTGTGGGAGAGGGGACTCTGGACAGGATTTGGGTCGCGTGGTGCCTTGAGACCCAGGCTGGACTCAGCAGACGGTTTGGCCCGGCGTCCTGGGTTTGCTCAGTGAGCTGTGCTGTGGAGAGGCTGGCTCGGCTCGGCGGGCAATTCTGCCCGAGGCGCAGCTCCCCTGCTGTGACGCAGGCTAGGCAGAGTGCCCGCTTCCACCCTGGGCTCCGGCTCAGCGCAGACGCAGTTTTCCTGCTGTGACGCGAGCGGGGCGGAGCGCTCAGTTATACTCTGGGTGCTTGCCCAGCGCAGCCTTGGTTTTCCTGCTGTGACACAAGCTGGGCGGAGCGCTCACTTCCACCAGGTGCTTGCTCAGTGCAGTCGCAGTTCTCCTGCTGTGGCAGACGGTTCAGGCCCTGAGAAACTAGCTGAGCTCAACGTGTGGCTCGGGCCCAGTATCCCTGGCTGGACTTGGCAGGGAACCCAAAAGATTGTGGATACCTTGGCCTGACCCAACGATCATTCAGAGACCCAGAACGATTGCAGGACCCACAGCAAAGGGGAGCTGAGGATCACTGGCGGTGAGAGCCCAAAACTACAGGGCTAACCTCCTGCCATCCACACCAGTGAAGTATCAGGGCTTCCAGCCTACGGAAATCGTGAGAAAACAAGTGAATCTATCATCAGACTCCCTCCACTCAATTCTGGAAGTTACCCAACAAAAACAGAGACGGCAAGGTGTCTAAGGGACAGCGTAAAAGCATTCGCAAAAAACCCCAAAACAACATGACATCTCCAGTTCCCAGCTATCCCAAAGAAAACAACCCGGAGAACTCACATACAATGGAAACACAAGAAAATGACCTCAGATCCTTGGTAATGAGGATGTTAATGGAGGAAACAAATAAAATTCAAAATCAGATGCAGGAAGAAGCAGAGAAGCAGGTGCGAGACATAAAAGAAGTACATAGAGTGGAACTGGTAAATTTTCAGGAAAATATAAACAACCAGATGAAAGAAATTAAAAAATCTGTTCAAGATAAGAAAATGAAAATGGATTCAATGATAAACACACAGACAGAAGAAAAACGAGAACATGAGGCCTCAGAGAAGAAGGTGAATGACACAGTGCTGAGCTTTTCTAACAGAATCCAAGAGATGGAAGAACGAACCTCAAGTCTAGAAGATACAATAACAGATCTTGAAGCAACCATTAAAGAAAATGCCAAATCTGGAAAACTCCTGACACAAAACATCCAAGAAATTAAGGACACCATGAAAAGAAGAAATCTGAGGATAATAGGCATTGAAGAAAGAGAAGATATCAGACTCCAAGGCCCAGAAACTCTTCTCAGCAAAATCATAGAAGAAATTTTCCCCAATCTAAAGAAAGAGATGCCTATAAACATACAAGAGGCATACAGAACACCAAATAGAATTGACCAGAAAAGAAAAACTGCCCGTCACATAATAATCAAAACACAAAACATACAGAACAAAGAAAAAATATTAAAAGCTGCAAGGGAAAAGGGCCAAATAACATTTAATGGCAAACCTATCAGAATTACACCCGACTTCTCAGCAGAGACCATCAAAGCCAGAAGGGCCTGGACAGAAATCCTGCAAACCCTAAGAGACCACAGATGCCAGGCCAGACTACTTTACCCAGCAAAACTATCAATAAACATTGATGGAGAAAACAAAATATTCTATGACAAAACCAAATTCAAACAGTACCTATCCACAAATCCAGCTTTACAGAAGGTACTAGAAGGAAAACTCCATCACAAAGGGTCAAGCTACAATCAAAACTACTCAGGAAATAGATAACTATACCATGGCAAAAACACAACTACACAAACGCTCAACTGGAACCAACATCAAAACAAAGACTCTTAATAGTAACTGGTCGTTAATATCTCTCAACATCAATGGTCTCAATTCTCCAATAAAAAGACACAGACTAACTGAATGGGTGCATAAACAGGATCCAACATTCTTCTGTATTCAAGAAACACATCTCACCCATAATGATAGGCATTACCTCAGGATAAAAGGTTGGAAAAAAATATTCCAAGCAAATGGACACAAGAAGCAAGCAGGCGTAGCCATTTTAATATCGAACAAAATAGATTTTCAACCAAGATTAATCAAAAGGGATGAGGATGGACACTTCTTACTCATCAAAGATAAAGTCAACCAAGATGACATCACAATTCTGAACATCTATGCTCCCAATACAAGGGCACCCACATCTGTAAAAGATCTGCTAAAAAGGCTTAAACCACACGTCGATCCCCACACAATAATAGTGGGAGACTTCAACACCCCACTCTCACTGAAGGACAAGTCATCGAAACAGAAACTAAGCCGAGAAATAACATCATTAACCAATGCCATGGGCCAAATGGATCTAACAGATATCTATAGAACCTTTCACTCAAACAAGAAAGAATATACCTTCTTCTCTGCACCCCATGGAACCTTCTCCAAAATTGATCACATCGTAGTTCACAAAGAAAGCCTCAACAGATACAAGAGGATTGAAATAATACCTTGTATCCTATCAGATCATCATGGGCTTAGGCTGCAATTCAACAACAACAGAAATAACAAAAAGCCTACACGTATGTGGAAACTAAACAACTCTCTGCTAAATGACACCTGGGTCAGGGAAGAAATAAAGAAAGAAATCAAGGAGTTTCTGAAATTCAATGAAAATGAAGGAACAACATACCCAAATTTGTGGGATACATTGAAAGCAGTGCTAAGAGGAAAATTCATAGCACTAAGTGCCTTTAAAAGAAATTGGAAGCATCGCACATAAACACCTTAACGACACAACTGGAAGCCCTAGAAAAAAAAGAAGCAGAAACACCCAAAAGGAGTAGACGTCTGGAAATAATCAAACTCAGGGGTGAAATTAACAAATTAGAAACTAAGAAAACAGTCCAAAGAATCAACAAAACCAAGAGCTGGTTCTTTGAGAAAGTCAACAAGATAGACAGACCATTAGCCAAACTAACTAAAAGGCAGAGAGACAGTATTGAAATCAACAAAATCAGAAATGGAAAGGGAGACATAACAACAGACACTGAAGAAATATAAAGAATCATAAGATCCTACTTTGAAGGCATATATGCCACAAAATTTGAAAATCTAAGGGAAACGATGATTTTCTTGATCAATTTCACTTGCCAAAGTTGAGTGAAGAACAGATAAACAAGCTAAATAGTCCCATTTCCCCTACAGAAATTGAAGTAATCATTGATAGTCTCCCAACCAAAAAAAGCCCAGGGCCAGATGGCTTCAGTGCAGAATTCTACCAGACCTTTAAGGGTGAGCTAATACCAATACTCTTCAAGCTACTCCAAAAGATAGAAAGGGATGGAACATTACCAAACTCATTCTATGAGGCCATAGTCTCATTGATACCTAAACCTCACAAAGACTCAACAAAGAAAGAGAATTTCAGACCAATTTCTCTGATGAACATCGATGGAAAAATACTAAATAAAATACTTGCAAAACGAATACAAGAGCACATCAGAGATATGATTCATCAGGACCAAGTAGGCTTCATTCCAGGCATGCAGGGATGGTTTAATATACGGAAATCCATCAATGTAATCCACCACATAAACAAAATGAAAATAAAAAACCACATGATCATCTCTTTGGATGCAGAGAAAGCATTTGATAAAATCCAACACCTTTTCGTTTTTAAAGTTTTAGAGAGATCGGGAATACAAGGCACTTTGCTCAACACAATAAAGGCTACATATAGGAAGCCAATAGCCAAAATCAAAGTAAATGGTGAGATACTCAAGGAAATTCCTCTAAAATCAGGAACAAGGCAAGGCTGCCCACTCTCTCCATATCTCTTCAATATAGTACTCAAAGTTCTAGCCAGAGCAATAAGACAACATAAGGAGATCAAGGGTATCCAAATGGGAAAGGAAGAAGTAAAATTATCCCTATTTGCAGATGATATGATAGTCTACATAAGTGACCCTCAAAATTCCACCAGAGAACTCCTACAGCTGATAAACACCTTCAGCAAATTGGCTGGATACAAAATTAACTCAAAAAAGTCTATAGCCTTCCTATACACAAATGACAAGCTTGCAGAGGAAGAAATTAGGAAAACTACATCCTTCACATTAGCCACAAGCAATATAAAGTACTTAGGAGTTACTCTTACTAAGCAAGTGAAGGACCTGTTTGAAAAAAATTTCAAAACCCTAAAGAAAGAGATTGAAGATGACATGAGAAGATGGAAGGATCTACCTTGCTCATGGATAGGGAGAATTAACATAATAAAAATGGCCATCCTACCAAAAGCAATCTACAGATTCAATGCAATCCCTATCAAAATACCTACACAATTTTTTAAAGACATTGAAAGTTCAATTCTGAACTTCATATGGAAAAACAAAAAACCCAGAATAGCTAAAACAAGCTTGTACAATAAAAGGTGCTCTGGAGGAGTCTCCATACCTGATCTCAAACTGTACTATAAAGCAATAGTAATTAAAACAGCATGGTACTGGCACAGCAACAGGCTGGTTGATCAGTGGAATCGAATCGAAGACCCAGATATGAATCCACACACATATGGTCATTTGATTTTCGACAAAGAAGCCAAATCCATTCGATGGAAAATGGATAGCATCTTCAACAAATGGTGCTGGTCTAACTGGATGTCTATGTGTAAAAAAATGCAACTGGACCCATATTTGTCACCTTGTACAAAACTCAAATCCAAGTGGATTAAAGACCTCAACATAAAACCAGAGACACTAAATCACTTAGAAGAAAAAATGGGAAAGAGCCTGGAACATATTGGCACAGGAGACAACTTCCTGAACAGAACACCAACAGCCCAGGCATTAATGTCAACAATTAATAAATGGGACCTCATGAGGCTGAGAAGCTTCTGTAAGGCAGGTGACAGGGTAAAGAGAACAAAGCGACAGTCTACAGACTGGGAAAAGATCTTCACCAACCCCACATCTGACAAAGGTCTATATCCAAAATATATAAAGAACTCAAGAAATTAAATACCACCAAACCAAATAACCCATTCGAGAAATGGGGCTTGGAACTAAACAGAGAATTCTCAACAGAGGAATATCAAATGGCTGAGAAACACTTAAAGAAATGCTCAACCTCCTTAATCATCAGGGAAATGCAAATCAAAACAATGCTGAGATTCCATCTTACACCCATCAGGATGGCTAAGATCAAATATTTAAGCGACACCACATGCTGGCGAGGATGTGGGGAGAGAGGAACACTCCTTCATTGCTGGTGGCAATGCAAACTAGTACAACCACTTTGGAAATCTATCTGGTGCTATCTCAGAAAAATGGGAATAGGGCTTCCTCAAGACCCAGCTATTCCACTCCTTGGAATATACCCAGAAGATGCTCCAGCACACAACAAGAAAATTTGCTCAACCATGTTCATAGCAGCCTTATTCATAATAGCCAGAACATGGAAACAGCCTAAGTGTCCCTCAATAGAAGAATGGATAAAGAAACTGTGGTACATATACACTATGGAATACTATTCAGCTATTAAAAACAAGGAATTCCCAAAATTTGTGGATAAATGGATTGAGCTAGAAATGATCATAATGAGTGAGTTAACCCAGAAGCAGAAAGACTCAAATGGTATATACTCACTTATATCTGCATATTATCCCAACGGGCATGTCCCACGAAAGCCTTCACTTACCAGGAAACTGAGACAGAGGAGAGGACATCTAGTGGGACTCTAGATGAGAGAATCATGGGAGAAAGGCAAAGTAGAAGGACCCAGAGGGTCCTAGAAGCCTACAAGTAGAACATTATGATAGGCAGATTTGGGCACGGGGTCCCGCTCAAACTAAGGCACCAGCCAAGGACAATACAGGCGGTAAACCTTAAGCCTCTACCCAGATCTAGCCAATGGACAGAACACTCTCCACAGTAGAGTGGAGAGTGGGATACTACTTTCTCACATACTCTGGTGCCTCACCTTTGACCATGTCCCCTGGACGGGGAGACCTGGTGGCACTCAGAGGAAGGACAGCAGGTTACCAAGAAGAGACTTGATACCCTATGATCATATAGAGGGGGGAGGTAATCTCCCTCAGGAACAGTCATAGGGGAGGGGAATAAGGGGAAATTGGGAGGGAGGGAAGAATGGGAGGATACAAGGGATGGGATAACCATTGAGATGTAACAAGAATAAATTAATAAAGGAGGAAAAAAAAGAAAGAGAAAGAAAAGAAAGAAAGAGAAGAAAAGAAATTTAAGAAGCTAAAGGGAACAGCACAAATTAGAGGCAGATATAGTAGGAGTGGAAATAACAGATATAATTCACAAAATAAAAAGAAGCAAGCTCAGGTCAAATTAAAGAAATGATAGCACCTTTTAAAAACCTTTATTAATTTATGTATGTGAACTCAAATTTCTTTAATTGTAGGTGATATTCTGCTGCCTTGGATGTAAAGCTTTTCCTTCATATCCTAGATCAGGTTAAGTAGGAAATTTTTCATGTTTTCCTATAAAACTTGCTAAAATATTCAACAGAGAACCCTGTTGTGCTGAATCAGTTGTAAATCATACCATAATTGATATGGTATAAATCATAATTAATTGATTAGTGTCAGTGTAAACATCAGGAGTCACTGTCTTTTACAAGTTGATTTTCTCAAATATTCTAATATAGAATATTCAAATATTTTACGTAAAAAAAGAACTTGAAAAGTTAAAAATCAATAAAGAAAGTGAAAAGGAAAAAACATGACAATACATTATGTTACAAAGAACCTCCAAAGATGTCCGTGTGTTCAGTTGGTTCCATTAAGATTAGTTTGTATCCCCAGTGACACACCATTGGAGAAAACTAATTTTTTAACTTGTGAGTTTTCATTGATTGGAGAAAGCATCTGAATAAGGGACGGGTGTTTGTATCCACTCTGCTCTCAGTGCACTCATGCAGGCTCTGTACATGCTGCAATCTCAGTGAGTTCATGTGTGTGCCAGTCCTACTGTGCACATAGACCTTGCTAACATGCTGTCCTTTATCTGCTCTGACTATTACACTTTTACTCCCCCTTTTCCTCAGGATGCCCTGATCCCCGAGAGGCGAGATTTAATAGAGAAAGCCCGTTTTAGACGGAATGTTCTGGTCCTATGTACACCAAATTAGCAGTCCAGTACCCACATCTGGGGAAGACAAATGACATATCCAGGTGGGAGCTCCCTATTTGTGCAAAGCCACATGGAAAACACTGAAGTAGTGAGCTACACTGGGCTCCCTGCACCCTCCATCTCCTGGACCTAACCATTACCTGCATTCCCTGAGGCTGGAGGGCCCCAGGGACCACCAGCCAATACCAGAAGCAATGAGATGGTTACAGTCCAGAGGAAGAACACAAAAATAAGATCCTGGGCAATATGTAAACACTAAAACCTACGTATCATTGTACTACAAGCCAAGGATATCTTAGCACAGCTATTGAATAAGCAAATGACCTTAAATTCAATCTCATAAGATAATAGAGGTCTTTAAAGAAGAAATTAATAAATCCCTTAAAGAAATACAGGAAAACACAATTGAACAGGTGGAGGAAATGAGTAAACTGTCTAAGACATGAAAATGGATGTAGAAGCAATTAAAAAAGCAATTAAAAAATAAAGGAACCTTGGATATGAAGAACATAGGGAAGAGAACAGAAATAACAGATGCAAGCATCTCCAACAAACCTTAGGGCCAGCTCACTGGAACCACTGCCACCAGGGCCAGCTCTCTTATGCTGGCCAGACCATGCAGGCCTGCTCTCCTGAGTGCTGCAGCTGGTGAGGAGAGGGGTCAGCTCTCCTGTTCTTATGTTCAGGTGGGGGAGAAGGGTCTCCCACACCTTCACCTGCAAGAGCAGATGAGGGACTAGGGTGGGTCACCAACATCCTCACCACCAGGTCTAACTCTACTATGCTGCCTAGGTGAGGTATGGGCCCCTGCTCTCCAGAGAGCTGCAACTAACAATGGACAGGGCCAGCTCTTTCACACTCAGGCCACCAGAGCCAGCTTTCCCATGCTGGCCAGGCAAGGTGTGGAACAAGGTCTTCTGTTGCATGTGAGGGGGCCTGCAGTTCTTGGTCTAATTATGGAGCCCTTGAAACTTCTTTCTTCCTTGTTTTCATGTCTATTGGTAATTATCATTGTCCAGGTCTTGCTTTTGAGATATCTTGAGTATCTCTTTTCTGTATTGCTTCTCTATACCCCAAGGTCCCACAGGAGTTTACTGTAGATTTGTACTTTTCATTTATTGCTCAATCTGTCCATATAAATAATTCCAAGTCAACATTAGTTACATACATCAAACACAATCATAGTTGATAATTTTGTAATTTGGCTGTTTCAGAATCCCCAGACACTTAAGAATGAGCGATCTACAGAGATTCTTGAACTACAGTATAGGCAATACCCTTAACACTTCCATAATTTTCGTCTTTTTATCTCCTAAACATTGGCTTAAACCCATATATTCTCTCATTATCCAGTGATCCCTCTTTTGTCCAAGACACCACTAGTATCCAATGGTTTAAGACACTGTGTTTTAGCCAGGTGTGGTGAAGCACCCTTTTAATCTCAGCATTAAGGGAGGTGGAGGCAGGCAGATTGCTTTGAGTTTGAGGACAGCTAAGGCTACACAGAGAAACCCTGTCTCAAAGAAGAAGGAGGAGGAGAAGAAGAGGAAAAGAAGAAGAAAGAAGGAAGAGGAGGAGGAGAAGAAAGAAAGAAAGAAAGAAAGAAAGAAAGAAAGAAAGAAAGAAAGAAAGAAAGAAAGAAAGATTTAAAAAGACATTCTTTTAGTTAGGATTACTATGATGAAGCAAAATGACAAAAAGCAACTTGAGGAGGACAGGATTTATTGGGCTTAAGCCTTCACCGTCAAAGCAAGTCAGGAGCCCAGGTAGCGCAGTAATTTGAAGGCAGACATTCTCAAGGTAGGGACTGGAGATTCCAATATGACAAGGACTTGGAGATGTATTTTTATCCCTGCATCTATGGGGATAATTTCTCCATCAGTAAAAACAGTTTATGTGTGGAAAACAGTACCAGCATCTTCAATCAACAAAAAAATAGTCAAGTGCTAAAGAAGCCCATGGAACCCAAACCCTGAACAGAAAGAAATGAGCCATAATATATAAACAAAGGATCAATAAAGATAAAAAGGAAAAGCCCAAACAAAGCATTATGAGACAAAACAATTCTCCTCAAATACCACTGAGTTTGTTTTCAGTTGGCTATCTACTTCTTGGGAATAGGCATAGGATTTGCCTTTGAGTGTGGTTTATATACACATATGGAAACTCCACTGGAAAAATAATTTTTTCTTTGTAAGTGATTATCAATTGGAAATAGCTTCTTGGTTAGGGATGGGAGCTCATATCTATTTCCCCCTCTCAGTGCTACAACACCATTTGTCTTGAAACCATTCAGACCCTTACACATGCTGCCACCTTCTCTGTGAGTGGAAGACACCAGGGAAACAATGCGTGGCAGATACAACAGGACTGACCACATGTGAATTCACAGAGAAGGTGTTGTATCTGCCAGGCAATCGTGCTTTGTTTTCCTTTTAATCCCCAGATTGATCTAGTCTCTTGGACATCCTGTCAGTGTCAGATAGAGTTTCCTTTCCATAGACTGAACCTTCAATCAAATTAGATAGATTAGATAGAGAGTGAGTTACTCTCATACTTTTTGCCACTGTTGGATCAATGTATCATGTAGGCAGGACAGTGTTGTAGATCACAGGATTTGTAGCAGAGTTGATATTTAAATTTCTCTTCTGGTAGCATACAAAGAAACTTTCAGTACCATGAAGACTATTTGGTACAGGTAAAGGTTCTAATTAGGCACCAGATTGACTTCTCTGGGTTCAATGACATATGCTAGTGTTATCTTCAGAAATACAGTTTTATCATCAGTTTTCGGAGGGCAACCAATAGCCTTGGCAATAGCCAGAGTTGTTTGGGGTTTTCTACCGGACCCCTCTTGCCAAAAACACAATGAAATGTAAATCACTTTTCTTCATGTAGTCATCCAGTTAGATCAGCACCATTTGTTGAAGATGCTATCTTTTTTCCATTGTATGGTTTTGGCTTCTTTGTCAAAAATCAAGTGTCCATAGGTGTGTGAGTTTATTTATAGGTCTTCCATTCGATCCCATTGATCAACCAGCCTATTTCTATGCCAGTGTCATGCTGTTTTTATTACTGTTGCTCTATAGTACAGCTTGAGATCTGGGATGGAGATTCCTCCAGAGGATCTTTTATTGTACAGGATTGTTTTAGCTATTCTGGGTGTTTTTTTTTTTTTTTTTTTTTTTTTTTTTTTTTTTTGCTTTTCCATATGAAGTTGAGAATTTATCTTTCAAGGTTGGTAAAGAATTGTGTGAGTATTTTGAGGGGAATTGCATTGAATCTGTAGGTTGCTTTTGGTAAGATGGCCATTTTTACTATGTTGATTTTTCTGACCCATGAGCATGGGAGATCATTCCATCTTCTGAAATCTTCAAATTCTTTCTTCAGAGAGTTGAAGTTTTTTTTCATACAAATCTTTCACTGTCTTGGTCAGAGTTACACCAAGATACTTTACATTATTTGTGGCTGTTGTGAAGCATATAGTTTCCCTAACTTCTTTCTCAGCCTGTTTGTCACTTGTATACAGGAGGGCTACTAATTTTTTTTAGTTGATTTGTATCCAGCCACTTTGCTGAAGGTGTTATCAGCTGTAGGTGTTCCTTCATAGGATTTTGGGGTCACTTATGTATACTATCATATCATCTGTGAACAGTGATATTTTGACTTCTTTTCCTATTTGTATCCCTTTAATCTCCTTTTGTTGTGTTATTGCTCTAGCTAGGACTTCAAGCGCTATATTGAAGAGATATGGAGAGAACAGACAGCATTTTCTTGCCCCTGATTTCAATGGAAATGATTTAAGTTTCTCTCCATTTAGTTTGATGTTGTCTATAGGCTTGCTGTATATCGCTTTTATTATGTTTATCCCTGCTCTCTTCAGGACTTTTAACATGAATGGGTGTTGGATTTTGTCAAAAGCCTTTTCTGCATCTAAGGAACTGATCATGTGGTTTCTTTCTTTCAGTTTGTTTATATGATGAATTATATTGATGGATTTCCATATACTGAACCACCCCTGAATGCCTGGAATGAAGCCTACTTGGTCATGATGAATGATAATTTTGATGTGTTCCTGAATTCGGTTTGTGAGTATTTTACTGAGTATTTTCTCATCAATGTTCATAAGAGAAATTGGTCTGAAACTCTTTTTCTTTGTAGAGTCTTTCTGTGGTTTAGGTATAAAGGTGACTGTGGCCTCATAGAATAAGTTTGGTAATGTTCCTTCTGTTTCTATGTTATGGAATAGTTTGAAGAGAATTGGTATTAGCTCTTCTCTGAAGGTCTGATAGAATTCTGAGATGAATCCATCTAGCCCTGGGTTTTGTTTTGTTTTGGGGAGACTTTTGAAGACTGCTTCTATTTCCTTCAGTGTAAAACAACTATTCTATTCATTTGCATGACCTCAATTCAATTTTGGTAGTTGGTAGCTATCAAGAAAATCTTCCATTTCATTTAGGTTTACACATTTTGTGGCATATAGGCTTTTGAAGAAAGAACTGATGATTCTTTGGATTTCCTCGGTGTCTGCCATTATGTCTCCCTTTTCATTTCTTATTTTCTTGATTTGAATATTCTCCCTTTGCCTTTTAGTTAGTTTGGCTAAAGGTTTGTCTCAGCTGCTGGTGTCTTTGTTTTTGCCCTGGTGTCTAGGCATCTAGGTTTGGGGTAATTATGACTCTAGGTAATGTCTGGTCTTTGTTGAATGGTTGTTTTCTTCCTTGGTTTCTGTAGCCTTCTATGGATCTTAGGGACATGTGGAGGCTGTGGGTGATCAGGGAGGAAATCCTTCTGACACTAGTGGATAACAGAGAGAAATAGGGGTACACTAGTAGAAAATTCTTAGAGAGTCTTTAGGAAAGAAGTAAGGGGATCCTGTTTACAACTAGAGCTGGGGTCCATGGGGGAACTGGAGGTGTGAAAGAGGAGAATCCTGAAATGAGGTTACAGTAAGGCAGAGTTAGCTGGAGAGACAGGGATAATACAATCCAGGGGGACCCTGTGTTTTATAGGTGTTGTTATTGGTGGTGGTAGTTTGGTTTGGTTTGGGTTTTCGAAACAGGGTTTCTATGCCTGGCCTTGGCTGTCCTAGACTCTTTATGGACCAGGCTCACCTCAAACTCACAGAGATCTGCCTGCCTCTGCCTCCTTGAGTGCTGGGAGGGACCCTGTGTTGGAACCAATGGTTGATGTCTCCAGTGAATTGGGCTGCAGTGGAATTAAGGGGCACCTGTAAGCAGGCTGTTACTGGGCTGAGGGTGAGAAACCAGTAATTGTAATAGAGGACAAGAGAAATAGTGTGATTCAGCCACTCGAGTTCTTGCCTGATGTTGCCACTAGGAGTCTAGGGTAGAGTAAAGTGTTTTTAAGTATTGGGGGATGCCTTTGAGTGGAGCCTGAGAGGGTCTATAGGAAGGAGGGAAGCTTGGTCTGCTGCAGAGTTTGTTGGAATCCCAAGGGAAAGGAGACAGAATGGGAAGACAGGCTCCTGCTCACAGCCTGATACAAGTCTTAACGGGACCATACAACAGAGGACAGAGAGGACAGTGAAGATGGCCTACCTGCTGCTTCCCAGGCTGATGTGGATATTAGGCTCCCAGGTAGAGAGTGTTTCTTGGCATCAGCAGTTAACACAAAGGAACAGGAATGGGCTGGGGCTGGGGTCCTGAGAGGGTCCACAGGAAGAGGGAAGGCTGGATCTGTAAGCAGGTTCAGCTGAGTCCATATGGAATGGAGAAAAAGAGAGAGGACAGGTCCCTGCAAGTAGTTTGCCTCAGGGCAGGGGGGCGGGGTGTGAGACTGGGGAAATTGCAATGTAGGACAGGAAGGGGGGTGAAGATTCTGTACTTGCTTCGCGGGCCACAAGGTTTCAGGAAAGGACTGTCTTTAGGGATTGGTGGCTAACACAAAAGTATGGGAAGAGGGAGAAAAGCTGACTCTATAGCAGGTTTAGTGGGATCCCCATGGAATGGAGATGGAGAAGAAGGAGAGGCCCCTGCAAGGGCTGCTCCAGAGGACAACTTCTGAGAGTCAGTCCTTTTCTTGAGTATGTGAAGGCCAAGGATTGAACTTGTTTGTCAGCCTTGGTAGTGAGTGCCTTTACCCACTAAGGCACCTCACTGGACCCTCTTTAAGGCTTTGCTTACACATTTTTGGCATCATTCTGCCTTTGTTTTATCTAGTTTGTTTGATTTGCTGCAAGAGTGCTTTGCAGCAGTGTAAGATCCCAGGAATTTGTGAACTGAATATATGAACTCATTTTCCAAGGCTCAAGATTTCTCACCTTCCCTTAGTATTGCCTTTCCAGTTCTGTTTGCTCCTTTTTCAAACGTACAGATCATCAGTATTTTGTTTTCTACAATAAGTGGGGTGTGTGTGTGTGTGTGTGTGTGTGTGTGTATGTGTGTCCTCTCTCTGTTAACCATTTTCATCTCCTGTTACTTACGTAAACCACTCTTCAAGAATGATGCTCAGATTCCCACAGATTATATAATTTGCTTAATTCGTAACTATTTCATGGTCAGAGTACAGGAGGTAATGTAAGGGTAAACACTGAGCCTGTCCCTATGTTGCAAGCTTGCAAGCGAAGGTAATCTTTGTAAAATAGTTCATGTTGTAAGAACAGGGCAGTTAAAATGTAGAAACCAAGGGGAGTAAACTACTTGTGGACACAACAACCAAGCCAAGAATTTCTGATTTTGTAACATGGATTGGCTCTGACCTGAATGTTTTAGAGGGCACTTTAGGAACTTGGCTCTTCCATTCATTGAGGGAAACAGATGGAGAAAGAGACAAAGAATGCGATTGGAACACATTATAAACAACCCATAATATGATAATGGGTAGAAAATACAAACAGTTTTCTTCTTCCATTCATGAGGATTTTACTAACATTTGAAACCTTATAAAGATGTAGAGTTTTAGGGCAGTGCAATTGATGTCACACGTAAAAATTCAGGGTCAACAGGAAGATACCTAATCAAAAATTTAAATTTTGTGGTGTGTGTGTGTGTGTGTGTGTGTGTGTGTGTGTGGTGTGGTGTGTGTGTGTGTTTAGGTGTACACAACACTGTGTGATATAGAGGTAAGAAAACAACTTTGTGGAATTGGTTCTTTCCTTTCAACTTTACATAGATTCCAGGATCAGACTCTTGTGACCAGGCCTTTACCTTAAGAACCATTATGTACATCTCACTGGCCCTGTATATGAATACTGTTTTAATTAATTTAAAAAAACAATTTCATAGAATAAGAGGCACAAGTTATGAAACATAAACATAAAAACTAAATCTCAATGACTATTCAAGTATATATTAAATTATCTGGCAGTAATCATAGAAATACAAATTAAATGGATATAAACTGATTCTGTCACTTGACTGTTACTTGTGAGCATTGCAGCAATGAATAACTGTGGTATATTGACTTAGAGTTCTTAGGGTATATTCCTTAGATTACACATAGTTCAAATAGTCATTTTTTAAGTTGTTTTATTTCCATATTGGCTGCATGATTTACATTTCTATCACTGATGGAGACAGGATCTTTCCCACTGCCTTGCCAGCAGTTTTTGTTATTTTCTTTGTCATGTCCATTCCGACCAGGATGAGATGGGCTCTCAACATGGTTTTCATTGCATTTCCCTGATGGCTAAGGAATTTGAACACTTTCCTCATGTGTTTCGTAACCTTTTAACAGGAGGAGTCATATAAAGGGGCTTTGTGAATATGGTCAAAGGATATGATATAGTTGAAAAAACTCTTTATGAAATCCAATACTATATATAAGAAATATAAATCAATGAATATATTTTTTAAAGTTTTGTTTCCTCTTTTATTTGTGTGAATGTGCGTAGTACATGCATGTGTGCAGGTGCTCACAGAGGCCAGAAGATGGTTTTATTCCCCTGGATCTGGTGTCACAGGTGGTTGTGAACTAACTGCCCTATGTGACTTCTCAGAACTGAACTCCTATCCTCTAGAAAAGCAGCACATGCTTTTAACTGCTGAACCATCTCTCCAGCCTGAGGAAAACTTGAAAAGATACTGAAAAGCCATCAAAGCACAAGCCCTATCAACATTTTAACTTATGCATCCAACTTGGGTTAGTCTTCTTAGGAAAGGCTATTACAACATTAGACATTAGGTGTTTGCTCCACTGATCTTTACAAGTGCTTTATGTTTTTTTTTTTAGTTTTAAATATTTAATTTATCAGGGAAATTAGATTAATTAATACAGATATTAATTTATTTCTTTACACCTACAGTAAATATTCAGTGCTTTTATAAACTAATTTACCTATGATTTGAAGTTACATATTTTACTTTTTTGCACAATGTTCCCAACCATAGATGATGTGCAATTTATTTTATTTTATTTTACTTGATTGTATCTTGTGATTCAAATCAAACCTCAGACTTCTTGCATGCATAGCAAGTGCTGTGCCACTGAACCACAACCCTAGTTCCCAACACACAATTCTTCTGACTTCATGAGAGTTCAGAAACAAAATGCGTCCTATAGAAGCCAGAATTTGGATTTAAAGTTTTGATCTGTTCTCCGCCTACTTATATACTATATGGAGTATACTCTGCTAGAAAGACCAGGAAGCATCAGCAAGCCATAGTCCCAGCAGGTGAGTGAGATGGAGGGAAAGTAGAAGAACTCCACAGAATACCCAACATCTGTGCGAGGTTGCTAAGTAACACAGTAACATGTGCACTGATCACTGTGATACTTTCCATTTGATGTGGACTTATTAGTACTCAGCCCTGTCGTGGGTTGAGGGGTCTATATGAGCTCTCAATTCTACTCTTATTTCCCCCCATAGAGTATGATATTACCCTCCTAAATCTGAGAAGGATGTCAGGTGTTCTGCTTCACTATCTTCAGACTCAAGACAGGATCTCCCATTTAACCTGGAGCTCACTGTGTCTGTTAATTTGTTTGTTTGTCTGTTTGTTTATTTACTGGGATGACAAGTCCAGCCACACCTGATTTTTTTTCCATAATGCTGATTATCCCAAATGTAAACCCTTATACTTCTGCAGAAAGTGTCATTACCCACTGAGTCGCTGCCCAGCGCTATTACACTTTCCTCAGGAGATGAGGAAAGGTCCTTCTGCATGGATTACAGCTTTATTTTTTTTAAATTATAATCAATATGGAATGGCAGGAGGGTAAAGAGAAGAATGGGAAGAAATGAAAGCTAGTGCATATGTTCCTTGATATATGAGTGTACTGGGTGCCAGTAACCGACAGCAACCCTCAACCATCCTAGGCTGACAGTGCATCTGACACATGCACCTTCCTGGACAGCAGCACTCGGTGACATAGTACACCATGCAGTGCTAGGGCTTTAACTATTTGTTTCTATGACTGTTTTATTCTGAATGCTGTGAGTCAAAAGAATTGCATGTTGGGACCTAGAAAGCTCAGTGGGACTGCACATGCCTCATATGCATGAGGCTGGGTTTGGTTCACTATCCCTGTATCACACTCAAGGTGCCAAAACTAGGAGATTACTACATTGGTGGAGAAACTTGTTACTAATATTCTTGACAAATGAAATATCCAAAATTGAATAAAATACCCATAAAGGTTACAGAATCATCATATACTGTGGTTTAATATTCCTGTAAAAGACCATTCTAAGCAAGTCCATCAAACTGGATAGCATAGATTAAAACATGGATAGACATAATGATCTAATTTCTGAGAAATATTTTAAGTTGTATCTCCACGATTATGGCCAAATTAGAAAATTTAGTGTGTATCTTAATACTCTATTAAGCTTTCTTTTGCATTTTTACTTATTTATGATCTTACTAGTTATTATTTTAGTCCTTTGTTGTATTGGGTTATTTTCTTACTAATTTAAAGAAATCATATACAATGAATCAGAATCATTTATAGCTATACATTTATTTGATTTGATAAATCATTTCTTGTTGATGGTTTTTGTTTTTTGGTTGTTTGGTTGTTGTTGTTGTTGTTGTTGTTGTTGTTGTTGTTGTTGTTGTTGTTTTCAGACAGTGTCTCACTATGTAGCCTTAGCCAGCTAGGAAATTTTCATATCCATCAAGCTAGCCTGATCTATCTGCCTCTGCCTCTGCCTCTTAAATGATGGTATTAAAGACACACATCACCAGCCTCAGTGGGCTAAATTTTCTTATCTTTACATAACTTTAAACTTTAATGAAAGTAATTTGAGTGATAAAGTGGTTTTGTTCATACTTTTATAATTATTATATCAACAATTGTTTGTATTTTATTCCATGTGTGTATGTGAAGTTTTTGTTTCCTTCCGTGTGCATTTGTGTGTGTGTGTGTGTGTGTGTGTGTGTGTGTGTGTGTGTGTGTGCATGTGATACAAGTATCTCATAGGACCCTGAAAACATTCAAGTCATTGTCAATTGTGTTACACAGTTGGAAATGCTTAACTGGGCTGTTGTCTACTACAGCGATTTCAACATTTTGCACTATGCTGGCTTCACAAAATGGACTATTTTGCAAATGTTTCTTTAGTTTGCAACTTTGAGCACACAGAGACAGCCTTGATGTTTACAAACTTAAGTTCCCCTGAGATCATGTCCTGTTCCTTTACCAGAAAAGCTGTGTGCAGGTGAGCGGATCAAGCATGCCTCCTGGGGTCAGAGTCTGCGTTTTGTGGGACCCTGAAAATCACCATCACCTAGGAGCAGCTCCTGTGGGAAACAGAAGAACTGAAGAATGGACTAAGAGATGAGAGAAGACGGTGGGACAGAACTGGGACAAAAGCTTATTATTCTAGGAAACAAAAGGCGGGTTATATCGACCAATAAGCAAACAAACCGGATTTCGAAGAGGGTTGATAAGAAAGGATACTTAGAGCATTTGAAAATGAATGCATTTACTCAGTGAGGTTATAAAACCTCTGGTCCCTCTATTGCTACAAGCTGGTTTTGTAATATAAGAGCGCGGCTACGTGGACGGCCGGACAAGGACATGGGATACTGAGGATAAAACCTTGAGGAACAGAGCCAGCCTTCCATGCCCAAAACAGGCTTTTCACCCAAGGAGGTCATCAAAGCTCATTATAACTCTCGATTTCAAATACATGATACTGTTTGCTTAGCAATTCTGAAACCTGAGTACGCATGAACTTTTGTAGTCCTTCCATAAACAAAGTTCCTTTGAAGTTTTTGTATGATTTCCCAACTGACCTCCTAGTGTCCTCCCTAGTCCACTGGCCATCTGCCAAACAAACTGTAGAAGCCATTTGTGTTGGAGAGCCTTCCATCCCTGGCATTCTTCTTTTATTTTCTTTTTTAACATGTACTTTTATATTATTGCACATGAATAAAATAAACTACATACAGCAGGAATTATATAAATGTTACGTTCATACTGATTTGGATATTTGTATTTGGCAAACTTGAAGTAAACATCTTTCCTATCTTTTTGGGTTTAAATTTCTGAATGAAGATCAATATCTATCATATCTCATTTTTATTAACTTAAAACATCTATCTTGATCTAAAAAACATCTTAACCCCTAACCACCTAAGCTTAATTATAAGACTAAACTATCTGGTCTTCAACCCCCATTAAAGATTTGAGAACGAATAAAACTTAAATACCTGAGTGAACCAAACGTGCAGGTTAGCAGCTTCCAAAATGAAAAAATGACAGAGACAGTTTAATGCCTGAACAGTTACCCAAAACTCTCTATAAGACTGGAGCATCATCTTCAGCCTTCTAGCCCAATATACAGACATACTTGTGAGGCAGGAACTATTGAGGACTTGCTTACCCTGTCTTGACAGAGTTGGCCATCAACTCTGCCTCCATCTAGGCTTGTCCTTTTAAAAGCAGAATTCTGTCTGTGGCAGAAATAATGGCATTTTGCCCAGAGTTTGGTTCGCCGCATTTGAAGCCAACTCCATAAGAAAGTTCTTTGATATTGATCATCTTTGAGGCAGACTGGGTGTTGCGAGGAGTTAATTTGTCTTGTTGTCAAAGAATGCTTAGGATAATAAACAAGGAATTCCCGAAATTTGTGGACAAATGGATTGATCTAGAAATTATCATAATGAGTGAGTTCACCCAGAAGCAAAAAGAGACAAACAGTATATACTCACTGATATCAAGACACTAGTCCAAGGGATACGTCCCATGAAAAACTTTACTTACCAGGAAAGTGGGTCAGAGGAGAGGACATCCTATTGAGACTTTAGGGGAGAGTAGTATGGAGAATGGGGAAATAGTAGGACCCACAGGGTCCTGGAAACCTACAAGAACTTTATGACAGGCAGATCTGGGTCCTGGGGTCCTCCTCAAACTAAGGCACCAGCCAAGGAGAAATAGGCAGTAAACTTCGAACCCCTACCAAGACCTAGCTGACGAACATGACATTCTCCACCGTTGAGTGGAGAGTGAGATCTGACTCTCACACGAACTCTGGTGCCCCTTTTCTGACCACGTCCCCTGGATGGGGAGGCCTGGCGGCACTCAGAGGAAGGATAGCAAGTTACCAAGAAGAAACTCGATATTCTAAGAGCATATATAGGGGAAGGAGATCCCCCTCAATCACAGACATAGGGGAGAGGAGAAGGGGGGAAGTGGGAGGGAGGGAGGAATAGGAGGAAACAAGGGAAGGGCTAACAATCGATATGTAATATGAATAAATTAATTAAAAAAGAAAGAAAAAAGATTTTTAAAAATCTTTAAATGGCATATTCTGTAGGCCTCTGAGGCTTTTGAAGACCTTATTTAACTATTTTACCTTATATATCTATATAATCATATCTATATATTAGACCTAGGATATATATTCTTATGATAAAATTAGACTAGTATTTGATGTGACCATGATTTGCATCAATATACAGAATTCTATACCAATGAATTGAAAATAATCTTATTTGTGAGTAAACAATTAAGGCCTTGAGTTGTGGAGTAGATTCAATAATCTATCTTTTGTTCTATCCTCTCTCTATATTTCTATATCCCCCTTTCTTTCTTTTCAGCTCCTATCTCCTTGCTTACAGAAGAAAGATAAAGGAAAATAGAGATGTCCCTGAGCCCAACCTACTTTTCTCTGTGTATAAGAAAAATAATACCTTATAACCAACTCCTCATGAAAATAAGCATCTGCAGACCAAGAGAGCAAACAGAAACCTACCCAACCCCCCTTAGAGGAAATGGGATGTTTCTCTCAAGGTTTCTTCAGGCTGATTTAAGGTGAATGACACCTTTGAAGGGGCCCCATTCCTGGCATTCTTAACATTTTGGCAGACTTGATTTCCTCTGCACAGCTGATCTGCAACTGCAAGTAGTCAAATCGGTAAATGTTTAGCATCTTTCACGCCTTACTTTCTTTTCTGAATGACTTACCTATCCTTTTTTTCTTTTTCTCAAATTTTATACCTTTCTTTTGGAGGGGGGGCTTAAATAATAAGGAACTATAGACCACCTTACAGCACCAATGTCAAGGTCATATGAATCTTTCTCTCACCTACTTGAATGACCAAGCATAATAAGTAACAAAGAATGAACAGGAAAACAAAAGTTTCTTTCAGTGTGTTTTTAGAGGCAGCCTGAAATTTTGCTCAGTAACTGGATCGTGTTAAAAATCACAGGGATAATTTAGAAAGCAGGTGGAAAGCTTAGTGGGAAATTTATAGTCTCACTGTCAAACATTGCTCCACCTACCATCTTCAATATATTATGTACAAACAGAGCCCAGGTATTCTGTTCCCATTACTCATTAGTCAGGCTGCCTGGACTTCAGCTTGGCAAAAAGTCAACCACCAGAGGCCTAAACTATATCTTTCAGCTGAACTCAAGTCACAACTCCCAAAGGCTTCTTCACACAGGTGACTCTAAGGTAAATGATTTTCTATTCCTTCTTTGCAGAAAGCTGAACTCTGAATTGTAGTGATCAAGTCTCTTGCAGATGGATTAAAAGAAATTAAATATGGTTTGCTAGAATGTAATTTAAACAAAATCATAATTTTTAGACTTTGACACATTTGATTTCTTAATGTACACTGAAATTCTTTTGGAATAACAACAGAAATCTGCAGATAGAATAGTTTACCTATTTAAGCACTAATAGAGATTTTTTTGACAGGACATACACAGAAAACACTTCTAGGCTGAATTTTGAAAGGATGTAATGTCTTTAAGTCTCTCTCTCTCTCTCTCTCTCTCTCTCTCTCTCTCTCTCTCTCTGAATGAGAATAAATTTATTGAATTAGTTTAACTATTTTTATTGCTTTCTTGAGGTTAATTTCAGATAAAAGCTAATAATTAAGTTAAAATCTAATATTTAAAACATTTTATCTGAGATTGTTAAAATTTTTACAAGTGATTACTAATAGGTAAATTTTGTCTTCTTTAGTCTATCATATAATATGTTTAAATATTTTAGTTTCATGTTTTATTCATTATATTTCTTACTACTCTACATCTATTCACATGCTTTATGGCAGTATATACTTAACATAACTGAGATGTTAATACATACACAACTAGCCGTTATTTTTAACTGTTCTCATAGCTGCTATTGGGTTAGGCCATTTTGCATTAATTGGCATATCTTTATCACATCAGGTTTCATAAAGTCAATATCATCCAAGCGTTAATATATCATGCACTTTGAACATGCGTGCCTCCATGCCCCACTTTATTTCTCTTTACCCTACCCTTACCACCACTAGTTTCTTTATTCATTCTTTGACTGAGGGACATTTAGGCTGTTTCCAGTTTCTGGCTATTATGAATAAGGCTGTTATTAACATGGTTGAGCATATGACCTTGTTGTGTGCTGGAGCATCTTCTGGGTATATTCCAAGGAGTGGAATAGCTAGCTGGGTCTTGAGGAAGCCCTATTCCTAGTTTTCTGTAAAAGCACCAGATTGATTTCCAAAGTGGTTGTACAAGTTTGCATTCCCACCAGCAATGAGGGAGTGTTCCCTTTCTCCACATCCTCACCAGCATGTGGTGTCACTTGAATTTTTGATCTTAGCCATTCTGATGGGTGTAAGATGGATTCTCCAAGTCATTTTGATTTGCATTTCTCTGATGACTAAGGACATTGAGCATTTCTTTAAGTGTTTCTCAGCCATTCCATATTCCTCTGTTGAGAACTCTCTGTTTAATTCTGAGCCCCATGATAGGCTTTCTTAAAGAACACAGTTTGGCCTGAACAATTTGGTCTCCTGCTTCAGCACCCTGACTGCTAGGTTTATTTTAGATTCTCTGTATTTTTCTAAAACTTCTTTTTTCAATCTATCCTTCATTGGTACTTTCATCTTTAGTGTTCCTCACTTCTTTTTACTTTCCCCATCTTCTGTTTATTTCTCAGGTATGAACTTTTACTTGTTCATCTCTTTTACATTCTTCCTTTTACCAGCCTTGTCACTTTATTCAACCTTATTATTTGAGTTGAAAAGATTATTTGTTTTTAAGTAGCTATTACTGTACTCTCATTATGGACCTATCCATCAGGTCTGGCTCTCTCCATAGTCTTCTACTCTCTTGAACTCTCTTGAAGTAGAGTTCAAGTTCAAGCTTAGTACCTTGAAACTATATAGGAGGTTTTAACTGCTGAGCTTTTACAGAAAACTAGGAATAGGGCTACCTCAAGACCCAGCTATTCCACTCCTTGGAATATACCCAGAAGATGCTCCAGTCATATGCTCAACCATGTTAATAACAGCCTTATTCATAATAGCCAGAAACTGGAAACAGCCTAAATGTCCCTCAGTCAAAGAATGAATAAAGAAACTGTGGTACATTTGCACTATGGAAAACTACTCAGATATTAAAAACAAGGAAATCCTGAAATGCATGGGCAAATGGATGGAACTAGAAATGATCATCCTGAGTAAGTTCAGCCAGACTCAGAAAAGACTCACATGGTATATACTCACTTATAATTGGACACTAGCCCCAAAGGGATGTCCAATGAAAGTCTTCACTTTATATATGGAGATCAGGAGATCAGGATAGATGCGGGGACTTCCTATTGGCACTCTAGGTGAGGGAAATATGGGAGAATGGGGAAATATAAGGATCCAGAGGGTCCTAGAAACCCACAAGAGAAACATCATGATGAGAGGATCTGAACCAAGGCTGGGGGTCTACTCTACATACTGCACCAACCAAGGACAATACATGAAGTAAACATTGAACTCTTATTCAGATCTAGCCAATGGACAGGACATTCTCCACAGTTGTGTGGGAGCAGGGACCAGCTTTGACATGAACTTTGGGGCCCCATATTTGACCACTTCCCCTTGGTGGGGATGTCTGGTGGCACTCAGAGAAAAGATAAGCAGGCTACTAGGATGAGACGTGGTAGGCTGTGACCATATGGTGGGGAAGGAGGTCCCCTTCTGTAACAGACCTAGGGGAGGGGAAAAGGGTGAAAGAAGGAGGGAGGGAGGAATGGGAAGATAAAAGTGAGGGGATGACAATTGAGGTGTAATCTGCATAAATTAATTTTAATAAGTAAAAGAAAAAAACTAACTATCGCAAATGGGAATAAAAAAAGAAAGAAAGAAAGGAAGGAAGGAAGGAAGAAAGCCCATCAATACAAAAGCAAAACAACACTAAAGAGAGAAAGAGAATGGACAAGACAAAGCTGATCTATGAACTTCAAATTGTGCATTTGGACATGTGGTCTGTACATGGTTCTGTGAAGTCCAAACTCCCGTGCCAGGAAAGGAGGGTGGCCATGGGAGGCCAAGACACAGAGGAGAATGGAAAGAGCATGGGCAAACTGCACACACTTTACTCAGTGGCACTCAGGCTGTTTGGAAGTATACATACAGTAGCCTGTCAAGGGATAGAGAAAAGATGAACCCTTTTAAGAACATGTTTATCCAGAATCACACAAAAGGGTTGTTTTTGCAAGTAATTGTTTTGTAACTGCTTCTGTCACTGTTTCCAGGTTCCTGGCATCATGGGGTGTGTGCTCACTCATTAACTCCCAGATGTCCAGACTCATTAACTCCCACGTGTCCAGCACTACCCACCTTTGTCCATGCTGTACCCATGTCTTGTGTTATGTTGTCTAAACATTAATTGGCCCTTACGGGACTCTGTTCCCTACAAGTCTCTCGCATGGGTGTGGCTTCGAGACCTGGCTCTCCATAGTCTGTCACAAGCTCTGGCTCAGAACAGATGTTCATATCACAGGACATTGCTACATTCTGACTCAAATGTCTTCTCTTCTAGCTGGAAGTATTCTTTAGGTCAAATGATAGAATATAGGTCCATTGCTCTTCCTCAAACTCCCGGGATCAGCCTTGCAGGAAGAGACCTTGGCCTCTAGAACTGCCTAGCCTCCAACTCAGCAAGATTCTTGGTAAAGTGGCTTTTTGTCAGCCCTCTGTTAGTGTTTCTTAGTACTTCCTTATCCCTTGTCATAACCAGTACATACCCTTGTGCTTCCTCCCTCCCTCCCTCCCTCCCTCCCTCCCTTCCTCTTTTAAAAAAAAGTGCTACTATTAAAAAGCACAGTACACATATTCTGAGGCTTTCTCTCATTTTGAGCTGTGGCTCCAGCCTCCAGCAGTAGCACTCACACTGGAAGGAAGGAACTCTTTATTGACACTGAACATCTCCCAAACCCCCACCAAATGGACTCTGAAATCTGTTCTGAAGTTTCCTTATTTTTTTCTTTGCTACTGAAACTAATGTTTTTCCACAATGACTTACATCACAGACAGATGTTCTCCAGCCATCCCTAGGTTATTTTTCAGAGACTTCAGCAGTGTGTTCATGTGTTCTTCACCATGTCCATCTTCTTTCCTTCCTTCCTTCCTTCCTTCCTTCATTCCTTCCTTCCTTCTTTCCTTTCTGTCTTTCTTTCTGTCTGTCTGTCTTTCTTTCTTTCATGTTACCATATTACTACAAACACTAGTGAGGATGTCAGTCAAGACGGGCCTTTATTAACTGTTAGTGGGAGTATAAGCCAGTGAAGTTACTGTGGAAATCAGGATGAAGTCTCCTTTTAAGAAAAAACTAAAAATAAATCTACGATATAAGCCAACTCTACTTCTCTTGCACGCATACCCAAGAGAATCTATATCTTGTCACAGAGATACCTGCATTCATGTATGACCAGAAATTTGGGGGAGTCCACCAGAACTTTGCATTTACTGGGAAAATCAGAGTCCCCTCTTAGGAGTCTTTGTCTCAATAAAAAAAAGAACTTAACGTCACACTGAAGTGTAAGCTCAAGGCAACTGTATTAAATGAGTATACAAGAAAAACTTCATGCCAGGCAAGCTGTATATCTCTGCAGCTGCTTGTAGGAGGGACACAGAGAAAAGAAAGAGAAAAGGTCATGCCATTTGAGTTGAGCCAGCATGGAGGTCAGCCACTTGGTGGACAAGCAGCCACATGGCAGAAAGTGAGATTTAGAAATTCGTGAAAGGCCCACAGTAACAGAGAAAACATATTTAGTTTTGGCTAGTCCCTGAAAGTAAAAAACAAAAAGGAAAAGTTGGATAGACCAAACAGGAACTCATGGTAGCTTAGAGGTAATAGATGAGAGAGACGGAATTCTGGGAAGGACAAGAACATTATCTCAATAAGTGTCAACTGTTTCTCTAATTTCTTTAGTATGGCTTAAAGTAAGTCTGCCTTTCTAGAGTGTCCCATAGTCAGGTCATTGTACTGCCCAACTGTAAGGTCGGAGACTTTATTTTATTGACAAAAAGGAAATTGTTTCCCTTAATTGGCCTTTACTGCTATGATTATGATTATGTGTTAATGCCCGGCTGCTGCTCTGAAGAGGTCCAGGGTAGGGTCCCGGGTGCTGGATGCGGATGCCCTTCCAGTTCGCTTTATCTCTTCGGTGCCCAGAGCTGATGGCTCAGGCAACTCATCAGGACTGAAAGGAGGAAGAAGAAAAGGGAGCCCAAGGTTTCTTCTCTAGGGACTGGCTATACTGCGCCTGAGGAGAAGAATGAAACTGACGACAATTTTCCTATGGCTGAGGCTTAAAAGCAGCTTCTGGGTAAAAACTGCACAGAGGTCGTAAAAGGAGGCTCTTTGATCTGTAGATAGGCCTCCTTGTGGAGATCTCCAGTAAGCCAATGTAAACTTGGGCTTATTAGCTGTAGAAGGCTGATGGCCCTGAGTCTGCTAACTTATTTGCGAATCTACAGGGAAATAAGAAATAAGAAAAAGTAGAAAATAAACCACTCACACACATGCATTGAAGAGAAAAGGTGGATGAAATTAGGCATCTTGACTTCAACTGAAGTCAGGTTTCCCAATCTCCACACATACTTTCAAGAGAAAAGGTGGATGACGTCAGGCATCTTAACTTCAACTGACATTAAGTTTCCCAATTTCAGCCAACACATTCAAGAAAAGGGTATCAATTAATACATGTTTTAAATCTAAACATTTCTTATCTAAGTATCCATTACATACGTTCACAGTGAGTTCAGAGTGACAAGGCCTAAAAGTTACAAGAATATACAACTTATCAATTAGGACTGAACTAACTATATATTATCCAGCTATCTCTTAGTTCATAATGAGTTCAAGACAATAATTTTATCTGTCTTTTATTCTAAGAAACAGTAAATTCAGACATTGCTAGGTAGCTTCATTCCATTTAGGTTCATAGTAAGTTTAAACAAACTTGCTTATACTTGTGGTGAAATACCAGGATTCATGGTGCCATCTGGAGTGGGGGCTTATCTGAAGCCACAAATCTGCTACAAGGCTATCCTAAGTGAGGCATCTGGAGGTCCACAAAGGTATTTATTACAGCCATAAACTAACTTTATCTTTTAAAACTATTTGAATCAAATCAGGAATTCCATGATCAGGGATTAATTCATCTGAACAACAAACAGTCCATCTTCAACAAGATCGATCCTATAGGAAGTTTGTTCTATCAGAGGTGGTCAATACCCAGAAAGTAACAGTTCACACCAATGCCAGATGTTTTTTCCTTTTGGTTTTTCAAGACAGGGTTTCTCTGTGTAATCTTGGCTGTCCTGGACTTGCTTTGTAGACCAAGCTGGCCTTAGACTCACAGTGATCCACCTGCCTCTGCCTCCCTGGGTGCCGGGATTAAAGGCGTGCCAGATTTTAGAGAGATGCAACAAAGCACACTTGACAGGGGAGTCAGAGGTTGGAAGCAATTCTGGGGTACATCACAATACATACTTTGCAAATACCGGATCACCTCCAGAGATCTCTCATGCCTGCCAGACCTCCCCAAATCAATGGCTGCTGACAACTTGTCAGAGGCTGGAAGCAGCTTGGAGTGGATCATGATGCAGACCTTGCAAATACCAGATCACCTCCTACACAGCCCACATGCCTAGTGAGCTCCCTTAACAGGGTGGTTCTTGGCAATTATGATTATGACTATGATTATTATTTCTGTATTCACAACAACAAGGAAATGGAATCAGCCTTAATATTTGCCCACTGATGAGTGGATAAAAATAAAACTATGAAATTTGAAGGAAAATGATGAAGCTAAAAAATATTATATTAAGTGAGGTCACTCAGGCTTTCCAAGACAAGTCATCACATGTTCTCTATCCTCTGCAGATCCCAGCCTACAGACTTTACTTAAGGGTAGTTATATGGGAATTTGAATATAAGTCATGAGAGTAAAAAGAGACAGTAAGAGGGGAAAAGATATTTTAAGAAAGGAAGCGATCAGGGGTAATAAAACATTCGTGACAAGTAAGAAAAATGAGGGTTGGTGAACGCAAGGACAGGGGACAAGGAGATCTGGAGGTGTATCGGAGGGTCACCCTAAGTAAGCGTGTATGAAAAGGCTGTATGAAAATATGGTACTCTGTATCATAATTTTAAAAAGATGTTTATGGCACACTTTTAGGTTTTAAATTCTTTTGAAAAATATAATACCATTATTAACATTTTCATTGAGTGTTTGTGGCTATAGAAGAACAATGTTTCTAAAGACCATGGCTTTTAGTCAGGGAAGATTTCTTTTTCATTTGAAACAGGCTTTGAGGTGCCAGTGCTCACCATACCACCAAGAGATAGAAGGTTGTTTATACTCAAGGAAAATAAGAATAGAAGCGTAGTATTTAAGGAATTTCTTAATTTCACAACAAAAGTATAAGGAACAGAAATATAATATACCACAAAAAAAAAACCTCTTCAGGTATAAAGATGAACTCTGTGCCCATATTGTTGTCATGTCTTTCTAAGTTTACCAGCTGGATAACCTTTAATAATTTAGTTGTATTCTCTGTGCCTTCATTTTTCTCATATGTAATTATAGAAAAGTCTTTCTAAATTCTTGCTATCTTTGTTTCCTCATATTTTATATAGTGATAATAAAAATGTAGTAATAATACTGTTGTAAATTTAAATAATCTAATATCTGTAGTATGTTTATTGTAGTAAGTATTAATGTGTGAAGGGAATTTCAGCAGTGTCTGGCACATGTAGACCACTCAGTAAGCATTGCTTACTATTGCAAAAATACTAAGATTGTGAAGAAAATTTTATGTTTTTTTTATTTCTAGGTGAATAATTATGGATGATGAAACTGAATATCTACTTAACTTCAAAGGTTATAATTTTGAAAAGTCCTTAGTTAAAATGGACATAGTGAAAAATATTGAAGATTATGAAATTAGAGATGATGATGTCTTTATAGTCACATACCCAAAATCTGGTAAGTGACCTGAGTAGGTCATATGGCCCTGGACTTTGTTGTGGTTCAATAATAAGCCCATAAATATTCTCCACACACCAATGTCAACTCAACTGAATTAGTTACTTTTGTCAATGCCACAATAGAAGACCTCAACATGTCATACAATAGAAGACCTCAACATGTCAGAGAAGTCAGGCTGGCAAAGCTTAAGGTGGCTTGTCACCTTACATCTGCAGTCAGGAAAGCCAGCTCTATGAAGCTAGTCTAGATACCCGCTTCCCATAGGCACCCAAGAGTCTGTCTCCATGATGACTGCAATTCCCACCAGAAAACCAATATCAGCTACCACAGAAACCTACATTTTTAGAACAACTTCTGGGCAAAAAAAAAAAAGTGTTAAATGAAACTCAAAGTCACTATAGCATATATTTCGATGCAAATATTGTAATTTATTGTAGAAAAAGAGGGGGGAAACAAATATGCAGCCAACAACAGCTACTTGGTAAATGATGACAGGTTGCCTTAGCCTGTTCAACAGGTCTGAAATAGTCCAAAACCGTTCTCTGCAAAAGATACAAGCTTTATTATTCAGAGGCTTTATCTCAAACAATGATTAAATTTCCAATACATTTCATTTTTTTTACAAGATTTCCAAGACAACTTTAATATACTTCAAATTCTCAAAAACAGAAAAAAAAATCCTTGAGCAGTGAGGTTTCCTAGAAGGATTATTCTTGAGGTTTGTAAAGCCAGTCAAAACATACAAGTTACAAGTACTTCTGTTTTATTACGCAGTCCTATTGTGCATGAAGATGCACTCAGATTCCTTTCATCAAGGTAACTTCTACTTCAGCACAATGTGAAATTTGGAGGTCTTGGTTTGAGTTCTTGCAGTGGTTAACACAAACTAAACTGTAAAGCAAAAGCTGTTAAGATTTCATATGCTTTCCCTGTTTAGTGTTGTTGTCCATGTACAATAACACCAAGATTTTATGTTCATATTTGACCATTTCGGTAAATGTACTATGCAAATATATATGTACATATATACATGTACATATATACAAATACATATATTTGTTCATATCAAATCCTACTTTGATTTACATCTTTGTGACGTTAACATGTTACAGAACTTGCAGGACCCTGTGAGGAAATCACTGTGGTTCACGGTAGATAATAACCAAATAACTCACTGAACACTTACTAGATGCTTCTGAATTTCTTCAGTAAGATTAAAATAGGTGATAAGTGTTTATATTATGCTACACGGGGTACAAGACACGTTCGTTGCTATAAGCTCTGGAGTCTGGTGTCTTGGCAGGATTAGTTCTTTCAAAACTTCAGACTCTGCCTTATAAGAAGCCTCATCACTCCGCACTGGAAGTGATAACTGAGCAATCAGGCTCACGCCGCTACCGGTGAATTACCTGGAATACCATTAATAAAGAAGGCTAACCCTCAGCGCTATGGCATTTGATCCCATCTGGGCTCATCTTTCAAAGGAATGGCATTGGAATTCTGCATGTTTTTCCCAAATACTTCCACTGTGTGACTTGACTCTACTGGTCAAGAGAAAAAAAAATATCAGTAATAACACTGAAATCACTGGTGTCCTTTTCCAGAGTGTGCATTATGATCTGTGACTGGGAATATGCCAAAAGGAGTGTTTAGGCTACAAAGGAAGAGAAGGGGGAGAAACTGCAAATATCTCATTCTATTAGTTTTGCTACGGGAAGGCAAGTAACAAAGTGATTTCAGAAGTGAGTCAGAGTTGCCCATGAACAACAATAAAGTGGCACTCAGGAACCTGCTATATATTGTATGAAAATCAAGAAGAAATGAGGTAGAAGTCTACAAACAAACAAACAAACAAAAAACCCTTGCAGTAAGATGGAAACACTATTCAGTCTGGTGTGATCTGACCACAGTATGTCCATGTTTAGTGATACTTCACTTTACCTGTGAATATCTGGGAAATGTTATATGTCAAAAACAGCTAAACGTTACCAAAAGGACCCCGCAGGAAGCACAAAACACACAGACACTACAAGAGTAATCTGGATTACCACAATCAAACCACTACATCCATTCACATGGGAAAGGAACAAAGAATCATTTACTTCAGCCTTACCAGCTTTCACAATAAATACAGTCAACAGGGAATGAAAAGTGGGCATACCTAAGCATGCTTAGGGTGCTAAAGAGAAAGGGAGCCCTGTTAGTGTTACTTTTATAAATGTGTATTGCAGTTTCTCTCAATCCAGCTAGCACCAAAAAATTGAGACTAGACTGTGTTATTTAATGTGCTGTACAGCACAATACTGAGCAATTAATATTCTTTTTTTTCTCCTTTATTAATTTATTCTTGTTACATCTCAATGGTTATCCCATCCCTTGTATCCTCCCATTCTTCCCTCCCTCCCATTTTCCCCTTATTCCCCTCCCCTATGACTGTTCCTGAGGGGGATTTCCTCCCCCTGTATATGTTCATAGGGTATCAAGTCTCTTCTTGGTAACCTGCTGTCCTTCCTCTGAGTGCCACCAGGTCTCCCCCTCCAGGGGACATGGTCAAAGGTGAGGCACCAGAGTATGTGAGAAAGTAATATCCCACTCTCCACTCTACTGTGGAGAGTGTTCTGTCCATTGTCTAGATCTGGGTAGGGGTTTAAGGTTTACCGCCTGGGCTATGTCCCACGAAAGCCTTCACTTACCAGGAAACTGAGACAGGGGGGAGGACATTCTAGTGGGACTCTAGATGAGAGAATCATGGGAGAATGGCAAAGTAGAAGGATCCAGAGGGTCCTAGAAGCCTACAAGTAGAACATTATGATAGGCAGATTTGGGCACAGGGGTCCCGCTCAAACTAAGGCACCAGCCAAGGACAAAACTGAGCAATTAATATTCTATTCTCTTTCCCAGAGTAAATCTCTGAGATACTTACATTTTATGGCTTTCTCTGCTCTAGCTACTTCCTTCTTATGTCATCTCCTGGACCTCTGGCCATGGCTGAATCCCTTACACACTCTCTCTCTCTCTCTCTCTCTCTCTCTCTCTCTCTCTCTCTCTCTCTCTCTCTCTCTCTGTGTGTGTGTCTCTCTCTGTGTCTCTCTGTCTCTGTCTCTGTCTCTCTGTCTCTGTCTCTCTCTCTCTGTCTCTCTGTCTCTGTCTCTGTCTTTCTCTCTCTCTGTCTCTCTCTCTCTCTGTCTCTCTCTCTCTCTCTCTCTCTCTCTCTCTCTCTCTCTCTCTCTCTCTGTCTCTCTGTCTCTGTCTCTGTCTTTCTCTCTCTCTGTCTCTCTCTCTCTCTCCTGTTTCTCTCTCTCTCTACTGTTTCTCTCTCACTCTGTCACTCTCTCTCTCTCTCTCTCTGCCTCTCTGCTCCTCATATGACTAGCAAGAAGTCCAGACCCATTCTCTCTCCAGCTTTGCTCAGTGACTGGCTGTTAAGCTGCCTTATCGACATGTCAGAGGACAGTTGGGGAGCAAAGTTTAAACAGGAGCTCCACAGAACAAATATTGCAAACAGATTGAGGGGCAAAGAAATCAGCATTTGAACCTTTACCCAGTGCACAATAAAATTCTAAAGAGCCCCAAATTATTTCCAGGATGGATGGCATTACTTTGGATATTCATTATTAAAACCTCCCTCAGGATTGAAAACCGGATTGTATCTATTTTTACAGGTACCATCTGGACTCAGCAGATCCTCAGCTTGATTTTCTTTGAGGGTCACAGGAACAACACTGAAAACATCCAAACAGTTGATAGAGTACCATTCTTTGAGTACAATATTCATAATGTGGACTATGCCAAAATGCCATCACCTCGCATCTTTTCTTCCCATCTTCCATATTATTTAGTACCAAAAGGACTCAAGAACAAAAAAGCCAAAGTATGTCAAAGAGCTTAGTCACTTACTGTACTCACAAAATGCCTGCTCTACATAGTGTATAATTAGGTCATTTCAATGTTCTGCTATTATAATGCAGTTGCTGTGAACATTCTTGAGTATGTCTCCTGGGCACTCTTACACCAGTGTCTGTAGAATCCATATCCATAAGTAGAACTGCAGAGCCACAATTACCAAAGTACTCAATTTACTGAGATGGTGCATTATTTATGAAGGAAGTAGATTTGTCATTTATTGGTAAAATGTGTAATGAATAAGTTCTTTTTTTTTTCCTCTAGTAACTTGACATATCAGACTTTTAAATGTTTATCAGCATGTCAGCTACCAAAAGATGTCTCGGCAGGGTCTTAATTTGCATACTCATAATGAGAGAGTAAGCATGTTTAATGTTTGGCCATAATTTTTAGATTCTGTGAAAAGCCTCTATAAATAGACCAACATTTTATTAAATTTATACTGTCAATTTACTTTATATCACTTCTAGGTATGAATCTGTCCTAACTGATCCACATTGGTTTTTTCCATGTATGTTTTGGCTAGCAACATTCTTAATTTTAGTGTTATCAAATTGGTTTATTTTTCTTTTGAATAAATTAATACATTTTCCTTGCTTTAGGACTAGAGGTATGTTCTTTGGGCTTTGGTTTTCTTCCTTATTCTTTTCCTCCCTCCCTTCATTATTTTCTTTCCTTTTATTTTTTTCTGGTGAGAGTCTTGCTATGTTGCTAAGGCGAGTGTGAGCCCCTTCTTCTGTCCTAGACTACTGAGATTGTGAGCACACACCTCAGGATAGTTAATTTTGTGTTTGAACTTTTTTTTACTACCTATATAATTAACCCATATTTAAATTATTTTACTGAAACATATGCAGGAACAACTCATATTTTGAAGATTATATATGGTTTACTAGTTATAGCAATATAATTATTAGTTTTTTGTTTTTAAACTTATCGCCTCCACTGCCCTAGTTATACATTTGGTGTCATATAATACCAATCATTGACCTTTATGACAAATTAATTTTCCTTTTAAAATTTTAATCAAAATACTAGTATAATATATTTTGATCATAAAAGGCAACTTACTTTTACTGTTTATGAATTACAAATAATATCAATTTTTGAGAATTAAGCTACATTCTTGGACATGTATGAAATGTCATGAAGAAAAGATGTTTTTTTACAATACTCTCTGTAATATCAAAAAAGACATAATAACCATTTGACTTTCTACAACTCAAAGACTAAAAAATAATTATGTTTATTTTCATAATCAAATATTATAACATTGTTTTTAAAGTGTATAAGCATAACCAAGGCCTTTTGAATGAAATAATTCCATATTTCTATCTACAGATTCTTTATATCTACAGAAATCCTAAAGATGTTTTGACCTCTTTTTACCATTTTTCCAGACTGATGGTTGTACTTCAATATACAGATAATGTAGAAAGTTTTATGCAAAACTTTCTAGATGGAAAAGGTAAGTGTTAATTCATCTACCCAGACACAAATGAATTACATCAAAGCTGCCAGTTAGCAAAATTCTCAACCACTCGAACACTATGTAAAGAACTGGAACAGGGCAAGGAAATACAAATCAATACATTTCATTTCTGCCAACACCTGGGTTTTCTATCTTTGTGCACCATTTGAGGATTGCCAAGGTAACAAAGACATATCATGGAGCAAGTATTTCTGTTTGTTGAATGATATTCTGTCAGTTCATTCCAGCTAATGAAGTTAGAGGAATCCACTCTGGCCAAATGAACGCCGAGGATGAGTGTGTGCTTTGCACGGGCCTGTGTAAGGCCTCATGATGCAGTTGTGGAACTGCCTATTTCACTATTTAGAGGGATCAATCAATGGGTTCACAGTGTGCGGAGTCAGAAGCTCGCTCATTTGTAAGATGATTTTCAGATTCGATGACACTGTAGACAGTGAATGTTGTTGCCCAGACATCTTAGCAAACAAGAGGAGACACTAAGACATATGCCCTCTGTGGAGAGGAGGAAAAATGAAACAGTGTGCCTTAAAGCCACCTTCAGCTTCAGGTACCTGGGTTTCTGCATCGCTTCCTTCCTAAGAAAGTAATTTAATTGTTCCCCTGAACCACTAAATATAATTTAAATTGTCATATAGATGCCCATTGCAGGGATTCTGTTTTATGTGTGAAAGTTCCCCACCAGGAAAGGAAGATTAGAGTTCGCTGTTTACTGCGCGCCCACACAGACTGGCGCATTCTCTCTCATTGCCTTTCTTCCCAGTGGTAGGAAGCATTTGGTTTGATCACATACGAGGCTGGTATGAACACAGAGATGATTTCAATATCCTGTTCATGAGCTTTGAAGAGATGAAGAAGGTAAGATGAGAAAGTTGTAATTGTAGGTGGGCTTATCTGACACCGTTCTCCCCGTCGTAGGTGAAATCACGTTCTTCCAGTCATCTTCGTACTTAACTCACCCTTATGCTTCCTGTTGACGAGGATTCCTAGCACCCTGCCTTTGCCTCGTTGATTAGACTGCCTCAGAACTCCCTTCCTTGTGCAGTCGTCTTTGGTGATCCCTGCTTATGCAACCACCTGTGTAAAAAGGCAGCCTCAAGAATTCACAGCAGCAATTTGGCCTTCATAATTGAAGACTTTATCACATAATAATTACATATATGGACGGTGCTTGGTGGTGGTGTCCTGCATAGGAATAGAGTGTGCAATGACAGTCTTCCTGCACTGTCATTATGTTCTTCCTCCTAGAACCTTTCTCACTATTGCTCACAATTCTACTTGAAGATCCCCAGTTTTTAAAGTTTCTACACAGGAGAAAACACGAGACATTTGTTCTGGCTTATTTCACTTAGCCTGAGATCCTTAGCTTCATACACTTCACTGCATCCACAATAACAGAATTTTATTTTTCTATGTCTGAGTAATAATCTGTTTTCTAAATATCATGTATGACGTATAGCACAAATTCTTTACTCTTCAGTCTTTTGGTGGACTCTAGGCTGAGGCTATGTCTTGTGGATGTAAATGTACAGCATTTACACTAGTTAACAATAAGGTTTTACATGGTGACCCTATCCATTGGCTTTATCTTCAAGGATGTTATAGCCAATATAATACTCCACTCTGTCGAAGTTTCCCATGCTTACTACTTAATGAGGGCTACCAAGGATCAGCCAGGCACGAAACTAGTATAAAATGTGGACAATTAAAGCCACAGACCAGAATTGACCTTATGGTTCAAATTATCCCTGCATTTTTTTTTAAAAAAGAATCTTTGAACATATCTCTCAGATAATTCTGTAGGATGTTTTTGATTGGCCACAGTTAAAAAGTATCTTCACATGCTGTGAAAATAAAAGAGAAAGAGTTGAGGTCACCACTCTTGGGGCACTTAATGACATGTTGCTTAGTGGGAAAAATGAATGACAGGCTCTGAGTTAGGAGCAAAAGGTGACTTACCATTTTATAGAGTCCATGAGATAACAAGGAAGGCAAACTATCAGGAAGAAAATACTCAAAGTAAAAATCCCATGTGTCTGGGCCAGTAGCATGGCTCTGCAGGTAAAGGGTTTGCCATGTGTGCCAGACATACCCAGTTTAATCTTTACAACCTTCATAAAAGTGGAAGGCCAAAAACAAGTCCATGAATTTGTCTTCTGAGCTCCACTCATGTACCATGGCATGAGCTTCTATCATGCAGCACACAAGTGCATGTACATGCGTGCATGTGCCCGCGCACACACAGATGCACACACACAAACACACACACTACGATCATAAAACTTTCAAAGATTTTAGACTAGTAAGTATGATTATTAAGGAAACACCCAAATACACCGTCAGCATTCTTAAACTTGTTTTTGACATCACTGAAGATAATGGCTTTTCTGGGACAACGGGGTGGGAGAGATAACATGGAGTTCACAAGTTAATTTATATGAATTAACAAAAAGAGGACAGGTAAAAGCGAAACACGAGACAGAGGGAGTGCATATTAATCAATACAGGGCTTTGAGTCAGGTCAGGAGAGGACTTGCACATCAAAAGTGTGAGAGACAAGAAATCAGTACATAAGAGTTAGACTTCACAAGATCTGTGCACCATGCTGATGATTGATCATTATTTCTGTGGACCTAACGTCATGAGGAGACATTAAGGGTTATAAAACAATGGAACAGAATTAGCAGTTTTAGACTATCATTTCCTAACACGGGCTTAAAAATGAAAATAGAAAATCTAAGTAGATCAATAAGACCAATTAAAGATGACCATTTAGCCACTGAATATACCCACATTCATACCCACAATTATAAGTAAAATTAATCTGTTTGTTTGTCAAGACAGGGTTTCTCTGAGTAGCCTTGGCTGCCATAGAACATGTTCTGTAGACCAGGCTAAGCTTTAACTCACAAATATCTACCTGCCTCTGCCTTTGCCTCTTGACTGCTGAGATTAAAGACATGCATCATTACTCAGCTTTGTTTGTTTGTTTGTTTGTTTAAAGGGAAGAAATTTCCCAATATTTTCTAACAATTATATTTCCACCAAAGTAAGACAATTTTGGTGTCTTTCTTGTCTCCTGCTGGCAAACGTCTCTGTAATTTTGTCTAACCTTTCAGGCTTGCTTCTCTTGGTCATTCCAGAAGGACAACAAATCAGTTCATTTCAGATTACTTTGGTCTTAGAAATGACATCCCTAGGAACTTAGTGACTATACAGAAAGATTTTGTTTTCCTCCCTCAAATACAGAGTACAGTACAGTACAGACTGTGCTAAAAGATTCCTCTTTATGGGGCAAAACTTTATATAAGTAAAAAAAAGTCATTCTCATCAATCAGGACAGTCATTGTTTAGAGAACGGATAAAGCTTATGATTAGGAAGAGATATATATGGTGGGTTCTAAAATAATGTACATTTTTTAAATTTCCCAAATTCAGGGCATAGTAAAATTATCATTAGTGTTCTAATAACGTATTAATCTGCATATTTGCATATCCATGTGTGTTTTCCATTAAAATGTCTTTCTAAAGAAGATTTTAATTTATCTTAAAAGACATGAGACTCCATTTAATGGCAAATCCTCCTGGGATGTGAGTGATTTAATCCTTCCTTCCTGTGTATTTTTATTTTTCCTTTGTATGTTACAACTGGCCAAAGTCTTCAGGAAAAAAAATGCATCTGTATAATATGCCCTAGTGTAGTTGTCCTCTCAGAAACCTAACATGTCCTAGGTCTCCAGTTTGTCAAAGAAATGTCTGCCCATGGTTTCTCTTTTCACTAAAGGTCCTCTGCCCTCCCACCCGGCTTGACCCAGATCTGATCTCCACCTTCATTTCTCTATGTTCCCTCTCCTACTTTGTTCCCTCTCTTCAATCACTTCTGCTGTCTTTTCTAGTTCTCCTTCTGGGGGAGATTTAAATTGGTCCTCCTTGTTCCTTATCTTCTTGTGGTCTGTGAATTGCAGTATGTTTATCCTATGCTATATGGCTAAAATCTGCTCATAAGTGAGTATACACCACATGTATCTTTCTGGGTCTGGGTTACCTCACTCAGGATGATCTTTTCTAGTTCCATCCATTTGCCTGCAAATTTCATAATTTCCTTGTTTTTAATAGGTGAGTAATACTTCATTGTGTAAATATACCACAATTTCTTTATCCATTCTTCAGTTGAAACATGTAGGTAGTTTCCAGATTCTGGCTATTATGAATAAGATGCTGTGAACATAGTTGAACAAATGTCCTTTTTGTATGGTAGAACATCTTTTGGGTATATGCACAAGAGTGATACAGCTGGGTCTTGAGGTAGAGCTATTCTAAATTTTCTGAAAAAGCACCAGATTGATTTCCAAACTGGTTGTACAAGTTTGCACTTTCACCAACAATGGAAGAATGTTCCTCTGCCTCCACATCCTCACCAGCATGTGCTGTCACCTGAGTTTTTGATCTTAGGCATTCTGACAGGTATAAAATGGAATCTCACTATTTTAATCCCAGTACATGGGACCCTAAGACAGGAGACTATCCTAATTCTACAAGCAGCCTAGGCTACTTGCTGAGTTCCAGGCCAGCTTAGGCTACAGAGTCTCAAAAAAAGTTATGTTTTATTAAAGGCTTATTCTGTATCGATGCCAATATATAATAATTTAATTTTTTCTTCACCCTGTTCCCGTGACATTTTCGTGAACAATCTCTATATTCCAAAAGTAAATCCTACCTGTTCGTGTTATATGTGTGCCTATAATTCATACCTCTATAAGGTCAATAATTTCTCAGCCCATGACTTTTTCAGGACCTCAGAGCCTCAGTGCTTAAAATCTGCAGTTTTCTGGAGAAAGAACTGAGTGAAGAAGATGTGGATGCTGTTGTGAAGCAAGCTACGTTTCAGAGGATGAAATCTGATAAACGAGCAAATTATGAACAAGTTATGAAATATGAGATTGGAACAAGAAATGATGAGGGAAAGTTTCTCCGCAAAGGTGATGTTCAGTAGTCTGTAGTAGCAAAATTGTTGAGTGTTCTCCAGGGTCCTTGTACTTGGGAGAAACAATCTGTATTTTCAATGTATTTCTCTAGGTGATAATGACATGCGGAAGAATCAAATAGGTTAGCTGACAGAGTACCTGAGGAGTTTCTGGAAGTGTTTTTGTACAAAATCTTAGATTTTCACTTACTGAATATCACTTGTGAAATAAATATGACTTTCCTTTTTTGGACCACAACTCTGCAGTCTTGTTCTAGGCAATAGATGTGTTAGAAGTGAAAGTTCTAATTCATCTCATGCTGTTGTTTTGTTATTTTTTTTTTCTGGTTTGCTTGTTAGTGGTGGTGGTGGTGGTGGTGGTGGTGGTGGTGTGTGTGTGTGTGTGTGTGTGAAAGAGAGAGAGAGAGAGAGAGAGATTCATAAGGCTAGCTTACATTAATAATCCTCTTTTCTCTGCAGCACACTGCTCCCTGAGTGCTAGAATTTCAGACATAAAATACCATGCACTACCTAGACAAGAACAATTTTATTCACAACTTTCTCTGGATAGTCTACAAATAAACTTATTGTATATTTATTTTGAAGACAAAGTATAAAATGCTGTTTCTTCATGTGTGAGGTTTTTCATCATAGAAATTAGAGTGATGTCTTAATAACTTTATCTGATATAAACTGAACTCAAGTGTGTAAAAATGCAGCAAGCTTTATAAATCTTATTATAAGCCATGAGGTGTGGTTAATAATGGACATTTTCCTCTTAATAATTTTTTAAAATCATTAATATGAGCACTGTCTTACATTTTAATATCTCTCTCTTTATATTTTTCAAAAACTCTTCTTTTTGTCTCTTCTGCCACTCAACATCAACTCTCACATCTCAGTCCTCAAAAGACCAAATTGCCATCTGTTCCAAATGCAAATAATAATTTAATATAATTGTCTCTGACAGCTGAATATCCCAAATGGCTATTTTCATTATAAATTATGCGGTGATCATTTTAAATCCTTATCTAGTGAAATCATATCACTGGCTGTTCCAATACCCCATATCACTTTGACTTTACTTGCTGAAAACGTTTAGGATTCTTTTTTTTTTTTCCTGTTTAAAGAAAAACAAAACAAAACATGTATCTCATAAGGGTGTGTTTGAAGTATACATGTTTTCTTAGTATAATGATTGGTACAGAGTAAAAATGTACCTTTAAAATTCTAATAATTATTAATTTTTGTTGTCGTTGCTGTTGTTTTCAAGACAAGATTTCTCTGTGTAGCTTTGGATGTCTTGGACTCACATTATAGACTATTTTAAAGGATTTTTCTTTCTAAATCTTGGTTATGATTGGGTGGTAGTGGCTAGTGATATTGATTTACTCTGCTCCTGAAATGAAGTTTATTTCACTGATGGGTGATGAGAGGAGAGGTATCCATTGAACTCTGCTGAGGACTCAGTGATATGTCATGTGAGTTGAAGGCAGTAGAGTGTGTGGGCAGACTTTTCCATGATGATTCTGCTTACCTGGGTACTGTCCTGTGCTTCTCCCATCAGGTACCATTGGAGACTGGAAAAATCATTTGACTGTGGATCAGAATGAAAGATGTGACAAGATATTCCACAGGAACATGAAAAACATTCCCTTAAAGTTCATCTGGGATATAAATGAGGAGTAGAAATTTAATTACCATGTGAATTAATCCTATGAAAATGTACTAACCAGAAGCCATACTTTAAGAGTAAAATTAACTTATTCCTCTCATTTAACTATTAATTATACAGCATAATCCATGAGTATATGATTATCTTATGCTTAGATTACTTTCCATGACATTAATTTTAAAGGGAACTACTGCATTTTTTATTCCTTCACAAAAATGAAATAAAAGGAAGCATAAACACAGCTTGTCGATATCTTCAGAGACTATTCTATAGATCACAGTTTCTTTACCTTCAATTAATTTAGGATCAAACAAACACTTAAAATCCTTTCACTCTTGTAATTAAACTTTAATTCATCTGTGTCAAAATCAATAAGATTGATAAAATGTGCTGTGTGAAATAAAGACAAACATCATGTGGAGACACGTGGCTTTTAAAAGCAATGTAGCAGGTCTCAGTCTGTAGTAAAGACATAAAATAAAGATTAAACATTTTCTGGTTTAATCCCCAAGTATTAGGATGAAAACAGTTCTGTCTGTAAGGTATCATTCATGGATTTACTATGCCATATCAATTAAATGATTAAGCATTTAATATGAAGTCACTTTAATAACTAGAAAAAAACTAGGTATGCTGTGCCCAGATTTGAGAACCCCAAAAAAAGACCACCAGGACTTGATACCAATGCAATACAAGCAAGGACCTTTAAATTTTCAACTCAAGCCAGACTCTGACCATCACCACCACAGTGGTATTGAAAAAAGAACCTTAAACCCTGAGCTGAGGGTAAATTTATAGGTTCCTATCCCTCCTAGCACCCCAAAACAGGGGAGTTCCAGCCTGGCAAGTGCCTATTGGTTGAGATAAAAAAAGGGAGGGTATTGTGCTTTTAAATGATTGGTTGTGAGAGGGTGCCAAAATCACAAACAGTTCTGGTTTTCTTTGTTCTCTGTCTCTCTGTCTCTGTCTCTCTGTCTCTGTCTCTCTGTCTCTGTCTCTCTGTCTCCCTCTTTCTGTCTCTCTCTCTCTGTCTCTCTCTCTGTCTCTCTCTCTGTCTCTCTCTCTCTGTCTCTCTCTCTCTCTCTCTGTCTCTCTCTCTCTCTCTCTCTCTCTCTCTCTCTCTCTCTCTCTCTCTCTCTCTCTCTCTCTCTGGGCCAGTTTCCTAACAGCCTTATCTCCTGTGGGTGGAAAGGCTGCTTCTTCCTTGCAGCTGGCCAGATTATCTCCTGTAGGCCTATTTCTTAACCTTTGCCCTGGGTGACCCTGAAAGCTAATTTTGTTTATTCTCGTATCTCATTCTCCCTTCCTGTAACTTATTCCTTTGAGTTGGCCTGTTGTAGGGCCAGGCACCGCGCCATCGTGACTATTAGACGGAGGATGCCCAATCTTTGCTTGATACAAGGGGGCACAAAGAATGACTAGTTTAAACAGAATTAAGAGCCTATTTTCTTGTACCAGGGAGGTACCCTTGACTTAGCATTTCAGCCTATAAAGCGGGAAAATGGGCAAAGTCATTCTCTTCTGTACTATCTTCCTGCTGACTTTAGGGGTGCTGTTATCTGGGCCTAGAAATGCTGAAAGGCTAGTCAAAGGCTAATGGAGCACTTCTGAAAAGCATCTGTTTAGCAAAGGTTTGAACAACCAAAAACCATCTACCCCACCTAGGGAATGAGGCATCATTCTCTTGGAATTGTTTCATTAACTATCAGGCAACCGGTTCACTGATATAGCTAACCATAAACTGCATCAGTTATTAGTACAACTTTAAATCTATTTCTGAACTAATACCAAAGCAAAGCATTAGCTTAAAGGACAGAAGTTGCCCTTGGTGCTAAGCAAGGCAACCGAATGTGGTTGGCAGCCTTCAATAGAGAGGTTTGAGTCTCCCACAACCAAAATGGTTGCTAGTCATGTGACTGCCCTTAGCCAAGATGGCAAAGAGGCTATGGCCCCACCCTTTTAATCACATAATCAGCATGGCAGCCAGCCGCATGGTGTTAGAGGCCATGGCAGACAATTTTAAAACATAGCCATTTTCAGAAAATAAAGCCAAACATACTCCCAAGGCAGCAATTTTTACTTTTTTGAGAATGAAGGTAGAACATGATAAGCATAAATTTAGAAGACAAAACCTAAATTCTTACAGTGTGAAGAACTGACTATCTCTAAAATTAATATGTCAACTTGAAGTCATTTGAGAAGAGGGAACCTCAATTGAGAAAAATGTCTTCATAATATCAGGCTCTGCACAAGCCTGTGGGACATTTTCTTAATTAGTGAGTGATCCTGGTGGTCCTGGGATTTATAAGAAAACAGGATAAGCAAGCCATGGGAAGCAAACTAGTAAACAGCACCCCTCTGGTACCTCTGCGTCAGTGCCTGCCTTTAGGTTCCTGCCTTGTTTGAGTTCCTATCCTGAATTCCTTTGATAGCTGAACAGTGATATGGAAATGTAAAACAAATAAACCCTTTCCTCCCCAACTTGCTTTGCTCATGATGTTTCATCACAGCAATAGTAATCACAGGTAAGACATTTAAAGTTAAGAATTATTTGCTTGGTGCCTTAGTTTGAGCAGGACCCCTGGGCCCAAATCTGCCTATCATAATGTTCTACTTGTAGGTTTCTAGGACCCTCTAGATCCTTCTACTTTGCCATTCTCCCATGCTTGTCTCATCTAGAGTCCCAATAGGATGTCCTCACCACTGTCCCAGTTTCCTGGTACTTGAAGGCTTTCATGGGACATGCCCCTTGGGCTAATATGCAGATATAAGTGACTATATACCATTTGAGTCTTTCTGCTTCTGGGTTAACTCACTCATTATGATCATTTCTAGCTCAATCCATTTATCCACAAATTTCGGGAATTCCTTGTTTTTAATAGCTGAATAGTATTCCATAGTATATATGTACCACAGTTTCTTTATCCATTCTTCTATTGAGGGACACTTAGGCTGTTTCCATGTTCTGGCTATTATGAATAAGGCTGCTATGAACATGGTTGAGCAAATTTTCTTATTGTGTGCTGGAGCATCGTCTGGGTATATTCCAAGGAGTGGAATAGCTGGGTCTTGAGGAAGCCCTATTCCCATTTTTCTGAGATAGCACCAGATAGATTTCCAAAGTGGTTGTACTAGTTTGCATTCCCACCAGCAATGACAATACAGGCTGTAACCCTTACCCAGATCTAGCCAATGGTCAGAACATTCTCCACAGTAGAGTGGAGAGTTGGATATGACTTTCTCATGTACTCTGGTGCCTCATATTTGACCATTTTCCCTGGAGGGGGAGACCTGGTGGCACTCAGAGGAAGGATAGCAGATTACCAAGAAGAGACTTGATACCCTATGAGCATATACAGGGGGAGGAAACCCCCCTCAGGAACTGTCATAGGGGAGGGGAATAAGGGGAAAATGGGAGGGAGGGAAGAATGGGAGGAGACAAGGGATGGGATAACCATTGAGATGTAACAAGAACAAATTAATAAAATAATACATATCTTGGAAAAAATATTTGGTTATATATAAGTTAAATAAATAACTTCATTATGTAATAAAGCACATGATATGGTCACTCCAGTTATAGACAGCTGGTGTTATTAACATACTGGTGTTGAATCATATAAGTACACTTGTGTAATGAACTACCAGAGTCCTCTGTGCAGAGTCACTGTAGAGTCATTATTTCTCTACAGATTGTACTCCATTGTTTCCCCCTTTTCCTCTTGTATCCCAGCAAAATAAATAGATCGGCCTGTATGGGTTCCCTTACTGATGTTCAGGATCTCACAGAAAGAGGGTGACTCTGGGCCTTGGCCCATGTGTTGAGAGAGCACTCTTCTACCAGAATTTATATGCATTTTCTCATACAAAGTCTAACTAACTATTCTTTTCTCCCCTAAGGCAAAAGTCCATCCTCAAAAATCCATTCAGCTTGGTCTGAGGTCAACGGCAGCATCTTGTGACCTATGTCACACAAAATGACACCATAAGCAGACAAGATGATAGGGTCATATAAAACCAAAGATTGCCTCCATCACACATTGCCCTGCCTCCAGTTATTTATGGAGAGACCTTGTACATGTAAGGCATTTGTAGCTTTAATAGTATTTAGCTGCATGACACTGAGGTCAAATGATTCAATATTCCATTTCTGAGCTATTCTAGAGGGAAGACTATCTATGTTATAAAATATTATGCAGGGCTGGAGAGATGGCTCAGAGATTAAGAGGCCCAGCTGCTCTTCCGAAGGTCCGGAGTTCAATTCCCAGCAACCACATGGTGACTCACAACCATCTACAGTGGTGCATGCAGGCATAGCACTGTGTGCATAATAAATAAATATTTAACAAAAAAAATATTATGCAAATGAACATAAGATTTTCATTCCCTTATTAAATACAAATGTATATAGTTACAAACAATTACAAAGGAAATTCTCTCCAGTGCTGTTATATTAGGAAACTTTAAAAATTCTAGACTCTCAATTTAAGGGTACATTGGAAAATCATTACTTCCCGGGAGTTTATGTTCTACTTTGAAAAATTAGGTAATGTCAAGAGTTGAAAATAGACCTCAATGGTTGGATCTAAAATTCCTATTCCCAGTGAGGTTAGGCTGAACCCCATATCACAAATGAATCACACATCTAGGCGCTGTTAAGAAATCATATTTTGGGGAAGAGCAGGCCTAGGGGACAGAAAAGGGAACATCTTGGACGGGCCAATAAAGAATCCTGAAGAAGCCGTAGCTTGAATTCATGAAGTCACAAAGTTGCAAAAGAATTTAGCTACCCTCACTTATGAGAGAGCCTTGCGCTTAGAACTTTCTCAAAAGCCCTCGCTGCTGCTTCCACTTGCTGCAGCTTTGAAGAGGGCGGCCCTCCCATGGGCCATCTCCTGTCTCTCAACTTTCTGGGAAACTTCTTTCTAGAAAATAAGGCAGGGCCTGAGCTTCCCAGAGGGCACCTACAGAGGCCTGCATGCATTGCATTCAGTATTCACGACCTTGTGCTGAATGCGGGTACTACCCCCCCCCCCCCCGCCCATTGTGCAGAATGGGCCAGGCTTCTGGCCAAGGCCAAGGCCACACAACGAAGAAGGGGCCACACCGGAATGGATTCCCAGCCTCCGACTCTCTCCTTCCTGTCCACTGGCCATTTAGATGGATCAGATTAAATACGTGTGTTGCTTGTCAAACAAACTGAAGAAGCCAGAGAGAAAAATGGAATTCTAGGAAACTCCCCAAGCAAAATGTAGTAATTACAACAAGCTCGTCAACCCAATCTAATAGTTTCAATTATAACAAGAACTGGATAATTACTAGAACTAACCTAAGAACACAACAAAAATACAGCCACAACCAAACTGTAAGTCAAAAAATCATAATTTTGAAGATTTAAAAATCCATTCCATGGAACAAAAGTGACAGCTTCTCAGAAGCCGTTAGTGAAGTGAAGGCAGGTGTGAGACAGACACTGAGCAAACTGTCGCACGAGCCCTTACGAGCAACCGTCAGTTGTCTTCCCTGATACCTCTACATCCTGTGTGGCAGCAGGGTTGTTCATCCACTCTGCCGATGATGGTGCCCACTTATACCAACCTAACGCTGGGATCCCCAGGAGCTAAGTGAGAATCTGAAGCTCCCCCGTGTTGACCCAGAATATTGCAACCTCCGGAAGGGATCTGAGCTGCAAGGTCAAGTTGGGGTCCCCCAGGAGCAAAGTAAACCTCGCTTTCCAGCACAGACCCAGATACTGCAACTTTCGGAAGAGATCTGAGCTGGAATCCTGCTGAGAGCAAAGTAAACCTTGGAAGCTTTCAAAACACTGTCACCTTCTTCGGGAGGGATCTCAGCTCCTGGAGCTAGGTCCTGGTGTCATGAGATCTCACTTCGTAAACGAAAGCCCTGTAAAGATCCCTTACAAGACCATCTTCTGCACCACGCTGCAGTTTTTGATTGGTACCACTCTCATCGTCATAGGCTGCCTTTTGCTGACTGGCTACATTAGTCACGTGGGGACGAGCCGGGCCATTGCGATCCTGATTGTAGGCATCTTGGTGTTTGTGCCCGGGTGTTACCACTTGGTCATTATCTACAGAACCTGTAGAGGCTGCCGGAACTACTCTTACAGTGATCTTCCAGACTGCAAGGACTAGCCCACCACAATAGACAGGAGGAGGCTCACAGGCGGGACTGAACAAAGCTGCAAGGCATTGGCAGGTGGCAAAACTATACCTGGAATTAAGGAATTCTACAACTTTATAAATGATAAATAAATTTATGACCATAGTTTATAAGTGCATTCCAAAATGTAGCTTGAATTTACAGCTTGCCCAATGTCAAAGTATGTCTATTTTAAAAATCTCTTTTTTTTAATTTTTAAAATATATTTTATTAATTTATTCATTTGACATCTCAATTGTTATCCCATCCCTTGTATCCTCCTATAATTTCTGTTTTAGGGATTCAAGTCTGTTGTCGTAACAGAGAAACAGCCATGTAAAGTAGGCAGGCCAAGGTGTGTGGCTGTGTCTTGATCCTCCCAAAAGCACCTGTAAAAATTTCTACATGGGAGCCTGGTGACGGTAGCACATGCTTTGAGTTCTCAGGAGACAGAGGCAGGCAGATCTCTGAGTTCGAGGCCAGCCTGGTCTACAGTTCGAATTCCAGGACAGCCAGGGATACACAGAGAAACCCTCTTTCACAGATAAACAGATAGATAGATAGACAGACAGACAGACAGACAGACAGACAGATAGATAGATAGATAGATAGATAGATAGAGCTATTTATAGTCAGAGAACAGCATAAACACCTAAATCTGTGTGGCAGTGTTGGGCCACCACCCCCCTACGTAGATTGAGCATACATTTTATAGTCCTGATTGACAGTTTAAGTATGTGGCAGCTGGAAGAGGCTAATATCTAGTTTTGCAATATAGTTTATTTTTTAATGTATGCATCTCTTCCCCCACTTATCTCTGACTTTGTATTCTATGTATGATTTAGTGAATATCAAATATCATCTGGGGGGAAAAGATATTATTGTTTTGTTGTGCAGAGGTTCTCTGGCTTTCAGGACCAAACTTACTTAAATTAAAGGTGCAAGCTCCCTTGCCATATAACCTTGGAAAGATTACCCTAATACAGCGAGGCAGCTTGGGAGCATAATCCTACTGTTTGAGAATCCAGTAAGCCATGTATTTTAGATCAATATAAGACAGGAACAGTCAAAGGGAAGTTACTGCCTTTCTGTAATATATACTTCTTTAGAAGAATGTAGATAAATTTAACTATAAATTAGTAGCAAGTCACAGCTATTTGCTTCAGCCTAATACAGGGCGCATAGTCACCACTGAGAACACACTATACATATAATGCTATGAACTCAGCGTGAACTCAGGACCCTGGGCTGATTCTTACATATATAGCCTTCTCTCTTGAGGCTATAGTACAAACAGGACAGAGCTGGGATTTATGGGGCCTAGGGACTATTTGCTTTGGAGGAGTCTTTTACTGAAAATACCACAAAATTATGAAGATGAAATTGATGAAAAGGCCTAGCAAGGGTGGGGGCTGAAGCTAAGGATTCATTAGTTCCAAAATAATCCTGGCTTTGGTACAGAAGGTGAAGAAACAAAGTGTCCTCGGATATGCCTGCCATTGCGCTGGGGCACCTTGTAAAAAAGGAGACAGTTGAAAACTCAGTGCTGTTTTATAGAGTCAAGGATATAGCATTCAAAAAAACTGCTCAGCAGGTAAGCATACTGGCTGCTATTCCAGGAGACCCAAGTTCTGTTCCAAGCATCTCCATGGTGGCCAACAACCTTCTGTAACAGCAGTCCCAGGACATCTATGAACTGATGGGGTTCATGAAGGGTCTGTCCTACAGATCCAAAGATGCAGGAACTCCAAGACACAGGGCAAAAACAGGTTATCCAAGAGGACTCTCAGTGAGGGTACAGTATTGATAGTGTAACAGAAGCCTTGAACCAGATCAATGAATCATTGAAAATGAACATTTACAACTAAAGAAATGTAGACAAAAGGGAATGCTGTGGGACACACTGTGCCACACTACAGCTCCCACAATGAGATTTTTTTTCTTTTTGCAGGGAGGTTGCAAGGGCAGAGGGCAGATATGAGGGGATAGGGAGATGATTGTTACTGGGGTGGATTCTGTGAAATTCACAAAGATCCGATAAAAACTCTGATGTTTGAGAACACAGTACACCATGTCCAGAAAGCTCTGCACAGAATGGAGGATTCTCTTTCTCAACGTCAGGGGGTGGGGGGTGGCAGGGGGCTTCTTTTTCTCTGCCTGACTTCATCTGGAGAGTGTCTCTAAGGACAACCAACACACACATGAGGGAGGTCAAGTAGCCCATGGCCAAGATGCTCCTAATAAGAACCTGCCTGAAGAGCATCTGGGAATTCCTAGACTGTAAATCATTTCTAGCACCTTAAGCCTCAGCCAATAATATACACCTACCCTGGAACCCACCCTCCAACCCCCAAAAATAACTATATAATCCTTGTTCACCCTAATAAAGTTGAGCTGCCTCCCTAAAGCTGCTTCTGGAAGTCAGTCACTCTGTTATATTTGTAGGCCATCCGAAAGACACACACACACACACACTCACACACACACACACACACACACACAGAGAGAGAGAGAGAGAGAGAGAGAGAGAGAGAGAGAGAGAGAGAGACTGACTTCTGGCAGGAATGTAGAGGCAAGCAAATCTCTGTGAGTTCAAGGCCAGTCTGGTCTAAAAAGTGAGTCCAAGATAGTCAATACTACACAGAAAAACCCTGCCTTGAGAACCGCCCCCCCCAAAAAAGACAACCATGACTTCAACTTGAAATATTAAACTTAGAAGGGATGTGGGTATATAAAGGTATAAAAACCCTTATGTGTATAATATTTTAATGTACTACACCTTACATAAATGGACAAGGACAAAAATCATAAGGTTGCCTCACTAGATTCAAAAAAAGGCTATTAAAAAAAAAAAGATCCAGCGTCCCTTCATGAAGAAACTAGAAATAAAGGAAACATATCAGGAAATAATGTTAAATACAGCAAACCTACAGCCAACAATATACTAAATGGTAACTGAAGTATTTTGCTACAGTCGGGACTAAGACAAGGGTGTTGTTTATTTTCTCCACTCTTACTCAATATGGTTCTTGAAGCGTTACCTAGACCAGGAAGAGGAGAGATGTAGAGGAATGTTAATTCATAACATGGCTGTTCTGGCAAGAGATAATCCAAAGATCTTATAGGTCTGTGTGATCTGGCTGGAATACAAACATGCCTTTAATCCAGGAGACAGAAGCAAACAGGTCAGAGTTCAAGGCCAGCCTGGTAGAGAGCAAGCATCAGGTAAAGAAAAGCTTAGGTCCAGGTGTGGTCGTACATGGCTTTAATCCCAAACAATGAAGATAAAGTTAGTGCGTAGAAGGAAGCACCCACGTTTGAAAATGATGTCTAATTGAGTGTCAGAAAAAGTCAAAGAAGATTTGACAGAATAGCCCAGCTCTCACAAGAAGAGAGAGGAAAGGGAAGTTACTTAAGAGGCAGCTTTACAGAGAGAGGAGGCAGATTTTTACCAGGACAGTAATAGAGAGATAGGTTGCAGGGAAAGAGAACTCAGGTGTAGATGGAACAAGCCAGAAAATGAGAAGAAGCAGGAAGAGTAGAGCAGATTGCTGAGTTAGTTTGAGGCCAAGCATGGCAATTCTGGGCCAAGAAAGAAGCCAGCTTAAATAAGTCAGCTGGGAAAAGAGTTTGAGCCAGAACAGCTGAGTTGAACCAACCAGTCCAGAGCTCAGAAAGAACAAGTAAGGGTGAGCTTAATAAGCAGTAAGTCTAAGAGGCTGAAAACATTCTAGGCCCTAGGTTAGAGTGTACAGAGGCTAGAAGCTTCCAGGACTAGGCCTAGGTTAGCAGTAAACCTCCCAGACAACAATTGAGCCAGGGGAATAGAAGTTACTTTCACAATGAGATAAGAATAAAAGGAAAACAAATGAGAGAGAGGCAAGTCAAGGTATTCTTGTTGGGAGATGATGCCTTCTTGATATCAATCACAAACATGCTGAGAAAGAAATTAGAAAGACCCTTCCATTAAAAAGTGCCTTAAGGAAAATTAAAATGAAAGGATTAGGAATAAGGCTAACCAAGTGTTTGTTTGCCCTCTATTTCTGTGTGAGCACCGTGACCAAAAGCTACTCAGAAGGTTTAAGTGAGCATCTACTTCCAGGTCATAGTTTGCCATTTAGGAAGGGGAGGTCAGGAAGTGATTGGGAACTAAAGGAGAACACATTGGGAAATTCTGCTTCCTATGGCTCATGCTCTGCTAACTTCCTTATTCCTGTTTAGAGATGGTGTCACGTACAGTGGACTGTGATCTCCTGCTTCAATCACTCATCAAGACTCTCTCTCTCTCTCTCTCTCTCTCTCTCTCTCTCTCTCTCTCTCTCTCTCTCTCTCTCCCTCTCCTCTCTCTCTCATAGACATGGCCACAGAGATCTGATTTTGACAATCCTGCAGTTGAGTCTCTCTCTTCCCAGGTGACTCTAGTTGCGTCAAACTGGTAATGAAAACAAGTTAAAGTTTAAAAACTAAATAAGGAAACCAGTTGTCTTAGTCGGGGTTTCTATTGCTGGGATAAAACACCATGATAAAAAGAAACTGGGGAGGAAAGAGTTAACACCATGATCAAAAGTGACTGGAGGGGGAAAGAGTTTAATTAGCTTATACTTCTACATCACAGTTTATCACTGAGGGAAGTCAGGGCAGGGATCTGAAGGCAGGAGCTGACACAGCGGCCATAGATGAATGCTGCTTACTGGCTTGCTCTCCATGACTTGCTCATACTAATTTCTTGGAGCACCCAGGACCACTAGCCCAGAGTGGAGCACCACATGTCCCAGTCATCATCGATCAAGAAAATACACCACAGACTTATCCACAGGCCAATCTGGTAGGGGAATTTTCTCAACTGAGATTCTCTTTTCAAAAGAAAACAAAAACAAAAACACCACCAACAACAACAAAAAAAAAAACCAAAAAACACCAAAAAACAAATAAACAAACAAAAACCAACAACAAAACTCTAGCTTGAGTTCAATTGATATAAAAATTAGCCAGCACATCGGGACAACAAAGAAGTGAAATACCACTACAATAAAAACGATACCTCCTGTGCTTGTGTATAGGAAGAATTGGTGTTGTAAAAATGGGGCGGGGAATGAATCAGAATCAGACTTCTCTAGAGATGAGCTTCTTGATAGGCTAACCAATCCTAAGAGGTCAGCCCTAAACTCTATGGCCAATAATAGATAATTTCACCAGATTCTGTTTATAAGCGTGTGTGTGTGTGTGTGTGTGTGTGTGTGTGTGTGTGTGTGTGTTTATCAGTCATGATTTTTAAAAGGGCATGAATTTAAGGAATTAAGGGGACACCAGAGAATTGGAGGGAGGAGAGTAGAGGAAGTAATGATGTACAGTACGTGTATATGAATTTCTAAACAAAAAATGTTAAAACCCATATAAAAACACAAAAGACCCTAGATAGGCAAAGAAATTCTGAGAAAAATGTTGGAATTATCCATATCTAATTTCAAGTTCTACTACAGAGCCTTAGCTTAGCTCAAGCAGTTAAGAACACTTGTTGCTCCTTCAGAGGCCCAGAGTTCACTTGCCAGACAGCTAATAACTGCTTGTAGCTCCAGCTCTGGGGAATTCACTGCCCTCTTCTGGCCTCCTCAGGCACCCACACCCATGTTCACATGCACACACACACACACACACACACACACAAACTGTGCACATGCACACACATACACAAATAACTAAAATATTTTAAAAACCAACATGACGCTGCTACACACATACAAGAATATAAATAAAATAAAATTTTCAAGTTGATGCGAAAATGGCCAATGGACATTTTAAAAAATATTCAGCTTTATTAGATATGAGAAAACTGCAAATTAAAAGTATAGAGAGTTGGGGGCTGGAGAGATGACTCAGAGGCTAAGGGCACCTCCTGCTCTTCCAGAAGTCCTGAGTTCAATTCCCAGAAAGCATATGGTGGCTCACAACCATCTATGATGTTATCTGATGCCCTCTTCTGCAGACAAAGCACTCATATACAATAAATAAAATAAATAAATATTTTTTAAAAGTATAGAGAGTCCATCTCACTCTGTTTAGCATGTTTAGTCACCAGAAAAATAAGTAATAACAAATTATGGTGAGAACATGGACAAAAGGAACCCTTATTCACTGCCACTGGGTGTGTGAAATAGTCCAACCACCATGGAAACCAGTATGCTGGTTTCAGAGAGAGAGAGAGAGAAGGAAAAAGGAGAGGAAGAAAGGAAGGAGAAAGAAAATAAAGAAAACTTAAAAAATGACCCATCTATGCTACTACTCTCTGTTTCTTTTTTTAATCCAAAGACTCCAAGTCAACACATCATAAGGATAGAAACACCAAGGTAACTGTGTCACTGTTCACAACTGTTGTGGAAGCAACCTAGGTTTTAAACAAGAAAGACATGGAAACAGGTTTTTTTTATTTTAATAGTTGTATTTAGAAGTACAGAAATAAGTAATGAAGGGTATTGATTGTTTTGAATGTAATTACCCTATAGGAAACAGTGTGTCCCAAAACTAAGCTACTCATATCTTAAATATGCATTATTGTCTAATACCATATCTCAATAATATTATTTTTCTCATATTTAATAATATATGTAAGAAGATATATAACACTTTATATAAACATCCTTATAATATTCTTCTTTAACCTATTTCTTTCATGGCATCAAATCAATAAAATATATAGCACAGTTTGCATACCCTGTGACTAAAACTAGAGTATTTATATTTTGCTGTACCTCTTCCATTTAACCTTTTTTTTCTTCTAACTAGCCTTACATCCTGATCATAGCCCCATCCCTCCTCATCTTCCAATCCCATCATCCCCCTCTCTTCTCCCTCCCCTTCTCCTATCCCTCAGAGAAGGGGAGACCACTTCCCATCCATGCCACCTCATCAAGTCGCATGAGGACTGAGGATGTCCTCTTCCCCTGTGGCCTGGCAAGGCAGTTCCCCCAGGAGGAAGTGATCAAAAAGCTGGCAACGGAGTCCATGTCAGAGACAGCCCCCGCTCTGCTTAGTAGAGGACCCACCTGAAGCCTGAGCTGCCCATTGGCTACACCTTTGTAAGGAGCCTACGCCCACTCCATGCCAGCTCTCTGCAAGGCCCTCTGGGCCCTGGTTAGTCGCCTCTGTTGGCCTTCTAAAACAAAGGATTTTTTTTTTTAGCCACTAAAATGAATAAAGTCATGCTACTAACAGGAAAAAAATAGCACTATGTTAACTAATTAAGTCAGTGTTATAAAGACAAAGGCTTTCATTTGTGGATCCCAATACAGCATATGTCTACCATGTCTACTGGTGACATAAAGGCAGAGAGGAGACAGCAGAGCAAAAGTGACTAATAAGGGTTCAAGAAGAAGGGCAGTGGGGCATAAGCAGAATATAGTTCAAGTATATTGCATACACATAAGTAAACAGCCCTATGTAACCCTGTATTAGAAAATAATATACCTAAAGAGAAACATCATTTTAAGATCCGGTTAAGATCATTCATCCATAGGTGAAACCTATAGCAAAACAACAATTAAGCAAATAATACAGCTGGAGTGTATGTGTGACCACACAAAATAACTTGAGAGAGGCTCCATTTAAATTCCAGAAACAATTTGCATAAGACATGCGGTGACTTCAACTTTCTTTGTTTTTCTTTGGTTTTTTGTTTGTTTGTTCGTTTTGGATTTTGGAGGTGAGGCAGGGTCTTTTTCTTTTTCATCTTTCTTTTTTCTTTTCTTTTATTTTTTTATTATTTTTTGGCTTTTTTGAGACAGGGTTTCTCTGTGCAGCCTTGGCTGTCCTGGACTCGCTTTGTAGACCAGGCTGGCCTCGAACTCACAGCAATCCGCCTGCCTTTGCCTCCCGAGTGCTGAGATTAAAGGTGTGCGCCACCACATCCAGCAAGGCAGGGCTTCTTTGTGTAACATCCCTGGATGTCCTGGACTCAATTTGTAGACTCAGCTGACCTCAAACTCACAGAGATCTGCCTGCCTATGCTTTCCCCAAGTGCTGGGAGTGACTTCAACTTTTATTTAAGCAACAGTTTGATAACTCTTGCTGGACACGGATTGAAACAGATTTCCAAACTATCTGATGCCTGTCAAATCCATGCTAAGCCATGCTACCAAACACACGGATACGAGGAGACAGAAGATCCTAGGAAAACTCATTTATAAGAAAAAAGCATCCCAAACAACTTTCTGGTTGTGACACCTTGTCTTTGATCCTGAAATGAGTCCAGCACATCATATTACCTGTTTGAAGAAAGCCTTGTCTTGCCAGGACCATGGACCATAATGTCAATCTTCTCTGGAGGTTTATTTTCATCATTTTATTCTTCAATGCTAAACCAAAGACACTCCAAAAGAAAATGGTGTTCTTTTTTAGAAAAGCTGAGAACTATATATGAATTCATGACCAACGTGAATACGGGACTATTTAAGGAGATAAAAATCAAGAGGGAAAAAATGGTCAAGTAAAATGAAGAGCGTTACACAAGATATTTTAAAACAATAATATTTGGATAAAGAGGCTGATCACAAGATAGATTCATATTGAAAGACGGTTGCTGGGCGGATGTTGTCGCTATAGTATTTTTGTGTAAAGTTATTATATTACATACTTTTCCTGTTGCTGGGGAGAAAATACTCCAACAAAAGCAACTAGGGGAGAAAGCGTTGTCAGATTACCATCTATCACAGTATAGAGTTACAGTCAGACCTCAAGGAGCTGAATACACAGAACCTGCAGAAAGCGCTGAACGCTTATGGTCAGCTTACTTTCTTTTTGAACAGTCCAGGATCTTAGCAGAGGGAATGGTGCCCACTCTACCGCCCCACAGTAACCCAGTCCTCCTGCTTCTAAAGGAGGGACACAAAGGCCCATTATGATAATATTTCTCTGGCAGCCTTCAAGGCCAATCTTTTATGTAAGTTTTACAGATGTGGTAGCTAGAAGCACATGCACTCTCCAGAGGCAATGAAGACAAAAGTGGATGATTCAGAATAGACTCGATACCCTGGGGTTAAAAACAAAGAAAAACAGGGAAAAAAAATGTTCCTATGCTTCAAGACTGCTTTACATAGTAGAGTCCTTAAGTCAGTAGCCATGTGCCTTCAAGTTCAGAAAGAAATGTTTGCAGTTTTAAAGATTTTATTTCATTTAAAAAATATGTAGTATGCATATATATATGTATGTATGTGTGTAGTGTGGTATTTGCACTTAAGTCCATGTACCCCAGGAGGATAAAAGGGGGTGTTGGATCCCCTGGAGCTGGAGTTATAGGTATCTGTAAGCCAATGGCTGCTACAAACTGAAACCATGTCATCTGCAAGAGCAATTCAGTCTTTAAACCACTCGTCAATCCCTCCAGCCTCTGGTTTGTGCTTTCAAAATCTTATTTGTCATGTGAGTTGTCTAATTTCTAAAATTTACTCAGGATATTCCAGGGGTGGTGGTGCACGTCGTTCATCCCAACACTTGGGTGGTAGAGATAGGTGGATCTCTGAGTTCTAGGTCAGTCTGGTCTATATAGTGAACTCCAGGACAGCCATGGTTATGTAGAGAGACCCTGTCTCAAGGACGGGAGGGGGGGGGAGGGAGAGGGAGAGGAAGACAGGAGACAAAAAAAGAAAGAAAAAAGAAAAAGAGAGAAAGAAAAAGAAAGGAAGGAAGAAGGAAAGAACGAAGGAGAGGGCAGGTATCACCTAGGATTCCCTAATTAGGTTAGGGATGTATTTGTCAGTGTCTCAGTGCTCTTTCCAGGCTCCCGCAATCCCAGTGGCCACTAGGTGGCGCGGCTCGCAGCCGGGGCGAAACGGTGAGCAGCAGAGGCAGGCCTTGCCAGCCATGGGTCTGTAAGGGTGGACCAACGGTCTCCTGGAGATCAAGGAGCTTGGGATAGAAGTTAACACTGGGACTCTTCTTCTTAGCACACGTCGACTGATTTGAGAGACCAGAAAAGTAGTGGGTGCTGCGTGGCCATTCGTCTGTCCCAAATTGTGCTTATTGAATGGCACCTGGTTCTGTCCAACAAAGAGCCTGGTCCATTCCAGAGCACTGAAAATTCATGCTGCAAACTCTCCTTTTAAGAACATAGCCAGGTTGAGGCTTTTGTTTTGTTAAGATGTATTTATTTATATCCAGTGCTCTGCCTGCATGTACACCTGCAGGCCAGAAGAGGGCATGAGATTACATTACAGATGGTTGTGAGCCACCATGCAGTTGCTGGGACTTGAACTCGGCACCTCCAGAAGAGCAGTCAGCGCTTTTAACCTCTGAGCCACCTCTCCAGCCCCGCTGGGTTGAGTTTTACAGGCGTTTACTAGAGGCCATAACATAGAGAAGCTGGGAGAACATGCCAGTTTCCCAGTCATTACAAATAAGGAGCCCCAATCAGGAAAAGTAAGAGCTGTAGGAATTGTAGACATCAAAAGGAAACTCAAAAACAAAAGAAAAATCATTCATTAATAAAATTAAAGAGAAGCAAGGTGAAGTTCCAGAAGGTGTCAGCATCAGGCTTAAGAACTAATCCCAACACTCGGGAGGCAGAGGCAGGAGGATGGCTGTGAGTTCGAGGCCAGCCTGGTCTACAAAGTGAGTCCAGGACAGCCAAGGCTAACATAGAGAAACCCTGTCTCGAAAAAACCAAAAAAAAAAAAAAAAAAAAAAAAAAAAGAACTACTTCCTGAGTGAGGGAATAACCAACGCGGTTACCAAGGAAACCTAAGGCTCAGGTACACGGTACCACACGCCGCTAGGCCAAACAGGTGGCTGGAATATTGCAGGCACCTTCAGAGGAACAGAGAGGGGTTGGGGATGACGTCATTCACTTAGACGTACCGTTTGGTAAACCCAGCTTGAGAAATGGAACTGCTCTCACCAGAAGATTGAGTGGATGTGCGCAAGATGCTGGAAGCGCTAAGGGTACCGGTCAGACTCCCAGGTTTTGACAGTGTAGTGACAATAATTGAGCTTCAGTTCTCCAAGGAAGAAGAAACGGTGGCCTCCCTCTGGAGACAATTTCAGGAAGGGGATCCTTGGCATCAGAAAAGGCTGCACACGTCTGTTCTCTTAGCTCAAGAAAGGATGCTTCTTGCAGAGAAGATGGCGACACCATGGAAGACTTAAGGTTTAAAAAAAAACAAGCAAAAACAAAACAAAACCAACCTCTAATTTATTTATGACACAGAACTAATAATTTTGTATCTGAATACTTTTTGTCCGCACACTTGCATTATGTCAAGGTCACATGAAATTAAGCTAAGAAATAACCCCCCTCCAAAAAAACCAACAATTTGTTAGAGCATCACAATAGAATATAAAACTCTTATCTTAATCTTTCCCTAAAATTATGGTCTTAGAAACTTATGGAGGTACGTATAGGGAAATACAGGGAAACAAATGTTCATATGCGTTTAGAATCGTGCTATCGTTGTGTAGAACTCTTAGAATTTATCTGGAAACGTCGTGGATTTTAATTTGACCCCTGAATTTAAGTCCTTCGGGGAAGAGGAAGTAAACTGCATGTTTGTTTATACTAGGTAACCATTTTGGTGCAACTAAACGTCACAGGGTTGTAAATGGTTTTTCTCTACATCTAATGTTCCCATCTTTGATACATTCATGAAGAAAGTAATAACTATACTGTATTTTAAGAACCAACAACACTGGAATAAAAAAAAAAAATCTCACTACAGAACGCCATACCAGGCTCTTCCTTTGGGGCTTTGGAAGTAGGCATAGACAGGTTTCCATCAGATCAAATAAAACACCTTTGAAAGAGTAGAGGGCTAGGGTCTCACTTCCAAGTATAGCATCTCCCTGGACTTCAGGGGCCTTGGGTTTCACACCTACCATCCAAATAACAGGGGAAACAGAGAGGGGGGAAATGTTTGATTTTATGCATTTACTCCCCAATTACGTTCTTCTTATTTTTTTAAGTGATAGTTTCATGACTAGCAATTTAAAAGGATGCAGCAATATCATTTTTCTCTAAGAAATATGGATTTTGAAATTGAATAAAAGAGATATATAGGCAAACAAGAAAAGAAAATGCTACCTTCAGCCATTATCCCCTTTGCCTTTGCTTCCCCCAATCCCTAGACACAAGGGGTCTTGCGAGATGAGATGGGAGGTTAACTCAACGTGGAGCTCTGATGCCTTCCATGAGGCCATCACCCATGATGAGGTAGAGCTTTGTGGTGATGCAACTGTTTGGGATTCATTCACACACACTCCTGTTAGCAGCCTCCCCCCCCCCCCTTCCTGAGCAAGCGCACTAACGCATTGGTGGAATCCTTACATCATCCTGCCATCAAAGCCATCAGTGCTTTATATGCCTGAGCCGGTATTTTCTCATGCAACACTGAATTAGGAGTTACTGGTCTCTATTATTTCTTCACATCAGTCCAGTTTTACTCTCACCTCCCTCTGTGTTTTAAGTTTGATACTTACCAAATTTATCACAACATTTTTACTTTTAAAAATGAATAATTTAAGGTCATGGATATTCTCTGAGCATTTGCATACACGAGGCTTTTTGGGTTAGTTCAGGTTTTGTTTTGTTTTGTTTTTAAACATATTTTTCTGAAGTATTTTTATTCTCAATACATTCTGAGTCCCTTTCTGAATTTCTCTAGAAACTATGCATTATTAAAATGTTGGGTTTTGTTAACCCATCTTTGAAAACAGTGACTAAAGTAATTAGTTTTCCTTCACAATTCTCCTACCTGAGAGATTCAGAAAACAAGGCAGCAGCATCCTGGCAAAAGTTCTAACAGATGAGGGAAAGATAGAAGATGGCCCAAAGACTACCGGACCTTAGGGATGGTGCAATACTAATCTCTGCTTTATCAGCTTTTTAATCAGTCTGTGGAGAGCTCAGGATATTATAACCAGCATTCTGCTAAATGAAAGTCATCTTAATGTAAAGTATCAAATATTACATATTTAATTAGCTTGTATTAAATAGAAGAATGAACATTAAAGATTTTCATCAATTTATGGTTTATAGCCAAGGCCAGATTGTGGTCTCTCTAAATATCTTCTTCGTGTTCAAAACAGCATTTATAAATTAATAGTCACAACTGGCTGTAATTTCAAATGAATACACTTCTATAGTGTCAAATGAACTTTTTTTATCATATCATATAGCTTTAGTGATCATTTTAACTTCATTTAGTAGATTACAGGTCAGCACTGAATGATTCACAGAAGGTAATTCAAGGCTTGCTTTTTCTATAAAAATCTGCAGAGCTGATTGGTTGTGTCAAAGCAAAACCCACAGTACATTTGTTGCATTTCCCTGTGAGTCCATTGCATTCAGGCAATTTTCACCCTGACACCTCCACACTTTTGGGTGAGAGGAAACAGTGCCTCTTGTCCCCAGCATCTTTATAATCAGATACTCATAAACTGCCTAAGCTAAAGGTTGGCAAGGTCACAGGAGAAGCAGCCGAAAACATAGAATTATGAACGTGAGGAAGAAAATCAAGAGACAAAGACCAAATGGTAATAAATCAAAACATTTCAAAGACAGGGAACACCAAGAGAAAGAAAACAAAACCCCAAATTACTTCAAAGTTCCAAAAGGAAACAAAATACTGACCAAAATGCCTTTAGAAATTTGAAAGCAAGCAAACAGACCAAAGCAAAGCAAACCAAAATGCCTGGCCTACAATTGCTATCAAAGCAAAGAAACAAATTATATACTTAAACAAAACACATTGAAAGCAGACCAAAATTAATTAATTAATTTATTTATTTACTTATTTATTTTTAAAAAGCATCTATCAAAGTAGGCTCTTTTTAAACAAGCTCACAATAAACAAAACGGATCACTGACCAAACCCAGGGAGTTTCAGAGTGCTGACAGAGTTCACCAACAATCCACTTGAGGAAGTAACACCAGATGGCCGGGACTCAATGGGTCCATGGAGGTACCTGTCTTCCACTCAGCTTATTCCTCCATGAAAAGCAGATCAGTCTTGATACCCCACATTGCAGCACCAAAATTACTGACATACAAAAACAACCAACCATACAAACAAACAACCCACAGCTCTCATCGTAAAGGGAATAAGAGACAGTTTATCCTGGAGCCTTTTTGAGTGACCCTGGCCTGGAAACACAGATTTACATTACCTTAAATTTCGTGGTGCAACGTGAAAACAGTTCCATGAAGTTTTAATACTTTAATGAACAAAGAAAGTTATAAATCAAGGCAAGGTTAAAATACATCGGTGAGCACATTACAGAGTCAGGTCCAACTATGTGTGGGGAGCTATTCTATTGGCACAAGATGCTATCTGAGGACATTTGGCAGAAGTTAGTGGTTACCAATCTAATAGATTCCAAAATGGCTTTCACCCATTGTTGCAAGATGTTAGTTCAGACACAGTGGGGTAAGGAAAGGCTGTTCTAGAAGGCCAGAACTTAGCCCAAGGTAAAGTAATTAGGCTCTGGACCTGGACCTGCAACGTTCCAATCTCTCCACAGTACTGAAATTGTACTCAGCCACGTCGCTCTCCGCAGTCAGATTCCTTTGGGGATTTTGGTTCACAGTCGGTGTCTCGGGGAGATATTTATGCACTGTAAACGTACATCTTGGGCTCTCGAGGATCCTGAAACAGTATCTACTCATCTCCTTGTCAATTCACAGTGAGCTACACAGAGAATAATCGTCTCTTCACTAGTGCATACCTCGTACTTCATATCCATAACCTGGATCAAGCTGTCACGCCCTTAAAGACCGCCAGCACTGATCACAGTTCCCCCCACCAATGCTCTAGTTAGAGATCTTGCGGGTCTACGGTTTACAAAAACCGAAAGGATCCAGTTCTGATTGGCTAAGATAGGAAGAGGGACAGAGACATCATCAAATGAGAAAATAGAGGTTCCCCCTTGCCCCGCCCCTGTCTTAGTCTCCACCCTAAAAATCCTAGCAACTGTGTTGTTTGTCTGCCCCCGACTCTCCCCAGGCAGCAGCCCGGGGTTGCTATGGAGACAGGAAGCTTGCAACAGGTAGGTGCAGTAGAACCCAGAAACTGATTGCTTACGGTATCGGTATCGCAACAAAGCCTGCTTCTTCCATCCACATATTCACTCTGCCCTCAGCTGGCCTTTTGCCCCCTTGACGCCTATGGAAAATCCCACTTCTTTGAATCAAGAAGAAAACAAAGAGACGGAGGAGTCAGAGAGGCCATGGCAAGGAGAGTCAGAATCTTCTCCCCGGGATCCCGATCCCCCATCACCTAAGTATCAGGAAGAGGAGCATAGGTCAGAAACTGAACCCCCACCCAGAATAAGCCCCTCTTGGGGCCGCCAGTCTAGGGCGAGCCTGTCTCTGGGAGGCATCACCGCGGAACCAGGAGTGTCACCCTCCTCCCCTCCTTCGCCTCCTCCGGAGTCTTATTTGACTCCTCACATGACTGCAGCTACTCAAGATCCCGATGCTTCCTCACAGGGAGGGAGGTCCCTTAGTGGGACTCCTGACACGGGGACACCTCATTCTGATCCCAAGGAACCGTATTCTGCCGCAAGACAGTCAACTCACTACGCAAGGCGAACAGAGAAAAACGCCTTCTCGCAATCTCAGGCACCCCAGTCTGACCTGTGTGGACCAGGGGATGCCAGCCATGACCAGTCCAAGCAAAAAGGGCTGAGATTTGACCTTTTACACGATGAAGAGTCAAACAGTAACTGTGACCCAGACCAGCCGGGATTTGGGGCCAATGAAGCAGCCCCCAGTATGCTTGATGTGGCTGTGCAGAACGCAAAGGCGTACCTGCTGGGTACTAGCACCAAGTCTGGCTTAAACCTGTAAGTATCACAACGGGGTGGGGTCGGGGCAAGTTTGACCACAAGGAGTAGGGACAGAGTGAAGTGAGTCTCTGTGAAAATATGTTGGAGGTGAAAGAAAATAGAATTAGAAAGGAACTCATTTGAAAAAAAAAAAAAAGCTGAGCCAGGTGTGGTGGCGCACGCCTTTAATCCCAGCACTCCAGAGGCAGAGGTAGAGGGATCGCTATGAGTTCAAGGCCAGCCTGGTCCAGGACAGCCAAGGCTACACAGAGAAACCCTGTTTCAAAAAGCCAAAAAAAGAAAAAAGAATAAGGAGAAAGAGGAGGAGGAAAGAAAGAAAGAAAGAAAGAAAGAAAGAAAGAAAGAAAGAAAGAAAGAAAGAAAGTTACTGAGGTGGTGGCATAAGCATTTAAGCCCAGGGCTTGGAAGGGGAAGGAGAGGCCAGCCTGGTCTACACAGCAAGTTCTAGGTCAGCCAGGGAAACAGAGTCAGATGCTATCTCAAAAGAGGGGGAGGGAGATACAAAAGTGAGTTAGTGAGATAACTGCACCTAACACTTAAATCTGGGCCATTGGTGATGATTCTTTAGGTCTTTGAAGACCTAGTCACACAATTTGGTTGGTTGTTTGGGGGATTTTGTTGTTGTTCGGTTGGTTTATTCATGACTTGGGGGAGATTGTAATGTCATGAAATCTAAGCACGCACCCAGGATGCTTGTAAAATATAATTTCCTAGAGCAACAGAGTGCTTTCTTGTCAACATTTGAGGATCTGTGGAGTTTGATTTTATGTTCATTTCCAGGCCAGTGCTGGGGTGACCATCCGTACTGGGTTTGTTAGAACTGTGCTAAGATTTGAGCACTGAAAGGTCTACATCATGTATTCTATGGGAACCCAGAAAAACAGGCCACTTTAAAAACAATGCTAGAGCTCTCTTTTAAAACTTCGGTAACCCAGGTACATACTCTGACATCTCGTTGCAGTTCAGAGACTCAAGGAGAACTTAAATCTGCTTGGTTCTTAGTTTTGTCTCATTCCACCATCGCTCTTCTCCAGGTGAAAGATGAGTAAATAGCAGCAAGAATTAGAGTTAACCACTGCATCACTCCAGGTTACAAAAAATTTTTTTATTTTTAATTATGTATCTATGTGGTGGGGGGGCGGTGCTTGTGAATGTGGGTGCCCTTGGAGGCCACAGGCATTGGATCCCACAGGTCTGCTATTTATGTTAAGCACTTCTTGTTTCCTGGAAAAGCAGGAGGCAACCCAGGAGACGTTAATGAGATTGGAAACAGATTCTTAGGAGGCATGGGCTAGAGACCTTGCCATTATTCCCTCATTCATCCATCCATCCACCATCCATCCATCTATCCAGCCATCCTCGCCTCCATCCATCCATTCCTACTCTGTGATCAGCGTTGAGCTATGACATAAGTATATAATAGTAAGCAAAGCCTATGCAGTCCCTGGAGATCTGGTGCTTGAAAAGTACAGCCTGACAGTTATGAACAAGGTGGAATTGACTGGTGGGAGGGTAAATGAAGTTCCTCTAATTTCATTGTGAACTAGAGGAGAACAAAATATTACAATCGCCACTCCAGAGAGAGTGCACACATCTAAAAATATTTGGGCTGTACAAATTGGTCTCGAGGCGCGGGGGGGGGGGGCGGGGGGAAAGGGACACAAAATTGGGTGGGTAGAGAAGGGGAGGGTTTGGGAGGAGATGGGCGATGGAGGTGAATACGGTCAGAACATACACATTCTCAGAGAACTGACAAAAATAGCTTAAAACAAAAGAAGAAAGAGCAAGAAATATGTCTTCAGTAGTATGTGTTTAGAAGGCAACTTGAAATGCATTCTCTGGGGAGGACTAAAAACATTACAATAAGTCATTTCTTTAAAAATAAGATGTGTGGGGCGGGGGCAGGGGGCTAAGAGAGAGAGGGCTCAGTGGTTACGATCACTAGTTGCTCTTGCAGGAGACCAGGATTCCAAAGCTAGCACCCACGTGGTAGGTCACAAACATCTGTCAGCTCCAGTGCCAGGGGATCCAGTAACTTCTGACCTCCTCAGGAACCAGCAGGCAAACGGTACACATCTATATGTGCAAGCAAGACACTCACCTACATTAAATAAAATAAATCTTTTATTTTAAAAAAAAGTTGTGGGTGCTCGAGAAATGGCGTAACAGTTTTAAGTGTGTATTGCTCTTTCAGAGCACTGGAGTTTGATTTCCAGCGCCCATATTGGGTAGCCCACAAGCACCTGCAACTCAGATTCCAGATGATCTGGCACATTCTAGATCTAGCATGGGCACTTGATTTCACATGCACATATTCACATGCACAGATATAACTGGAAACATCTTTAAAAAGATATAGGATGGTAAGAACATAGCTTTTAGGGAGTAGCAGGATTTGGCTCTCTGATTATATTTGGTGAGAAAAAGGATGGGGAACAGAAAAGAATTTAAGGTAGGAGAGTGAAAAATGTTCTGCACTGATAATATATAGCTAAGAGATTCCAACTTCAGAAATGAAATGTGAAAGTGGCTGATGTGCACTGTACATGTTGCTGTTGTGCTTTCATCTACTAATTTAAATATCCACATCATATTAGAGGGATTAAATCTAGATTCTATCTGGAATGATTAAAAAAAACCTTCACTTAAAAAATCTCTTAAGATTTCAAATTTGTTTAACTTCCCTAAAACCCAACTGAATTTGCATACAATTTTTTAAAGTGTTCGTGTTGCACATGCTATCTGGAACTTTTTGTCTGTGCAGATATGATCATCTTTCTAATGTGCTGGCCAAGGTCCTAGATGAGCGCCCTGCAGACGCTGTTGACATCATTGAAAGTATAAGCCGAGATGTGAAAATGGCACATTTTAATAAAAAATTAGATACGCTCCACAACGAAAACGAGATGCTTCCAGCGTATGAAATAGCAGAGAAGCAGAAGGCCCTTTTCCTCCAGGGGCATTTGGAAGGAGCTGACTCAGAGCTAGAGGAGGAAATGGTAAGTGATGGCTGACCATCTCAGTGCTGTTAAAGCACTGGCATCTCGGGGCAGAGTGGGGTTTGCTTTGTGAGCACGCCATCTTTATAGATCTCGGGATAGTAGTAAGTGATTACCAACTTGATACTAATGAGCACTGGGCCTCAGGCATGGATGAGGTTTGCTTTACAAGCTCACCAACCCTTTCTAATGCTCTCTAAATAGCTGCATAGGCCTGATTGGCCCCAAGCTCACAAAGATCTACCTGCCTCTATCTCCTAAGTGCTGGGATAAAAGGTGTGAACCACCATGGCTGGCTTGAATTGTTATCATTAGTACTTATGAAGGGTTTTTCCTAAGAGTCGTACAGTAACTATCATATCGCTGAGTATAGTACACAATTGATGTAAGAAGCTGCGTTTGAGAGAAGAATTGGAGTTTAGGGATTAACACAATTTGATGTTTATCTTGAAAGAAACAGTAGAGGAGAAAGTAATGGTAGAATCAAGATACAGGCAAACCTTCCTCTTATGAATAAAACTTTAACCATGGATGTTTGTTTCCCCAGGCAGAAAGTGCGCTGCCTAATGTGATGGAATCGGCTTATTATTTTGAACAAGCTGGAGTTGGTCTGGGGACAGACGAGACGTACCGAGTATTCCTGGCTCTCAAGCAGCTTACTGACACACACCCAATCCAAAGATGCCGCTTCTGGGGCAAGATCCTAGGTCTGGAAATGAATTACATTGTTGCCGAAGTGGAATTTCGTGATGGTGAAGAGGAAGAGGAGATGGAAGAGGAAGGGGTAGCTGAGGAGAGAGACAAGGAGGAGAGTGATGCTGGTGAAGGCGAGGAGGATGAACTACCGAAGTCCTTGTATAAAGCCCCGCAGGCGGTACCCAAGGAAGAAAGTAGAACAGGCGCCAATAAGTATGTCTACTTTGTTTGCAATGAGCCTGGGAGGCCGTGGGTGAAGTTACCGTCAGTTACTCCTGCTCAAATTGTTACTGCAAGGAAAATCAAGAAGTTTTTCACTGGGCGACTCGATGCGGCCGTCGTAAGCTACCCACCCTTCCCAGGAAACGAGAGCAATTACTTAAGGGCGCAAATTGCCCGGATTTCAGCAGGGACCCACGTTAGCCCTCTCGGATTCTATCAGTTTGGTGAAGAGGAAGAAGAAGAGGAAGAGGCAGAAGCGGGTCGCAACAGCTATGAGGAAAACCCTGACTTTGAAGGCATCCAAGTGATAGACCTGGTGGAGTCTCTGGCCAACTGGGTTCATCATGTGCAGTACATTCTTCCTCAGGTAGGGGAGTATTCGGGCAGAACATAGGTACAGATTTGTGTGTGTTCTGAAATTACTCTACTTGTTATATTTTCAATATTGGCATGTATTAACCTTGTCAACATTTCTTTTATTCTACTAGAATATATGAAATATCTATGTAAAGAACACTAAAATATTATGACAGAAACAAAACCCAGTTTTGTACAGCTGTTATCTAGACCCCCTTATACTAAGTACACTGCATATAATCAATTATGTATGTAAATACAGATGACTCAGTCCTCACCACAATCCCATGGGGGTTGCAGGATTTCGTTTATTTTTATAATGAGCAGTTGAGGCAAACATGTTGGAAGAAATATAAAAGCAGCCTTAGCTAATATATTATAGTGAGATGTGAGACAAAGGAGCCAGAACCATCCTCTGACATATCTGCTGCACTCCTCCAACACAGGTAGAAAATCTTCCTCACACATCCATACAGATAAGAGCTGCTCCTGAATGCTCTAGATACCTGTTATTACCTGAGAAATTACAACCCCACTCTTATCACATTTACAGGCGGTAAACCTTAAACCCCTACCCAGATCTAGACAATGGACAGAACACTCTCCACAGTAGAGTGGAGAGTGGGATATGACTTTCTCACATACTCTGGTGCCTCACCTTTGACCATGTCCCCTGGAGGGGGAGACCTGGTGGCACTCAGAGGAAGGACAGCAGGTTACCAAGAAGAGACTTGATACCCTATGAACATATACAGGGGGAGGTAATCCCCCTCAGGAACAGTCATAGGGGAGGGGAATAAGGGGAAAATGGGAGGGAGGGAAGAATGGGAGGATACAAGGGATGGGATAACCATTGAGATGTAACAAGAATAAATTAATAAAGAAGAAAAAAAAGAAAATTTTGTTACTGATAATAATTAGCATTGGAAGGGGATACAAGAGAAGGTAGCGGGGGCTGAATCTGATCAAGATACATTATAGACTTGTATGAGAATGCCACAGTAAAACATCATTTTGCTCAGTTACTATATGCTAATAAAAAATGAATGCTAAAAAAAGGTACCATGAAGGCCAGATGTATAGCATTATTAACCACTTCACTGGTGCCATTGTGGCAAAATCTTAGAACCATTTCTATTTTAGGAATGATCTATAAATAAGGAAGTGTAGGGACTGGACATGGGTGCTCAGCTGAAGAGTGCGTGCTGCTCTTCAGAAGGCTCGAGTCTGGTTCCCAGCATCTCCATCAGGCAGCTCACAATGATCTACAACTCAGCTTTAGGATACCTGCTATCTTCTTCTGACCTCCATGGACTCCCTCCCCCCCCCCCCCGCTTTCTCTCTCTCTCTCTCTCACACACACACTTGTGTCATACACACATACTCACACACATGGTTCTGATTATGCGTCCCTGCCTAACCTAGGACTTGCTATAAACATCAGGCTAGCTTAAACTCACAGACATCTGCCTGCCTCCGTCTCCTCAGTCCCAGGATTAAATGTGTGTGCCACTGTGCCTGGCCTTAATGATACAATTTTAAAATGCTAAGTGGTCATAAAACCTCCCTGATCATTTCTAATCTAAAATAACGTATCAATAAAATCAACTAGAACAGTTCAAAAGAAACTAAAATGTAAAAAATGGTTTTAAATCATCACTTATTTCATTTATATACAGTATTACAAACTAGTACACTGTACTACTATCATTTGCACCAATTTTTCTGCCTATTTTAAAGCACTCACAGACTTTCAAGTTCTGTAACTCCAAGAAATAGAAAATCACTGAAATTACTAGTACAGGTTTATTGTTTTTCCCAGAGAAACCCAGACGGAAATAGTACTTGGTAAAAGTATGCAGACTGTATAAGCTGAGTGTGGTGGTATGTGTCAGCCAGCCCATAATTCTGAAAGCTGAGGCAGGAGGATCATATAGAGTAACCGTGTCAGAATAGTTGATGGATTTCCCCTACAGAGAAGCCTCATCTTGACAACTACCAACCAATGTGAATATTCTGAGATTTGTAAGGGTCTCATTCATACATTAAACCTTGCAACATTCATCTCCAGGGTCGCTGTCATTGGTTCAACCCTCTACAGAAAAATGAGGAAGAGGAAGAAGAAGATGAAGAAAAAGGAGAAGAGACTGACTACATAGAACCAGAAGTGGGGCCTCCTCTCTTGACACCAATCTCTGAAGACTTAGGTAACTACACACAATTGGTAACAAAGGACTCATAAATTACACACATGTACACACTCATACATTACACACATTGTGTGTTAAATATGCCACCATTGGTGACTCTAAGGAGTGAGCAGGGAGTTAAGTCTCATCCCTTCCCTCCTTCCTAGGTTCTAGAAGGTTCTCAAAGAGAGTAAAGAACGCTTTTGACTATAGTTAACATGCTTTGAAAGAGGCTGAAGGAGCGATGCACAGGGGAAACATAAGTGGGCGGTAACTAACTGGAAAGATTGGCATCGCTCTGGCCTTACCTTCTGTACACCACACATGGCACAGCTACAGTAAAATATTAGATGAGTCCAATAGTTGCCTTTTATCTACGTTTGTCTCTATATTGTCTCTTCCTAATTCTGGTTTCGCTTGCAACTCTTATTAGTCTCTCCCATAGTAATGGCTTGCCTTTCCTTGGTTATCATACTGTTCTCCTCTCCTTTAGTCCCTGTTGCAAAAATGTTTATACATAGTGATATATATATATCACATATATATATACATATATATATATATATGTATGTGTGTATGTATCTGTACATGCTTAAAATTGTATTGGTCCAGAACATCCATAAAATACTCTCTTGAATTTTACATCAAGCTACTGTTTTAACTTTTTATAACAAATGTCAATGATTGTTCCATATTTATAAAAACTTACTTCAGTTATCAGTAGATCCTTGTCTGTTTAGGAGTTAAGCTTGTAAATTTCTCATTGGGTTCCAGAGATTCAGAATATACCCTCTTGGACTACACGACTGTCCTCAAATCTCATTCCACAGTATGCCATTGCTGTCCTTCGATCCAATCTCTGGCCTGGAGCATACGCCTTTTCCAATGGCAAGTAAGTATCTTGTCACTTACAAAGTCATTCATAACCAAACTCAACAGCTTATATTTTGGTGAGTGTAAAACCAATGTAAGCTCTAGCAGAATACAAAAGAGGAAAAGGATTTTTTTTTTTTTTACCCACAGCAGGTAAGCAGAACATCAAAGTCCATTTCAAAGCATCTCCCTGGTCAAAAGACAGGAAAGTGATGGTTTTGTTCTGGGAGCCCATCTCCTCATCCAGGGCAGCACACTCATGAGTGGTCCTATCTCTAAGTACTACAGTCCCAAGTAGATTCAACTTAAAGTCATAATCAAAGAAAGAAAGATAACAGGCACATTTTGAGGCATGTTTAGCTGAAGGTCATAAACACATGGTGTAGGATTTACATTCTGGACAGGGATGACGGGTCCTGCTCAATTGCACCATAAACTTTAGATAGAAATAAAGGAGACTTGGAAAGTATATTAATAGAGGCATTTGTCCTTGAAAATGCTCGCCTTGCTTAGCGTCTGATGATTTTTGTAACTATTTAGGCTCTGTAAATTATGTCATCATAGCGATGTTAAGCTAAGTTCTAACCCATGGTTGGCATGTTAGGTATATAGTGTATGATTTATTAAAAGGGCTTCTGTAATACAGTAAAGCACAAAATTCAGAACTAGAGTAATTCAGGGTTTTGCCTTTTATCTTAATTATCCCATTCATCTACATTAGACATGGTTTTACATCGACTTACTAAGCTAGTGGACTAACAGAGAGTTTAAGATGCAAGTGAATTACACATTCTTTTTGAGAGTTTTGATAAAGTTACTTATAATAGGCTGTACTTGTGCTGTCATTTCAAGGGAATTAGGATCAGGAGACTACTACAACTTCCTTTATCTCTTGCTGGGAAAGAACATGGTTCCATTTGTCTTATTTTTGTTTCCTTCCCAATTAGTGTCAGAAAGCTCACCTGAACAGTTGAGAGCTGAACTGTCATGGCAGGAGAGCTTATTAAAGCGTTAAAGCAAGCCTAATGCTCAGGAGTTTGTTGGCCAACACCGAGCACACTGTGTGTGTGTGTGTGTGTGTGTGTGTGTGTGTGTGTGTGTGTGTAAAATTGAGTTGGATGGATGTGGGGGTAGAAGAGATGAAATCTATGGGGGAAAAGTAAAAGCCAGGCTTTTAAATTATCTACCAAGATAACACAAGGGGAAGGGCGCTTTGACTTCTCCCCCACAGCATTCTCTACCAAGGATCATGTGGATTTTTAGAAATGTGGGTGTCACAGAAGGAACCCCATGAAAAAAGGCTCAGGAAGTTTTATGGGGGAGTAGGGGTGGGACTGTATGGAGGGATGGGCTTCAGGCCTGAGATGGAACACTAAGCATGAAGGTTCTTGAGCTAGGAATGCAAATTTAAGAACATGACCATCTTTGTGGGGACAGAGTCCTTGGCTGAAACCCTTTTAGCTGGCTGTGTGTGTGCAGTGTCTGCTGGGGGACAGGGAATGGGGAGTCTTACTAAGCGGGCTGAGCCCTACAAGGTGATGCTTCTGGAACTTCCTATGATCAGCGCGCGCACACACACACACACACACACACACACACACACACACACACAGCCGAAAAAAAAAACACATCAAATTTTAGCCACACCTCTTATTTTGCTCCCAGCCATGGGCTAGCAACTTTTAAATTTTGTGAAAAACCTAAAAGGTTAAATAATTGAATAACTGAAGGCCCTTTCTTGAGGGATGACTAGATGTAGGCTGCACTTTTGATAGGACCTGACCCTCTATTTTTCATAACCAACTTAGCAGTTTAGATCAAATAATTTCCAGTAGTTGAGGACTTATTGAGGACTATTTCACTCTAGCACTTTAAATGCTTTTTTTTTTTAATGTGGTTCCAAGGTATAATAACAAGACCTTATTCCTATAGAGGGTCAGCTTTTCTTCAGAGACATAACTTTATTTTCTTCTCACTTATAGGAAGTTTGAAAACTTCTATGTAGGCTGGGGTCATAAGTACAGTGTGGAGAATTACACACCCCCAGGCCCACCACCGGTTTATCAAGAATATCCCAGTGGACCAGAAATTACAGAAATGGATGATCCCAGCGTGGAGGAGGAACAAGCTTTCAGAACTACCCAAGAGGCAGCTGCACTCTCAGCTGAGGATGATGAAGAAACTGAAGATGAAGATGACGACGATGATGACTAATACAGAATTAAACCAGTCTTATGTGGCACTAACACACACACAAATCTTTTATGGGGACTGAGTTTTTTTATATACCGACACCCAGACACACACACACACACACACACACACACACACACACACACACACACACACTGAATATATACACGTATGTTGGAAATGATGGTGCAAAATATTCCTTTAAAGTTATCAAATGAGGCGAGCACATACAGAGGTGACTCAGTGGTTAAGGAAAAAAAAAATGTGCTTTTGCTGAGAACAAGTCTGGGGACTCGGTAACACCTGCCACTCCAGATCTAGGAGATCTAGTGCTCTCTTCTGCCCTCCACAGAGACTGCAAGTGTGCATGCACGCTCGCTCACATAAAAACAAATCTTTTAAAAAGAACATTTTAAAAAGCTAGATGTGGTGAATCACGCCTTTAATCCCAGCACCTAGGAGGTAGAGACAAGAGCATCTCTGTGAGTTCAAGGCCAGACTGGTCTATAAAGAGAGCTCCAGGGAAGCCAGGGTGACATGGAGCGACCCTGCCTCAAAAATACGAAATCTTCTATTAAAAAAAAAAAAAAACTGGGAAACTCCACACATAGAAGTGCCAGTGTTTACAGTAAGTTACAGTAAGTTACAGTGATTTTCCAAAAGCCCATGACACGATCATATCACTGTTTTAATGGCTATAGCTAATATAATTAACACTTTAATATCTTGCTTTGAAAATCTCAAATTTTCTTTCTTTCTTCCTTTTTTTTTCCCTCCTTGACAGAGTCTCACTATGTAGCTTGGGCTGACCCGGAACTCACTATGCAGACCAGCTTGGTCTCAAATTCACAAAGACCCACCTGCCTCGACTTCCCATGTGCTGGGACTAAAGGAGTGAACCACAATTCTCACTTTAACTCCTAGTATGGCAAGGACTGAAAATTATAACTCACAATGCTTCTTGGAACCTTTTAGTGTTTGTGTGCCGGGGGATATGGAGTTGAAAACATTAATAACCAGGGCTAAAGAGACCAGGGCTAAGTGGCTAAGAGCACTTCTTGCTCTTGCACAGGACCTGGGTTTAATTCCCAGCATCCACATGGAAGCTTGAAATGGTCAGTTCCAGGGGATCCAACACTTCCTTCTGGTCTCCGTGGATAACACACACACACACACACACACACACACACACACACACACACACACACACACGAGAGAGAGAGAAGGGGGGAGAGGGAGAGAGAAGCAAAATACTCATACACATAAACCCATAAAACAAATAACCCTCTAACCATTCACCTAAAGCATGTATTCAGCCTGTATACTTAAATCTGTAGTTGCTTATGCTGGAGGCAACGATAGCCTGCACAAATATTGTGCCTGTACACTGTCTTCCCTGGGTGAGTGTCCATGATTCCATAACCAAAGTAAAGGCTGTAGAGGTTTTCAAATTTTTAGAGCTTCGTTTTCCTCAATTTCTCCGTCCAACTCCTTGCTCATGCTAGTTGGCAGGACATGAACTACAGGAGATGAGGTCATGCTATCCAGACACTTTGGACTTAACGCTCTTAACCACTCTAAACATCCTCGTTCACTAAAGGGGCATTTTAAGTTTTATTTTATTATTCTGTGTGTGTAGGTGTTTTGCCTGAATGCATGACAACAGGGTGTTGGGTGCCCTGGAACTGGAGTAACAGACGGTTATGAGGCACCGTGTGGTGCTGGGAATTGAACCCAGGTCCTGTGCAAGAGCAGAAAGTGCTCTTAACCATGGAGCCAACTCTTCAGGCTCCAGAATTTAAAAAACTCTCAATTACTACACATCGTGAAATTATGAATAAAACCCAGGCACTACTCCCGAACATTGCTTTATAGAAGAGGGATTATAAAAGGGAAAATACAGGATTAAAGAGACTACAATTTACCAGTAGTGACACAACTGTGGAGTCCCACAAATCAGAGCTTCTCAAACTCTGGGCCAAAGTATCAGTTAAAAACAATTCCATGAGCCATCAGCTGGGCGGGGATGACACAGGCCTTTAACCCCAGCACTCTGGAGGGAGAGGCAGGTGGTGGATCTCTGGGAGTTCAAGGACAGCCTGCTAGGTCTAGGACAGGGCTACACACTGAAACCCTATCTCAAAACAAACAAAACCCACCCCCTCAAAACAAAATAAAACCAAGAAAACCCTACAAAAACATAAAAAGTTAAATAAAAAAAAAAAAAACAAAGTCTAGGGGCAGAGAACTGGTTGCAGATATGAGCACTTCCTGCTCTTACAGAGGACCAGAGCTCAGTTCCCAAAGCTCACACTGGGCAGTAAGAAATAGATGGCTGTGGGCTCCATCTTGCAGCATATTTATATTCTTGAGTACATCACTAATTTCTCAGAGACTCAGCTTCCTTGTGGGGTTAATAATAGTATTTTCCCCTGGCAATGGACAAAGAGACAGCTTGTTGGTGACGTTGTTTTATCAGTCGGGGGCAGTGAAGATGGAGGTCCTTTGTTTATCCTAGCTTCATGGCTGGCGTGGTGGCCAAAGCTGTCTTATGCCCAGGACACATAAAAACTAAATCAAATCAAATCCAGGCAGCCACGTGCACGAGGAGGAAGCCAAGAGACCTTGTGGACTGCCACGCCACCCATAGACCTGTCCCCAGTGCATAGGACAGGTGGGCCATAAACACCTGCTTGCCAATACGCCTTATAGTATAAATGGAGGATGTCACCCAGGGGCCCGCCAGCTGCATGGGCAGCCTGCAGCAGGAGCTACAATGTGTGAGTATGTGGTGGTCAGACGGGAGGGAAAGAGCCGTGGAGCGGCTTGAGCACTAGGAAGAGGGACGGAACTGGAGACTCCGGGGATGGACAGGAGCAGCAGCCTGTTGTGAGTGGCCAGCCCTGCCGCCTGGGGCCATGGCGAGGTCCCAATCTGAGGTGCTGCTGAGGGTCGTGTCTGAAACCGTGGCTACACAGTTGCAGGGGTCACTGTTGATGTCCCTAGCTCATACTACCAACTAGAAAAGACGAGGATGTCCCTGGTCAGGGCAGCAGCTGGGGACCACCTGAATGTGCAGGGGCTGTGTAGAAGAACTGGGCCTGCCTGCCCTTTACTGAACGCAGCGTTCTGGAGAGCTGGCCCTGTACCTCATCCTGGCAGCACAGTGGAGCTGGCCCTGAGGACAGGGGTATGGGTGAGCCAGCCCCATGTGCACGATATGGGAGAGCTGACCCTGCCACTCATCTGACATGGAGTGGCAAGGAGAGCTGACCCCAAGGGCATGAGAGCTATCCCTGGCCCTCACCTGGGCAACACAGTGGCGCTGGCCTTCATGGCAAAGGCGTGGGTGAGCCAGCCCCCAAAGGCATGAAGGCAATACAGTTAAACCTGCCTCCTGCTGATGGCAGCATTGGGTGGCCTAACCAGGACAGGGCTGAAGAGCTCACCCTGGTGGTGAGGATACAGGAAAACTGGTAAAGAAGGGTCGATGTCACTGAGCAGTTCTGCTACCACCCAGGCCTGGATCCAGGGCTCTGAGATGGCATCTGTGAACAGTTAGGATGCATGAAAGGGCCAGTCCTGCTGTTCAAAAGGTACAGGATCTGTATGACACAGGACAACAACCAGGAGGAGTCCTGATGAGGATCCCATATTGATGGCGTCACAAAGGCCAGGGACCTTGAACTGACCAATGGCTTACTGCAATAAACATTTGTAAGTGAAGATTGTAGGGACAGAGGGATGTCCTGTGGGACACATTGTGACACCTACAGCTTCCACGCTGAGATGCTTTGTATGTTTTGGTTTCGGTGGTGGTGATTTATGCTTTCACTTGGGGGTGGGGGGATTGAAGGGCTGAGGGCAAATATGAAGGGACATGGAAATGAGCCGGACTGTAATGCATCATGTGAAATTCACAAACAATCAACAGAAAGTTAAAACACAATAATAATAGTACTTGCCTCAAACAACTGTTTAAAAATTGAACATATTAATAAATGTTAAGTACTAAGAGCAGCTCACACAAGTAATTCATATTAGCTTACAACTATAAAATGAGTTTCTGAGACATGGACAAGAAATCAAACCCAATAATACAAACAAAATATTTTATTCAACTAAGTACTAAACAATGGAAATCTAAGAGGTATAACTTAACAGGCATTTATAACTTAAATAACAAATCAAGGACATAGGTGAAATAAAATTCTTCAACTTATCAATATCAGAAAAAAAGAATAATAACAAAGTCACTGAAATATTTGATTCAAGGGATCTTCTCCGCTGTAAACACTTGAGAAGCTTGTTTCCTGGCCTTGAGAAAGAATTGAGAAGAAAAAAGGCTTTAATTATAATCTAGAAATTAATTATGCTGTTATCACTTTTAAAAATTTAGTTACATTTATTGTTTTATCTGTGTGCATGTTTGTGTGCACATGTATGTGTGCCTGTGTTTTTTGAGCAAGTGTGTGTGCACGTGTATGTGTGTGTGTGTGCGCACACACACATGGAGTTCAGAGGACAGCTGTGGAAGTCGAGTCTCTTGATACCACATGGATATGAGGATCAAGCTCATCAGGCCTGGCAGCAAGTGCCTCTGACTGCTGAGCCATCTTGTCAATCCTATATCTTATTTTAATGTGGAAAATAAAACTTGGACTTTTTTTTTTCAAGGTAACAATGAAAATTGCTAGTGGAAAATTATGACCTAAAACTTAAAAAAAAGAATAACACATATTTTAAAAGTCAAATGATAAAGTTCTAGATAAAGACAAATAGAATGAAACGGAATGTTATACGTGAATGGATTATGCCAACTATAAAAATGGTGGCTCACAAAGAAAAATATAGATTGGGGGGTGGGACAAGGTGTACAAGGGAACCAAAAAAAAAAAAACAAAAAAACAAAAAAACAAAAGAAAGGCAGAGCTATGATCAAAGAACCTTTGTAAAACTTAGCCACCTCATTAGCACTCTAGACACGTCTCTTGAAAATCCTTTAATCTCACAACTCAGAACGCAGATGCAGGTGGATCTCTGTGAGTTTGAGGCCAGCGCTGTCTACATGGTGAGTTCTAGGACATCCAGGGCTACAGTGTAAGACCCTGTCTCAATCCTTAAGGGTGTGGCCCCTGGTAGGTTGACCATGCTCTAGTGGCTGGCCTCACACCCAGGAGTATATGAGCAGCAAACTGGACTCCTTGGATTATTTAAAAAAACAAAAAGGACATGACAGAATGTGGGGTGTGATGGGGGCGGGACTGGGAGAAGTGAGGGGGAATAGAGGAAAACATGATCAAAATACATGGTATACATATATAAAACACACACAGAACTAACAAAATATTAAAAAACAAAAAGGAAATTTCTATTGTTTGTGCTGTTTCCAAAATTTGGATTATAAACTAAAGCATATTAAACTAAACTAAACTAAACTAAACAAATTAGCTTAAATCAAGTTCACAGTGTTGGGATAACACAATGAAAAAACTAAGAATGTCATGAGGTAAATTAACAACCATTATCAAGATGTGAAAAGGAGCTGGACATGGTAGTAAACACCAGCGATCCAGCACTCAGGAGGTTAAGGTAAGAGAATGAGGAGTTCAAGGCTAACCTTGGCTACACAGTGACATACAGAGCAGTCCAGGCCACATGACCTCTTGTCGCAAGGGTTTTTAAGGAAGTGAGTAGGGAGTACTAGAGAGGCCCAATGGTTAAGAAGCTGCTCTTACAGAATATGTAAGTCATCCCTGACACCCACGCTGGGCAGCTCACAGCCACCTGCAACTCTACCTACAGCGAGCTGATGGCGTCTCTGGCTTCAGAAGATAACCACACTCATGTGGTAACGCACACAGACACACATACATGTAAAAACAAGATCTTCCTAGTGCCTGTTATGAACTTATCTACCTGTCTATCCATCCATTTATCTATGTATCTATCTATTCATCATCTATCTATCCATCTATCCATCCAGCCATCCACCCATGGCATTCTCAAGTATTCTATCTCGTCTTCAGCGGAAAACAAATACAGGTACTCAGGAAGTACTCTTATTATCTCCTAGTGTTTCCACATTGTGGGCTGGAGAGGTGCTCAGTGGTTATGACAGCCTGGGGCTCTTGCAGATGCCCAAAAGAATTTCCCAGCACCCACATCCAGCAGCTCATGATGCCCTGTACTCCAGCTCCGTGAGATCTAATGCCCTCTTCTGGCTTCTGTGAGCACTGCACTTACATGCACAATGTCACACAAAGAGAGAACATAAATAACATGCAATTAACAATAATATACAAAATAAAAATGTAAGATTCCGGGGTCTTTAGACTTTCTAGGCTTCGTGAGCTACAATGTAGCAGCAGCTCTAACTTGAGAGGAGGTGCCCTAACACCCAGAAGTTCTTCAGCCATGTGGAGCTCATCACTCAACTATAAGGATAGAGACGTTGTCCTGAGTGCAACCAGAAGGCCAGACCATAAAATACAGCTTCAGAATCACATCTGAATAAACAATAAGGCCACAAGACATAGGCTGTACATTGTTTTTATAACCACATTACTGTTATTCATCACTCACTTCACATCAAAAATTAAATTTAAATTATCATTCAAATTTTTGTTAAGATGAGTTAAGCAAATAGAGGACATTTAGGTACCATCTGAATTTTAAAATGTCCCTTCCAGAACTTCTGCAACATTAAAAACAAATGTGTTTGTCATTTCATGAAATAGAATGAGTCGTGATGAGATAAAATGAGGCAACACAGATTTTAACTAAAAATTTTAAACTACTTCATTCAATATAGAGATACTTACAGCTTTCTCCTCTGGTGAAAGAACACCCTCTACTGCTACTATCTGGTACTGCTTATGTTTTATATTTCCCACATATTTCCGGAGCTGCCTGAGACTACCAGTCTCTATGTCTTGCTTTAACAGTTTCTGCATTTCTCGAGAAGGACATCCGGGATCAAATATTAGTAAACACAATGTTCGGTTTTTTCTCTCTTCAATCCCAACAATTGTTCGACTGTGACCTATTTAATGTATAAATAACAGTTTAAAATGTTGCATTTATACCCAGTTATTACTACATATACATTTGTAGTCTTGGTGTGGGATTCTGTGTATTTAGCACACACACACACACACACGCACACACATATACACACACATATACACACACACAAACACTTTTAAATAGGTACAGTCTGGAAAGGCTTAACTTAACATAGTAAGTGGCAAGTGAGTAAAGATTGGAGGAGGACAAGAGATGAATAATGAGAGCAGTGAACGGAAAGAAAGGACAGGAAGTGCAAAGGCCCCAAGATGCTGGGTTACCCAAGAAAGTACCAAAAAGAAAAATAACCCTGACAATCAATCCCAGCTTCTGCCCCCACCACCTCTGCTATTAGAATCTTAACCTGCCCTTAAGCAAGAGTCAATCTGCTATCTTAAAGCAGCATCATTGTGAGTGTGTGTGTGTGTGTGTGTGTGTGTGTGTGTGTGTGTGTGAGTGAGTGTGTGAGATCTACTCACCCTGATGCTGGAGATAGACAGGAGGTTTAGATGTACACACAACCTTTGCATTCCCTTCCCTCTCTGAAGAATAATAGTTCAATATCCATTCAAATAAGCGAGGGTGTGTCCCCGAAGGACCAGTTGACTTGTGGAAATCAATAATGCGGCACCTGAACAATTGACAGATAACTTAGAGAATATTTTACAAATTTTTTCATAAATGTAATTATTCTAAAACAACAGTCTCACTCTAGAACAAATTTATGTGTCTATTACTTCCCTATGAAGAAAAAAGTAATTATAAATTTTTACTCTTTATTTAGAAATTATTTTGTGAGGAAAATAATTATTCAGATCACCATAGTAATTCAAATTATTCAAACCATTCATAGTAAGCCTGACGAATGAGCTAAAGCTTACCAGGATTTCTTACCATAAAAAATAGCAAATAAGGACCGTGCTTTTTGACCTTTAAAACTCATGTGCCACACCTGGGCCATTATCACTTTAGTCTACTACCCCTAGCCCTGATGATAAACTATAAACTGACTTTTGGACAATGGTTCAATGGGTAAAGGTATTTGCTGTATACACATGGTGGCCTGAGTTAAATCCTTGGAACCCACATCAAAGTGGAAGGGAATACCAACTCCACAGATTTGTCTTCTGACCTACACATGCACACGCAAACACACACATAGTAATAAAAAATAATAGAGGCTTAGACAAATAGCTCAGTGGTCAAAGGACATATTACTCTTGCAAAAGACCCACATTTGCTCACAATTGGCTGATAACTCCAGGTCCAGAGGATCCAAAGGAACCTGTACCCATGTGCACATATACACAAACATGTATCTACACATATAATTTTAAAGCAGTAAACTTTTCTTTTTAATTTTAAAGAAAATTGATTTCTTGCAAGACTTTTTTACTCTACTTCATAACAGTGTAAACACAGAAACAGATTAAAAAGTCAACCAGTAAGTTTTGTATATCTTTATTTAAAAGGAACAAAAAGAAGCTGAATTATGATTTTAATCCCCAGGAGTAGTCATTTCTAACGTCAAAAATACTCTAAATATTTTCCTCAAAATAAAATAAAATAAAGATAAATGTAAAAAATACTCTGAATACATTCAATTTTCTTCAATTGCAGTTACAGACAATACTTGCAAAGAGCATAGGAAAATGTGTGGGAGTTCACATCTCTACATGCACATAGCTCCTGTTTAGCACCAGTTTCACATCTCTGCATGCACACAGCTCCTGTTTAGCACCAGACCATGGTATTTACTGCCTTCAAATGAGTCCTCTTGAATAAATGAGACTGTTAAAGTAGGCTCACTTCTATATTACTCAAAACTATTTTAAAGTATGACCAAAAGCATTTACTATCTTAATTATTTTCAATTTCAGCTGAAACACTCCATCTCCTGGTCTCCCCTGGCAATGAAATCTCCAGAACATCCTGAACTGTTTTGGTTTCTGCCGTAGTCTGAGTGTGAACTGCCCCGGGTAGGTCTTGGGGGCTTTGTCAGCTGCTAGTGTTGTTCAGGAAGGTTGTGGGAACTGGAGGAGAAGGAGCGTCGCTGGAGGAAGCAGGCTCTTTAGAGCAGGTTCCCATTCCCTACTGATGTCTTGTTTCCTCACTGATGACACAATGAGACAGAGAGTGTCCTACTTTCTGCCACCATGCCTTCCCTGTTTCCCCAGCACGATGGGCTGTAGCCTTTGAAACTGTAAGTCAGAGCAGCCCTTTCTCACTGAAGCTGCTTTCGTCAGCATATTTTATCACAGCACGATAAAACAGCTAAGACAGTTGCTAACTTTGGTCATACTAAATTTAAAGTTCATAATTTGCAAATGAATACACCAATATTGCAAGTACATACTTTACTCTCAGAGAGGTCAGAAGCGTATAAATCTCACATGCTCCGATCCAGGCTTTTGTTCCCTGTAATTTGTTATTAAGTTGAGAGGCCCCCTGAGGATCAAAACCTTCATTCCATGCATCTTCAATCATGGACTGAATTTTTGGAATACAAGGAACTGACATACCTGAAATCATATAAGCAAGTAAGTAACAAGGCCAGGTACTAAGATATTGAACAACAATATCAACATAAGTCTATTGGAAGAACCCACGTGAGTTTCTTAAACACTTATTCCTAATGTCTTCTGCTATCATAAGCTCAGATGATAAGATTAAATTACATACCTTTCAAGCAGTCACCATATACATCATTTTTCAGTAATGATGAGAGTAGCATCTGGAAATTTCTATAACCACAACCCCAACCTTTGTCCCCGAAAGATGAGTGAAAGTGATCCACCACTGTAGAGAGCCACACACACCTCACATCTGTGGCAGTGTTTTGATAATATCTATGGAGGGCTTCAATAATCCCTAAAATAGAAGAGATTTAGAACACTTAAAGAGTCCTTATCATCATCACATGGCTGTTTATATGTCTAACATCAGCCTCAAGCTCCACAGGCAAAGCCTACCAACTCAGCTTTTAATATACCTTCTCACTGCTACACCCCTAGCCCGCTCCCTCCCTGTCCCCACGGCACAAGGTTTCTAACGCTAAAATAGTAGCCCTTGCATTGAATTGAAGTTGTACACATCTTTAAGCTCTTCAACTGCAAAGCCCAGGACACAAAGGATCCCTGCAGGATACTCTTCCTGTCTTTCCATTTATGGCATGCCATACTAGAGCTTGCCCAGTCTTAGTCTGTGTCCTCCTAAAAGGAAGTGCTTTCTGACAGCCTTTATGATCAGTTGTAGTAATCTATAGCATATAAAGCCTACTGATACGTGTCCATTTGACGTTCATGTTTTAGAATTCTTCTTGATCTAATTTTGTGAGCTAACAATGAAATATGCCTATGTATTTTAATTAAACTTCAGTAATATACTTTATATACATAGCAGGATAGTAACTGCTAAGCAAAGAAGATAAACGTGACAATGTCCCTAGAAAACATCCCTGGACTACAAATGCTAGAATTCGGTTAAGCGTGGTTTTCAGACACATTACATATAAGTCTTCCTTTTAGAACATTTTTCTTCCATTCAGAATGCGGAAGATCCTTTAAGGACCAAACAGCATTTTCAAATTACCTTTGATGACTCTTCAGAACAATCACTGCATTCCCCCCCGCACTTATCTAGTCACACTTCGTACAGCAGGACATGACAGCTCTTTCTGTATATTTTGTCTTCTTTAAAAACTCTGAAGCTACTGGGCACTGATACGTTTTACATAGTTCATGCTTCCTCATAGTATGTGGCATAAAAAAAGAAAAGTCATTATATGTATTTTATCTGAACGAGATTCAAGGGAATATGTCTTTAGAGAGACAGATGAAAAACCATACTCACACACAAAAATCAATCATGTAACCAATATCTATAGCTGTGCCCACTATCATGAAGAAGAGAAATTAGTTATACATTTAAAGAAAACTTAAATTAGACTCACATTCAAGAAAAAGAACAATGACAATAACTTGTAAATGAGTACTAAGTTTATACACGGGGAAAGATGAGGAAGTGACACCCAACAGCACTAATGTTATAACTGTTATACATGGAACGGGCACCCTAGGAACAGAAAGATCAGGGTCAACTCAGATGAGGTCAGGAACTAAGACAGGCCCTTAGAATGGGAAGGGTCAGTCTATAAGAATAAAGTAATAAATATTTAAGCATACTCTGGCATACTTATTGCATATAAGACAGGAATCCCTCACTTCCTGCTAACTTCTGTGTTAGCAATGATACCATACAACCACATTAAAGAAACATTCTCTTATAATAGAAGTAGTTTGTAATTCCTAAATTTCCTTAGATATATTCCCAAATGCCTGTTGTTAACTTATATTTCATTGTTTAAAGTATGTTAACTTATACTTCATTGTTTAAAGTATGAGGCTGTAAACATATAAAGGAGCATTAAGTGACTGTTCTAACAGACACTTGTATAATTAACAAGAAGGAAAAATCTTTACCATGGGGCTAGAGAGACGATGGTTCAGAAAAAAGGACATTTGCAACGGCTGCAAAAGACACGTGTTCAGTTCCCAGCCCCACAGTAGGCAGCTCACAACCACCTGGAATACAAACTCTAGGGAGTCTGACTGCTTTGCAGAAGGAAAACACTCAATAAATGGTGTCAGGAAAAGAACTACTTTAGTCATATATAAGTAGTTAAAAACAAAACATTGCTATTAAAAAAAGTCTCCACAACATTGGAGAGTTTTGGGTATCAGGCAGCAAACTGTCTCAGTTACCTTCTCATTTAGGAAGCTGCTAACCTGCACTCCTATATACTCAGGTAAGTAATTTTATTCCTTCTCAAGTCTTTGATAGTATTGAAAACCAGATAATTTATTTTTACAGTTAAGTTTAGTGGTTTAGGGGTTAGGATGTTTTTAGATCTAGATAGATGTTTTAAGTTGATAATGATGAGATATGACAGATACTGATTTACACTCAGAATTTTAGATGCACCAAGATAGGAAAGACGTTTGTTATCTTCAAAGGCTGCCAAATACAAATAGCCAAAGCACTATGAAGATAACATTTATATAATTCCTGATTGTTTCGTGGTTCTTCTTGCTGTAGGCAGTTTATTGTACATATGTGTAATAATGTAAATATATATGTAAAAAAATTTTTTTGAGTCAGGGTTTCTCTGTGTATCCTTAGCTGTTCTGGACTCTTGTAGACTAGGCCTCAAATTCACAGCAATCCGCCTGCCTCTGCCTCCTGAGTGCTGGGATTAAAGGCGTGCACCACCACGCCCGGCTATAAAAATTTTTTTTTTAACTAATAAAAAAAGAAAAAAAATCCAGAGCCCCACTTTTCCTTCCATCTCCATCCCTATAAACGAAGAAATACTAGGTAGATTAAAAATTAAACTACAGAGACTAGAGAGTTGTCTCATGGCTACTTGTAAAGAGGAACTAGGTTTGATTCCCAGCACCCATGCAGTGGCTAACACCATCTGTAGCTCCAGTCTAGAGTATCTAATGACAGCTTGTGGCCTGCATGGGCCCCAGGCATGTAAGTAGTACAATGACATACATGCAGGTAAAACTTCCATTCCCAAAGATGTTTTAAATAAAAACATAATACAGCATAGTTAAAGAACCATAGAAGAATGCACATCTGTAATCTTTAAAGAAACCCTTCCATTTTATGCAGACAGACAGAATGCACACAATAAAGACAGACATTGAGAGGTCTGCTGTGTGTGGTGGCTTACACCAGTAATGCTAGTACTTCCCTAAAAAAAAAAAAAACAAAAACAAAACAAAACAAACAAAACACACAGGAAATGTGATCATATGTACATGTGACACTTCTACCTAAAGATAACCATACTCGGGTCTGGCATAGCAGTGCATGGCTTTAATCATAGCACTTGAGAGGCAGAATTATGTGGAACTCTATGAGGTCAAGACCAGCCTGGTCTACAAAGCAAGTTTTAGGACAGCCTAGGCTACATAGTAAGTTCATGTCTTTGTGTTTGTGTGTGTGTGTGTGTGTGTGTGTGTATGTGTGTGTGTGTGTGTGTGTGTGTGTGTGTGTGTGTGTACATACATATTTATATAAATAAGCATATGCTGATTCTCTGAACCTGGAGTTACAGACTATGGTGAGCTATCATGTGGGTCCTGGGAATTGAACCTCGGTTCTCTCCAAGAGCAACAAGGGCTTTAAACTACTGAGCCATCTCTCTAGCCCTGTGAGATCATCTCTAAAACAAAAAGTCTAGTCATGGAAAGGCAACTGTTTCCATATAAAATGTATTAATATTCTAACAGAGATACAAAAACATAATTAGAAAAATCAAAACAAACCACCCACCAGGAAAAGACATACCAACCTGAGTAAGGCAGATCTGATTGTCCAACTAGCCAAGTCCTAACAAAGTTATATACAATGTAAGTGTCAAGTAGACAAGAATGTTCATTTGGGCCCAGAAGAAACAATGTATACAAAGCTTTTACTATCCAAAAAATGTAATGCGCAACAGTGTGGCCAGTACACACACAAGGCTATTGAGTATTTGAACTGTGGCTTATCCAACTGAAATGTGCTGTAAAGTATAAAATATATTATGAATTTAGAAGACTACACAAAGAATGTAAAATATTTCAATTACTAGTTCTTGTGAGGTGAACATAAGCACCATACTATAGGAAAACCCCTCTTAACACTGACAACATGTTGGAATCGTGCAGTAGACACTGGGTTTAAACTATTAGAAGATGGTATTTAAACATATGATAGCTAAATAGGAGTTTTAGAAACTTTACCACCAAAGGACGACATTCAGTAGAAACCATGCTTTGACCATTGATGTGTTCCTGAGCTATGGACAGGTATGCAGTAAATTACTTTCTACAGAGTGCTTCCAGCCAGTCACCATATTAGGAAGGTTAACTGGAGACTGAACACAGTGTAATGTCTTGCTAAGGTATGGTGTTAAGTAGTGTGTGTGTGTGTGTGTGTGTGTGTGAGAGAGAGAGAGAGAGAGAGAGAGAGAGAGAGAGAGAGAGAGAGAGAGAGAGAGATGTATATTTTATATTTTTTCAACTTATAACATTTTCAGCTTATAATAAATTTACCAATACATAATTCACTGTAAATTGAAATGCTTCTCCAATTTTATGTTTTTCTTTTCTTTAATATGGCTTTAAGAGATGTAAAATTTTGCATGTGGCTTATATTATGTTTCTGTGATATGTTCAAATATATAGTAATTTAAGCTAAAGGTTCAGTAAGATGACTTCTTTAGGGTAAACACACACTCTCTGACTGGACTGAAAGTGGATCCACAAGAGGGAAGTCTTGTCTGGTGCTGTAAATTCAGCCAAAACTCCCCTGGACCCTAACTCATGGGTCCCTAATAGAAAAGCTTCTATAGTTTTGCAGTTGACATGATATGCCCATCAAACTGTCTTCTAAAAGTTTACATAGATCAGTGCTGTTGTTCTTTGCTCAGAGAAGATTCTTTTGGTACTGAGTGTCAGTAACTAGTCCAAGGACTGAGTGAGAATAAATGACTATTAGACGTTCAGTCCTAAATGGCCTATCTACATCAACCCTCCCAAAGCTCCGGGACATCAAGGAGGAGGGGCTGTTAAAACAGCAGGATCTGAGGAAGAGGCGACATGTAGAATGCTGTCTTCTGGGCATGGGATGGCTGCTGGCTTTCGCCCTCAGCAGCAGTGGCTATCATAACAAGACTGAGCTGCCAATACAGTCACCGAGAAAAGAGGTATTCACAAGGACACATCCATCTCTGCGTCTTTACAGGCATTAAAGCATGACTAGTTGGGAGCTCATACGGCCCCTCCTCTCCCTTAGGATCTATATAAAGTAAGTGGTATTGGGGTTGGAGAGTCAAGAAACACACATCTGTTTTCTTGCTCATGATCCTGTATATAACCATTCACATCCTTATAAGCAACCCTTAACCAAAGCCAAATAAACACATAAAAAACACGTGGAAATAGAGGGTCAAGCGGTAATGGTAGACACTAACTGGGAAGAGGAAAAGGGAGCAGCAGGAGTGGGAGGACAAGAAAGGGTAATGGGGCGGTACTGAATACGACCAAAATATACTACACATATGTATGGAAATATCACAATAAAACATTATTATATATAATTAATATATGCTAATACAAATTAAAAACATCCAAAAGGTTCATTTCCCATTGTTGTTAGTTAATATAATAGAAACCAAATTATTTTAAGTGAATTATTTACTATGATTCTATGAAAATAGAAGTTTAAATGCTTTAAAATGTTTTGTAAATAACATAAGAACACAATCTCGCCTCAAACTATATTAACTATTGACGGAATATTCATCAAATTCAAGTGGTTTTATTACTCCAGTAGTCTCTGCAATAGTAAAACCGTGGCTGGGATCTTTAAGCACTCACCAGAAGTTTTTGTTTTTCCATCGTCAATACCCATAGCTATTGATTCCAACATGTCAGCTTTTCTGCTATGAAATTCAGATGGATGCATTCTTCCCCTATTTACTTCTATCTCCATATGTCGGAGCTGCTGTTGTTTGTATCCTCCAGAATTATCTAAACCATACTGCCGCTAGTGAACATAAAAACAAATAACTTATTTTTGTGTCCCTGTACTTCAACCAGATGGAAACTTATAACTTTTACTTTTTGGAAATGTATGTTCAAATAGTCTGATATGGATTTTTCATACAAGTAAATGTAAAGATTTTTATGAAAATTAAACCATACATCTGTAATAATTCAATATTTCTGTATAAACATCTATAGCTCCTACAAATAATTAGTTGTTTTCCAAGTAGTATAGAAATGAAAGACCCATCTTTCTGCCAAGGTATTGAGAAAAGCAAATTCTAAAAATACTGCTGATTACAAAACAACTTTTGGGAACTTGCTATAACTTGCTATATTTTGTCCCAGTGTGGATCCAGGAAGGCCCACTTAGGTCATAAAGCATGCAAACATGCTACATAGTAAATGAGCTGTGTTGTTGTAAAACTAGACTGAGGGGCTCACATGCATAAACCGCCTGTATGGATAATCTTCCTGAGATCTAAACAACTTACCAACTGTCAGTCATGGTTATTCTTGAAATTATTCTCAAGACAAGATGATTTTAAATCACTATGAAACAAACTTTTGGGCATGTCTGTGAGGCTGTGTCTAGACTGGGTTTAGAGAGATAGGAACCCACCCTAAACATGACCCCATCGCAAAGCATGAGGTCACAGTTGAATGAAAAGGATACAGTAGGTCATCTCTCCTTGCTTCCTGACTGTGAATGCAATGTGACCAAGCAGCCATGCCCTCCTCACACCACACAGGTAAACCCTCCTCCTGTAAAGGGCTTCTGCTTGGGTATTTGATCAGAGCTACAACAAAGGTGCAAGGAAGCCAAGCAAGAAGTGGGCGCCTACTGCAATAAGCCTGCCTGACCACTGGAACTTGTTTGTGAGGAGGATTAGAGAAAGTTTGAAGTGCCAGGCTCAGAAGCCCTAGTATACTGTAAGCAGGGCTTGGTGGGCCATTCTGGCAGAGTGAAGGCCTGGCTCAGAAGGTTTCAGAGGCAAACTGGGCTGGAAGCCACTCAGGACATATTCTGGCAAATAACATGGCTTCATTTTGTTTGTGTCCTGAGAACTTCACTGATGTTCACTCAGAGTTAATGAGGTAGTAAGGAACTCTCAAGACAAGATGGCATTTAGATTGCATCACAACTACAGCTTATATCCTATATGCAGGTCTACAATTGCGTACAAGGTAGAACAGAATGCTGAAAATTTCAAGTTTGGTGAGGAAAAGTGTTAAAGTTACAGACAAAGCAAGTATGAAAGCAGCTGCAAGTGAGATAGCTCCTTGGGTGAAGGTATTTGCTCCCAAACCTGATTGCCTGAGTACAAACCCTGAGACCCACATGAAGGAAGGAGACAAACAACTCTCAGAAGTTTTGCTCTGTTTGTCACAGGCTTGATATGAGAATATATGTATGTCCCCTGTAAGTCCATGTTTAAAGAGTTGGTCCCTAGTTAATGGCGCCATTTGGGAAGGAGGAGGAGGTGGGGTCTTACTGGGGCAGGGGTGGCCTTGTTGGAGGAAGTTATGTCACTTGGGTATGCTCTGTGGTTTCACAAGCCCATGCTAGGCCCAGGCTCTTTCCCTCTGCCTGCTGCCTGTAGATCAAGATGAATTTCCAGCTCTTGCTCGTAGCACCATGGCTTCCTGCATGCCACCATAGTCGCCAACATGATGGTAATGGACTAGCCCTCACTGTAAGCAAGGCCCCAATTAGATGTTTTGTAAGAGTTGCCTTGGTATGGCATCTCTTCACAGCAACAGAACAGTAACTAAGATAACTGTAAGAGAGAGAGAATACATTAAGAGAGAAAATGGGCACTGAGGACTTGGACAACAGGAACAGAACCTTAATTCCATCCACGAAAGGTTCGAGCTAAAAACAACAACAAAAAAAAACAAATAACCCCCCCCAAACCAAAACAAAACAATTCACTTGAAAGGAGAGGGCCTAAACTGGGAATGCCACTGAAGGGTCCCTAGTCAAAAAGTATCATGTAGGAAAGTGTTTCCCATGGATGGCGCTCAAGGTTAAATGCAACTGTGGTCCAAAGGGCATGGCACCATCTCAAGATAGCAGAATTTGAGTGTTGTCCGAGTGGTACTGATTATGCAGACATGAAAGATGGAAGACATGTTGGGGTTTGCACCATGGTTCTAGAGAGCCACTGAGGCCACAAATGTGTGGCAGGGTGCTTCCACAGCAGAGGCCCATCAGGAAAGGCCCAGGAGGTCAGGGAGTGACACTGAAAAGGTAAAGCATCCGTTGTAATAAATCATAGGGTGCTGGAGATGGCAGAACCACAGGATATAGACTGAGGAAAGCTGCAGGCAGAAGGAAATGGCCCACAAGAAAGGCTATTTATGGTACAGACAGCAGGCATGAAGAGGCAGGATTCCCAAGCCCTCTGGATCTAGAGTCCAGTGATAGCATCACAAGTACCAGATGCCTAATAAGGAACTGCAGGATTTGGTGCTTGCTCTGCTGTACCAAATGCTGCTTGTTTTTGCATTGGTCTGATTTTTTTTTCTTTTTCTTTTTCTTTTTCGGTTTTTCGAAACAGGGTCAGGGTTTCTCTGTGTAACCGTGGCTGTCCTGGACTCACTTTGTAGACCAGGCTGGCCTTGAACTCACAGTGATCCACCTGCCTCTGCTGGGATTAAAGACATGTCCCACGACACCCAGCCTTGGTCTGATATTTCTTTTGTTATGTTGCCATTCTTCCATTTTGGAATTGGAACACCCAGTTTGTACCATCATATGGTAGAAGCATGAAACATGTCTTGTAATATTCTAGAGGCTTGCAGTTAGGTATTCATTAAGCCTCTAAAGACTCTGCACTTACACTTTTGAGCAGTACTGTTTTAAAGACCATGATATCGTTTGAAGAGAACACATTGTGCATTATGAGATAAGTTAAAACTTTTTTTGATGTTATAGAAATTCAATTTATAGTAAAAGACAGTGCCTAAGTGTCAGAAGAAACTCAGTACTTATACTTTAGAATAGTGATAACCAACGGACATGATACTCTCCACCACTGAGTGGAGAGTGAGATCTGACCCTCACACGAACTCTGATGCCCCTTTTCTGACCACGTCGGGTAGGCCTGGCGGCCCTCAGAGGAAGGATAGCAAGTTATCAAGAAGAGACTCGATATTCTAAGGGCATATATAGGGGGAGGAGGTCTCCCTCAATCACAGACATAGGGGAGGGGAGAAGGGGGGAAGTGGGAGGGAGGGAAGAATGGGAGGAAATAGGGGAAGGGCTAACAATCGAGATGTAATATGAATAAATTAATAAAAAAAGTAAAAAAAAGAATAGTGATAACACTATTCAAGACTAGGGAGACTTCGACGTTGAAGAGAATGCATTTGTCTGAGTCTGTGGAGACAAGTGTGGAAGACGATGGTTTAAAAGTGATGTGCTTGCTGGACGGTGGTGGCACACACTTTTAATCCCAGCACTTGGGAGGCAGAAGCATGCAGATCTTTGAGTTAGAGGACAGCCTGGCCTACAAAGTGAGATGCAGAACAGCCAAGGCTACAAGGAGAGACCCTATCTGGAACACCACACCCCCAAAAAAGTGACGTGTTCAGTGTCAAGTTGACAAATGGTAGAGTTGCAATGGTTTATTTTGACTGTCAACTTGATGGGATTTAGAACCAGCATAGAGAACTGGTGTGTAAAAATGGCTCAGTCTGTAAAAGTGTTCACCATGCAAGGCCAATGACTTGAATTAGATCTCTGAAACCCAGAGTGAAAAAAAGTCTCCAAGAATGTTCTCTAATTTCCACATATATTCTACAGCATTGGGCACAGAACACATAGACATGCGTGTGTGCGCACACATAAATAATAAGTAGAATGAAAAACCCCTGGGGATTACAGATTTGGTAAATTGAAGTGGGAAACCCCCTTTGAACATGTACTGCACATCTCACAGGTTGGGTTCCAGACTGAATACAAAGGCCACCTCCCATCCCCCTCGCCATGCCTTTCCTACTATGATACATTGTATCCTCTCAAAGGGCAAGCCAAATGCACTTGCTCCTTTGTGTAGCTTCTTGTCAAGCATCTTATCACAGCAACAAGGAACTAACACAATAGCAAGCATCTCTACATGTTAGGGACTTTCTGTATTGTTGAAACTCAAAAGGCTTTGTACATCTTTATGGTGTTACATTTTGAACATGAAACCACAGGCTAGGTTTTGAATAGCTGTGTCCCAGACCAAGGCACTATTTTGGACGGCCGCGGAACCTGTGGAAAGTTGTCATTCCCTGCGCAAAAGAGGCCAGTACTGAGCAGGCTCAATTCCTGTCACACCATGGGTTTCCTGTTCCACTGTCATGTGAATGGTCCCTCCATGTGGGAAAAAAGCTTTCCCACTCATCTGAATTCTGATATGAAAAAAACATTTTGGAAATAAATGAATAACCAATGAAGAGTGTGTGTGTGTGAGAGAGAGAGAGAGAGAAAGAGAGAGGTATGGAGGGGTACTAATTAGATCTTTCAAAGCACATTTCAGGGAAAACTGTCATATATAAGGATGTCTGAGAAGAAAACAGAAGAAAAGTATATGTATAATACACAATATTAAAGGTTTTCAGATGTATGTAAATCTAGGACCACTTTCAGATCTATCCATTCATAAATCCTTTATATTTATAATGGTCTATTAACACAAATGACATTTTAAAATTCTAGAAAGTATTATCAGTACAAATAACCATAGTCCATGTTAGAAGGAGAATGTGCGACAAACACATAAAATACCAACCTCTGAGCAGTCATTAAAATAAGCAATGTCTGAAATTGTGATCTCTCAAGGAATTTAAGACTAAGGAGAGCTACACAATAAAAAAATAAATAAAAGTTTTAAAAAGATAGGCAGATTCTCCGTACAGTTTCCCCATCTGCCCGTCATATGCATACTTTACATACACACTTTACTACCTACTATAGGTAGTTGTCTAACCCAGGGCAAGTCACTGAACACTTTACTTTTAGTCTTCATTTAAAGACAGAAAACAAAACAAAAAGCAACAACAAACCCTGTTGGGTTTCTGTGAAGATTTTCACATAATTTATCTGAAGTGATTATGCCAATATTTGAGCTTTTTTTTTTTTAAGATGGGTCACCGGTGGCCTCAAACTCAAGAGATTCACTTCCTCCATCACCCTAGTGCTGGGATTAAAGATATGTGCCACTACACACAGTCAAGAACAGTTACTGGGGGACAACATGAGAACATAGCCGAGTGTCAGCTGATCAGGACTCCTGGGGGCTTGCAGAGATCAGGGAGCTTATATGGGTCTGACCTAGATCTTCTACTTATATGTTATAGGCGAGTAGCTTTGTGTTCTTGTGGGAATCCTAACAATGGGCGCAGGGGCTGGCCGTGACTCTTTTGCCTACCTATGGGACCCCTTCCTCCTACTGGGTTGCCGTGTCCACCCTTGATGTGACAGTATGTGCCTGGTTTTACTGTAGCTTGGTATGTTCAGTTGGTATCCCTGGGAGGCCTGCTCTTTTCCGAGGGTAGACAGAGAGGGGGTGAATCTGGGGGAGAGGGAGATGGGGGGGGAGAGACTAAAGAGACGGGAGGGAGAGAAAACTGCAGTCAGGATGTAATATATGAGAAAATAATAAAATAATGCATTTACCAAGATTTGAATAAAAATGGAAAGTGCTCAAGAAAAAGCTATTTTATTTATTTTTAGTGTGTGAGGTGTGTGTGTGTGTGTGTCCGTCTGTGGAAGTAAGAAGAAAGACTGAGATCCCCTGGAGCTAGAACTGCAAGCAGTTATAAGCTGCCTGAAATAGGGACTGGGAAATGAACTCAGGTCTCTGCCACAGCAGCAAACACTCTTAACCATTGAGCCATCTCTCCAGCGTTGAAGAAAGGCTGTGTGTGTGTGTGTGTGTGTGTGTGTGTGTGTGTGTTCAATAAACACATAGAGATGATTATTTTTGTACATAATGTGGACAGACTAGGTAGCAATCTTTCTGGCTGTGAGCCTTAGTCTTTAATGGCAGAGTCATATCTCTAAACCTAGGTAGACATGTCAAAAGCATATGTGGGCAATAAGAACTCCATGCAATAAAAACTCTTACAAATCTCTGTACCTGCAACTTCTGAAACTCTTCCCTTTCTTGTCTTGATTCTTCAGATCTCCTCTTCCTGTCTTCTTCTTGCTGAAGCTGGTAAGCTAATGTTCGATCACGAGAACACTGGACTCTGTCCATGCCTATTAGAGAGGAACAGCCAATATCCACTCAGTGCTCAGGCTATAGCAAGCATTTCTCACTAACTAGTTAATCTCAACTTCCTGACAACTTTATGGGGTGTTGTCTGCTGAGAAAGACAAAGTTTGAAAGGTTATGAGACACTTTTCATTGATATCTCTGAACACAATTAATGAAGATTCATTTTTGAAGGAAATACAGAGAAAAAGAAGAAAGCAATAAAGAATACAAACATACATTCACAACCTCCAACTGTCTCATTACTGTTACAGATTTTACCCAGTTTTACACAGCATAATGCCTTGCTTCCTCTCACCCAGGGCAATTTAGATCCTTTCGTCAGTAGCTTCTGTATAGTATCTTCCTCACAGTCCCTAAATTCCTAACTATTCACTGTTCTGCAGTGTAACACACATACACACACACACACACACACACACACAGAGAGAGAGAGAGAGAGAGAGAGAGAGAGAGAGAGAGAGAGAGAGAATATGGTAGACAGAGAACCAGAGACAGAGAGAACATCATGAGTCACAAGGGGATTGTATCACATAACGATGCAAGTAAAAAGTTCTTGATAGCCTGTCAGACAGACAAACCAGCTGTGAGATTCAGACCAAGAAGTTGGAAGTGCTAGCACCAGTTTGCCAATGGCAGAGATCCCAGTCTGAGGTCAAAGGCTCAGGATTTCTCACAAGAGTCCCAGAGTCCAAAGGCCAAACATGCTGAAGTCTAATGGCAAGAGCAGCAGCAAGGGGAAGTCCCAATCCAAAAGGAAGAGCCGAAGGGCATCTGCCCTTCTTAATTGCTGGTCCGTCTAGAGTCCTAGCTAAATTGGATGCTTCCTGCACACACTGAATGTAGATCTCCTCCCCTCAGTTTGCTGCCATATGCATCCGTTTTTCTGGGAAACCACTTCAGAGACACAGCCATAAGAAATAGTTAAGGAGTCTTGTAGAGATTCCTCAACTCAGAGACATTACAACTCACAAACCTGGTGATTTAGTTCTAAAACTGAGTAGTCTTTCTTCCAAACCTCTCAAATGTTTTACACTTTCCTCTTTGGTTCTTCTATCATTCTTGGATATGTAATTCACACCTGACTTTTAGCATGCCCTGAGACTGTCTTGATTCCTTTATAGAACGCATGGCCCAATTCAAAGCCTATCCACAAAGTAAGAATTACCAAACATTCCGCTTTTAAAAGTTACCACTTCCACGGTATCCTCTTACAATCTTACTCAAAAGAAGAGAGCTGTACAAGCTAGTTTGATGTCAACGTGACACAGGCTAAAGTCACTTGGCAAAGGGGACTCTGTTGAGAAAATGCCTCCGTAAGATTGGCCTGGAGGCTGGGTGTGGTGGTGCAGGCCTTTAATCCCACCACTTGAGAGCTGAGGAGGCAGGAAGTCAGTTTGAGGCAAGCCTGGTCTACACAATGTGAGTTCCAGGATGGCCAGAGTTGCACAGTGATACCTTGTCTCAAAACAAACAAACAACAACAAAAGATCCAACTGTAGGCAAATCTGTAGTACATTTCCTTAGTGACTGATGTTAGAAGGCCCAGCCCCTGTCAGTGGTGCCATGCCTGAGCTGATGGTCCTGGGTGCTCTAAGAAAGCAGGCTCAACAACCCAGGAGAAAACAAGCCAGTTAGCAGTACTCCTCCATGGCCTCTGCATCAGCTCCGGCCTCCAGGTTCCTGCCTAGAGTTCCTGCCATGACTTTCCTCAGTGGTGAACTGTTATCCTGCAAACAGGAAGGTAAACAACTCCAAATAGCTTCAGGAAGTCCCTGTAACTGACCAGATTCACTAGCCTCCCCTTTGAGTAAACAACAAAAGCTGAAGGTCCCCTCAGAGAGAAGAACAGACAAGGGGCAAAGACTTTCAGACCAAGCCCAGGTGCCTGAAAGAAGCAGAAACCAACTGAGCTGACTGGAAGACGTTTAAACCAACCCAGTCATCCACACACATATGGTCACTTGATTTTGACAAAGAAGTCAAACCTATTCAATGGAAAAAGGATAGCATATTCAACAAATGGTGCTGGTCTAACTGGATGTCTACATGTAGAAAAATGCAATTGGACCCATATTTGCCACCATGCATAAAACTCAAATCCAAGTGAATCAAAGACCTCAACATAATACCAGAAATACTAAATCAGTTACAAGAAACAGTGGGAAAGAGCCTGGAACACATTGGCACAGGAGACAACTTCCTGAACAGAACACCAACAGTCCAGGCTTTAAAGTCAACAATTAGGCCGGGCGGTGGTGGTGCACGCCTTTAATCCCAGCACTTGGGAGGCAGAGGCAGGCAGATCGCTGTGAGTTCAAGGCCAGCCTGGTCTACAAAGTGAGTCCAGGACTGCCAAGGCTACACAGAGAAACCCTGTCTCGAAAAAAAAAAAAAAGAAAAGAAAAGTCAACAATAAATAGGACCTCATGAGGCTGAGAAGCTTCTGTAAGGCAGGAGACACTGTCAACAGTACAAAGCGACAGCCTACAGATTGGGAAAAGATCTTCACCAACCCTGCATCTGACAATGATCTAATATCCAAAATATATAAAGAACTCAAGAAATTAAACACCACCAAACCAAATAACTCAATTGAGATGGGGCTCAGAACTAAACAGAGAATTCTCAACAGAGGAATACCAAATGGCTGAGAAACAGTTAAAGAAATGCTCAGTCTCCTTAGTCATCAGGGAAATGCAAATCAAAACAACTCTGAGATTCCATCTTATACCCATCAGAATGGCTAAGATCAAAAATTCAAGTGACACCACATGCTGGCAAGGATGTGGAGAAAGAGGAACACTCCTTCATTGCTGATGGGAATGCAAACTAGTACAATCACTTTGGAAATCTATATGGCGCTGTCTCAGAAAACTGGGAATAGGGCTTCCTTAAAACCCAGCTCTTCCACTCCTTGGAATATACCCAGAAGATGCTCCAGCACACAACAAGAAAATTTGCTCAACCATTCATAATAGCCAGAACCTGGAAACAGCCTAAATGTCCCTCAGTAGAAGAATGGATTAAGAAAAAAAAAAAAAAACTGGTACATTTACACTATGGAATACTACTCAGCTATTAAAAACAAGGAATTCCCGAAATTTGTGGAAAAATGGATTGAGCTAGAAATGATCATAATGAGTGAGTTAACCCAGAAGCAGAAAGACTCAAATGGTATATACTCACTTATATCTGCACAGTAGCCCAAGGGGAATGTCCCATGAAAGTCTTCACTTACCAGGAAACTGGGACAGAGGGAAGGACATCCTATTGGGACTCTAGGTGAGAGAAGCATGGGAGAATGGGGAAATAGAAGCATCCAGAGGGTCCTAGAAACCTACAAGAACATTATGACGAGCGGATCTGAGCCCAGGGGTCCTGCTCAAACTATGGCACAGCCAAGGACAATAAGTGCAGTAAACTTCGAACCCCAACCCAGATCTAGCCAATGGACAGGACAGTCTCCACAGTTGAGTGGAGAGTGGGGACTGACTTTCACACGAACTCTGGTGCCCCATATTTGACCACGTCCCCTGGAGGGGAAGACCTGGTGGCACTCAGAGAAGGACATCAGGCTACCAAGAAGAGACTTGATACCCTATGAGCATATACAGGGTGAGGAGGTCCCCGTCTATCATAGTCATAGGGGAGGGGAGTAAGGGAAAAATGGGAGGGAGGGAGGAATGGAAGGACATAAGGGATGGGATAACCATTAAGATGTAATATGAATAAATTAATAAAATATATTTTTAAAAAAACCAACCCAGTCACTCGGAGAGAACACTCTCCAACATGTTGAGCTGCCTGAGGCAGTGCAGTCTGCTCCATGTCTCCTGGATTTGTGAACTGTCCCCCATGACGGGGTGGCCCTTGGTGGTGCAGCTGAGTAATTTCTACTCCTGTAAATAACCCCTCACCCATATTCCTGTAAGTGATCCAAATAAATTCATTGGTTACAAAATTGGACTGTATTGGTAGTAGAGTACTTTGGTTTGTTGTGGGTTACCTATTTGAGGTAAGTAGGCGTGTGTGTGTGAGTGTGTTGTGTCTCCCCAGGAAATCCTTTGTCACACAACAGTCACTGTTGAGAACAAGCAAAGGAAATTTATTCTAAGTACTACCATTTCATTTTCAAACTTCATTTAATCATAGGGAGGAACTAAGTTCAAGGTCACAGGCCTTAGGAGAGCTGGGGACTTCCCAATAGCTGAAACGCTTCTGTTGTAAGGAGACAGTTGTCTGAGTCCAGACATCTCAAGGCAATTTCTCCATCTTGCTGGCTGACTCAAATAAGTTCCTGTTCCCAGGCCCAGGCCCAGGCCCAGGATCCTACTCCTGTTCTGAATGATGGAAACTCCTTTGTTCAACCCCTTATGTCAAAATGTGATTGGACAGTGCTACCGCCCACCCAACTCCCCCTCACTTTATGGTTTCATCCTTTAACTATGCTGTACAACATCCCTTCAGGGTCCCCGTTCAGCTCCCACATCTATTCTGTGGCCCTGATCAATCGGTAGCAGCTTGATTACAATAGGTTTTTGTCATCTGTATTGACCTGGTGTTTCAGTTATGTTGGCTTTCAGCAGGCCCCACAACAGTCACAAGATTCACATAAATTCACAGTTCTTAAAAATAGCAGGTTCGAAAAAAATTGTTTTAAGTGGCAGCTTCTTAGTTCAAATTATTTGCTGACTAAATCCTAACTCCATTACTTCACATCAATGAAGGAATGGCCTCAACTTGTCAATAAAAACTTTAAAATGAGCTGGGTGTAGTGGCACACACCTTTAATCCCAGCACTTGGGAGGGAGAGTTCAAGGACAGACTGGTCTACAAAGAGAGTCCAGGAAAGCCAGGACTACAAGAGAAACCCTGTCTCGAGAAACAAAAACAAAACAAACAAACAAAAAACCAACAAAACAAAACCTTTCAATGGCATACAATTTTAACAGCACTCTATTAAATGATTTACCCTCTACATATTAGAGCAAAACCCAGGATAGATAACCTTGCTTTGGATGTTGTCTCCATAGTTCATTCTTTACAACTTTTCTGCACAACAACTTCAAGGAAAGCAGTGCAGCTACAGGAGAATTATTTACACAGTAGGACTTTACTCGTTGTGCCGTTAACCTGAAACAGAGTATTCTAGGAAGCAAAAGTGAAAATGCCGTTAGACATAAACATACCTTGTTGAAAGCTGCTTTCTTCAAGATGTAAGTCCACATGCTCTTGGAGAATATGGTAGTTTGTACAGACAAGCCCACACATGGGACAGTCATAGAGGGCTTGATGGCAATCTGTATTAGAGACAAAGGTAGGCTAGCTTAATCTGTAGACTTTTTAGACTTTTCGCACCCCATGCCAAGGACTATCGACTTTATCATATGAGTAAAATGTTTTTGTAGTTAGTGTTAAACAAGTCACCCAGGCCAAATGGTGCATAACTTTAATTCTGGTGCTCAGGAAGAGACAGAAGCAATCAGATTTCTGTGAGTTAAAGCTAGCCTGGTCCACACATCAATTTCCAGGCCAGCCAAGGCTATATGAGACCCTGCCTCAATAAATAATTAAGCAAACAAACCAAACATATCAAAGACTTTCTACTACTTTCTAACCTTATTTTAAAAGTAAAAGCTCTTTATAGTTTTTATTTTTAAGCTACTTTTCCAGGGGCCAGTGAGATGGATCAGTAGATACAGGTGCTGGCCAGCATGCCTGATGGTCTGAGCTCAGTACCTGGGACCTACATGCTGGAGAAGGCGACTGAGCTCAGTACCTGGGACCTACATGCTGGAGAAGGTGACTGAGCTCAGTACCTGGGACCTACATGCTGGAGAAGGGGACTGAGCTCAGTACCTGGGACCTACATGCTGGAGAAGGGGACTGAGCTCAGTACCTGGGACCTACATGCTGGAGAAGGGGACTGAGCTCAGTACCTGGGACCCACATGCTGGAGAAGGGGACTGACTCCCAAATGGCATCCCTGACCTCCGTAAGTGTGCTATGGCAAAAATACAACAGACACAAAATAAATATATGTAATTTAAAAATATATGTATTAACTTTAGAGTGTTTTTTGAACACTATGGGTGCTTTTTCAAGCTTGGATGAAGACACTGGACGGTGATAACCAATCTGTAAGACTTAGACTTGTAGAGATAAAATAGGCTATACAGGGATGTGAATAGGACACAATGAGTTAACATGTGTAATTTTTTAAAAAATAACTACTACTTTTCTACTTCTAAATACAAAATGAATAGATGTATAGTACAGTCATACTGTACAGTGCAGTAATTGTACATAAAGGATTGGAGAGATGTCTCAGCTGTTAAGAGCACTTGCTGCTCTTCCAGAAGACCAGAGAATTGGTCCTCAGCAACTACAGTAGTGAGCGCACAACCAGTTACAACTCTACTTCCTCTCTGGGCACCTGTACACACACATTATAATAAAAATAAAATCTTAAAAATAAAATAAAGTAAGAATGCTAAGGAAATAACTGAAAGTTAAAGAACTGTTCTGATATTAATGACATGTTATAAAATGATAGTTATTAAAATAACAAAGTAGCAAGGAATAGCTAAGTAAATAGAAGCTGGAAGACAAGAAACTGACTGTACAAATTAAGTAAAATAGCTTAAAAAGTATTACGAATTAGTATCTTTCATATTCCAAATTTTCACAATATTCATTAGTACACAGAACATATACATAATTCAAACATAATAAAAGCCTGTAAAAGAAGAATATAAATGGATACTTTATTATCTCATTATAGGCAATATATGGAAAACAAACACAAATAAAATGTAAACCCTACAAAAATTAAAGAATAACCCACAGTAGTGTACAACAATTTAAGTTAAGGATTACTACTCAGAAAGTATTTTCAAAGCAACCTTTTTAAGATATGTCAACAGATAGATGGAGAATATAAAAGAATATAAATATATAAATGACCACACAAAAGAAAAAAGAGAATACAAAAAGTAACATATACATTGCAAAAGAGGAAATCAGCTAGAACTACTGATAATCATGGAAAATTATTTTAGAAGAATGTACACTGACTTTATGCCTTTTCCAAAGCTATTCATAAAGTTTTTGAAAATTTTAATTAAAATAGTCATAGTTCTAAGTGCAAAATGCAAAACTCTAAAAAAATTTTTAGAAACTGGCAGTGAGTTTTCAAATACAACCATAATAGATCTATAAAGAAGAAATTTAGGTGAACTTCATTAAAATTAAAATGTTTATTTTCTTTAAAAAATTAGCTAAAATAAAAATACAAGACATATTCATACACAGGGAGAAAATATTTACAAAGTGCTTATCTGATAAAAGACAGGTGTGGTGGCACACACCTTTAGTAACAGCACCGTGGAGGCAGAGGCAGGTGGATCTTGGTGAAATTGAAGGCAGCCTGGTCTACATAGGTGTTCTAGGCCAGCCAAGGCTACATAGAGAGACCCTGTATGAATAACAAATAACAACAAATCCTTATATCAAAAATATATGAAGGACTCTTAAAGCTTAACAAAGGAAAATGACGTAATATCCTAAACCTACGTAGCCAAAACCAGAGTCTCAGACACAAGGAGCTGCTGAGATGGCTCCGCACTTGCTCTTGCAGAGGAGCCTAGTTTCAGGTCCAGTAATTCCAGTTCTGGCTTCCATGGGCAGCAGAAACATAATACCTAGATAAGGAAGTGTGTAAACAAGGCAACATTTGTGCACATAAAAGTAAGGATAAGAACAAAGCTGAAAGAGCTGACAGGAAAAATAACACAAAATTACAATTATAAATGAGAATTCCAACAATTTCTTCTCAAAAACCCACAGAGCTACTAGATAGAAAATAAACACTGATGTGCACATAAACAGGACATAGGTGATGGATACTGAATGAATCTCAAGAAGGCAGAATACGTTTTTCAAAGAGTCATTAAACATGAGCTAAGATAGACTATAGCTATATCTTACGCTATAAAACAAGTCTCACAAATCAGAAGAGCCCAGCATCAGCGTGTTCTCTCGTCACCAGTGAAGGCAAATGAGAACTCACTGACACAAAGCCAGACTCCAGCGCAGCCCAGATTTGGGCTGGTGGGAGTACATATGCTCTCTAGGAAGTCTCCAAAACTGCTGTCAACTTAACTAAAGCATCTCATATCTGCATCAAAATTCTTTTATGCTGCAATGATAACAAATGAACAATATTATGAACATGAATTGAATCCAAAGCACCCAGCTGTCGGGATTAACAAGCCAGCTCTCAGGGCAGCACATAATAAGCTGAGACTATTGCTTTTATGACCATGTAAACAAACCTGAACACTTTACCTGCTAATGGAGTCTCTAAAAGACCGGCGTGCTTTGTTTTCACGTGAGTTTCCACATCTTGACTACATTCCTCTATTTTTCCACAAAACGGACATTCAGGAGGACTATACGTTGTCTCATAAACTGATCCTTGGACCTCAGACAATCCAGACTGGTTTCCCCTGCTTTTCAGGGACTTTTTAGGCTCAGTTATGTTCTCGGTATAAAAAGCCTCACGTTTTAATGTCCCATCTTTACCAAGGCCTTGAGCTGCATTTTTCGGAAAATTAGATGCGCATGCAGAGTAAACACTTGAACTAACTTCCACTGTGCTCTGCAGGGTGGTGGTGGTCTTGCTGTTGGAGTCTTCGCACTGTACTGTATTCAGCTTCTCAAAGTTTCTTTCTGGTGTGTTCTGCTCAAAATGAACAGTTTCGATATGAAAACACATCTCATCATAACTTATACCTGACAACTTGCAAAATGGACAGATCACTTCGTTTTCCATGTGAACAATCAGGTGAGCCTTCATGTCTGGTTCTGAGGTCACTGTCTCACCACATATGTCACAGGAAAGCATGGTGGGACATGGACCTAGAAATGAAACACAATTATAAATTTGAGAGAGTTGAGGAAAAGCACATTGTCATAAAACAATTTGGGACTGTTCTTTGGCATACTAAGAGATGAATTAGCTTCGACAAAGGAATACTCAGTGTATTTATCATTCCTTAAATATACACCTTATTTCTAAGCCCCAACAAAACCTAACAACAGGTTACATATCTCTGATCCAAAAAGCCTAACTCCGAATGCTCCAAAACCCCAAACTTCTGAGGTTTGGCATGGTGTCAAGTGGATCTATGCCTGACCTTTTGTAATGGATGATAGTCAAAACACAAGCACACTAAAAATACATAAATATACATGAAAATACAAGATATATATATGACAAGTAAAATTTCTATTTAGCCACATATGCCTAAATATTTTAGATAAAGGCTATTCAACCTGTACCCGAATGTCAAGACGTTAGAGGTAATAATAAAATAAAAAAGGCAGCTAGGCACAGTGGCACACGCCTTTAATATCAGCACTGAGGAGGGCAGAGGCAGGTGGCCAGCCTGGTCTACAAAGTGAGTTCAGGACAGCCAAGGCTACCCAGAGAAGCCCTGTCTTAGAAAAACTAAACGAAATTAAATAAATAAAATTTATGAATAGAAACATTTCAACCAGACATGGTGATGCACCCATTTCATCAGAGCACCCGTGAGGTCAAGCTTTACATACATGGAAACCCCTCATCATAAAGGTCAGGTCACTACAGGCAGGTAAAGACAGAAGGCAGACACACAGCAGAAAACAAAAGGGAAAAACTGAGGGGGTGTTGTAGGAAAACAGCCCTTTCTCCCAGAGTCTAGGAAACTGGGTGATGGACATTGACTTATGTTAGCTAACAGCTCATTATGCCTCTGAAGTTCACTATCAAATGAGTTATGAGGCTGCAGATTTTATGAGCTAATGGAATAAAGAATACTTATAATGTGTTTTTCTTTTTAACTTTTGAAGCAATCACACCACCACCTTCCTACTAGACCATAATCTATCTGCCACGTATTTAATAGAAAAGAAAAAAGGAGGGTAATTCTTCCCTTCGCCAAAGCCAGCTTTACAAAATCTCTCTACATCGTTCTTGCTTTCGTTTCTCTCCGGACGAGGGAAATAAGTTTCTGATTCTAGAATGAAAGTTCTCTCCTGACACCCAGTTTCGTTTCCTCCCGGGGGGCTGGGGCAGGGCACATAAAAAGGATACACTGGAGGTGAGTGAGATAGGCCAAGGCTGGCGAAGGGCTAGCCTGGGTACACAGTGGCGAAGGCGGTAAAGCCCAAATCTGACAACGTTCTGAGCCAACGTCCCACGTCCCACCAACGGTGGGCAACACGACCTGCGCCACCGCCACCCAGAGCCCAGCTGCAGGCTGGGACCCCTGGCTGGATGGCGCGCCGCCTCTCCCCACCGCAGAGCCAGCCGCCTCCCGCCGCCGCCCCACACAACCCGCCCCACTGCCGCCATCCCGGCCTCCCGAGACTCGGACCCATCGCGAACCTAAAGAAGCTTTGCCTCCCAGAGCCCTCCGCAGTGCCGCATTCACACAGGCCCTTCTTCAGCGGCAGGGAAGGAGAGCGATCCCAGCATGCCTCGGTGCACACCGGGCTGAGCTGTGATGCATTCTGGGACTTGTGAGGTTAGTTTGTATCTTTTTCCTAGGGCATCAGGGTATTCCGGGTCCCTCCCATTCTTCCACCTCTGTCTCCACGCCAGATGTGCTAAAAAGAGGGTCTAGGTTCTGAGATTTTTGAAATCCATCTGAGTAAATGAATACGTTGGATCCTAGGGAAAACACGTGTTTTTCTTTACCTGTTGTCTAGGCTCTAAATTGTGCAGGTTAATTAAGGCAGGTTCTGCTGTCAAGGTTACTAAGTTGCCTATCCCATGTAATTAGTCTCTGTCTCTACCCTGTATAAGGAAGTTGCTGGAGTATGCAAATATAAGAATGACATAATCTATGAATATCCTATTTTTAAATGATGGGGATATGATCAAACCGAATACATGGAGCAATATATGTATGTATGTGCGTATATATATACGTATATAGAATATAATAATATAATGCAGAAGAATATCTTCTCAGTCTACTAAAAGAAAGTAAAAGATTTAAAATAATCGTAAGTGCAAAGGTATTCTTGCAGAATGACTCGAGCTAGAAAATGAGCAGATTTGTCGTCAGCAGTTAGCTGCGAACCCAACAAAAATAATCCAAAGTCCCCCGAGGTATAAAAATGTTCAGAAGAAAACAGATCGTTTCTGGAAAGGAATTTGAAGGACTGAATAAAGAAAACTTTGTGGAATGTCAAAACTCCGCCCCCAGATTTCCTCCACTACTGGCCATCTTCTGTAACCAGGTAAGGCTTCCAGTGGAGGGACTGGGACGCCAATCCGGACACAAAACCTTCCACCTACAACCAATCCTGTGTGCCAAGTGTGCTGGGGCAAACCAATGACCAGCCTAATTTGAGGCCTATGCCACTAGAGGGAGCACAAGCCAGAAACTGCCTAAATACTAGGAACTGGGGGCTGAGTTGTTGAGAGACCTAGGATAGAAGAAAAAACCAACAACAACAACAACAACAACAACAACCCAGGAACAAGAGCAACTTTGGTTAAAACTCTCAGGCAACACTCTAGCACTGACAGCAATGAAATGAAAGGCAGGGACAGAAGCAGAAACCACGGAGCAGGTCTTCTTAGGGCTCCTCAGGGCTTACTCAACTTGCTTTTGTGTATCTTTAAGGACCACCTGCCCAGGTGATGTCACCCACAATGGGCTGGGACCCACCTCCCACACCTGAAATACTAAATCAAGAAAATGCCTAATGCCCCACAGGCCAGTCTGGTGAGGGCATAGCTTTTATTGAGGTTCACCCTTCCCCCAATGACTATAGCTTGTGTCAGGTTGACAGAAAGCTAACCAAGATGTCAGTTGACAGGATGTCAGGTGGTGGATGAACATTTTTTCCGGGATTGATACTGTTTTGAGTTCATAGAGCAGGGATGGCAGGGATTTAGAGAAACATGTTACTTGTGTTCTGCAAAACAAGCTACTTTTGAGAATTGTCACAGTTCACAATGTCATGCATGGTCCTGGCTAACAGTGAATCCCCTAATCTGATTGTCCCAGCTCATCCTGGGACGATGTATGTGTCCAAGGCAAGAGATGGAAAATGCTTTCCTAAGAAATGATAAAGGGAAAAATTAGGAAGGGAGAAAGAAAAGGGGGAAAATATGATGAGGGAGTGAGGGAGGGAGGGAGGGAGAGAATATTGTCTGAGAAAAATCAGTCCTTCCCTTGTATTACCCTGTAGAGAAGTCACCAGATGCTGGGTTTAAAAAGCCCTATTGACGTATACTTGCAGTAAGCAAAGAGGAATTCAGTGTCTTATTCACAAATGAGTTGTTAGCTTCAGATTCGTTGAGGCAATGGGAAAATCATAGAGGAGACTGTCCTCTACAGAAACAGATGTCCTTAACTAGGACAATGAAGAAAGGACAAGAAGTGTCTTAAGAGGAGTGGAGCCTGTGTGCCTAGGCACAGGAGGCTTGGGTTTTAATAGGGAAAGTTAGACACAAATGTTTTTAATCTGTAGATTTATTTTTTTTTAATAGTCTGGGGTCTGAATAATGCCAGTGGATGTTCTGACACCACGTTGACCTTCTTGTCAAGAGTCTCCTGGCTCCTAGGTGATGTCCTCATTGTTGTGTTGGCTATCTTCACCAGTCAGGTGTTCTTATTTATATGCTGGGTCAGGTGTTTCTCAGTTCATGGAGGCTCTTTGTTTTTGGTCATTAAGCCATCCAGAGTCTAAATTCAAGGATCGCCAGGCATTTGAGTAGAGCCAAAATCTGGTAGAAAGAAACATATACATTGGGTTCATACACACACACACACACACACACACAGCTGGGTGTGTGCACACCCCTGGATAGTCCCCCTCTCCCCAAGCATGTCATGCACAAGAATAAAATAGGAAACACCCATGTGCACCAGAATAGGAATTCTATTCGGTGTCATTGAATCATTCCTGACTGACAGATGAAGTGTGGCATGAGGGTAGTGGGTCCCACTGAGCCCTGACGGTGGAGATTTTTACAGCCTCTTTGGGGCTTTCCCTGATGAGGGGAGCGGAGCAAGGATCAGCCACATCAAGTTAGTCTACAAAGCCACTCTAACCCCATAAAGGCCTGAAGTGTAGGTTGGGTTTGGGGAGAGAAGAAAATTTCCTCTTCCTGCCCTTACCTCTCCCTAGGAGTTCAAAATTATTCCGGTGACATACACACACAAAGCTTGAAGCCCCTCACTGCCCCTTTGGGCAGCAGCCCATGTTGAGTTCAGCCCCTGGGAACATAAGCAATGAATGCCTTGCATCTGAAAGCTGAGACTGAGCAAGCTCTGTCTCCTGGAGATCTCAGGCACCTCGCTGCACATGCAAGGTGCTCTGACTATCTGCCCACTCTTGATTTACATGTAAGATTTGCAAACCAAAGCCAGCACATCCGGATGCTCAGACTTCCTGTCCGCTGTCTGGGGCAAGCAGCCCAGGTCTGAGATGGCATCATCTTCCCACCTGGAGAATGGAAAAATGAATTCATAAGCTCAAAACAACCATACCAGAATTAGCTTCACACCTTGTACACAGGTCAAAGTCAGGTAAATCATTTTAGTAGCTTGTTCTAGAAGTTGGTTGATTAAATGATTATCTCTGAGTTAAGAATAAAACATTCAGGCCTGTCACCCCATTTGCATCCACATCTCAGAGCTTGGGGCACCTAAGGGCTCCCATGCTCCCATGGGATACGTGTGTGGTCTTCATATAGAGAGAGCACAGATGTAGCCAGAGTTTGCATTTTGTTTTTCACTTTTAAACAGAGTTTAAGGTTAGCATGGGCAAATGTTGCATCTTTCTTAGAGCCAGGTCCTAACCCCTGCAAACCTACAGAGCCAGATCATACACTCTGACTTGACCCCCAAAGTTACATGCACGACAACAGTTGAGAAGCAGTGTCCTTGAGGAGTGAGTGCTTTGCCACTGTCACTTTTCTCTCTATGTGTGCCTGCCTGCCAAAGACTGGCACCATCACAAATGGCATACCCTAGCTAAGCGATCCTTCTCAACTCCTGAGCATCCCGTGGCCCAGCTTGCTCCTTCCCCAAGGTGTCAAAGCTGACTCCTTTCTAAGGAGAGCCACTCTAGTGTGGCTGGAATGGCTACTCACCCATTTACAACAGCCAAACAACTTATCTTACACCTAGGGAAACAGCCTCCTGAATTCTTCTCTCGTCCCCCATCTGGAGCAGCTGCTCCTGCACATAGCCAGTGAGCTGAGGTCTGGTACACTTCCTCTTGGCTTCCAGGTCTAAGATGACGGCAAGTACGTATGCCTGGTGATGGAGCTCATGCGAGGTGGGGAGCTGCTGGACCGCATCCTCCTCCAGCAGCGCTTCTCAGAGCAAGAGGCCAGTGATGTGCCGTAATGGCCAGGACCATGAACCACCTGCACTCCCAAGGGGTAAGGCCAGGGCAGTGGACCAGCCTCGGGCCAGGAGGGAACTCCACAGGAAGGTAGATGCAAGGGCATGGAGGAGTCACAGAGCTGTGGGTGCAGGCGTGGGACGCCTTTATAAACTGACACCTCGCCTTTAGGCAAACCGGAGGGCAGATGCTTCCCTGTACCCTCAATCTCTTCATCTCTTAATAATCAACATAGCCATGTGATGTAATCCTCTGGGGTGTGTTCTGCATCCTTTCTGGGTCTAAAGTCATTTGTACCCCTTGGTATATACAGGAACTAAGTTGATAAATCAGTGTGATTTCAGCAAAGACAATTTGATGCTCTGGTCCTGATAAAGAGAGATTGAGACGTTCCATTGCTTGTGATACATAAAGAGAAAGGGTAACAGTTGGGACCTTCAGATGGCCAAGGCTGCACTAGAGTTCTACATGAATTTACTTCTAAAATCTGGGTCATGTGTTTTGTATGTCTTAGAGGACCAAGCAACCAAACACATGCTGGTTAAGGAGCTTCTGAGTCTCAAGAAGGGAAGCTAGTAAAGTACATTTTCTGCATCTTCTCCATGATGCTTCCCCCATCCCTTCCTTCATCCTTCTCCTCTATCCTTCCTGCATCACTTCCTGCATCTTTCACCTGTGTCCTGCCTGCATCCTTTCCTCGATTCTTCCCCCATCACTTCCTCCATATTACACTTCTATCCTCCCCACCACTTCCTCCATCCTTCACCTCCAACCTTCATCCATCCTTCACCTCTCTCCCACATCCTTTCTTCCATCTTTCCCTCATCCTTTCGTCCATCCTTCACCTCTCTCCTTCCTGCATCCTTTCTTCCATCCTTCCCCCAAGCCTTCCTCCGTCTTTCACCTCTCTCCTTCCTGCATCCTTTCTTCCATCCTCTGCTTCATCCTGGCATCGTGTGTGCCTATCTTTTTCTCCACCCTTTTCTCCACTTCACCGTGGACCTCTATCCTTCATCACCCACACAGATACACACAGACACAACACACACACACACACACACACACACACACACACACACACACACACACACACACCATCCTTCACCTTCACTCTCCCCTCTGATCCTTTTTTCTCCTTAGAAGTTCTCATAAAGCAAATTTGGACCATCTGTGTGTACAAGCTTGCCACATCTCCCAAGGTCTCACAATAGGTCCCTTTGTGTGGCTTCCTCGAGACCTAGGAGTTCCACAACACAATTTTCCAATAGTTAAATTCAGGAAGTATCCCGAGTGGAGTGTTTCACAGACATTTTCTGTTTAGTGGAGGAGGTGAGGGATGGCGACAAGTCTTCCAGTCTCCCAGAGCCCTGCTGTTGGTTTCTAAAGCCAAACTAGGTTGCCCATGGATTTCACTTCAGTCTTCCTAGCAGGACCTCTCACTGCTCTGCCAGAGGACAGCTGGGATGCTCAGATGTCAGGCCTCATGAAGGCACAGCACACAACTGCACAGGGGCCTTCTGTCCCTTCAGAAGCCTAACTTTACATGCTAAACAGCTGCTTTGTTTTGAGGGATGCTGGCCCTTCTGCGATGACAGCTGTCGCTGTAACTGTGGGATGTGTTCGGAGTCTGCCTTGGCAGGTGCAGGTGCAGTCTGCAGCCCTGACTCTTCCCCCTTGCTGCCAGGAAGTCAGTGTGCCTGTGACAGCAGGTCCACCAGTGCTTCTGGCACTCATGACAAGTGGCCGATGCCAGGCCTACACCCAAACCCACCGAGTGAACACAGAGCATGGGGACCTTTTCATGTCTGTAGCCAGAGTTGCCTGCCACGGACACTTCTGTGCATAGTACCACAGCTGCCCCTGTGTCTCCAGCAAGCATGCATTTTTTTTCTTTCAATCACATAGTTCTTCTCTATAAAGGGAGGCTATGTAGGTACTTGTGACCAGCATGGGTGAGGGAGACAGGGTGGCCCATCAGAACAGTCTTTCTCCTGCCATGGGACCTGCCCAGTAGTCAGTTCCCAGATGGCCCTTGCCTCCCGCACCCCCTCCTTTCTGTCCTGCTCGACTTTGACTCTTGCTTCCCACCTTCTGAGTTGTTTGTTCATCAGAACCTGAAACTAAATAACATTGTGTACGTGGATGAGTCTGGGAACCCCAAGTCTATCCGCATCTGTGACTTTGGGTTTGCCAAGCAGCTGTGAGTGGAGAACGGGCTGCTCACGACCCCTTGCTACACAGTGAAGTTTGTGGCCCCTGAGGTATTGTCCCCTAAACCAGGGAAGACAGATTTGTAGGACTGAGGGGAATACCTCTTGCTGTTGCCAGGACAACCAGGGTTCTTGGAGGCACTGAGGCAACACAGTGGGCTCAGCGGAAGAGGGCAAGCCTGCTGTGGAACCAGCCAGTACTACTTGCCCTCTGCAAGAGGTTTCCTTTCCACTGGAAAAAAACTTAAATGGTTTTTGCTCTAAAGCAGTAGTTTTCAACCTTTCTGACACTGTGACCCTTTAATACAATGCATTGCTCATGGTGTGCTGACCTCAAAACCATAAAATCATTTTCATTGCTACTTCATAACTATAATTTTGCAACTGTTCTGAAACAGAATGTAAATATCTGTTTCTTCTAATAATGGTCTGGGGTGACCCCTGTTAAAGGGTTGCTTGACCCTCAAAAGAGTTGCAACTCTCAAGCTGAGAACCAGTGCTCTAGTGTTTCCTTGACAAACCAGCATCCATCCAAATTGAAAATATTGGGGGCCCACAACCGTGTGCAGCTGAACGCTCACGTGTGCACAATGGACCCACGATGCTCCCCGCTTGTGACCTCAAAGGGTCACAGAAGAGCACCTTGTCCCCTTGCCAGCTTCCTGAGGCCAGCCCCTATAGGCTCTGTGTCACTGGTGATTGGGAGGAGGAAGAGTCTGGTTTCTTGCATAAGTTGATAGTGAGGAGGGACCATACAGTGGCAGCCTGGCTGCTGTTGCTGCTGGACCCAGGAGAGGCTCAGGCATGCAAAGGGCTGCTGTGTGCTTTGCTGAGAGAGACTCAGGCAGATCCAGGACTGGGCAGGATCTGGCTTCCCAGGGGTTGCACTTGAGCAGCCTTGGCCCCTTTGGAACTGCTGGTTTGAAATTCTAACTGTGTGTTCCTTGGCCGTTGTTAATGCTGACAGAGAACATACAGGAAGCCACTTTTTGTAGACTGAGGAAAGGAAGCAAACTCAGTATTTACATGACTCTGGGATCACTCAGCCAGTGACACAGAGGTGAGCAGTTCATTCAGCTTGCGATACCTGCCATGCACCGTGGCAAATAATGACAAGGGGCCAGCAATGAAAGCAAGGCCCTTCACTCTCACCCAGGAGCACAGAGTTGCACAGTTGTATTCAGGCAGCACAGCAATCTACAGTGCTCCATGACCACCAGCCCGGGCTCTGAGCTGCCACTCAAGCATAACCCTATCCAACAATCCCCCGTGTACAGTGTGAGTGACATGGCGGTTCACCAGAATCCTTCCTTCTTAGTAATTAATTCCTCATGTTTACCTAAGACATGTCGGGTACGGGGACACACACCTGTAGTCCAGAGGAACTCTGTGGATGATGAGGCAGGAAGACTACTACGTGATGTCAGGGGCTGGAGACAGCACGGTTTGACCTCATCTCAAAACATACTCCAGCAATTTAACTCCTAGGTGCATACCCTCAAGAATAAAATATGTCTGTCCATCCTTGTATACAGCAAAGTTATTTACAACAGCAGCCCACGTACCCACGACTGGCTAATAAGTATGTATGTGCACGCACACACCAGAACATTACTCAGCGCTCGAAGGCAGGGAATTCTGACCCCTGCTACAGCATGAGTGAACCCTGAGGAGATGCCCCAAGAGACATCTGCAATCAGTGCAGTGTGTGTGTAGCAATCATGAGGCCCTGGGCTTACACCCTGTACTACATAAGCCAGGCACAGTGGTGCGTTCTTATCCCAGCGAGGTGGAGACAGAGGGATGATAGATTCACGGTCATTCCTGTGAGTTCTGGCCAATGTGATTCCACTTACCTGAGGCGTCTCACAAGGTCAGATGCACAAAGTAGAATGGGGTTGTCAGGGACTGGTTTGGCCAGTAGGGAATTTGTACTTAAGAGGCTAAAGTTTTTGTTTAGGAAAATGGGGTTCTGGAAGATGGCTGCACTGCACTGTCAATGTGCATTGAATGGCACTTCTATATGTGGCTAATCTAACCAACTGAAAAAAAAAAATTTTTTCCCCCAGAGCTGAAGACTAAACCCAGGGCATTTTGCTGGCTAGGCAAGCACTCTACCACTGAGCTAAATCCCCAACCAGGAAAATAAAACTTTGTGTAGAGCAACTGCTGTGCTTCTTCCTGGCCCCTGCCCAGGGGCCATGCTGGAACATGGTGGGTAGGGCTAGCTGAGCTTGGTAGAAAATCCCACCCTGCCCCCTTCCCATCCACTTAGCAAAACCTAATCTGAGATGGAGCTGCCCCATGCAATCCTGACCTTGCCTGTTGTCCCTGCAGGTCCTGAAGAGGCAAGGCTATGATGCAGCGTGTGATGTCTGGAGCTTGGGGCTGCTGCTGTATACCATGCTGACTGGGCTATGGAGGGCCACCAGGAGTGTTCTCAGCCACACCTGAGGGCTTCACCTCTCCTCCCTGGTCCTTGTGTAAATGAAGGTCAACCCGTCATTGTTAGGGTGGACATACAAACCCTGTACAGTAAGGACACCAAAAGGGAGCTCTGTGCTCTCCACATGCTCAGTCCATAAACAAAAGATGCAGGCCTTCTGCAGACCAGTCCACACTCTCTCTACTACCAAAACCATTCTCCTGAAAGGAACAGTGAGTGAGTCTAGTGTATCCCTCTTCCTTGTGGGGGATAGGGGGTAGGGGGGGTGGGGGGTGGTTGTGCTGGTGTGAATCTGACTTGTGTCTGGTTTGTGTACAAGGACTGCACCTGACATCATGGTGGGACCTTTGTAGTTCAAGACTTAATGTTCCCAAGAGCCAAGACTTGGTAGCAGACAAACCCATGGATCCCACACATCAGGTTCCTGTCCAATGAACCACTCAGTCATCATGGAAGCCAAATGTCTAGGCAGACCCCTTCCAATCCTGGCACTAGTGTGACCTGAAAGTGCCAGAAAAGATGCATGCTTCGCCTGAAAGGTCGTCTCCATCCATCTTGGTGACCTGTAGCACTGACCAAGGGAGGAAGGTGGCATGACACTATGACATGCACCATGCCCTGGCCTGAGCATGGACTCAGAACACATACAGACAGACAGCATCCTCTCAGCAGAGATCTCTGCTGCAGGGCTGTGAGCTCTGTGTGTCAACCCTCTCCCCACAGTGGTTCACACCTTTGCCAATGGGCCAGATGATATTTCTGAGGAGATTCTGGCAATAACTGGCAGCGGGAAGTTCACCCTTTCTGTGGGCAACTGAGACTCCATATCTGATGTGGCCAAAGTGAGTACATTTCCCAGTGTTCTCAGCTACGAGGCAGGAGACCCTGCAGAGGAAGACTGATGGCCAGGAACTGGGCTTGCTGCCCATATAAACGTTACAGACTTTCATTCTCAGAATGTTCCACATATTATTCTTTTAATTTAAAAAATTAATGTTAATTTTGTAAAGCTCTGCAGAGAACCATACCCAATAGGTGATATAGGCATGGCTGTACATACAGGCATAGACAAATGTAGACATATGCAGACAAGGTCAGAGAGTGGTGATGCTTAGGGAACTGTGACCAGAGCTACAAGCCTGAAGTTTACAGGGTGACTAGCAACTGGGAACCCTGAGGAAGAGGTGAGGCTGCAGGGTGACCTCAGAACCCTCTGCTGCCAAATTGTCTCCTCTCTAGAGACATTCCCAGGTGACTCCAATGTGTGAGGAATGTTTGTGTTACTTTAAAGTCACTGAACTTGGGTTTTCCCTGTGTGCACACATTGGTCACCAGCTTTGCTCTCCTGCTTGTAGGACTCTAGTCTTCAGTGGATGTCATGAAATTACTGTCTAGTAAAATAATGTACCGCTGGGCTGAGGGTGTGGGCCAATGCTCAAGCACCCCTGGTGTTTGCAAGATGCTAGACTCTACCCAAATAGTGAAATAAGTACACTGCAATCTAACCTTTAGGAAACAGTGACAGCAGAAGGCAGGACTCTGAGTCAAGATATGCCCTCACCACCACTGTGTGACCTCAGGCAGAGGTTGGAGCAGCAATACAGAAGAAGGTGGAGGTGATGGAGGAAGGGCTCATACTGTAGAAGGTGGTGAAGGTGGCAGCTGGGCGCTAGAAGGGGCTGTCCTCTGCAGAGATGTTCAGTAGATGAGAGTGTGGTTTGTATACCCAACATCCAAAAAGAAAAGGCAGGCATCACCCTATGTGAACCTTTACCTTCACAGGAGAAGAGACAGAGGGTAGCGTTCACTAGCTGGCAGCCTAGTTCCAGGTCCTGTGAGAGATCCCCAAGGAAAGAAGGCAGAAAATGAGATAAGCAGGACAATTAATGTCTTCCTCCTGACTTTGTACACATGCATACAGGGGTGAGTGCATGTCACACAGCACATACACATGTGTATGCACACACACCCCCACAACACTGTACACACACACACCATCCATGCATCCCCTCCCACATCTCATACATGCATAACATATACAAATGACAGGTGTGGTGTGGAGGGCAGGGGAGTTGGAGGCTGAGGTAACAATGTAGAAGTTGACTGCTGGGCGATAATGGAGGATGTTAGAGAACATGGTTGTGAGGTCCTGGTGAAGGTGATGATGGGGTACGGTGGAGGTGATGCTAAAGAATATGGTTGTGGAAGGTAGAGGTTATGGTGAAGAATGTGGTGGTGGAGGCAACAGTGTGGGGTATAGTGGAAGTCCTGGAAGAAGCAAGAGAGAAGGTGATGGTGGGGAATGTGGCAAAGATCATGTTAAAGGTAATAATGGGGAGATGGCAGAGGTCCTGGCGAAGGTGATGCAGAGGTGATGGTAGGGACATGATGAAGGTCCTGGTGGAGGTGATGGCAGGGGTGTGGTGGAGGTCCTGGCAGAGGTGATGACAGGATAGAGAATAGAAGGCCTGGTGGAGCTGCTCTGCAGGTGATGAGGACAGACAGTGTTTGGGGAGCACTTCCCATGTGTTGAACCCTAACAGCCAATCTGCTCCTTCCCACACACCCACCTTGTCTCAGATGACTGGGAATTGTCTCAGCTTGGATCCCACAGCTAAGCTCACAGCAGGATCTAGTTCTGGTGTCCCCGTGGGAGAGCAGAGAGAAGGCAGAACAGGCCCAGTGCAAACAAGCATGAGCAAGACTGCTGCCGCCAGCAGGAGCCTTTGCTGGCCCCACCAAAACCCCTTTGGCTCTACCCTGCCCCCTGCACCCTCTCCTCCCTCATCTTTCTCCTGTCCTTTCTCCTCACCCTACTCATCATACAGCGGAGTCGTCCACACTGAGCTCTCAGACAAAGCTGTGATAGCATGTTTTTGCTTTTTGGTGTCTATCATTGCTTGGTTTGGAACTGTTTCCTGGTTCTGGAAATCAAACCCAGGGCCTCATGCAAGCTGGGTATGTTGGTTTTCATCACTGTGACCAAAATATGTGCCACAAACAACTCAAAGAAGGAAGGAATTTTTCTTTTTGTTTTTCGAGACATGGTTTCTCTGTGTAGCCTTGGGTGTCCTGGACTCACTTTGTAGACCAGGCTTCCTCTGACTCCTGAGTGCTGGGATTACAGGTGTGCTCCACTGCGCCTGGCCAAAGGAAGGCTTTATTTTGGCTCACGGTTTTGGATGGTGCATCCCAGGGTCATTTGGCTTCAGGTGCTTACTCAGAGCATCAGACCAGCAGGAACAGGTAGCACAGGAAAGCTGCTCACATAATGCCAGGCAGAAAGAGGAGAGACAGGAAGATGGCAGTGACAAGACAGCACCAAGAGTCTGCTCCCAGTGACCCTCTTCTTTCAGATGACACCACCTCCTAAACTTTCTGGAATCCCCAGTATATCATTAATACCTGGGGACTGAGGCTTTACACAGGAGCCTATGGGAAATAAAACATTTCCATTTCACACTACAACTCTAGGCAAGTGTTCTGACACAGAGTAGGCCCCAAGCCCTGACAGCATGTCATCATTTGCATCCCATGTGTGCTGGGACACCATGTCACAGCTGTGAGGCCTTGAGCAAACAGTGTTTTCGTTACTCTCATGCTCACATGTGAGACCAGGAGCAGCTCTGCTTCCAGGACAGACTTGCTCCAAGGCATCACTGAAGTCCCTGATGCCAGATGTCAGGAGGCGTTAGGTCTCTCTGTAGATGGGCACTGTTGCAATGCATGCTATTTCTTGTGTTGGTGGAAGGTGATCACTTTTTATTAAAATAGCATCTCAACTGCCCGTTGTGCCATTTAACATTCAAAATATTTTTGCTATAAAATCTTTAATGACACAAACTTTCTATGGACTGCTAAGTCAGAAATCATTGGCACTTAGAGTACATTCACACACTCATAAACCAAAAGTCATTTGACCCAAATGCAAAGAGTCACGTCAGAATTGCAGCTGTGTTCTTCTGGGCGTTCTCCTGCCAGCCCAGCACCACAGGCTGTATCCCCTCTAGACATTTGGCAGGATGTCCTGTCAAAGATGCTCCATGTGGACCCACAGCAGTGCCTAGCAGCAGTTCAAGCATTGAAACACCTATGGATTGTGAACAGAGAGTACCAATCCCAAAACCAGCTGAGCACACAGGATGTCCATCTAGTGAAGGTACCCTGTGGGCAGAGCCATGACAGAGGGTATGGGGACTCTGGAGCTAGGGAAACAGTGCCTCACCACCATGAGAGAGGAAATGGCAGGCACAAAGGTGTCACTTCAGCACACATGCAGAAATTGTGTTTGAGTGACAGCTTTGTAGGGATGGTGCATGGTAACACGGCTGTACAGCCCTATGCCCCAGAGCCCTCTCAGTTCTGGACCAGAAATCTGTAAGTGTCCCCTTCATGCTAGCAAGCCCTGTTTATTAAATGGTGTTCTTCCTTAAGATGCCCTTTGGGAATTCCCCTGCACTGTCCCGCTTCTCTCAAGCACAGGAGGAATATGCCATGACTCTTTGTTCTCTCTGGCATGTGTTGCCGGCCCTCACCACCTGCAAGATTGTGAGACGCCCCAAGTAGAAAAGGAATGTGTAGTCCCTGCATGGCAGGGACAGGTGGGAGGCAAAGCCAGCATGGCTCATCCGTGCAGATGAAAATGTACCTGTCCACCCTGCTCCTGACTCGCACTGCGTTTACATGCTCAGCAGCTCCGTTTACAGCTCACTCCTTGTTCACACTTCCTGGCTGTGATTGAGATGGGCCACCACTGTACAGACATTTGTTATGGTTTCCAGAATTTCCCATGAGATTTTTTTGAATAAACATAGATGTTATGAAGTATATTATTTCTCTGGAATAACCAGAACCGCTTGCACTTTCTACGTTGCTACTAACAACAGTCCGTGGACCCACCCCATGTCCTCTGTCTCTCCCACACACTCCAGGCCACTGTCAACTTCTGCTGCCACTGAACTTGGTGGCAAGGTGCTGCAGCAATGTAGCCTCTCCACTTAAGAGCCTTGCACACACACCTGTGTGCACCTGCATTTGGGGATTTGGTGGCACTGGAGACTCTTAGGTGTCTGTGTCCCTGTGTGCATTCTTATTGGTATACTTCATGGGGAGCTGTAGGAAATGTGCACAAAATGCATACACATGACTGAGAACATGTGCACCCATAGGTCATTATGTGTATATTATGTTTGCATACACATGTACAAAGGTATGACTTGGGGCATATTTGCATAAATGTAAATGAACCTGCTTGTATATACAGGTGTGCTATAACCCTCTATATACAGGCCCCGGGAAAAGACCACACAGCTAATGGCAGCGTAAACCCCCTTTGCTCAGCAGTTCAAAGGGTCCTAAACCTTATGGGGTGATGGAGAGCAGCCAAGTGGGTGCCTAGCTTAGGAAAAGTCACTCCTTTAGGAAGGCCTGTAAGCAAACCTGCCCATAACTAACACTGAAGTTAGTACTGCCTTTAATAAAGATAATGGGCAGAGAGCTCACCTTCCCTGGCAGAGAGACAAGTCACTGTCCCAGCCTGTCCGCTCCATGATGTCCTTGGAGAGTTAGTCAAGATTCAGAGCAGCTTAGACTGCAAAATGCAAAAGGCCACGAGATTTGCCCCGCGCCCTCAGCCCTCCCCAGCCCCCGTTGCCCCCCATACCACAGCAAGTGGCTCTGAATCCCCAGGGCTGACTTGACTGTCCTCCATGCTGAGCCTGGGAGAAGAAGGTGGGCTTGTGCTGGGCTGTGCTGCTGTACCTCCTGTTGTTTTGTCAAGACACCTGCCCTCCTGAGCTCAGAGGCATCGAAGCAGAGCCCATCTCCAAAGTGTCAGAAATAGTCCTCTGCAGACTTGACTCTGGAGACCACTTTTCTCAGGCCCAGACAGCTGTCTGCTCTAAGCAGGGCCCCTGCAGGGCAGCTCTCCTCAGAGCAAGTCTTCTCAGAGTAGCTGACCTCACTCTGATAATGAGTCACCTGGGGTTCAGGGACGAGGAATTCTAGTAGCTAAAGCCCTTGACCTTGTCCACCTGGTGAATCAATCTCACCTGCTGAGCAGACCAGACACCACCCAACAGTCACAGCCAGGGTGGGAGAGCTGACCCTGGGCCTGGCTCTTCCAGGTCCCCTGGTGTAAAAGTCACCTGACCTGAGAGTTCTGTCTGCTGGGTCATAAATGTGGTCCCAACTCCCAGGAAATAGGCACCTATTAGCAAGGAGAGGGAGAAACAACGAGCAAGTAAAATGCAGAGAGTGTGGTGGCCAGCCTGGGGGGGTGGGGGGGAGGGGGGAGCAGAGGGAGCTGCTGGGGGTTGGGGTGGCTGGGAACCGAAAGCACAAGCCAGGTCCTGGCCCTGCTCCTTCAACAGTTAACTCATCATCTTTATCCTTTCACCTACGAGACCATCCCCCTGTGTAACTAGAAACCACGACCTAAGATAAAAAGAAATAAGCTGAACAAGAAGACCTCTTTCTGGAAACTTGGCCACCACGCCTCAAGCAAGTTCTATCTGTTTGCACTTGTTAAATGCCAACACTAGAGGGCAGTAGGTCCACACCCTCTGCACTTCCTGGCCCACACCTCCAGATAACTAAGGCCTTCCCCCCAGCCTGTTCCCTTTGGGAGCTCTTTAAGTTGGAGGGCATGCGCCAGGTAGAGTCCCCAGGGGACAAGGCTACCCAGCATTTGCTTCTGGTACCTTCTTCAGCCTGGACTGGCTACTGCTGCCCCTGCCTTCTGAGCTGAGCTCCGTGTCTGTGCTCTGATGGTCTGTACCTGGAGAAGCAGATGAGAGTCATAAATCCACCATAGACCTGCACAGGTGAAAAGTGGTGATATCTCCTGGCAACCCAAGGTGTTAACACTGGTTGCATCTCTTGTAGGAGGGTTTAGATGCAGCCTTTAAAAAGTCTGCCCTAGAGGGAGCAAAGAGTTGCTTAGTAAGTACCTTAGGGAGGTCTGTGGGGAGGGCTGTTTTGTTGTTTCTTGATTTTTTGTTGAGACAGGGTGTCTTTCACTATATAGCCCAGGCTGGCCTTGAACTTCTGATCCTCAAGTCTCCACCATTTCTCTAGAAGTTAACACTCTTTAGTAAACTCCCAATGCTACCCTACGGCCAGGACTTTGATCAGATATCTTTGCGTCAGACCTGACTTTCCTGTGTTGAAGAAAAAAGACTCATCAATGTGAGGCACCTTCAGGCAGGAGAACGCAATGGAAGATGCCTTGGTGTGGAGAAGAAAGGATCTGTCCAGTCAGGAAAATACACAGAATGTCAGTAGGAGACAGAGGCTGTTACGGTTGTACACTGTGTGATAGGAAACACCATCCGTGAGACGGTAAGAATGTAGAGACTGAAAATGGGTCTGCGCTCCCGGGGTGGGGAGAGGGAGGAGAAGAGGGGACATAGGAGCTTGCACAGTGACACTGCCTGACAAAGCCAGGAGCGAGCTTCATGTCAGCCATGCACTGGGTAACACTGATGGGTCCCTATAAACTCATGGGTTGTGAAAAGTCTCCTGTCTTCTAGAGGAATTGGTTAGGGTAGTTGGATGTACATTTTCCTACATGGTAAAGTGCCCAGGTCTCCTCCATTCTCCTCTGAGTCTCCATACCTAGTGTGAGTGGAAGGCCGGCACAAGGCCAGCGCCAAAGAGATGGCAAACCAGACAGAAGACTCACCTCATTAGTTCCAAGTGCTATAAGCCAGGGCCAAGCAGAACATCACCATCTCTGGGTCTCTCTTCTGCTTACTCGGTCTCAACCCTTTGGAAGCAGAGGACAGGCTCAGACCTTGCTTTTCTGTTTTTGTTTGTTTGTTTTGTGAGGCAGGGTATCACAGCTCAAGATTCAATCTCATGGTCTTCCTGCCTTATCCTCCCTGGTAGCAGGTCAGGAGCCTGTGCCGCCACGCCTAGCCACCCTTTGCTGTTTGCTACACATCTCAGCCTCAAAAGGGTGAAATTATAGATCATGAAATAACTGAAGAATTCAGAGTTCGGGTTTACACAGCAAGGGCTCTCAGTGCATACTGGAAGGGTGCCTATCAATTAGCAGCTCAGCTGGAAGGATTGGCATGCTGGACTCAACTGTCTGCTTTCTGCTCTCCTCAGATCCCCAGGGAAGCTCTGAGCCTGTCACCCCTTGTTCAGAGAGAACCCTTAATTCAGCTTGGTGGAAGTGAACCTGGGTTCTTTGTTTCCATATCCTGGCCACTTGTTCCCTCAGTTGGTGAGATATGTGACACCTAAGGAGATGGGTGGCAAGGTGTGTTGACAGGTGTTGAGCCCTTCCCATGACGAGCGTCCCCACACTGGGAGAAGACACAGTCTGAGAGAACATTTACTTCTAGTCTCAGGAAGCCCAGGCTTCCTCAGCTGCTAGTCAGCTGGGGTTACTCCATCCCAGGCCACTCAACTATGATATAACAGGCCTTGCTACCCATATTCCCCTGTAACTCCTCCCTGACTACCCAGACAATTTCCTCGGTGTGGCTGCCCAGCTGTCAAAATCCTAATGTGGGGACAGCTCTTCCTTGTATGAACACTGAGCCTGAGCTAAGGAGGCAAAGGTCATAGAACACAGGCTGGTCTTAGTCTTTGTGCACTAGATGCTGGTTACCTGTAGCTTAGCAGCACATGATTCCAGAAGACAAATTCACCCATGACTTTAAGGTGAGTGTGCCTGAGTTTTAATGTATGGACATACACTATGTGTGTTTCTAACACATGTGTGTAGCATGCATGTACGAGCATGTGTTTGAATGTGTGTGCACATGTTCTCTGTCTTTACATGAACAGTATCTACATTTTGTGGTACATGTATGCACGGGTTGTACGTGCATGAGTGTGTGCATCGAAGCTTGCAGACCCTGCTGCCAGTTCGCATTACTGGTTCAACTGGAGGGCATGATCTATGGGGAGAAAACATTTGAATTCCAAGCACCCTTATTCCTTGCCCAAGGACAGCCTGTGTTCAGGATGCCAAGTGATGCTTACCTCTGATCACGCTGAGGCCAAACCCATGGGCTTCTCAGATGTATGCCATATCACACCCTTGCTGTACTGTGGCTGTGACCTCTAATAGAGGAAGGGCCTTAGCAAATGCAGAACTACCTCTGGAGTGACTGGGACACTGGGTCAGGAACGGAGCAATGTCATGTGTTCAGGTCACTACTTGGAACAAGGGACCAGGCCTGGTCATCTCACTTATTTACAAAGCACCAACCTAAACTTCACTCCACATCCTTTGAAGTGGAAAGACTGTGTTCGAACCCAGATTGGAAATGCCCTGTTTTCTTAGGGTTCCTCTGTGGCTGTTTTAAGTTTGCCTGTACAGCTGAATTTGATTTTTTTTTTTTTAAACTCCCTATGGAAAGGTCTGTGGAAGCTCTTGCTGTTGGCGGAGGGCAGCAGTCAGCAGGCCTCCATCTTAGTAATCTATGGTCACCTTTTGGGACGTCAGTACACCTTTCAGTTGTACTGCTCAGTGGTGCCCTTGCTGTCTGAAAGCCTTCCTCTTGAGAGCTTGTCATCTGTGTCATCCATCCGCAATCCACTGTGCAGTTCTGGGAGGAGCCAGGCTAGGAGCCTGCCCTTGCTCACAGCTGGCCCACCAGTAAGCAGAGGGTGAAACTCCAGCCAAAAGTCAAATGGTACTCTCAGCACCATCCATTACCAGGAAAAGCAAAGTCCAAGCTGAAAGAGTCACAATTGAAATGTGGCCGAGGAAGACAAAGCTGTGCTCTCACTGTGTTCAGTGCAGAGGGCATTGTGGTGATTAACAAACAGAGGCTAACTGTGAACTGTGACTAGCATCTGAGGTTCGATGGAACTCACAAACAAAGTGGGTAGAGCTGGCCCCCAGGTATCTGGAGCTTGGTGCTCACGGACAAATGCCCACAGAAACTATTAAGACTCTCACCTGCATGATGGAAAGGTCTCACTGGTGCCGATTGAGGGCATGGTGCCCTAGATCTCTGAGCAGACCCCAGCACACAGGTTCTGACACCAGGGACACCTTGAGGAGAACCTGGAGTCTGTCCCCAAGCACTATGGCTTCCTGGCAGCCTGGTCCCATAAAGAGACATTCATTTCTCCCAGTGTGGAAACAGGAGCTTCAGGTCCAGTGGTAGCAAACAGGGTCTGGGAAGCCAGGGGAGCACACACTCTTTCTGCAAAGCCAGGGCAGCATGCTCTGGTTATGGGAATCTGAGGGATGACTTTACTCGTTCTGTGAAGCCAGGGGAGCACACACTGCATCTGGGTAGCTTGGGGAGCACTCACCAGTTCTGGGAAGCTGGAGGAGCACTCATGTCTTCTAGCTCCCCCAGGCTCTCAGGCACACTGGTGATCCTTGTTCATGGCTCATGCTCACAGCATCGGTGGTTCCATCTTCACACAAAGTCTCCCTGAGTACAAATGGCTCCCATTTCCCCCTTTTGTCAGCACATCTCTCTTCCTGGTCCATCCATTGCCCTGTGGCCTCAGCGATGCCACTGACCCTATCTCTAAACAAGGCCCCATTCTGGGGTGCTGGGTGAACTCCAACATTTGAATTAGGGGGAGCCCAGAGGAACCATACTAGAAGTTTATCACCGGCTCTTGGAAAAAAGAGACAAAGGGAGAAAAGAGTAAAGATGTCTAATTTCAAAAGCACCTTTTCACCTGAGATTGTTCTCTGGACTTGGCTCAGGAGCGCGTCTGTCGTAGTTTCTTTCCACTTTTCTGGAATGAAAGTCCACAGCTCTGTGTATCTTCTCATTGAAAAATGTATTTCTTGCCTTTGTCATCCAAAGGCTGGAGGCCTGGCTGTGGACTGGGGCGGGGGTCTTCTCTCCTCCCCCAGGAGAGGAGCCCTCATTAGCTTGCAATTTGCCATTCCCTCACCTGTCAGGCTTCCTGCTTTCAAGCTGCTCCTGGCTAGGACTAGTGTTGCTATGGAGACACCCTATTCCTGCCCACTTCTCTGGCCAGTGGCTCCAGGGCAAACCCAGCCTGGGAAAGGACTGTGGAGAATTCTTAACAGCTCCAGGCAATAGAAAAGAACCCTTCCCTAAAACAAAGGATATGAGACAGAGCCTCCAGCATGTGTATCTCACTTCCGGATTAGACTCAGGCTACCAAGGAAAGATGTCCAATGTCACAGATTTGGGCTTTCTGTTCTTGAGCCATATGCACCCAGCTATGTCTAGTGTGTATTTCACTATGTTCCATCTCACTACCCTCTAAGTTTTACTGAGGGGCCCCTACCTTGTGTTGTGGCATCATTTCTTGGGGTGTATTCCCTGAGATGGAACCTTTGGGACAGTTATCTTTAGAGCTTTAACACCAGTCTTCCCACATGGACCACCATGGTTTTCCCCGCCCCTTGGGCATCCATTATTGACTTCTACATGTCCCGGTCAGTTTTCTTTCATCTTGAGAAAACACTAGGAAGAGGAGCATTGACTGGGAAAATATCTCCATCGGATGGACTGTAGGCAAACTGGAGGACATTCTCTTGATTAAAGATTGATGTGGGAGGGCCCAGCACACAGAAGAGGGTGCCCCCCCAGGGGGTGGAGATGAACCTGGATAGTTTATTATTTTAGGCTGAGCAATCAACGTGTAGAGCAAGCAGAAAAGTAGCACTCCTCCATGGTGTATGCCTCAGTTCATACCGTCATGGCTTGCCCCAGCCTGCAGGGTTCGACTAAAACTCGGGAGAAAGGTCACCTATTGAAAATGCAAGACACAAAGAAGGAGAGCAAGTCTGATTGATCAAACTCTCAAACTTTATTAGTCAGGTAGCAGCTTTTATAAGACAGAAGGCAGGGAAGCATGTTGCTATAGCAACCGAACTACAGGCCTTTCTCAAAACACAGGGAATTCCAGGCAGGGTCATAGTGTCCTGCCACACAGGGTATCTTGCTTTGTCTTCATCTAGCCCTAGTCTAACTGCTGACTCACAACAAGATCACTCCATCCTTATCTGTCTTTAGTCTAACTGCTGACTCACAACAGGGTCGCTCCATCCCTATCCGTCTTTAGTCTAACTGCTGACTCACAACAGGGTCAGCTAGTTTCTGGTGAAAGGCCAGCTCTGGAAAAGACAGAGACTTAACGGTGCAGGCTCTGACAAGATGGCTGAACACTGGCCATATGGCCTATTGTCCCCAACAATAGCTTCCCTGACTTCACTTCAGGATGGATTAAAACTGTAAGGAAAAAGAAACCTTTCTTCTCCAGGTTGCTTTTCAACATGGTGTTTATCACAGCAATAGAAGCCTAACTAGGACAACAGGTGTTAATGGGTATGTCATTTTCATGCATACACATTAACCATATTACATTTAACTTTATTTATGCTATAACCTCATACTAGCGGCTGGCATTCCCACCTTAGTGGCATTTCCCTTTAAATTACAGTGCTTTCGGAGAAGTTTCTCAATGAGAAGATTCCTCAACCTGGGTGGACTTCACCCTCTAACATCTTAAGGGAATAAGGGGCCTGTGGTGAAGCCCTGTCAAGTCTATTGCTTCTGTCTGGGGCGGGTCAATGCAGACTGAGGTCCCAACAGGCATAAGTCAGGGTGAGGCCCACATGGACACATTCAGATTTCTTGGAACAGAATATATCTTCTGCGTATAAAAATGCACATCCAAGAGATGCCTTGTAGGTTAGGTCTCCCATGAGTAACCCATGGCACCTGACATCACTTTCTATCAGGGACTTGTCAGTTGTACCAGACACATTGTAGGATCAGTGTTCACCAACATGTGTGTTGGGTACGACAGGAGTCTTACCCCTAAGGAGCAGGTCAACACCGCAGGATATGAAGTCTGGGGGTCTGCAAGAAAAACCTGGACAAAACAAGCTCATCAACTGGGGTGCCCTGGCTGCATGGCCTCTCCTGTGACAGGCCTCACACATCTCCCGCAGTTGTCTTGAGTGTTGTATCTGCCTTAGGTATGCACTCTGCAGCATCTCCACTGTCTCATCATCTCTGTAGGAGACAATTCAGGTCATCTGAGCATGTGCTTGCAGTACTCAGCTTGTAGAGGGTGTTCCTCATCAGGAAGATGACACATGGATCGTCTGCAATTCCCAAAAGGATGAAGATGTGAGGGCTGCTGCTGCTGCTGCTGCTGCTGCTGCTGCTGCTGCTGCTGCTGCTCCTATTGCTAAAGGACACTGTGAATGAAACATGATAATTTGTTCCGGGCAAGAGAAATAATGAAGTGGGTTAAATTATTTCTTAGAATAATGTCTTGGACTTTGGCTTGTCTTCCTATTTCATGTGTGATTTTCCTACTTCCCAGTGGACATCTTTGAAAGAAGTCTTTTAGGAATGATATCTATAAATATCTGTGCATCACTATGCCTTAGGTACAAAAGAAGGACAATCAGTGTGTGAAAAGTGTGCGTGCAAGAAGATGCTGACCTTCAGGAACTAGCAAATGGAACCTTGATGCTTAGTTGATGACTCTGTCAGTGGTCAGTTTTGAAGCTTCATGGATTGTGATGTTGCTTTTGAAAACTTAAGATTCTGTCTGTAGCTCTTGTGACTGATGGCCACATGTGTTATGGCTAGAGCCCCTGGAAGTGTTCTACAGTCCTCATCTGGTGGGAGCTGTTGGCTTATGGGGAGATTGACCCCAGATGAAGGAATGGGGTCCACAAGAGCACCTTTTAGAGTTGGGGCCACATCAATGATATTGAGTCCCCATTTGGAACAAGAGAAATACAGAAGAGAACAGAAGGCTTGAGATGAAAGAAGAATGGGAAAGTTCTTAGAGAAGGTATGAAGTGTGCTGAAGAGTGATGGAGAAAATAGAAGCCAGATATAGAACAGGGGCCAGCACAGAGCAAACCTGGAAGCACAAAGCACAAAGGTACCTGGCCATGCCTGCTGCCTGTTCTCAGGGCCCTTCCCTGCGCCTCACTTCTGAGGGGAAAGTTTGTTCTGCCCCAGTCGAGGTCTTGACCTAACACAGCAACACAGTTTCCTCAGGGTGTTTCTTATCCTGGTTGTCCAGCCTCTGAAGTCTCTTTGCTGGCCCGGACTGGGGGCAGGCTTGGCCTCTATGGATGTGCTCTGGGAGCAGTTAACTTCTCCAATGCATGAAGGCAGGGGTCACTCCCGGCACATTGGAGGGCTTGGTCCAGTGTAGCTGTCCAATGGACTGCCCTAGAAGGAGGAAGACCTGGCCCAGTGGCTCTTCTGCCTCCTCTTTGACCAGCCTTCTGCTCACAGGAAGACTCCTGTTGACCTGAATTTGACCTGAGCAATGAGCCAAGGGCAGGCTCACTGGCCCTCCTCCTTGGTGCCAGAGGGAAAGAAGCAAGACCTTCTGGGGAAGGACATGGCCTGCCCTTGGATGTATGAAAAGAGCCTTGGACATGCAGCCCTGTGCCTAGAGAGCCTGTCCTTTCAAGTAATAGCATGCCATAGCCTGGTTAAATTTTATTTTTTGAGTGGCGTTTCTTATCTTTTGGGTTTCACATCCCATGTATTCCATTGTCTTGATAATTTCAGGGTCAGGAAACCTGGGGATCATTTCCTCAGAGTGATGAGGGAATCCGTCTGTGTGTTTCTTGAGCCAGGGATGTGTCCACAGTTCAGACACCCAGTACTTTGGGTTGACCATTAGTAACAGGCTGGTCAGGTCCTGAAGTTCCTGACCCAACCTGTGTTTTCCCAGCTCTGGTGTGGTGACAGCATCAAATGGGACCTTCCCAACTACTAAAAAATATAATAGAACTCCTAAGGCTCATACGTCAACCTTGAGGCCATCATAGAATATGCCTGGGAAGAGTTCTGGGGCGCCGTAATAGCAAGCGCCACATTGCAGGTTCAGCCTCTGCCCTGGGTAGACTAGAGTTCCAAGGCCGCAATCAACTATTTTGAGTTTCCTTTTTGTATCCACCAAGATGTTATCCGGTTTGAGGTCCCTGTGAACTATTTCCAGGTCATGGCAATAGTTCACAGCTGCTAATAACTGTTTGAATATTGCGCGGGCCTCCTCCTCCTCCAGGTGGCTAGATTCTCGAATATATTGGTAAAGCTGTTGGCCCTTGACCAGCTCCATCACAAGGTATATTCTCCTCTCAGACTCGATGACCTGAAGACGTGATATGATGTTGGGGTGGTTTGTCATCCTCATGACGTCTGCCTCTGATTATTCTGCTATATATATATATATATATTTTTTTTTTTTTTTTTTTTGGTCTATAACTTTAACAGCCATGGGCATGCCTGTTAGATGGTGGTGGGCCAACAAGACCTTAGCATTTCTCCCCTGCTTTATTGTCTTTATGATTTGGAATTTGGAGTAGAAGTTGTCTTCTTCTGAGAAATTCTGCTGGTGGCTGGTATTGGTGACTGTCAGTAGGTGTAGGCATTGTAGCCACAATGACTACAAATGATACCTAAAAATAAAATAAAATAATAGAATAAATAATGAAAAAGATGTAGGGAAAAAGCTAAAATCACTACAGATTCTAGCTAAAAGTATAATACAAGTAATTGGAGAAAAATAATGTGAACATGGAGGGAAACAAAAGCCAAAATCAAATTGAAATCTAAGGGCCCCTCTGCTTGGGACATCCAGTTACCACAGCAAGCTTGGTCTCAGACATGTGATTTCCATTCTCAGTCTTGGACTCCATTACAACCTCTCTGGTGTCACCCTACATGCTGCTACATGCACTCCCTGAAATGGCTGGTGTTAGGTGGTATGGGGTCATCCCTCTAGTGGCTCTTGACTTCACTCAAGTCAGCAGATCTCCCAGGGCTGAGTGCTGCAGTGTCTGGAAGGCTGTGCTCCATCCTCAAGCCTCCGCCCCGGAGTAATCCACACCTTCCTCCCTCCATACTTCGTAACTGATAAACTTTCCTACCCTCTAGAATCCAGGACAGCTCCTCAACAATACAACTTATCACATTTTAAAACCAAGATTCTTCTCAGAGGTTCCCTTGCGTCCTCTCTTTTCTCGGTATAATCCAAGAGCTCAACTGACAAGGTTTCAAACTGGGAAACAAAAGGTCCAGGGTTCGACTCCCTGCTAATCAAATGTCTTTTTTCCTTTAACATCTTAAATAGCCAGGCTACCAGACTAAACATTTTCCAGTGCCCTGTGACCCCCTGCATCCAGTGAGATTCTTGTGCTGCCCCCCACCCCACCCCCACAAACAGCCTGGATACCAGCCTAAAGCTAAGGAGAGAGACACTGGACAAACAAGGCTCTAACAAAATTGTTTACAGGTTAAACACTTTAGATTGGGCCAGCTATATTAACAACTATCAAAGCCAGACAACTTTTTTCAAGACAAGCCTTATTATTTGTCTCGAATATGTAATTAACAATATATCTGAGAGTCTGGCACCTGCAAGAGGATGAGGCCCAGGGAATATTCAGGCAGTTATTAGCAGTTGTGAGCTATTGCCATGACCAGAGTATAGTTCACAGGGATCGCAAACTCAATAACACCTTGTTGGACAATAACAGAAAAATTAAAATAATTGATTTCGTCCTTGGTACCCTAGTCCATCCAGGACAGGGGCTGATCCTGCAATGTGGCGCTTGCTACTATGGTGCCCCAGAACTCATCCAAGGAAGATTTTATGATGGCCTCAAGGTTGACATATGGGCCTTAGGAGTTATCTTATATTTCATGGTAGCTGGGAAGATTCCATTTAATGCCATCACCGCACCAGAGCTGCAAAGGCAGGTTGGGTCAGGGATGTTTTTTATCCCCTTGGAACTCTCTGAAGAACTCAAGGATCTGCTTGCTTGCATCTTACTGACAGCTTCCCCTCAATTTTGATGTAGAGTCACTGAAGTGTTGGTACATCCCTGACTTAGGCAAGAGACAGAGGGATTCCCTAATCACTCTGAGAAAATGCTCCCCAGGTTTCCTGCCCCTGAAGTTCTTAAGGCAATGGAATGGATTGGGTACCAAACCTAGGATATTAAATACTTATTGAAAAAGCAAAAATACAGCCAGACCATGGCTTGCTATAGCTTACTGAAAGGACAGCCTCTCAAGAAACAGGGCTGCACACCCAGGGCTTCTTTCATGAATCCAGGGGTGAAGCCATTTCCTTCCCTAACAGGTCTGTCTTCTTTCCCTCTGGCACCAAGGACAAGTGAGCCTGCTCTTGCCTCATTGCTCAGGTCAACAGGAGTCTGCCTGTGGCCAGAGGGCTGGTCAAAGAGGAGGCAGAAGAGCTACTGGGCCAGGCCTTCCTCTTTTCAGGACACTCCAGTGGACACCCGCACTGGACCAAGTTCTCCAATGTGCTAAGAGTGTTCCCTGCATTTACAAAGGAGACTGAGAAGATAAAAACTGCTCCCATAACACCTCAGCAGAGGCCCAGCCTGTCCCCAGCCTGAGCCAGAGGAGACTTGAGAGGATGGACAAGGAGAATAAGCAATTCCCATAGGAGAGGGTGCTGCTGTTTTACAACCACAAAGAAACCTTGCCTAGGGCAGAACAGAGTCTCCTCACTGAAGTGAGGCACAGGGAGGAGGCCCAGAGAACAGACAGCAGGCAGGGCCAGGTATCTTTGTGCTTTGTGTCTTGCTCTGAGTAACTACTGGAAGTGATTTGAGACACATGGCCCAAGAACAGACTGGGCGATGGCGGCGGCAGCAGCAGCAGCAGCAGCAGAGGCCCTGGCTTTCCTGTCCTTGTGGGAATTGCTGACTTGCCAACTGGTTAGGAAAATGGCTTAACTGAATATTAATATTTCTAGAGAGCATGGCTCTCTAGAACAAAGAGCTCTCTCACAGCGAGGAAAGCCTGACATCCAATAGAGATGTGGAATGTCACCTTCCTTGCTCACATGAGCAAGGCATAGTGGGGACAATATGATAGCAACATCTATATAAAATCTCCCATAGGACCCCTCCCAGCTTCCACCAGTGGCAGTAGCCAGCTCTGAGTCACCACATTCAACTGTTGGCTCTAAGTCCTACCTCCCCCTGTGCCTTGGAGGAGTTAATGACAGGATCCAGCACATTAGTTAAGGTAAAGTTGGAACCCTGAGTCCTGAGGAGGCCTGGCCATATGTGCAGCTGTCCCAACTGAGCCCCTTGAGTGTCCTGGAGACAGGGTGATGACATGCTCTGTCCTCAGTGCTCACAGGAAGGCCCAGTCAAGATTCACTGTCACTTCTGTGTGATTTCCGATTGAGGGACACACAGTAAGTCCTCACAAGGACACCCAGGCAAGACAGCAAGCATGTCTGCAGGCTGCTATTTCTGTAATGCAGAAAATTTGCTGTACCAGAGTTTGGCTGCTTCAGCTCTGGGTGGTGAGGTTTCTGGGGGAGGGGGGAATCTGTGACCTCCATGCCCTGCTGCTTCAAAGCCCTCAGTTCCTCACAGAGCTCCTGGTTCTCCTTCATTAAGGCATCGGTCTAGTGTTGGAGGTCTTTGTGCGCTGCACACCACCAGGATGCCTGTCTAGTGGGCTCTGCTGCAAGGTCACAGATCTGCTTCTGCACCCCTGCGGTGGAGAGCGATAGGCATGTCTCAGGCACCCTGTGGGAGTACCATCCCCTAAAACAGAGTCTGTCCCCTGAGAGATTAGGGACTTTGGGGATATTGTTTGCCTTCAAAGTGATAGCCAAATGTCCACAGCTTCAGCCATCACTGTCAAGTGTCTCCATTAGGACTGACTCCACATATCCCAGCTAGATCTAATGGATGGTGAGGTATAGGCAATGCTAGAACATGTCTGTGAATAAAATTCTCTGCTCTTCCTCATTTCAGCCTCCTTCTGGGGGGGGGGGCAGTTGAAAAGGAGCTGCCACCATGAGAGCCAGACTTTAGTCCTGGCTTCATCACTTCCTTGCTGGGAGACCTCAGAGAAGCCACCTAACCTCTCTGGGCCTGCTTCTTTCCCCCCAGAGAGCTGAAACAAAATGACCTTGGTTTATTATCTGACAATGGAGACTGTCCAGCATGACCGATATTACTTGGACAATGCAACTAGGTTTTGTGTCTGCTAGGTGTGTGTGTGTGTGTGTGTGTGTGTGTGTGTGTGTGTGTGTGTGAGTGAGTTTGTTGGTTCTTTATTACATGATGCCAATTTTAATGTCATATCTGTTCATCTTAGTCTACAAACCCAACTGTACACACAATAGGTGCCATTAGACACCAACATCAGCCGCTCCCACATGCTTCCTGGGTTTGAGGATTGAAGAGCTGATGGCCAATGGGCAAGCAACAAGAACTGAGTGAAGGGAGTGCTCTTCTGCCTCCCTTTACCCCTCAAAGGCAGATCCAGGGACACAGAGGCACCTGTGCCTATCACAGGACAGTTGTATCTATTGCCTGGATGCTACTGTGGCTAACAAGGTCTGGTCCAGGAACACCTCCCCCATTGCTTTCCCATCAGCTGCTGCCCCAGACCTCCATGGTTTGTCCTTTCCCTTGCCACTCTGCCAAGGATCCCTGACTTTGTGCCCCTCTCACCATTACCTAGAGGCCTTAGGAATCCCCTTAGAATGGGAGATGCCTAACTCTGCTTCGCTGAGTCCCCCAAACCTACTGCCTGAGAGTAGTCTCTACCAGGAGCTAACCAAGAACAGGTCCTCAGGTCTGGAAACCTCAGAGTGGTAAGGAGCCAGCAGCTTACAAGTGGTGTGTCCCCAGAGGTGGGTGGGAGATACTTTGATTCAGAGTCAGCATGGTGCCTGATGACACCAGTTGTGCCAGCATCACCTTGAAGTGAGCAGGGCCCTGAGAGGACGCCTGAGAAGTCTTAGTCCTTCATCAGACATCTGCTGGGGATGCCTTTGACTATCTCTCATCAGGACAAACCCCTTGTCCCCAACCTACAACTTCCATAGTCTAAAATGATGACACAGAAGCAGGGGTTTATGGGGCCATGAGGGAAGAGTCCAGCAGGAAGACAGCTGAGCAGGGAGGAAAATCATCATCGAGGAGCAGCCTTCCATAAGGTAGCACAGGTGCCAGCATGTGATGCCAGCAACCAAGTCCTCTCCCTCCCCACCACTAAAGTCCCTCTATAGATAATTCCCACACCTTTTCCAAGGGTGGAGTGGTGGCCACTAAAAGCTTTGTGGGGAGGGAGTGAGTACTGGTGAGTGACAGGGAATTCCAGGCAGCGCCTTTGGGAATGTTCTGAGCCCAAATCGCAAATATAACAACACATTCCCCGTTTCTACACATAAATACTTGTGTTCATAAAGCTAGGCTGTATATAAACAAGGATGAGAAGATTAGCCACAGTTATGGGGAATTGGCTGGAGACAAGCTGTTTCTTAGAGAGAGACAAAGACCTCTATGACAGGGCTGTTTGAAACCCCCATGCCCTCAGCTGGACCCAGAGACTATGATTTCCTGTAGAGGTGGACTCTCATCAATGGCTTCTTAGAAGGGGGACTCCATGTTCCCTAACCTTGGCTCCTAAGCTCCTCTCCCCAGGGAGTACCCTCCCTCTGCGCCCTCTCCCCCCCCGCCCCCCCCAGCCATCCTGGGTCACTTCACCTAGCCTAAGATGGTGGCTTCTGCCAGGACATTACTCATCTAGGCCATATCCCAACAGCTCTCTCTGCCCTCCAGTTAGCTTAACAACTCTAAGAAGCCCTCCACTCTAAACCGACTCTGTCTTAAAGGGCCATGCCATCTGGTGGAGCCTCAGGGGTTTTGTAAGGTTCAACAATGCTTACCAACATACCCAGGATTCAGCTAGAGAAATCTCCGAAGACCTAGAGAGTGTGGCAGTTAATATATCTGCATGGCCTAGGAAGCCAACAGCTGATACTTCTCATTGTGACCTAGGACGCAAATAACCTACACAATGAGACTGAAGTGTAATTACAGGCTGCAAGCATTGTGCTGGGCAGAATCTAAACTGCTAATAATCTACTAGTAAACTAAAATAAACTACTCTAATCCTCATAACCCAAGCACTTGCCAAACTGATGCAAGGGCAGCTTTTCTCCACCAACTGTTCACTCCCAACTGACAACTCCTGGCTCCTTCTCCACTCCTGGAAGCCCCACCTTCCATTTCTTGTCCTTCTGCCCAGCTGATTGGCTAAACAGCTCTTTATTGACAACTGCTACACCCACTCAAGGTATTGCTCCACAGAGAGAGCCAGACTCTCTACCCAATTGACTACAACAGAGTAAAACCTCAATTCTCTCAGCATGCATTCTTTAAAAACCATAAAATTTCTCTAAAGTAAAAGCAAACTGCTCAGAGATGCTCCCGAGGAAGGTAGAATCTCTACAAGGCTAAATAGGAGACACAAGGCAAATTTTTGTCACTCTACAAAATGCTTCTTCTACTAACTTGTTTCTCTTGGTTTTATGATTATTGACGAGAATGGGAAACAGAGGAAGAGTTGCTGTACAGCCTAAAGCCCTGGCCATCACATCGTATCCACATTATTTAGAATGGTTAGATAAAGTCACATAGAGGGAACACATCTTTCACAAGAGTGTGTCAGTCACTGATTCTTGGGACATAGAGGGGTCTAGCTGTGTTGGGATCTCCAGAGAAACTTCTGGAAGGCCTCAAACTGCTTCTGTTTCTCTTTTTATCACCAACTTCTACTCGGACCAATCCCTGTTAGCCAGGAGAAACCAGGTGCCCAGGACATTGATTGTATCCATTGGACGAGAAGACATCTACTACCTGGCTCTCTTCAGAGCCCCGGGAAGGAGTCCTTGACAGGAGTCCATGTGGTAGGTGTAGTGTGAGTGGGCAGGATACTATACCCTTAGAGGCTTGTCATAATCTATATAGGTTATGAATTGATTGGAGATAGCCTCTTCCACGAATGCCAAGGCTTTCCTAGCTTTAGCTGTAAGCTCCCGGGGTGAATTTGGAGAAGAATCTCCTTGTAAGATTTTTAATAAGGGCCGGCAAATCTTCAGTAGTTAATTTTAAATAATGTCTAAGCCAATTTATATCACCAAGCAACTTTTGGAAATCATTTAAAGTCTTTAACTGATCTACTCTTAATGTGATCTTTTGGTGTTTTATCTGTGAAGGAAAAGCTGAAATCCCCAATGTGAATATGGATCCCCCTTTTGAACTTTTTTAGGAGTTATTTGTAGGCCAGACTGAGATAGCTGGGTTCCTATAAAGGCATAACAAAAAAGCATTTGTTGTCTATCCTTTCCAGCAATGAATATACCATCCATGTAATAAGTGATATATACCTCAGTATATTTTTCTCTAACCTTTTGTAAAGCTGTAGCTACAAATATCTGACACAGGGTAGGGCTGTTAACCATTTCCTGAGGCAAAACTCACCAATGATATGTCTTCATTGTTTATTTAAAATTCACAGAAGGCACACTGAAACCAAAAGGATTTTGGAGGTAAGGAATAGTGAAAAAAACAATCCTTAAGATCTATGACTGCAATGCTCCCATAAATTGCAAGTCTCATTACTTTTTAATTTACATCTCTGTAATTTAGCTTATCAGTAGATCACACCCTGTGGAGACCAGGTCGGAATTTAAGAGTTCTGTGTGTTAATCCCCAAGTGCTGGGATTAAAGGCGTGTACCATGACCACCTGTTGTTTTTTCCATTTTAATTCTAGTAAAATCTTTAGAAATCTCAAGCAAAAATTAAACAGGGAAACAAGAAAATTCTAAGTCTAGGCAGTTAACTATATTCCCTAGGCCAGTTTAGAATATTGTTAAGTCTCTTAGAAGCAAAAACTAGGCAAGAATATTCTAAATTTTAGGCAATAAACTCTATTCCTTAGACTGTACTTCTCCAACCACCCAGATGTTTGCAGAGATCTCTGTTCTGTAAGAGTTGAGCCCCACAGGCATCCAGGAGCAGTGCCTGTAAAACATTTGGCCAATGGATGCCCCAGCCCTGGCCTTGTACCCCATGGGTGGCTGTTGTGTCTGCGTCCAGGCCCCGCAAAGGGCAGACTTGCTGCTGGCTGGAACAGCTTGGAGGAGGCAGGATTCTCACTGCCTCATGGGCTGTGCGTACCATGCTAGGCCACACTGTTGTTTAGAAAATTGCCCAGAGAGCAAAGCTTGGCTTTCACACAAGATATAGAAAAATGAGAGAATATTTAAACAATTAAACAAATTTACAGACATAGACATAAAATTTGACACGACGATCATAAAGCAAACAGTCTGATAGGCAAGACAGAAAGAAGCAGTTTCAAAACCTTGGCAATAAATGGCATATGTAGGGTCTAAACTATCTTTATCTAAAGCCAACAAACAATATATATGAACCTTTTTAGGTCTAAAAGCATAATATAGTGTTTCTGTACTTTTTTTTTTATCAACTCCATGTTACAGTTTTAAGTTAACCACTTCTTCCTTAAGAAACCATGGACAAAATCGAAAAGACCGTATCCAATTCTTCATTATTTACCCTATCTCACATTTGAAGCTTATTTTCCAATGTCTCTCTGAATAAATCTTTGTTGTTGCTTTGTCCCCATGTTTTTGTTGCCCACCTTGCCGTTTCTCTGCGAAGCGGGTCACTTTAGGGGAAATGTTCCACGTGTCTTTTCACGGGGCCCCCTCCAATCCAATATCCATCACTTAATCCCTCATTTCCAGGTCCTTTTTTTTTGAGTGGCGTATGTGACAGGGTGTTTGTGTTTGCAGGTGTGTGCTTACTCATCATGTGTACAAGTAGCTGTCAGGGTGCACCCTCAGGACTGGTCCTCATATAGGCACAACAGAACCCCTGTCCCACCAGTTTCCACACTGCTCCTCTCTCCATCTCCAAAGCCAGCGGTGCTGAGCTTATGGACCTGTGCTGCAGCATCCGACTCTCATGTGGGTTCCGGGGATTCACACTCAAGTCCTATCAAATGGGAGGCAATTGCTCTGTCTATTGCTGCAGCCCTGTCTTCTGTGTTTGAGGACAACCTAGAGGCCTCTGGAGAGTTATGAGAGCAGCATCTTCCTTGATGGGACCGTTTAGAAACAGCAAGTTGTATCATCAGTTTGAGCCCAGTCAGTCAAAGACCAGCTGACATGGTGTGCATAGCTTGTCTTGTGCTGTTCTGTGGGTTCTTGTCTTCCCTACCCTTTATCCCCCTCCATAGTTTCACCTCCTATCAGCAGAAAGGATAAAGGGAAGATAGAGATACAGAGATCCTTGATTGTGTTTCCTTTTGTAGTTTCTTTGAGCCTGAATACTAACAAAGGCAGCTGACTCCCCTGATGGGCCACCAACCACCAACCCCACCAGTGCAGGTTCTAGCACTTATACAGTCTCTGAAAGGATCCTCTAAGTCCAAACACCACACAATCGCAGAAACTATCTGTAGCTGGCAAACCCACGCCTCTGCTAGAACATGAACAATTCAGTGTCAGCGGCTGTGAAGCAGCCCCAGATCCCCCCCAAACACACCTGGGATGGGAAGGGCAGCATATTGTTAGAATATTCATGTGTTTTGAAAGAAACCAAAATTCTAAAATGTTCACTACAGTGGTCAGTGCAGACATGAGGACACAGGAGGCACAGCAAACATTCAAGCCACAAACCTAAGGACATCAAAGCATCCTACAGATTGATTTCTAAATGCCTAAAGTCAGTCTCCTAGTACACCTGAGCCAGAGGCTTTGAGGGCTTCCTAAGCCGTATCAGCACAGGTCCTGGGATGACCTCAGGAAGAGGGATTGTGATGGAGGCCAGCCAGCAGATTTTATGTTATAACTAGGCCTGGGTTTCTTTGGGTGCTTTGAGAGGAGCTGAGGAGTGGATCCCAGTGTGATTTTGTTGTACCTAGTGAGGTTGTGTGTGGATTTTTTGGTTTGTATGTGTGCTGCATATGTGTGTATGTGTCAGTGAGTTTAGGAGTGTGTGTTTACAGATTTTTTTGAAAGTGTTTGTGTGTGCATTGTTGTGTGTGTGATTCCATCTAGTTTGTGTGTGTGTATATGCTAGTAGTGTGCCTTGTGCATTTGTCTTGTACCTGTTTGAGTGTGTTTGTGTGTGTCTCTGTGTGTGTGTGTGTTCATCTGTGTCTGTGTCTGTTCATAATACATCCATACAAAAGTGTTTATAGATCAGAGCTCGGCCCAGCTGCTGATTCTAAGGTAAACCATCCACCTTATGTTTTGAGACATGCTCTCTCACTGGCCTGGAACCCAGTGTCTAGGCTGGCTGGCCAGTGACTGCCAGGGATCTGCTGTGACAATTGCATCATTTGAGATTACAAGCTTATGTGGCTGACTTGGTTTTTTAAAGTGTGAGTTCCAGAGATTGAATTTGTACCTGTTCTCGCGTGGCGACCTATTTTCCTGCTTGACTATCTCTGCTGTTGTCCAGGTAGAAGGGTTGGGTTGCCTGCCTGCTGGTATTCAGGTGGAAGGTTATCACCACTCTGAGAGCTGGGAAGGTAAGCCAGCCCCGAGGTGGGACAGTGTCCCGAGGGTATCCTTAGGCTGGGTAGACCAGGAACCTCACAGCTCTGAGAGGAGGCCTCCTCAACCAAGACGTTGCAGCTCCCAGGGGAGGGGTCACTCCAAACCCTGAAGAGCTGAGGAGCCTTGGAGCCTGAGCTCTGCTCCACCTTTGTTTCTTTTCTTCTCCTCCTCCTTCTTTTCCAATTCCTTTTCCTTCTCCTTCTGATGAGGGAGTCACAGCAGGCAGTAAATCTCTTATTTACTGGAGGGACAAATCTAGAAGTATCTGTCTCTGCTCCTGGGAGAAGATGGCAGGGAACTGGGCAGACACAGCATTTATTTATGGTTTCCTTGGGAATGGTGCTTTCTGGGGCGGGGATGTCCAGAGTGGGGATTGGTGGTGTTTCAAGCCTGAGCTGGGGAAGCTCAGGGAGTGGTGGTGGGGGTTCTTGTTTGTTTGTTTGTTTGTTTGTTTGTTTTGTTGATTGGCTAGTTTTCTGGGGTTTTTTGGGAGAGAGGCAAATAAGTCAGGAAATGTCTGATCAAGACTCCCTTTAATGCAGCCAAGTAAGACTTTATATAGTGAGGTCAATAGGATCTAATCTGATCCCTCTCTCCCCAGCTCCAGCTCCGAAGGCAAGAAGAACACAATAGCCTGAATAGCTCTCTGAAAGGATTGCCTTAGCCCTCCAGGTGTTTCTCAGTAGGGATTTCCCTACTTCTTTCAAAGGTAAATAGTCCAAGGATGGCTTGGAACACAAAGACCACCTCCAGCAGAGATCAGCAACTGGAAAGTCACAGCATGCAGCCTAAGCATGGGATTTCTGACTTGGCAGAATTTAGCATGGCTTCCCACAGGGTTGGTTTTTCTAGACTGAGTTTCTCTGTGTAGCCTTAGCTGTCTTGGACTTGCTTGGTAGGCCAGGCTAGCCTCAAACTCACAGTGATCCACTTGCCTCTGCCTTCTGAGTGGGCCACCATGCCGGGCTCTTTTTGTTTGGTTGGTTATTTTTGTTTTGGATTGGTGGGATTTTGTCCAGACTTCTCAATTGAAATTAGCATTATGTAGAATAAGTTCTACTGAGGGGCTGGAGATGCCAGTTAGAGAGCCCTGGGGGGTATGAGACTGATGGGCTGCTGGAAATTTCTAAGGCAGAGGTCTGGCAACTTTTCTGCTTTGAGGGATAATAAAGTTTACAAGGTGTCCAAAATTAACAAAGAGTTCACTGTGAAGTCGGTAGGTAGCAGGTGGCCAGTTCCCAAGTGACAGCAGCAGCAGCAGCAGCAGCAGCGGTGGGGGGGGGGGGGAGGAGGAGGAGGAGGAGGAGAAGCAGTAGCAGCAGCAGGGTTTCTGAGTCAGGAAAGGTGTTGGATTTTCCTGGGCTGAATGAAGCAGGAGTGGTCACCATGGACAGCTCCTGCTGAGGGGGCTGACTAGGGCAGCCATTTTGTCTCCAACTCCAGAGCCCCAGGGTAGGAAGGAGGGGCCTGTTCTCCAGGGCTTGGAGATGTGGTAGGAAAGTCAACTCCAGCAAATAGATTGCAGTAAGGCAAAGAGTAATATGGACAGACACGGACAAAAGGTTGGGGACCCAGAGTCCAAATGAAGAGGTGAAGTCTCTAGTGAATGAATGGAGGTGAAGTGGGGGTAAGAGAGGGACCTCTAAGAGTTGTTACCAGGCTGAGGGGAGACTGCAGAGACCACAATGGAGGGCAGGCGTTATATTGTGACTTTCCTACCAGAATCCCTGATGGAGAATGCCCCTGGGGGAGGGAGGTTCCCAAGTAGGGAGGGATGGAAAAATTCACAACAAGGACTAAAGCTGGGTCCTTGACCAGAGTCAGTGGAGTTCCCTGGTGACAGAGTGAAAGGAGAGAGGTCCATGCAAGCGCTCTGACAAAGGGCTATGGTGACACCAGACTGGTTGTAATGGAGTACAAGACTGAGAACGGAAATCATAAGCCCCAAGCCTGCTGTGGTAACTGGATATCGCAAGCAGAGGGGCCCTTAGATTCCAATTTCATTTTAGCTTTCCTTTCCCTACATCTTTACATTATTTTTCTCCTATTACTTGTATTTTCCTTTTAGGTAGAATCTGTAGTGAGTTTAGCTCTTTCCTCACATCTTTTTCATTATTTCTTATTCTATTCTATTCTATTATTTTATTTTTAGGTATCATTTGTGGCTACAATGCCTACACCTCCTGACAAACAGTCACCAGATACTAGCTACCAGCAGAGTTTCTCAGCAGAAGACAGTTTCCACTCCAAATTTCAAATCATAAAGACTATAAAGCAGGAGAGAAATGCCAAAGTCCTGCTGGCCCACCACCGTCTAACAGGCATGCCTGTTATAGACAAAAGAAAAATAAGGTGCAGGATAATCCCATCAGAGGCAGACATCTTAAAGATAACAAACCACCCCAACATCGTATCACTTCTCCAGGTCATTGAGTCTGAGAAGAGAACATACCTTGTGATGGAGCTGGTCGAGGGCCAACAGTTTTACCAATATATCCAAACATCTGGCCACCTGGAGGAGGAGGAGGCCTGGGCAATATCCAAACAGATACTAGCAGCTGTGATTGCCATGACCTGAGACCTCTAACCAGACAACATCTTAATGGATACAAAAGGAAAACTCAAATTAGTTGATTGTGGCCTCAGAGCCCTAGTCTACCCAGGGCAGAGGCTGAACCTGCAATGTGGCACTTGCTACTATGGCATCCCAGAACTCTACCAAGGCAGATTCTATGATGGGCTCAAGGTTGATGTATGGGCCTTAGGAGTCCTCTTATATTTTTTGGTAGTGGGGAAGGTGCCCTTTGATGCCGTCACCACACCAGAGATGTGAAGACAGGTTGGGTCAGGAAAGTATTTTTGCCCCTCTGATCTCTCCAAAGAACTGCAGGACCTGATTAGCCTATTATTAATGGTCAACCCAAAGTATTGGCCTAGAGGGTGTGAACTGTGGACACATCCCTGGCTCAAGAAACACACAGAGGGATTCCCTCATCACTCTGAGGAAATGATCCCCAGGTTTCCTGACCCTGAAATTATCAAGGCAATGGATTATATGGGATGTGAAGCCCAAAACATAAGAAATGCCATTCAAAAAAGAAACTTTAATCAGGCTATGGCATGCTATTACTTGAAAGGACAGGCTCTCCAGGCTCAGGGCTGCATGTCCAAGGCTCCTTTCATACATCCAAGGGCACGCCATGTCCTTCCCCAGAAGGTTTTGCTTCTTTCCCTCTGGCACCAAGGAGGAGGGCCAGTGAGCCTGCCCTTGGCTCATTGCTCAGGTCAAATTCAGGTCAACAGGAGTCTTCCTGTGAGCAGAAGGCTGGTCAAAGAGGAGGCAGAAGAGCCACTGGGCCAGGTCTTCCTCCTTCTAGGGCAGTCCATTGGACAGCTACACTGGACCAAGCCCTCCAATGTGCCAGGAGTGACCCCTGCCTTCATGCATTGGAGAGTGCAGAAGTTAACTGCTCCCAGAGCACATCCATAGAGGCCAAGTCTGCCCCCAGTCCGGGCCAGCAAAGAGACTTCAGAGGCTAGACAACCAGGATAAGAAACACCCTGAGGAAACTGTGTTGCTGTGTTAGGTCAAGACCTCAACTGGGGCAGAACAAACTTTCCCCTCAGAAGTGAGGCGCAGGGAAGGGCCCTGAGAACAGGCAGCAGGCATGGCCAGGTACCTTTGTGCTTCCAGGTTTGCTCTGTGCTGGCCCCTGTTCTATATCTGGCTTCTATTTTCTCCATCACTCTTTAGCACACTTTATACCTTCTCTAAGAACTTTCCCATTCTTCTTTCATCTCAAGCCTTCTGTTTTCTTCTGTCTTTCTCCTGTTCCACATGGGGACTCAATATCACTGATGTGGCCCCAACTCTAAAAGGTGCTCTTGTGGACCCCATCCCTTCATCTGGGGTGAATCTCCCCATAAGCCAACAGCTCCCACCAGATGAGGACTGTAGAACTCTTCCAGGGGCTCTAGCCATAACACATGTGGCCATCAATCACAAGAGCTACAGACAGAATCTTAAGTTTTCAAAAGCAACATCACAATCCATGAAGCTTCAAAACTGACCACTGACAGAGTCATCAACTAAGCCTCAAGGTTCCATTTGCTAGTTCCTGAAGGTCAGCATCTTCTTGCATGCATACTTTTCACACACTGATTGTCCTTCTTTTGTTCCTAAGGCATAGTGATGCACAGATATTTATAGATACCATTCCTAAAAGACTTCTTTCAAAGATGTCCACTGGGAAGTAGGAAAATCACACATGAAATAGGAAGACAAGCCTAAGCCCAAGACATTATTCTAAGAAGTGATTTAACCTACTTTATTATTTCTCTTGCCTGGAAGAAATTATATTGTCTCTTTCACAGTGTCCACCAGCAACACCAGCATCTGGGAAAGCAGCAACAGCAACAGTTAGCAACACCAGCAGTAGCAGCAGCAGCAGCAGCAGCAGCAGAAGCAGAAGCAGATGCAGAAGCAACAACAGCAGCAGCAGCAGCAACAGTAGCAACAGCAGCAGCAGCAGAAGAAGCAGCAGCAAACAACAGTAGCAACAGCAGGAACAGAAGCAGCAGCAGAAGAAGAAGCAGCAGCAAACAACAGTAGCAACAGAAGGAACAGAAGCAGCAAGCAGCAACAACAGTAGCAACAGCAGGAACAGAAGCAGCAGCAGCAACAACAACAGTAGCAACAGCAACAACAATAGCAGCAGCAGCAGCAGCAACTACAACAGCAGGAACAGAAACAGTAGCAGCAGCAGCAGCAGCAGCAGCAGCAGCAGCAGCAATGACCCTGACTTCATTGCCCTGGTGGGAATTTCTGACTGTCTACTCTATGTTCCATCTTCCTGATTAGGAACACCCTCTACAAGCTGAGTACTACAAGCACACGCTCAAATGACATGAATTGTCTCTTATAGAGCCGATGAGACAATGGAGATGCTGCAAAGTGCAGAAGCTGAGACAGATACAACACTCAAGACAACTGCTGGAGATGTGTGAGGCCTGTCACACGAGAGGCCATGCAGTCAGGGCACCCCAGTTGATGAGCTTGTTTTGTCCAGGTATTTCTTGCAGACCTCCAGACTTCACATCCTAAGGTGTTGACCTGCTCCTTAAGGGTAGACTCCTGTCGTACCCACCACACATGTTGGTGAACACTGAACCCATAATATTTCTTCAACCTGGTAAGAATCGTAAGTTCATCACTGACGAGGCTGTCAGGTGCCACAGGTTATGCATGCAAGATCTTAAGTATGAGGTGTCTCCTAGACGTGCATTTTTATAAGCCAAATACATTCTCTATGCCGAGAAATCTGAATGTGTTCATGTGAAACGCACCCTGAATTATGAATATCGGGAACCTCAACCAACAATTGCCTCCTGGACAGAAGCAATATCCTACCCAAGTCCTCATTCCAGGCTGTGACATTGGGTTTACAGGCCACCAATTCCCTTGACATGTTAGAGGCTGAAGGCCACCTACATACGGGAATCTGGCCTGTAGGATGGAGAGGAGTGCAGTCCAAATGACAAGAGTCCAAAAGTTGTAAAGCAGGGCACCACTCTGACGACTACTGTTATTGCATATACAATATATCCCACCAAGCAGGGAGCACGGCCTGTGTCATTCACTATCATGTCCCTTTCAGATCCCCACATCTTGGGGAGGATCAAGGATGTACCATGCTTATCAAGGAGAGGTCTTAGATTCCATAAGTAACTGGCTTCAAAGTTAGGCACCACAGTTCCAAAGCCACAGATCCTTGTAGCCTCCTTCGTGTAGAAAGAACACAGTGTGGCCTGAGGAATGTGGCAAAAACTCCCTGGAAATTTCCATCTAGTTCTTGGTAGGTGACTATTCCCCATGCTCACTTTTTCTCACCATTAGAGATGTGCAATCAATGACCTGTTCAAGTGCATGTTTCCCTGGGCTGGAGAAGACCGAGCATACTGGGAAAGAACGTAAATGTCTGCAGCTGAGATCTAGCACCTTTCCTGCCTGCCTGGGTCTGTCCTTCAGGCTTACAGCACCTGTCAATAATACTGAGGCATTACCCAACCACGCATCTCTTTTGTAACTTGCCTGCAGAGTGAATTTTACATCCCCCTCTCCTGCTAGCTCTTCACACAGGCTGGGGTCAGGTTATCATGTTCAAATGAAAGACATGTTATTCTCAAAAATTCCAACTTGCAATGCCTGTGCAAGCAGGACCCAGATGGGAGCTGTGGTGAGCTCTCAAATGCAGTGCAACCCTGCTGAGGTCATGCTGATGGACCTCTCCCTATCACATGAAAGGATATAATTATTCCCTCCTTACGTGGTCAAACTTAGGCAGAGAATATGGTGTGTGTGTGTGTGTGTGTGTGTGTGTGTGTGTGTGTGTGTGTGTAGTAAAATCTCAGTTCTGATCAAGTGATCTGTCAAGCTTGAGGTTAGAAGAGCAGAATATTACAAGCCAAATGCACAGGCTTAGCTCTAGGGCAGGTATGGAACAACCAGGGGTAGCGCCAGACTCCCCCAACTTAGCAGGAAATAATGCGCATCCCAAGATCTGCCCAACTCTCTCCATGGCCAGGATCACATTTTTAGCCTTGGGTAGGTGTACTTTGGCAAATACCTAGTGACTAGGTAAAGTGCCCAGGCCTTCTCCATTCCCCTCTTATCCTCCATACCTAGTGTGAAGAGAAGGCCAGCTTCAAGAAGACGCAGAACCAGACATGAGAGTGACCTCATGAATTCCAAGTGCTACAAGCCAGGGTCTGGTAGAACACCACCAGTTCTTGGTTTCTCTCCTTCCTGCTCTGTCTCAATCTCTTGCAAGTCGAAGGTTGGATCATACTTTGATTTTTTGTTTTGTTTTAAGGCAGGGTATCACAGCTCAGGGTGTGAAAGTGACCTCAATAAAGTGACTAAAACACAAAATAAGCAATAAAACATGGCAATAACATAGCTTAGTGCCTGTGTGCAAACTGTGAAATTGATTTCCTTTGAAATGGTTGAACTACTGAAATCTTAGTATAACAATAGTATAGAAGGGGAAAGAAATTTGAAATGTTTTCAATTTTTTTGTATCCCTTAAATCATTTTTATACCATAATAATTGCATTTGTGTGTCGCCTGTGTCACCGTGGTACTGAGTCAAGGGTGAGGGACTGCGGATTTAACACACACACACACACACACACACACACACACACACACACACACACACTAAAACCGGGTCCTTCGTGCTAAGAGAGCAGTAGCAGCGGCAGCCTTTATTCAGTGTCCAAAGAGCCTTTTTATAGGCAGCAAAACAGGAATGCCACACACACAGCCTTTCCTCTTAACCTTCATTCTCCCCTACCTTGTGTCAGTGGGTTTAGAAGGGAGGTTGAAGCATTTAAGAACCTTAAATAAGCTGGGCTTGGTGGCTCACGCCTTTAATCCCAGCACTGGGGAGGCAGAGGCAGGCAGTTAGCTGTGAGTTCAAGACCAGCCTAGTCTACAAAGCAAGTCCAGGACAGCCAAGACTACACAGAGAAACCCTGTTTCAAAAAAGCAAAAAGTGCCGGGCGTGGTGGCGCACGCCTTTAATCCCAGCACTTGGGAGGCAGAGGCAGGCGGATCGCTGTGAGTTCGAGGCCAGCCTGGTCTACAAAGTGAGTCCAGGACAGCCAAGGCTACACAGAGAAACCCTGTCTCGCAAAAAAACAAAAACAAAAACAAAACAAAACAAAAAAGCAAACTAAACCAAAACAAAAAATCCCCAAAACCTTAAATAAAATAGGTTGTGAAAAATCTAAGCCGAAAGGGGCTCCTGCATCACTTCAGCCCAGTGGCGGGAGAGTGGCCACTGCCAGAGCTTCAGTCAGAGGCAGGAGCCAGCTGGGAGGTAAAACAATCTTGAAAAAGACATCTTTTATATATGACAATAAGATAATGATAGATACAAGGTACCAGATATTATGTTATATGAGGTTTATTAAATGAGCGTGGGGAGAGAAGGAAAGGGGGGAGGGTGCCCCAGAGACAGACAGAGATGGAGACAGAGACAGGAAGAGTAAGAAGAAAAGAGAGAGTGTGTGTGTGGTTTGGGGGGATGTAGGGGGGAGTCGAGGGGTAAGGGACAGAGAGAGGGCCACTCGGACGGTTTGTCCCGGGCGTTGTCACCAATTTTATGTTTAATAATTAAGGCAGTAAGATATAAGGTAATAAGGTATAATAAGGTAATAAAGGTACCAGATGCCAGATATTATGTTGTAGAGGAGTTTATTAAATGAGCGTGGAGAGAGAAGGAAAGCGAGGAGAGGTACCCCAGAGAGCAAGACAAAGACAGGAAGAGTGAGAAGAAGAGAGAGGAAGAGGAAGAGGGAGTAGAGAGAGAAGGGGAGAATAGAGACCTCATGGAGGGTCTGTTCTTGTATATGGTCCTGGGCAGGGCCACGCCCCCACGGCAGGTAAGCAATGACATCACAAGTGGGCGGGCTGAAGCAGAATGCTAACATCCTTCAGGTGCTGAGGGAAAAGGAAGGGTCTGATGCTCCTGTGGGACTTAAACAGCAGGCACCAGTGAGCCAGTGCAGGGGACAGAGAGAGAGCAAGCTTCAGTGGGGAGCTGTCATAGAGGCAGCCATGAGCAGTCTGCCTCACAGAAATCCTAAAAATCTTGAATGGAGCTCAGGAGCAGTTTGGCTATTTTTTTTCAGTTTGATTCCCATCTCTGGAAGAAAGCTTGAAAACACAAATATAACAGACAAGAGAAAACGACAATACATACAGTCACACAATAAGAAAGAAAAAAAAAAACCAGACAAACAAAACAGATGGACTCAGACATACAGTGGCCACCTTCACTCTACACCAAAGCCAGGAGGACACTAGCATGTCCTTCCCCTCTGCCCTGGAGACTGGGTCTATGATCTCGTCAGATCTCGCCTTTTGTCTCTTCAACTGTCCAGACTCCAAAACAGAACAGAAAAACTCACCAATAGGGTCCAAGCTTCAGAAGTACGTTGGCTGACAATTCTTACTTTCAATTTGCAAATGTGGGGTGGTTGCAGTCTGGAGTCCCTGGGGCCTATCAAGTCCACTTTGGACTTGTTCCCTCTGGCACCTTTCTCAGACCTCTAACCCTGAGTCTGGGGGTTTCCCATGGATCTCGATGGATCCTCCAAATGGAGTTTGGGGTTTGTGACACCTGGGGGAAGATCACAGACTCAGTCCAATTATAAATAAAAGATTTATTGATTAGCTGCTAGCAGGGCAAACCATTCTCTGAGCCAAATTTGAGATTGTCATGCAAGAGAGGTATGGGGAAGGATTTTCTTTTGTTTTGTTTGTTTGTTATTGTTTTTGAGACAGAGGTTTCATTGAGTAGCCTTTGCTGTTTTGGAGTTGCTTGTAGACCAGGGACTAGAGTCAGAGACAAATGATACTAGGTACCAAGATAGATGCTTAGCATAAAATGGAGTTTCTTTAGCCATAACAAGTCACATACTTGGACAGTCCAAAGAATCACTTTTTATCTCTTTATATTTTAATTGATGGTTAACTACTACATTGCCAGCGTCTTTGTGTCAGGACTTATGTTATTTGCCTTGTATATTCAGAGCTTAACATTACATATGGGACTTAGTCTGCTGTTCTTCAGAGTAGATTATAGGGCTTGTGTGAGTTTGCTATAATTTAAACGACTTCATCTGAAGTTAATCCTTGCATTGACAGAAAACTACATTTGTTGAAAACCTTTACATGCTATATAAAATTATACAAGAACGGCAAATTCAAAAATTGGAACAAGCATTTGAGAGGCCAAGGTACGAGGCTATTCTTACTCAGCTACGTGGTGAGCTCTAGGCCAGCCAGGGCTATGCAGCAAAGACCTTGTCTCATGATTAAATTTGAAAGATAACTTAAGCTAGACAAAACCCAACCAAACAAAAGCACATCGTTGTAAGTTTGTAAACCCGAGGAAGGCAAAAGGCTGTATGTGACTTTCATGAGCCTTGAGTTTTTGTTTTGCTTTTTAAAAAACAGCTTTGGTGCTAGTCCGTTCTTGAGTATTCACAGCTCACTCAATGTAATTTTGTAGGATGGAGAAGCAGATGAATGGACGCAAAAAACGAGAGCTCATCTTCGCAGGCACAGGGAGGACTAGTGACAATCGTGGCGTGTAGCTACAACCTATGTGTCAGCGCGTGGGCTCCCTAGGAGGGCAAGCTGCCCAATGCTGTCCTTCGGAGCCACCAGCTGAGCAGCCACGCCCCTTCAGGACCACGCTCACTGCCACGCCCCCTCCGCGGCCGCCGTGCGAGCAAGGGTTTCTGGGAGCCGGCTTAGGGGCCGAGGAAGGGGGCGCTGGAGGCCGCCATCTTTGCTTGCCTGGCTGCTCGCCGCGTTCCACGCTCGAGGCGGAGCTTCTGCCCCGTGCTGTCTGCAAACCAGGTCACCGTGTGGGACTGCAGGGCTGGGCGCGGGAAAGGGCCGCGTGGATGGGTGAGTGTGAGTGACGCAGGCCGGCCGCGCCCGCGCGGGGCTGGGATCTCGGGATGTTGCTGGTGTGTATATACGTATGTCCCTATCCCAGAAAAGGGTCCGGGAACCGGGACCGGTGTCTCTCTGCCTCCCGGGGGGTTACAGCTGCCGGGGCGTGGCCGGGATCTCGCCACTCTTGCTCATAGTTCCTTGGTAAATTTCCATAGATAGTGTTCCCGGCGTGCAGTGGCTGTCACCTTATGGAAATGGCCACAGTACCTGCAGGAGAGACTGGGCGCCGTGCAGACCCTCCGTGCTGCACCCGAGCAGGCGTCTGTCTCTTCAGTCCCCCAACCCAGCAACCCTGGGGTCCACGTTTCTTTCTGTCAGCTGTCAAGATGGAAATGCAGTGCATAATAGACTTCGGAAGAATTTGGAAGCAACGAGAAGGTGTAGCGAGACGTCAAATATGACATTTACACGTTGAGCTTCGTCTACACCTCAAAAAAAGGGAGGGGCGGAAGACAGAGGAATTTTGACTTGTCTCTTAGTGTGCGTACTGAGTGATGGCTAGAGTTTTGTAGGAAACAGGTTTCTAAAGGTAGACAAGGAACTTCGCTCCAAACCTAAGTACTGTGTGTTTGGTCACAGGCTCAGAGTTGGTCTTCCCCTTCTCTGTACAGTCTTGCCATTTTTAACGACATATCCAAGCACAGGAAAATGGAAGGCTTTACTGACTTGAACTGTATTAACAGATATCAGAAAAAACAAACCCTTGGAAGTTCAGATTCCAATTATGTGCCTAACTTCATCCAATATGTTTTTTTTCTAAGAACTGGGTAAAAATACATTTATGGATGAAAAAAAAAAAAGCCACTCCGGTTTGGAAACTTTACGATATCTGAATGGTGTTTCTTATATCTCAGATAATTTCTATGACATCCAAGCCTTTGAATTCCAGACCTTGAGAAACTAAATTTTCCAGCAAACTAAATTTATGTAGGTGAGACCACACAGCAAAGATGGAAAAGATGCAGAAAGTACTGCTGAAGAAAAAGAGAGACAATAATATATGTGCTCTTAAGCTGGGCGTGGTGGCACACGCCTTTAATCCCAGCACTCGGGAGGCAGAGGCAGGTGGATCGTTGTGCATTCGAGGCCAGTCTGGTCTACAAAGCGAGTCCGGGACAGTCAGGGCTACACAGGGAAACCCTGTCTCAAAAAACCATAAAAAAAAACAAAAACAAAAACAAATATATGTGCTCTTGGTGCTACCTTTTATTTGGGCTAGGAATCAAGACTGAAATATTTTATTGTACTTGACAAAGTTAATAATCTAAGGAGTTACTCTCTAGAATGTAAAAGTGTAATTGGGGAGAAAGGCCTAAAGTGGTCCAAACAAATGTGAGGATAAAAGACTAGAACTTCTATTTGTTTACATTTTTAATTGGTTCCTTCCAGAAAATGGCTAGTTTTGTAGTTTTTGCAGTGGCGTAATAGACCATGAGGGTAACACACATATAAAGATAAATAGTTGGAGAGGCCGGGAGGTAGCTTGATTTTTCACAGTGCTTGCCAGGTTAGCATGAGGACCTTTCAGTCCTCAGCACCCAGGCTTAGAAACATGGTGGTGACGGTCTTGAAAGGCAGTGTTAGGCATATCGCTGTGAGTCCACACAGCAAGTTCAGGTTCTAAGCCAGCCAGGGCCACATAGCAAGACCTTGTCTTTAAAAATACAGCATCTTTGGGTCACTTTTGTGATCCCATGACTGGGGTTGGTGTTGGGGTGGTCATCGACGTGCTCCCTGAGAACCAGGCTAGCCTAAATAATGAGCCACAGACAGGTTCTGGTCTCAAAAGAGAATGTGGATGACCCCTGAGGAATGAAAACCTCAACATGATCTCTGGAATTGATACATATGAGCATATATATCCCCAGATCATTACTTGAATAAGTATTGAAGGTGAATACACGGAAATATTCCACATATATAAAAATGTGTACTCAAAAATGCTTAAATGGCAGTAGTCTAGAAAATGCCCATGTATGTAGTTGACAACATTTTAAAAGATTTATTTTTACAGATGTTTCACTTTTAAATGATTTTCTGCTTTATTCAGAGTAGTTTAGTAACTAATGCTGAAGCCTAGTTTTGTTTTGTTTTTCTACCTAAGCAGAAGCTGCTGGTGAAGTTAGAGAGATTTTAAAAATATATTTCTTCCTTCTAGATTTATTTTTATTATTTTAAATTTTATGTCCATGTGGGTATGGAGGCAGGTGCCAGGGGCATTGGCTTCCTGAGGAGCTGAGGTTACAGGTTGTTGTGAGCTGCTTTATTTGGGTGTAAGCAATACACAGTCTTAACCACTGAGCTGTTTCTGTAGCCCAAGACTTGTAATATTAAGATAGAGAGTAATACATTCATTGCTCTAAGTTAACCCTGACTGAACAGTTTCTGATTACTGTTTGCAGGTTTCCTTAGTTAGTTTTCTATTGCTGTTCTAGGGCATCATGACCAAAGCAACTTACAGAAGGAAGAGCGTATTGTAGGCTTTCTGTTTCAGAGGGGTGTGGTCCATGACCATCACGGCAGGGAGCACGGGCAGCAGGCCAGTGGCATGGCCCTGGGGCAGCAGCTAAGAACTCACCTCCTGAACCTCCTGAACCAAAGACGAGGTGGAAAGGGGGAAGCAGGGAAAGGAACCTCAGAGCCCGCCCCTAACAGTTCCCACCACCAGGGGACCAAGTATTGAAACACATGAGCCTGTTGTACCCACTCTCGTTCAAGCTTCTATACCGGCATGTAGTGGATTGCTGACCTGTGTTAGATAGGTGAAAACTGGGTGTTGACTAGTTATGTGTCAGACATTCTGAGCGTGAGCTCTACCACTAAGCGACAACTCCAATCCAGAAACTACTTTTTTTTTTTTAACTTCATTCTTGCTTCCTTAGCCTATTAATGCTGTAACTAAACTCAGATGGGAGTGAGCTCTGCTTCGCTGTCTTTTCCAGTGACTTCTGATTACCAAATCTGATGCCTGCTTAGGTGCTCGGCATCAGCTTGGTGACTCAGTGGAAGAACAGAATACATTTAGGGTGTGTTGTGAAGGCCAGCACACCTCAAATACCCCTCCAGCTCCCGTTTCTTGCCCTCCCCTGCTTGTTTTCTCTTACTCCCCTACTCCTTTGTCCTCTTTCTTTCTTTCTTTTTTTTCTTTTCTCTTGCCCCCCCTTTTTTTTTCACTAAAATCCTGGTCAAGCCCCCTCCCCCTCCCTTTTTTCCCCCTTTTCCTTTTTCTTTTTCTTTTTCTTTTTTGGTGGCTCTCCGTTGCTATTGGATGATCAAGTCAGGGCCTTTGTTCTATGTTTTGATCTTATTTTCAACCATCTGTATTGTGAAACAGTCCCCTAAAGTCCATAGTCTTCTGTTAAAATGACTACAGTGAGCATCTACAACACTCTTAATGAGATTTCACTTGTTTTTCTCTCCTTCGTTTCTTTAGTTCTGTTCCATAGGATCAAGTTTGAATTTCTCAGTGGGCTGCAGGCACCGTATTTATTTTATGTTTATGGCGTCAGTGTCTGTCTCCTTCCCTGAGCCCTTGTGGAAGCACGCCGCCGTATTTCTTACTCCCAGACTTCCTTCAGTTCTTCTGTCTTTGTATCTTCATAGACTCTCTGTTGAAATGCCTCTTCTTTTTTCCTTTCCCGTCCTTTAACAGAGTGTAACAGTGGAGCCTGTCTGAGCCTCCTCAGATACCTTAATTGCTTTATCTTACTGTGCTCTCACAGGACGCAATGTAGATATATTTTAGTGCGCTGTGTCGCTTCTGTTTCTGCAAGCTACTTAGCATCTTATATGAGAGATACAGATAGATGGAAGTCTCTTCTGTTTACTTTGTAAGCTAATCTATTACAGTAGTCTGGTCAGGCCTGGGTATGTTCCTCAAACTTACCACAAGAGTGTAGTAAGTAAATAATACTTATCTGTCACATTTAACTGACAGTTGAAAAGACTGCTATTTAGTTTTCATGTATAAGCCCAGAATAGGGTACAACATTAGCAAAAAAATATTCATATGGTGTACCAATACTATGTTTCTATATTAGGTTTATAATTTTCTTAATGGAAAACTAATCTATATATTTAAAATATATTTCATACTTAATGCTTTTTAAATATTGTGTTAATGGTTTTTGTTTGTTTGTTTGTTTAAGACAGGATCTTACTGTGAACCTTTCTGGGGCCTAGGCTGGCCTTGAACTGACAAAGATCCAACTGCCCTCCCTGTCTCCCAAACATAAGCTTTAAAGGCATGTGCCACCATACTTGGCTTTGTTTGTATATTTTAAAATACATTTGTAATAGAAATGAAAAGTACAAACACTTCATGATTGCAGTGCCCACCCCCCCGAATGACCCTGGGGACAGTGGATGAGTTAGCGAGGCAGAGTTGATGACACAGACCGCGGGAGTTCTCGTACAAAGCAGAAGCTCCTTTATAGCGGGACTATGGCAGCCCTTTATACCGCACTCCCGAACTCCCTTAGGCTGTTGAAGCTCTCGCCTCTGTCGTGTCATCATGGGATTGGTGTGCACACGACTGTGTGTACGCCGTTGCTAGGTGCCCCGGCAGATTTTCAGTTGGAAATTAAAAAAAAAAAAAAAAAAAAAGCGTCAGCGCGCATGCGCAGTCTCTTATTACTGCCTGGTACACTTCGTTGCTTCAAAAGAACTAATTTTAATGGAAGAGGACTGAAAACTGATAGTACAATCATAACACAATGGCTTTGCCGACTTTGGTAATGTATTAAGTGGAAGAAGCCAGACTCTAATAAATACTTGAAGTGCTCTTATTGCTGCCATATTTTCTTGAAAACAGGACTGTGTAATGTTGGCTTTTTCTTGAGTTTGCCAGTAGTATAACTCAGAAGTTTCTTTTACTCGGATAGTTGATGAGTTTCCTGATAGTGATTGAAAGATGTGTGTCCTTCAGAAATGTTAACATACTACAAAGGGTAAAGCTATTAAATCTTGGACTCTGTGAAACAAGGTTGATGAGTGTTTTTAGATCCAGCCTTGTTGTTATTCATTTAATATTGCTAAAGCATATATTTGATTTGTTCCTGCCAAATTTTGTGTCTAAATTTTACAGTATAGAAGTCCTCTCATGGGCCAGCAGCCTTGTCCCCCTATCTCTTGTACAAGGGCCTGCTGGCTTGCCGTTCTGCTTCTCTGCTGTATATCAGTCAGCCAGAGGCGCCATCACAAGTGGGGCATCTGCCAGCACCTTCCTAACCTCCAGATCTGTGGGCTAACTAAACCTCTTTTTAAAGCAAGTTGCTTGGATCTCAGTGGCCTGCAGAGCATCAGGAAATGTGCTATGACTTGGAATTAATTACTAAAATAATTGGTTATTTTGCTCCAATGTAAAAGAGGGGAGAGAGAATGTATTTTTTGTCTGTATGTTTCAAAGTGGGTTTTGTTGGTCAGTATAATTAGTGAGCTGAAATTTAGTTGCCTCTTACGTTGTTTTGAGAGTTATCTCTGTCTGTCTTCTTCCCCTAAGATTCAATGGCCAGTCCGGTGAAGGACAACTACAGAATGAAAAGTTACAAGAACAAAGCCTTAAATACTCAAGAGATGCGAAGGCGGAGAGAAGAAGAGGGAATACAACTTCGAAAACAAAAAAGGGAAGAACAGGTAGTTTTCTTAGGTACTTAATTTTGCTTAGCAACAACAAATCCATCCATTCATCCAGTCAGTATCTCATGTGGAGGTTTGCAAGTTTAACTATCATTGCTGTATTTTAGAAAAATTAAAATGTTAAGTGTTTGGGAAAACTGATTTGCTAATTCTATTCTTTAATTAATTAAGCTCTGGAATAATACTTGTAAATTTATTAATTAGAATACTGTACTATTTTAGGCACTGATTGCAGGGACTCTCTTCTTGTGTTGATAAACATTTTGTTACTGTATACCTGCCCACTGCTAACAATGCTTTTAATCACTTAGATCACCTCCAGTTTTCAGGATAGAATTTGTCCCCAGCAAACACATATTCATTTGTGGATTTCATAAGCCTTAAGGTGACTAGAGTCCTATTTTTAAGTTTTCATTATCTACTTTCTTTATTTTCTAATATATTTCTATATTTTATAACCTCTATGCTTTGCATATGCAACATAAAGAATATAAAGTCATTTAAAAGAAGGCTTCTCAGCATTTTCCATTCCAATATAGCTTTGGAAATATTTACAAATAAGTAAGTAATCTCTTACTTACTTATGTATGTATGTATGAAAATGATGTATGAAAAGGACTAGTTTTAAAAAAAAAGTCCAAAAGCTGGGTGTGGTGGCGCAGGCCTTTAATCCCAGCACTCGGGAGGCAGAAGCAGGCAGGTTACGGTGAGTTTGAGGCCAGCCTGGTCTACAAAGTGAGTCCAGGACAGCCAAGGCTACACAGAGAAACCCTGTCTCGAGAAGAAGAAAAAAAAAAAAGCCCAAAGGGCCTGTGTAGAAATATAGTAATTATGGATTGTAAGCTCCTGAGTGCAATATCTTGCAGGACTTAACATCAAAAAAACAAGCAAAAAGAAACAAGAAACCTGTTGACTAAATAAGTATGTGCAGACTGAGGAAGAGGCGCATTTACTTAGTCATCAAGGCACAAGGAGGTTTTTGTACTTTGGCTACATTTTGTCTTTTCATTTCGTTAATGATGGAGTTAGCAAGTATAGGGTGGGTTTTTTCCACAAATTTTCTCTTATTGCTGCTTTTTATTTTATTTTACTTCATTGTCTTGTGTAGCCCAGGCTGCCCTTAGATTTTCTGGTAGCCAAGGATGACCTGAGTTCTCGATCCTCCTGCCTCTACCTCAGGGGCTAGGATTACAGGCATGTGCCACCACAGCCAGCTTCCTAGTGCTTGTTAGCTGGCTTATGTTAACTCTATAGCTTGTTATTTATTCTGTGTGACTTAGTTTTTAATCAAGATTTCCCTTTTTAATGATTTATTTTAATTATGTGTATGTATATATATGTCTGTGTGAGGGTGTGCATGTGAGTGCAATTGCCAATAGAAACCAGAGGTACTAGATGCCCAGAGCTGGAAGTACAGATAGTGACCAGTTGCCCAACATGGGTGCTGGGAATCTAACCCCTGTACTGGGAATCTAACCCCTGTACTGGGAATCTAACCGCTGTACTGGGAATCTAACCTCTGTACTGGGAATCTAACCCTGTCCTCCACAAGAGCTGAATGCACTTTTAAGCACTGAATCATCACTCCAGTCCATAATGAAGATTTTCTTAGAAAAAAATCTTCAATAAAGAAATATGCTTGCTCTTTCTTACTTTCTTTCTTTCTTTGTTCCTTTCTTACCTTTTTTGTTTTTTGAGATAGGGTTACTCTGGGTATATAGCCTTGGTTGTTATGTGCCACCACACCCTGATGAAATATATGCTTTTTCATGTTCTTTAAAATGAACATATCTGTTTAATATTTTTAATTAGAAAAACTATTTTGTTTATTCATGCGAAAGAAGGAGTCCTATGACAGCTTTATAGAATAATTTCTTTTTGTTGCAGTTGTTCAAACGCAGAAATGTCTCTTTGCCCATAAGTGATGACTGTATGTTAGAGAGTCCCATCCAGGACCCAGATGTCAGTTCCACTGTGCCCATCCCAGAGGTATGCTTTACAAAGCGGGTTTGTTTATATTATACCTCACAATATTTCGGAGGCAGCATATACATCAAACAATATGAATAATGTTCATGCAAACATTTACATGTTAGTTTTTGTGTGTTCTAGGAAGACGTGATCACGGCAGACATGATTCAGATGATTTTCTCTAATAACGCTGAACAGCAGCTGACAGCAACACAGAAGTTTAGAAAGCTGCTTTCTAAAGGCAAGAATTATTTTCGGTGTCTTATTTGATCTTAGAGAATTTTATGGTAGAGATTTATATTTTTGAAAATTTTGAGATACTTCTACCCTCTGCCTTTTTTTCTTTTTTTCTGACTTCATTCTTTGAGGTGAACATTTTAATAAGAAGATGCTATCTTGATTTTCTGTAATTATTCTAACTATCCTGTTTCTTTTATCTTTTATCATGCTATAAACAATCATTTTTCATTGTTTCTCAATAGTTGGATTTATTAGCCTAACTTAGGACATAAAACAGGAGTTATAAACGTTTTCTTTTACTAATTGATGTGGATTCCTGCCAAATGTATCAGAGCTAGAAGAATATTATGTTTACTATACTTTTATTTGATCTATCAGTATAGAAAACACAGGAAAGCAGCTGTAAATAGAACTGTAAGCAAAACCATCAGGAACTTGTATTTCTTCGTTAAGTAGTATCTAACTGTTGACCTATATATGCCTCTGGCTACTGGATAGCCTACCATTAACTCCAGCATGCGCTCTTGATTTTTGTCAGGTAATAGCTTTTTACTAAAGTCTCCTTTGTTTCCCCATTGTGGATACTCTTACAAATGTCAGTCACTGGTCACATTTCTTCAATCCCAGTTTTATAGAAAATTCTCCCATGCTTTTCTGTTTCCTATTACTCTTTATCTTCACTGTTGAAAAAAATTTTTTTCTATTTTGCTTATGTTTAAATTGCCAAAGTGACTATAAGTCTTATTTATGACAGCTTATTATCTTTATAAGTTTTTATACACTATTTTCTATGTAATATTAATAACAGTTCATGTTATGTATTAAATTAACTGCTAATTCTACTGCATAAATTAGTTTCTTTTAGAATAGGTGATAAAAAGTGCTGCTTGAACTGTGCCGGGAGACCGCATTTGTGTTCTGATGTAAATGGCAGGTCTGTGTCTGTGCTGGCCTGCAGATGCTGATGTAGTATCCATTTCTCACTGCCTCTGACCACATCTCCTGTTACCTCTCCCATCTCATCACTCCTCAAAAAAAGCAACATAGAATTTCTGTTTCTTTAAACTAAAAAAGAGGAAAGTTTAGAATTTTCTTTCAGAGAAAGAAACAAGGTGAAGCTGGTGACTGTACATCCAAAATTGTGACCTTTTGAAAGATAGAGGGTAAAGGGCATGAATGTGTACTGATGTGCTGAACTAGAGCAGCTGTTGAAGAGGGAGGTGGGGATCAACATTTTACAAAGTCTTCAGTTTCATTTAGAACACTTGGAGAAAATGTAATGGGTAGAATTTTGTCAGCTTTGCGGAAGTCAGAAGGGAGAATGATAATTTTCTCTTGTATGACTTGGTGAACACCTGCATTACTACCAGGAGGTTGAGCATGGTGGGCGCTGGCAAGAGCAGAGAGGGATAGTGATATGCATGTGGCTCAGCTATGCTTCATTCGTACACACACACACACACGCACGCACGCACGCACGCACGCACGCACGCACTTGCACACACAAAAGTATGGTGTGGAACATGGAGAAACAAGTTCAGTTAAAGAAGTCTGTGAAGTTTTATAAGTGGTAATCCTTAGTGAGTAAAGAATTTAATAAAAGCAGAAATATGAGACCGATAGGAACATCAGAAGTGACTGAACCACTGACGTTACTTTTTACTGATGCAGAGGTAGAAGAAAGAGCTCCTTGTGTTTATTTGGTCAGTACTTAAAATAGGTTTGAATTTTATATGGATTCCAAGATTTGTGGTACTCAAAGGTTTGCATTTCATGAAATGTTAAGGGTTTTGGGTCATCTAACAGCGTTTTCTAATAATAAATCATGCCTAGACAAAATAAAATCGTGACTACCTGAGACAGGTAAGTGAATGCCTTGCTAGTGAGGGAGCATCCTTGGACATTGAGGCTAGGGCTTTAAGGGTTTAGTGGGGACTTCCTCAGTTGATATTGTGAGTTTCGAATGCACATTCTCTCCATGTTGTAAGGATGATCTATCTCTTAAACGTAGTTCAGCTTAGGAAATATATCTTAATTTCCTATCATTGCAATTAATGAAAAGTCGAGTTTGCTTTGTAGAAAGTACTGCAGTACTGCGAAGACTGTAAACTCAGGTTCTAGAAACCTAGGGAAACTATTTCCTATGCCATGTGTGATAGTTGCATTACTTGTCAAGTTAAAGTCTTGGGTCACCTGCAGGCAGGCCTCTGTGCATGCCTGGGCGCAATTATCTGATTACCTTAACTGAGATGGGAGTGCCTGCCCAAGGCCCTTAGCAGCCCTGGCTTACTGCAGCCTTCCAGTGTATATGGAGAGAAATTGATTAGAGGGGTCATTTGTTGCTCTCTGTGGATACAGTGTAACCAATTGCTTCATGCTCCTGCCGTTGTGAAGGATTTCTGCCTTGTTTCTTTGGTCAGAATATTTTATCACAGCAAAAGGAAAAGCAAGTAAGAAACCATATTGCATGAACAGGGATGTGTTGGTTGTCTTTTTGTGTCTGTATAACAGCCTTTCTTTTCTTTAATCTTAGAACCCAATCCACCAATAGATCAAGTCATACAGAAACCAGGAGTTGTACAGAGATTTGTGAAGTTTCTTGAAAGACATGAAAATTGTACTTTACAAGTGAGTCTGAAGGTTCTTTTCTTAATCTTTTCCTAGAAGTGGCTGAGTTTCTAGTAGAAACGGTGTTTCTCCATGCTAACTGTATTGTAAGCACTCATTAAATACTTAACAAAGAGAAAGCAGGTCCCACTCCTGGCTAGGCATGGCTCTCGTTTGGTCTCTATTAGGAATTATTTTGCTGAACAGTTCCAGAAAACATAAAATCACAGTTACTACCAATGAAATTCTATAGTTGTTGTTAACCTTTATTAACATTTTCTTGTAGAAAACTCAAAGTGTTAATCTCATTATTAAACTCCCTTCTTTCTCAGATAGGGTCTATCTATGTCCCCCTGGCCTTGAACTCACAGAGGTCTGCCTACCCATGGTATTGTGGTGGAGTTAAAGGCATGAGCCACTACATTCAACTCTGTTGCTTCTTAACTAACTTTCTCAAATATTTTAGACGGTTTTCTTTTCTTTCTTTTCTTTTTTTTTCTTTTCTTTTGGATAAATTGATATAATCTACAAAAAGTAGCACCAAAGTTAGGTTTTTCCTAAAGGGCATTATATCACAAGCCTGACATGGTTAAAATCCCCCAAATAATAGCTACTGATAGTAATTTACTGGAGTTTACAAACATTATAGTGTTTGGAGAAGCAATTATACTTTTCTCCCATTGATGTCTGTGTATACTCTAGAATCAGATTTAGGTTTTGGGAATTGGCAAAGACCTACATCTAATTCCAGTGTTATTGTCAGTAGTGAAGGGCTGTTGAGGCACAGTTACTGAAATTGCAACAAAAGTAGTGGCCACTTGTTTGAGTGGTTTGGGAAAGGCCCCCATTTCAGGCATATGTAATATGTGTGAGTATGAAAGATAATGTTTAGAATTTTTAATCAGAATCTGAGGAAAGGGCTACTTTATTTAGATCAGTTATTTTGGTTTAAAAGCCATAGGCTTTAATCTCTGTTTTATATAAGCTGTGAGTACAAACTAAACACTCTGGTCTCTCATATCCGTTAATATTGGCTCTTTACTTCCAGTGAATAAAAGAAGAAATGAGTGGATATAATTAAATAAAGTTATTGAGTGCTAATTTGAAAGCCGGCATTATATAAGATATTATAGGTCTAAAATTATGACATTCTTTCTGCTAACAGAAGTTCTTCAACTACCTTGCAGAAGGTAAACATACCAAGGGACAGGAAGTAATACAGTGTGCTTAGCACTGTAATTGAATTATGAAAAAGGTACTCTGGAGCCAGGCATGGTGACACACACCTTTTATCCCAGCACTTGGGAGGCAGAGGCAGGTGGATTGCTGTGAGTACGAGTACAGCCTGGTATACAAAGCAAGTCCAGGACGGCAAGGCTACACAGAGAAACCCTGTCTCGAAAAACCAAAAACCAAACAAAAAAAACCCCATATATATATGTATATATACACGTATATATACACATATATATATAAACCCACATATATATTAAAAAAAAAGTACTCTGGGGACATGGACGACATAGCAATTGATTCTATGGGTAAAGGCCTAAATATTTCATGAAGGTATTTCTGCTTTGGCAAAGTGGAAACAGAAAAATTAGCCTTCGATTGAGAACATCGTATGTTAACAGTGTGGTGTACTCAAGAACTCTGGGGACTTGAATCTTCATTTGATCCTGATGAAACTCACCAGCAGAGTTCGGGGTAGCTGCATGGTATGTCTGTTACCCACATGGCGTTTAATCTGCTAGCTCAGACCATTACCTAAGTTCAAACTAGGTTCCTGCAGGACACACTGTTCCGTAAGCATTCCACTTCTCAGTAGGCTTGTGACCTTACCAGTCTTCACTAATGCATTTTCCTGGGGAATATCAAGGAGAAATTCATAAACTTTTAGTTGTTTTCTCTTTATTTCCTTATTTACAGTTTGTGAAGGCTAATGTCTCCACTGATATTAAATATAAATTCTTTCCTCAGATATTTTTTCTTACTCTATACTAGGTTCTATTATGAAAGATGAGCAAACTTCTAGTCCCACATCTATTAATAATAAAACCTTTATGTGGAGCCAAATACCTAAATATCTGACATTCTAATTTTCATCTTAAATTAGGTTGGGGGCAGCGTGATCACCTGGGAAGTAAATATGTTCCTGATTCTGTCACTCATTTATTTTTGAACAGTGGAATTCCTTAGAATACCACTGTGAAATAGTAAACATTAGGAATTATATGAATTAAGCTGAATTGATATATTTTGGCATTATAAAATATATTCTTTTTGGTTTTTGTTTGTACAATCTGAAGAATAATCTTTTTACTTTCTTAAATAAGATTTTCCATCCATAAAACTGACTTCTCAATGAATTTTCATAATCCTAAGTCGGCCTTCCTTTCAGATTTCTTTTTCAGTCGATTTCTTCTTTCTTCTTTTATGTGGCTTTTTTTTTTTTTTTTTTTTTTTTACAGATGACAAAAGTTTATTGTAATGAAGCCACTCCTGACCGATCAAGGCTGCACAACAAACTCAGGACCTAAACTTTGACTTTGAGCCAAAATGTTTCAAAGCTTTTAAGCTTGAAAACCACAAACATCTCTGCCAAGTTACAGTTACATTTTTTCATTCATTTTGATTTTCTTTCCTTAGTTTGAAGCTGCCTGGGCATTAACTAATATAGCATCTGGGACGTTCCTGCATACCAAGGTAGTGATTGAAACTGGGGCTGTGCCAATTTTTATCAAGCTTCTCACTTCAGAACATGAGGATGTACAGGAGCAGGTAAGTGTCTACCTTATGCAGGATGTTGTATCTAGAGATTGTCATCTTCTCCTGAAAATACTACTTGTAATTTTGCCCTTTACTTCATTTTTATGCCTAGTTTGCCTAACATTTATTAAAATACATTTGTTTCTTTTCAGTCTCTGATTAGAAGTGGGAAAGATGAGCCACTTTCAGTGTAATTCTGGGTTTCTCAGAGAATGTTCTCAGCACAAAATCCACTGTTTGTGTTTATGAGAGAGCATGCAAGACATGAAAAGGAACGCACCCAAGTCACCATGGTGGCTGCAAGGCTTATCTTGTATGTGGGTGCTCTGACGCATGCTCTGAATGTATAAGACACACTTCGTTGTTTCTTTTAAAGAGTATTGTTTTACTTTGAATTGAATCATTTTAATATATTTGAGAAGTAAATTTTCAAAGTTTTGTTCTAAGAGGGAACGTTTAATAACATCATTGGATCATAGAAAGAAACTCAAGTTTTGTCTGGGCATGGTGGTGCATGTCTTTAATCCCAGCACTCAAGGAGGCACAGCCAGGTGGATCGATGTAAAATGGAGGCCAGCCTGGACTACGTAGTGAGTTCCAGGACAGCCGTGGCTACACAGAGAATCCCTGTCTTAAAAAACAAAACAAAACAAAACAAAACAACCCCCCCCAAAAAAAAACCCCCCAAAAAAAACCCAAAAAGGGCAGGGGGAGAAAAGAAACTCAAGTTTTGAGTGCTTTTTTTTTTTTTTTTTTTTTTACTATACATTTTCATCTATTGGTCTCCTGTTCCATTCATCATTTGGTTTTGTGAGATTTTATATTCACTTGCCACTAATATTAGAAGGCTTTCTATGGCATTAATTCCTTTTCCAAGAAAATGTTGCTAATTATCTAACACAATATATATATATATATTTCAGTAATTCATTATCTATCCCTTAATTGTATATTTGGTATTTCTAGTCTACTAGTGTTAATAATATAGTTGTATACATCATTGTATATTGATTTTATGTACTTTTGGGTTTTCTTGTTTTTTTGTTTTTTGTTTTTTGTTTTTTTTTAATTAGAGGAAAAAAGGACTAACCTGCACAGAGTATATATCTCTACCAACAGGGAAAGAGAGTAAATTTTTCTTTTTCTTAAAGACAGGGTGACAGGGCCTTACTATGTATCCTTGGCTAATCTCACACACAGAGATACATATCTGACTCCCTTCTTAGTAATATTATTATTTCAGATAGTAAGAGTTATCTTTAAAGTATTTTTTTATTCCCTAGCTTTAAACTTTTTTTTTTTTTACAAATTAATCTTAGGTCTCAAGTACATGTTAAAAATAGTTCATGTTTTAAATTCTAAAATAAGACTTTCTCAGTTGAAAACATAATATAGTTTAATATTTCCATGAAAATGTTAAAATGAGAGTATGGGCAAAGTGATAATTTTTATTTATGTAGTTCCTCAAATAATTAAAATTTACTACCATTTACTTTTTAAAACTTCTCTAAGCTGATTAATATTAAGTTTTCAAAAATCATCTAATTTTCATCTTAGTTATTATTTATGCTGTTTGTTTTGTTACTTATTTAAAAGTCAATACCATGCTAGCTGGAAGATTTTTTGGCAGAGGGGCAAATCCCTATTATAAGTAACCAGAAAATTTGCTAAATAATGTTTTGTCTTTCTTGGTAGACTCAAAATAGACTCCTGCAGCTCTTCCTTACACAGTATTGATGGTTCACTAAAATGTAAGGGAAACTTTAAATGCCCTTATCTTATGATTTAAAATATTGTTGAATTTCACTTAAATTTTGTCTTTCCTATTTCCTTGCTTTTGTTTTTCTACATGTTCTTGAAAATCATTGTCTTGCTTTTTGTAGTAAAAGTCTTCTGGTTTAGGACATTGTCTTAAGAGCATTTCTTTATTTTCCTTAGGCTGTTTGGGCACTTGGTAACATTGCTGGTGACAATGCAGAATGCAGGGATTTTGTTTTGAATTGTGAAATACTTCCACCTCTTTTAGAGTAAGTATTTTGTTTAGGTTTATCATAATTAAGTTAATTTTGCATTTGGAAAAGAAAACTATATACATTTCTATATAACAGTTGTATTTTCAAACAATATTTTGTAGTTTTTGCTTATGATTGGCCAGGCCTAAGGTGAGGTTTCTCCGTGTACACTTGGCTGACCTAGACTCACTTAGTAGACCAGGCCGTCCTCGAACTTACAGAGACCCACTGCCTCCAAGAGTGCTAGGATCATAGGATTGCACCACTATGCCAGCTTTCCTTTCATTCTTGAGCGTCCTTGTGTGATAGTGGCATATGCCTTTAATCCCAGCATTCAGGAATCAGGAGCAGCAGATCTCTGCCTGCTTGGTCTACAGAGTGAGTTTCAGGGCAGCCAGGGCTATTATACACAGAGAAACCCTGTCTCAAAAAACAAAATAAAAAAGGAAAAAAAAAAAGAATCCTTTAGGTTTTTTGAACGTATTTAAGATAAAAGATTTAAAAGATTTATGGTAAAATCCAATGTCTATAATTCTTCAGGAGAGGGGTTTTGTTTGTGTGTTTGTATGTGTAGGGAACTTCAAAGCTCACTCAAGATACCGAAGGACAAGTTCCCAGCAAAAAGTAGACTTAGTTGCTCCAGAGGGACCAAGAGCATGGAATAAAAGAGGAAGATTGGGAGACAGAGGCTGAGGGGAAAGGGGAAGGGCTCAAGGGAGAGACAGCAGGCGTGTTTGTCCTGGGGACAAAGGACTGCCTCTGGATAGAGAGGAGACAGAAGTAGCACATAAGAAAATGCTGTATAAAGTTTATAAAGGTAAAGGGGGAAATGCAATGCTAGGATTAGGTGTTTAATTTTATTTAATTGGGCATGTTAACTAGGTAAGCCAAAGAGGGCTTTGAGTGCTACACTTCAATGCTTTGATAGCTGGCCTTGGTGGTTGACCTCAGGAAGAGGAAGCGGCCAAATAAGGGAATAGACCTTGGAATAGACTTCTTTAGGAATGTAATCTAACGGTTTTCAAGGCAGAGGGAATGGGGAAAAGGGCAGGGCCTGCCAGAGCCATGTGTTCAAACTGGCTAGAGTCTCTTCAGTGTGCCTCTTAGTTTCTCCTTGAAAACTGAAGGGGTCCCTTTAGATGTCAGACAGGGAAGCAAACCCTGTGAAAAGATCAGAATGAAAACCCAGTGCAGATTCACTTGATCAACTGTCAACCAGGATCAGACTTCAGGGAGTCTAACGCCAGACTGTTCCTTGTCAGGATATTTAAAGCACAGTACAATTTGGGGACAGCAACAATCAGTCCAGTTCCACTTGCACGATAAAACTTAAGGTGTGACTAAATAGAAACTCCTTTACAAGGTGCATGTGACCGTGAGGGTGGGTCCTATAGCTAAAAGGCCTAGAGTCTAGTGTGGTCTCTGACCAATAGCGTACAGGTCAGGAGGCCATACTTGTGACATCTCCCCTAAGGTTCAGTAATGCTTTAGGGAGGGAAGAGTCTGGAACAGTTATTCTGGGAGATTTGGATGAGGTCTGTCCCTTCAGATAGCAAAACGGTCACCAGGTTGTCAGCAGCTTCCGTTCGCAGCTCTCTGGGCGAATGCAGGCATGTTACTTTCTCTCCTCCATCGATGAGACACTCCGCAACATTAACATTCCTGGTTCTCTTAGTGCTTCTCTGCGTGCAAGGACCTCCGTGCCCCCAGCAGGAAACTGCGCATTTTCACTATAACATTGCAGCTATGGAAATCAGATTGTCCTCTCTTGAGTTCTAATGATGTTCCTTACTATAGTTGCTTCTTTAAAGTTTTGGGTGTTTTTTGGTTAACTTCATAAAGCTTGCGTTGTTGGTTATTTAGTCTTGAGTGATTCTGTGCACTAGTGGGGCTCATGGTATAACAGTCTCTTAAATGAAGGTATAAAAAGAAAGGGAAAGTGATTTTTTTTAAATTAATTTTATTCATTTCAGTTTAGGTGAGTGTTTTACTTGCACGGATGCGTGTATACCACTTGTGTACTTTGTGTTTGCAAAGATCAAAAGAGGGAGCCTGGTTCCCTAGAAGTGGAGTTACGGCTGGTTGTGAGTCACCACGTAGGTGCTGGGACGCAAACCCGGCTCCTCTGCAAGGGCAACAACTCTCCAGCCCTTGATAAAAGATGTTTTTAAAAATCACTGTTAGTTAAGCCAGTCCCTGCTGTGACTCAGCCTTACACGCGGTTAGTGCTGAGCCTGAAGGTCAAGCAGGCGAGGATAGGCCCTTCCCAGGGGCTTCCCTGAGTGTGTACTGTGCCTCAGGATGTAGAGGCTATCGAGATGTCTCACGTACAGAAGCCTCTCACATGGCTGAACTCCCCAGAGTATTTCCCTCCTCAGTTTTTCCTTCTGTGTTTTTCAGTCTCTCCTGTTTGCCCTTAACTCTCTGCACTTTAGAGAGTTCTCAGGCAAAGAAAGACAAGAAATGTACCCATTTCTCAGAGTCGCTGATAAGCAAGCATTGGGAAAGAAGTGCAGTGGTGGATCTGCTTCCTCTACAGCAGGGACCCTGGTTGGCGGGTGGTGTGTGTCGGGGATACCTTTTCAGAGTCAGCACCAGGCTAGAGAGGACTTTGAGCAAGGGTAAGTTAAAATACCAGGAAGTACGCAGTGGTGCATGCCTGTAGTCCCAGCACTCAGGAGGCAGAGGCAGGTGGAGCTCTGTGAGCTTGAGGCCAGCCTGGTCTACCAAGAGAGTCCAGAGCAGCCAAGGATACACAGAGAAACCTTGACTCAGGGAAAAAAAATACCAGATAGGTCTACTGATATGTTTCAGCCTTTCATGGATGTAAACTTTGAGTCTCTTGCAGAATTCTGACAAAGTTGGTAAGAGCGGTTCTCTTGTTTATTTTCTCATTATTGGTATTTGGGGGAGGGAACAAGGTTTTCAGAGTTCCCTTCCTTATAATTATTGCTGGTGTCACTGTAAAATGGGATTTTTTCCCCCCCAACCTAGGCCCTCTATATTCCTAGCAGCTCACTAAACTCCTGGAACTACATGCCTCAAGTGTGTGTGTTTGTGTTCTTTTTCTACAGTACAAGGAATTATGATGTCACCAGGACTACTTTTCTTAAAAGCTTAAGAAAAAATAGACTCTGTCGGGGACACTCCTATGCAATTAGTGTGTGTTTGTAGGGTGCAGAGGGCAGCTTGTTGGAGTCAATTTTCTGTCTCCACGATGTGGATCCTGTGGATGGAACTCCAGTTTTCAGTCTTGGTGGCACGTGCCTCTACTTGCAAATCAGCGCACTGTCTTGGAAGTCTTATATCTAAACATAATTAACGAAAACATAGAAATAATTGTATTAATTACTTTTGTATGGCCATGATAAAACACCATGACCCAAAGTATCCCACAAAAGAAAGACTTTGATTGGGCTTACAGTTATGGGGTTAGAATCTATCCTGGCAGAGGACAGGCTGCAGCAGCAGGTGAGCGCTCATACTTCTGGCACAAGCAGGAGGCCAGAGTGACCTGGGGATGGTGGAAGGCGGTAAACCCAGGCCCACCCTGTGGTGCACCTCCTCCACCAGGGCCCACCTCCTCATCCTTCCCAAACAGCCACCAGTTGGGGGGAGCATGAATATGCAAATATATGAGATTGTGGGGGCCAGTTTCATTTGAACTACCAGAGAAACTGAAGCATTCTGTTGTCTGTGTGGGAAAATTGTTAATAATTTCTAAGGGAGCTGAGAGAAAAGACATTCTTGTTTCAGATACTCAGATTTTTAGCACCTATTAGGATTTATTACAAACCAGCTTTTTAAAAAATCCACATTGTAAAAACAAAGAACTTCTTTTGCTAATGACTAACTTTCACTTAACACTATAGTCCCTGCTTTCTCATTTTGTATGATATAGTGTTTTCATGATTTTAACAAAAGTCATCTTGTACATTTCTTCTGAATCCATTATTCAGTCTGTCTGATTTAAGTGTTTGATCTTAGATTCAGTTTTAAGAATAGAACTATAATACTAATCCCTTTCCTGTTTTTATCACTTTAAATATAAAGTATATCAAGGAGAATGTAGTTACTACAAGAAAATAGTTGAAATGGAAAGTGAATATAACATAACAGTTCTTTTTCTTTTCTTGGCAGGTTATTAACAAATTCAAACAGACTTACAACCACCAGAAATGCTGTGTGGGCCCTCTCTAATTTATGTAGAGGTAAAAACCCTCCTCCAAATTTCAGTAAGGTATGAGCAAAATACACAAGTTAAGAAATATATTTCCATAAAGTAAGTTTCTTTATGATAGATTTTTTTGAGGTTTGAAGAGACTCATATTTTGTTATTTTCTTTATTAACTAGACACCATTTACACATTCAGCAAATTAAGTAAAGTTTATAGATTTCTACTTTTCCTTCGCCACTCTAGCTCTTCTCTCCAGAAGTTCCCAGTGTAACCAGATATTTATGTGTCTTGGAGTTGTTGTTTGTAGTTCAGCTCTTCTCATTTATAGGAAATTGAAGTCAACCCCTCCCCATACGATCCACTGTTAGGTAACTGAAAATGGAAAATGGCATAGAGACTTTGGGATAAATCATCTATCAGTCTCACTGGCTGGTACTTTCTTTTTTCTTTTCTTTTCTTTTCTTTTCTTTTTTTTTTTTTTGGTACTTTCTAAAAGACAATCAACAGTCAAACTATAAAGAGGCCTACACGCAAGTATTATGGCAGCTTTATTCATAAGTATAAAAATAACCCAAAACCTTTACACATTCCTTAGTTGGTGAATTAGTTATGGCTTGTTTATTTGGTGAAATAAAATTCAGCAGTAAGAAGGAACAAACTGCTGATGCATGCTTTTATCACAAAGGCCCTAAGTTAAATTAAAGGAGTATATAAATGTTTCATCTTACATGATTCCAGCTACATGTTTTGAAAAAGAAGTATAGAAGAATAAAAATCATATTGAGGAATGTCTGAGGTGAGAAAATTGACCACCCAGGGACAGGAAGAAAATTTTCAGAATTGTAGAAGTATTTTATAATTTGATTAGATATTGGTTATTCAACTATTTTCACATTTTACATTTTTACTGTGCAAACTGACATACCAAAAGAAATAGATATTTTGAATTCTATACTTAAAGCAAGTATAATTTTCTTGTATATTCTACCTCAATAAGCTTGTATTTTAGGACATTTAAAAATATTTCATTCTTGATGAGATCATGGACCAGGATGCTTTCACTTTAAAAAATTGCATGTGACTGATACCTTAGAATGGATGTCAATGAAACTGGTGGTGTGCCAGGCATCTGGGCCTCATCTTTAATCTCAGCATTTGGGAGGCAGCCTGGAACTTGTAGGCCAGCCGGGACTACTTGGTGACATTCCTTCCTAACAACAACAAACCCTAACAAATTGTGAGTGTGATAAATATAGTGTATAAAAATGTGGAGTGCACCTTTTTCTTAGGAGACATACCCTAAAGTGTTTAGAGGTTGAAGTATCATGATAATTTTTTGTAATCCGCTAACTCTCCAGCTGAGGAAGACAAACATACACATATAAACATAGTCAGTTACAGACACATGTGAATGTTGAGAGAGAACAAACATGCAGAGTGTTAACTAGTGAATTTGGAAGCAGCATGGTGTTATTGATTGCACTTTTGGTGCAAAGCTTCTGTAGGTTAGAAGCTTTTCAAAGTAATAAATTGTTTTACCATCTATCATTTTTATTGTTGTTCCCCCCAAAAGCAGCAAGAATGATCTACAACTTTAAGACTACACCTCCGTTCCTAGTGACTCCCTATGTTTTATTCCAAGCACAAGCTAATTTTGTTAAATAAATACCCTCTAAGAATAGCCATACACCAGCCCACTGTGACTCCCTGACTCAGGTCCTGTTTGCTATCTCACTTTACTTTCTGGCCTCACTGTACTGTTTACTGCTCCATAAACAAAGTTTAATGCTTTGTTTAGCTGTTCTCTCTGCCAAAAACAACGAATAGATGATTCTTAGTGGTTTTGGCCTTGGAACTTCCTTCCACTCTTAAACATTATAAAGATCTGTATTAGTGACTTCTGTATTGCTGTGACCACGAGGAAGACAACTTATAACAGAAAGCATTTACTTGAGCTCATGGTTTCATAGAGTTAGAGTCTATAATGTCAGAGCAAAGTAGGCAAGCTGCAAGATGTGTTGACAGAGCAGGAGCCGAGAGCTCACATCTTTCTCCACAAGCCTGAGGCAGAGAGCACACTGGGAATGGTAAGAGTCTTTTGAAACCTCAGAGGTTGCCCCAGTGGCACACCTCCTTGAACAAAGCCACACCCCCTAATTCTTTCCAAGACACTTCCATTTCTACCACCTGGGTACCAGGCACTCAAACATAGGTGCGTACGGGGCCATTCTCATTCAAGCCAGCTCAGAATCCAAACTCTTTTTTTTATGCTTTATATGTAATATACTAGATTAAAATTTTTAATTATGAAAAGTTGAGACATTTACTAATTCATTTATAAAAGTAAAAACAGACCAATCACATGTCTAGTAATATTTATTACCAAAAACACCTTTCACAAGAAGAGGGATTTATGAGATTAGTATTGACTTAGGCTTTTGACCTGAGGGTGTGTGTTGTGTGGGTCTAGTGATTGAAATAGGACCTTTTATGCTAGACAACCCAGCTACATCCTTAGCCTTCTGTGGCTGTTGTTTTAAGACAGGGTCTACTATGTAGCTCAGACTGGCCAGTCACTCAGTATGTAAGCAGGCTGGCTTGAATCTCACAGAGAGAGAGATCCATCTGCCTCTGCCTCCCTGTGCTAGGAATAAAATTCTTACTGGAACATTATAAATATACATGTTTTAAAAGTACAGCATTATTACTGTCAGTGTTAGGAAGATGTCACACTAAACAGGGGAAGATGAAGTTTTCTAAAATTCGAATTTTTTGAAATCTCTAAGTTATTGGCAAGAAATGCAGCCAGTTATAGTTCTTGAAATGACAGGTTCACTTTGTTTATACTTTATGAAATGTCTTCCAGATATGTAAGACTGGATAAAGATTAAATCACTTAAGTAAAAATGGAGTTTGGTAGGGAAAAGTGGCTACTCCAGTATGTGACTCAATCAATGCTAGTTCAGACCAAACAAGTGCTTCTGTGAGTAGAAGTGCTACATAGATGTTTCCTATTTCATCTGATAAACTGTACATATAAGGCAAGGGGTAAGTTTTTCACTGCTAGTTCTAGGTGGTTCTTAAATTAAGTGGACTCTTCCAAACGATCATTTTTGCTGAAGGTGCAGAATATAATGATTTGTGGTGCATTTTGCTATCTCTGACTTATATTGTCTCCAGGTACCAACAGTTTTACCCATCTAGTTTTGGTTTTGTTTTATGTGCAATGATGTTTATACCCTCTGTGTGAGGGTGTCAGATCTTGGAGTTACAGATGGTTGTGAGCTGCCATGTCAATGCTGGGAATTGAACTTGGGTCCTCTAGAAGAACAGTCAGTGCTCTTAACTACTGCACCATCTCTCCAGCCCCTCCTACCATCTATTTTTATCCATTAGTACAATTTATGTTATTACAAATTATATTTTACAATTTTTATAAAAACAATTTTGGGATCATGCACCTACTAAGAACGTTTCAGGACTCTCCTCTCCTAGGCTCCATTTACCCACTGTGCTCACTGTTCGGCCTCACCAGCTGCATGCCTCTTACAGTGGGTACTTGGCTGGTTTTCTTCCTTAAAATATATTTGTGTGTGTGTGTGTGTGTGTGTGTGTGTGTGTGTCTGTCTGTCTGTCTGTCTGTCTGTCTGTCTGTCTGTCTGTCTGTCTGTCTGTCTATGGAGGCCAGAAGACAGTGTCAGAAGTTACAAACAGTTGTGAGGCACCTGCCTGGGTACTGGTACCTCCATCCTCTGCAAGAGCACAGTGGTGTTAGTGTCTTATCTCTGACAGCAGAGTTCTCTTGGCCCTTGGCTTAGGAAGTGCCGACTTTGACTGATTTAATATCATCATCTGTCAATATAACAACCCTGAGTTTTGCTGACCCCATTATTTTACTCTCCTTTTTTTCTTTTGACATGTTATTTATATTAATTTAAAGTAAACCTTCTCCCATTAAAATGAAAGCTTCACAGTGTAAGAAGTTTGGTGGTTGTGTAGATTGTGCTGCCCACTTCCGGCACTGTGCTCTTCAGTGCTCCTTCCCTGGCTCTTCACTTGCTCATGCCTATGTGCAATTCTGTTCTCTTTACCAACCTCTCTGAAGAGTGAGGTCTTTTTTTTTTTTTCCTGTATCCATTTCTTTGAATTGCTTGCTTTCTTTACAGATTATTGTTTGTCCTAGTTCCTTTCCTACTGGTTGCTGTCCTCATTCTGTGCTGATCCTTAGCTGTGGGCAGATTTAGATTTAGTACCGAGGCACAGCCCTCATTGGAATGGGTGCATGTGGGGGATGTGTTAGCTCATGGGCCTCATTGTAGGCTAATTAATTGGGCAGCAAAATTTTGGTCTTTTTCTTTTTGAGACAGGGCTTCTCTGTGTAGCCTTGGCTGTCCTGGACTCATTTTATAGACCAGGCTGGCCTTGAACTCACAGAGATCTGCCTGCCTCTGCCCCCCCCCCCCCACCAGATGCTAGGATTACAGGCATGTGCAACCTTGAGCGGCTCCACAAATTCTTGTCTTTAAAGAACTTCATTTAGAGTGTTTTCTGAATCTATTGTTTTTGTTTTCTGAAGAAGACAGAGTTTTCGTTCTTTCGCTGGAAGATACTGTGTAGTGCTGGTCACACAGCTAGCTCCAGGAGAGCTGGGGACAGGATGTGGAAGGGAGACTGTCACAGTCAGTGCGGCACTTTACACGCACTGCCTTGTTTCAGTCTGCACTGTGCCTGACACCCAACTCATTTTGTATGACTCACATATTGTTTTCCCTTTGTACTAAATTAAAAACAAATAACGTTTTGCTCACGATATGGAGTGCTTCTCTTTTAAATGAGAATAGTGTCTTGCGTGCTAGTCACTTTGCTACTGTAGTGAGGTGCAGGGTCTGAACTCTGTCTTTTCAGCCCATGCAGCTCTGCAGCTCTTGTCTTTGGGGGGACTTTTTTTTGTGTGTGTGTGTGTTTTAAGTGTTGGGGAATAAGCTGGCTTGTTTTCTTATTGGCACTTCTCTCTTTTAGTCTTCCTTTTCTTTGTCAGCTATTTTTTTTTTAAATGAGTCTTCTGTTTTCTTGCACACCAGAAGAGGGAATCAGATCCCATTACAGCTGGTTGTTAGCCACCAAGTCCTTGGTGGGAATTGAACTCAGGACCTCTTAACCCCTGAGCCATCTCTCTAGCCCTAGCTAACGCATTTATCTATTTAATTTAGTCATTGTGGATAAGATTTTAAGTATCTCATATAGAAGATAACTTTACTGTTCCTTGGTTCTGACAAGAGCATGGAACAGGATTGTTTTTAGCTTGCTTGTACAAGCTCTAGAACATTGTGGGTTTGATGGTTTGCTGTTTTGAGATCATCTCACTGTGTAACCCTGGCTGGCCTGAAACTCATAAGACATCCACCTTCCTCTGCCTCCCAAATGCATGTGTAGCAACAATTGACCATGACTTTGGTTTTTAAGTCCACAAAAAAGTATATATCAGCTGTCCTGAGTTTTTTAAACTTAGAAATTTTTATAGTTAAAAACAAAACCAAAAAACCTGTTTCATTGAAGGCTTAGAGCTCACAACTATATGTAAGTCCATCTCCAGGGTTTCTGATGCCCTCTCCTGGCCTTGGAGGACAGTGGGCACACAAGTGATGCACAGAGAAGTGCATGCAGGCAAACATTCATACACATAAAAAGTAAAGTAAAATATATGTAAAAAAAAGCTATTTGATGTATTTCTTTTATTAAAGAAGGAGGTTGTTGGCAAGGATGGCCGCATGCTTATAGAGGAAGGATCCAGTTGTGCTAATTCTATTTACGAACTTGCATGGATTAGCACATGTATTTCATAAGCCGATTTCTGTACCAGAGTCCTACAGTTATCCTTGGAGGACAGATGCTGCAAAAATATTAACCAGTTTTGGAAAATAGTTCATGTACTGATTCAATCTTCAGAGGTAGAGGGAAAACTAGCAGAGCATTTTAATTCATTTTAACTCATGAGATATCTAGCATTTAGCATATGTACTGCTACCATATCTTATCTGTAGTTTTGATTTCTGAGTTTTTATTTACTCTTGGTCCAAAAATGTCAAATGGTAAATCCAGAATTAAGTTCTTCATAAGCCTTTCTACATATCATTATGAAACCTTCTGCTGTCCTCCCTTGTTACAAATAAACGTTTGTTCATGCTGTGAAGTGTTTCTCTTTTAAATGAGAGTTTTTGGAGTAATAGGAAGAGAAAAAATTATATTGAGATTATTGAAATCTGTGGTAAAGAAAAAATCATTTAGCCATAAACTTATAAAGAACTAAAATGATTTATGCTAATTTTGTTGTTAAAACTTGAGCTTCAGTGCCTGACAAGTGCTTGGTTAAGCTGGAAAGGCATTCCATTTGTGTCTGTGTGAGTAGGAAAACAGTACAGGCCTGTGCATTGTTCCATGCGTCCACTGGAGGCTCAGGATGTGTCCTCAACAGAGAAGGAATGGGAATGGAAGCCCCTATTGTATCACCAGCCTGAGGGATAACATTAAGGGCTATGTGAGGTGGCCACTTAAAAAAAAATTCCAAATAAGTTGGGAAGAGGCTCAGTACTGAGAGTGAGGGGAAGGCAGAGCTGATATTTGAATAATGTCTGTATGTCAGGCATTGCTACACATCCAGCAGTTCTTTATTATGTATATTTTACAAGTGAAGAAATTTGGAGATACAGATATTAGGTAATTCTTTCATACCATATGGTATGAATACCAAATGGTATTCGAGCTAGGGCTGCCTGGCAGGAAGATAGTGAAGATCACAGAATTGATCTGATTTACTCTTCTATTTCACGTACTTGGAAACAGTCAGTGAGAGCTATAAAGTGCCTTGTTCTTTTTCACACTGCTTAATTGTAGTAATAAGAGGGATTAAAATAATTATGGCACTGCAGGGATTAAGACATTTCTTGTATCATGTCTTTAGCTTGTGTTTTCTTTTGGGCTTTATTTATTTCAGAAAGTATTTCATTATGTTGCAGGGGCTGGCCTCAAAGTCTCTTCTTGCCTCAGCCTTCTGAGAACTGGGGTTAGAAGTGTGCATTTGGACATAGCTATTATTATTTTATTTTATTTGAAAATATATGAAATTATTCATTACAGTAAGAAGACATAGAGCTGGGTATGGTGACACATGCCTATAATTCTACACTGAGGCAGGAGACTGAAGTTTGAGACCAGGATAAGTTATTCTGTTTTAGGGATCTCTAGCATATGAGGACCCCTAGTTCAAGCCCCAGCATCTTAAAATAAAGCAAGGAAAAGAAAAGAGAAGACTCTTAGGAATGGCTTCTTTGGCATGACATTTCAGAATATTTGTTTTTACATTTTCTTTATCTTTACTGCTCAAGATTATTCAATTTATTTGTGTTGAGGACATGTAATGAATACAAAGAACTAAGTTAGCTTGAAACATTAGGCTTTTTAGTCTTGATATGTATATGACTTAAATATCAAAAAGAAATACCAAATACACATTTTATTGCTTTAGAATATTTTATTCAATAACCAATTAGTAGCAGCTATAATAATTTTGATACCCATATACCTCACATAATCTTCTGTGTATTCTTATTGTATTAGATTTTAGTTTTAAGCTGTATTTCTATAGTTTGCTCAGGAACCTTGATATTAAATATGGAAAATAATTAAATATTAACTCCTCTTTTTTTTTTAACAGGTTTCACCTTGCTTAAGTGTTTTATCACGATTGTTGTTTAGCAGTGACTCGGATGTGTTAGCAGATGTGTGCTGGGCCCTTTCTTACCTCTCTGATGGACCCAATGATAAAATTCAAGTAGTAATCGACTCTGGAGTCTGCCGAAGATTGGTGGAACTTTTGATGTAACTATAATTTATGCTTAGTACTTACGTAATTGTGTATTAAGTTTAACAGTTAAGATCGTGGAGTTAAACATTTCAAAAGTCACCATGTTAGGAAGAATTACAGAGTTACCAACTCTACCATTTATAGAATAGCTATAATCTTTCAATATATATCCCGAAATGCAAGAATTTTTCTTTTTTTTCTTTCTTTCTTTTTTTTTTTTTTTTTGTTGTTGTTGTTTTGTTTTGTTTTTCTAGACAGAGTTTCTCAGTGTAACAGAGCCATGGTGTCCTGGACTTGCTTTGTAGACCACGCTGGCATTGAACTCAGATCCACCTGCCTCTGCCTCATAAGTGCTGGGATTAAAGAAGTGTGCCACCGCGCCAGCCTGCATGAACATTATTTTATAAATTTATCTCTTTGAAGGAAACTTTTCTTTATGAAGGAACCTTAATTCATCAAGTATTTATAGAATGTCTCTTGGCACCAAAGATGACATGTGAAATGTTATTAGCGAAAGAACACAAGTTTTTCCTTTCACAGAACCAATAATTAATTTATAATTCATTACAATAATTAACTAATATACAAAACCAGGCAATTCACTTAATGTCTCCATGATGTTTTTCTTATTGGCCAGTTATTACCTGTGTTTAATATTACAGCTTTTCCATGCAAAGAAATTAAAAGGAAATTTTGTTTAAAAAGGTGTTATAACTTCTTTATTCTCCAACTTTATTTTAAAATTGTCCTCCTTTGTTTTGTCATAAGCCATTAGTAGTAAGCCATGCGTGGTGGCTCATGCCTTTAGTCCCAGCACTTGAGAGGCAGTGGCAGCTAGATCTCTGAGTTTCATGCACAGCGAGTTCCAGACAAGCCAGAGCTACATAGTGAAACCCAGTCTCAAAGAACAGAGCAAAAACAAAAACAAAAGGCCATTAGTTAGGCCCAAGTGAGGAAGGAAGCACAAAGAATGGAGTTGTGTTAAAGGGTTGGTGTTCCAGTATGGGGCCATAATCAGAGAAAAGTAGACAGGTGCAGAGGGATGGTCAGGGCCCCAGCTCGAGAGAGGTGGGCAGCCAAGCGGGCCAGAGCCAGGTTTAGAGCCAAAACCCATGGCCTGGTAGCCTGTCTTGTCAGGTTATCTATATGTAGAAAGATGTGAATAAAGCAGTTGGTTTCTAGTTAGAAAATATGAAGGGAAAAAGCCTTTAGATTAGAGTTAGATCCCTCAGTGTAAGCCCATGACTATCAAATAAGGAACTATTTAAATGTGTATGTGTGCATGAGTGTGTTAAAGTTTTTGGAGCAGTGACATCTCTAGAAATAAGTTGAGCACACTGGGGGCATAACTCTTGGTTTTAAAATATCACTGCTCATTTAAGGATAGTAGCTGTTTTAGAAAAATGGTTGTGTTAATAATGAGGAGAAAGTGAGATGAACACAGAAAATAATGATCTTGGGAATAAATTATAGTAATGTATTTGAATTAATGAATAGCAACAACCCTAGAGTCCACATTAAAACAGGTGGATGGATCAATAGTAGATATGGTCGAGAAGATAGCATAACAAAATGATTAGTAAAAAAATACAAATATTATTAGTGTAAATAATGAGCATACAGATACTAACACTAGTGGCCTGAAAAAGGGGTGTGGCCTGAAAAAGTTATATTTAGGAATATATATGTATATACATATATCATGCAATAAGTACTTGTGAAAAAGAAGCTATGAATTTGAAAGATAGAGGGAGGGTTATATGAGAGGGTTTAGAGGGAGGAAAAGGGTGGGAGAGATGTAATTATAATCTCTAAAATAAATAGATTAAAGAATGGGATTTTTTTTACATGGTCTCAAGTATTTCATCATCAAATACTGCATATAAGGGAAAAATTAGCAGTAGTTAAAGAGAATAATATGATAGATTTCTTAATTAGTGACAGAGCTCAGTACCACAGTAATGGGACATGACATACACAGTATGTCACCCAATAAGGTATGAGATTATATTAGCATTTATGATACTGGATTAGATTTGTTTTGTTTTGCTTTTAAACTAGTACCAGACTACCAAGTGAAACCTAAGTAGGACCTCTGAGTAAAAATTAGGGAAGTTTTCTGTACTATTTTTGCAACTCTATATAAATTTTTAGCTTAGTGTATAAGCTCATATTTTTATTTTTAGGCACAATGACTATAAAGTTGTATCACCTGCCCTGAGAGCAGTTGGTAACATTGTGACTGGTGATGATATTCAAACACAGGTGAGTTCAGAACTTATGACACATTGTTAATGTCATATTTCGTATCACTTGGTTATATGTTCATCAAGGCCTTATTGCTATAGTTATACAGGCATTGGTGGGAGTAAGCACAGCTTCAGCATCAGTTACCTTGTTGGGAAGGTCCTGTCATAGCCCTGTCAGTGTGAAGTACACTGGGTGTTCTACTCGGAGGGTCCAGTCTTAGCTGGGTAGAAGTCATACTGAAATAAAGCAAGGTGCCTAGCTAGGTCACTCAGTACAGGCCGAGACTCTTAAAGCATCTAACAAGGAAATGCATGTGCTATGAGCTGATCAATGAGCAATTGCTGTAAAGGGTTTATAACAAAGATGAGTATGAGGAGACTCTCTAGTTTCTGTAAATGTGTGGAACTAAACAAATAGAGTAGTACTAAGGTAGATGGGAGGAGATTTGCATGCTCATAATGGGACAGGCAAATAGATACACTGAGGTAGGTTTAATCCATTAAACCTAGGCGCAGTGGTTTATTATAAATAGGTTATAGGACTTAAGATTCAAATTATGAGGCCAAAGGAAAGATAGCAAGGAAACGTTTCCAGAATTAACTGTGTGCAGTGTGCCTCTTGGAGAATGGTAAGATGTTAGGACTGACTCCAGATTTGGGTTAGAGTTCTATTTAGAGACCCAACCAGAGCTGTTCAACAACTAATCCTTAGCAGTTGCTAATACCCACCTACAGTAGCTGCACATATTACGTACACTGTGCTCACCAGCTGGACCTTCAGTGTACTGCTGCTGCATGCCTTCCGCCCTCACTGTTCGAAACCACTGTGGACGATTGGACTGTAAGGACAGAGCAGGCAATACTTTCAGCTGATTGATTTTTTTGTTTGGGAAAGGGTCACATTAATAGCTCTGACTGGCTTTGAACTCATAGAGACCTGTTTGTCTGTGCTTTCTGAATACTGCGATTAAAAGTGTGTACCACACACCTGAATAGATAATACTTTATAAAAGTCAAAGTATAGGGGGCTGGAGAGATGGCTCAGAGGCTAAGAGCACTGTCTGTTCTTCCAGAGGTCCTGAGTTGAATTCCCAGCAACCACATGGTGGCTAATAACCATCTATAAATGTGATCTGATGCCCTCTTCTGTCACGGAGGCAGAGCACTGTATACATAATAAGTAAATAGTAAAAAAAAAAAAAAAAGTCAAAGATTAAAAAAACAAAACAGAGCCAGGCATGGTGGCACACGCCTTCAATCCCAGCATTCAGGAGGCAGAGGCAGGTGGATCTCTGTGAATTTGAGGCCAGCCTGGTCTACGAAAGAAGTCCAGAATAGCCAAGCCTACATAGAGAAACCCTGTCTCGAAAAACAAAAGCAAGACAAAGCAAAAAACAGAACAGATTTATTCTGTGCTTGAAAATTCGTATAGAAGTGTGTGTTGAGAATGGATATCCAGTCAGTAATGTGTTCTGATGATGAGGTTGAATCCTGTCTTCCATCACTAGTCACTGTTCAAATACTTTTGTGAGTTGAACTTTGCATATATGTCTATGGGTATGACCAGAAATCTTAACTGGTTCAAGTCTTGAGTTTCAAGACTTCTCTCCTTTGGAGAAGGTCATAGTCTTCAGAATGCATGCTGTGTTGCTAATGCTGTAGCTAAGTTGTCTTGTATATTTGAAGGACGTGTCTAGTGGAGAACAGAGCCATTCACTGCACTCGCTCTAGGTAAGCTTTGTTAGTGGCAGGGTGTAAAAGTTAGCAGCTGCCTAAGGCTTACTTTGAGAGGAATTTATTTTGACTTTCACGTTGATTTCTGTACTTCTAATAATTCATAGGATTTTTTTTTCATTTATGCTAACCCCCTTTTTGTTTTCTGTGTTACCCATTTTAGGTCATTTTGAATTGTTCTGCATTGCCCTGCCTCTTACACTTGTTGGGGAGTTCAAAGGAGTCGATTAGGAAGGAAGCCTGCTGGACCATTTCTAACATCACTGCAGGGAACAGAGCTCAGATCCAGGTAAGCGCCGTTCAAGGTTGAGGTGAGAGTAGGAAGGTCTAAGCTGTGATGGCCTTTTCTTCTCTAAGTAATGGCATTTGTGTTTAGTGTTCTAGCGAGGAATATCAGTTTCATTTATACAGTATCTGAAACATGAAGTTAGTCTTGAGAAATGGATGGTTTCAGCTGAGCATAGTGCACACACCTGTAATCCTGCGTTTGAGAGGCTGAAACAGCTTCTTAGGATTTTGAGGCCAAATGGGCTGCTTAGGACACCTTGTCTGCAAAGAAGAAAACATAAATAAAAAGAGGTGTTGTGTCAGCTTTAAATTGAGAGGCTGAGGCTGCATGATGATTTTTTAGGCCAGCTGGGCTGAATAGGGAGGCCTGAGCGGCCAGAGTGGTTTCCCTCAGTTTTAAGTGGTAGGAATCATCTTCTTGTTGCCTTCAAAGTATTAGGCTCTGTTGTGTTTCCTGAGCCAGAGAATACCTACCATTTTGATCAGTTGCATGCCTACAGCTTATCACTTTAATATTTATATTCTACTGACACATTCTCCATTCTTTCAAAAGCTCATTTCTTTTTACTGAAGAAACAGGTAAAGTGTGTTGATAGATTAATAGATTACAAACTTTCTAAAACCCCGCACATTTTAATATAAAAAAATTATGTGTATGTGCATGTATGGGTTGATGTAAACCACAGTGTGTGCAGGTGGAAGTACAGGTCATTGTGAGCCACCTGATGTGGTTGCCGTGAGCCAAGCCGAGGTCCTCAGCAAAGAGCACCAAGTGTGTGTAACTGCTGAGTCGCCCTGCAGCTTCTCACCTTGTAAAGCCTCGGCATCTCAGTGCGCCACGTGGCAGTACTTCTGAAACAGCATCTACACTAATTTACTGCATCATTTTTCTTTTTAGGCTGTCATAGATGCAAGTATTTTTCCTGTTTTGATTGAGGTTCTCCAGAAAGCAGAATTTCGTACCAGGAAAGAAGCAGCATGGGCTATAACCAACGCCACATCGGGAGGCACTCCAGAGCAAATAAGGTGGATTCAGACTTAAAATACTGTCTTTTAAATGTAAAGAAAACATACTTTTACATTTATTGATGAAACTAACATTTTTGTTAACATGAAATGACAGCATGTGGTGTATCTTTGATTTGGTTTCTTTTATCGTTTTTACTTAGGTGATAATTAACCCCATCCTCCTTGGCATACATAGAAATTTGAATGGGAATAATTTGTTGATTTACAGAATATACTGTCATGAGTATTAGATTTGTTTTAAGCATTAAAAATCACAAAATTAACTTTATTACATAAAAGTAACAAATATGAATATTAGCTTGTTTAAAATATGCATTTTTGAATGTTGTTCTTTCCTTATTGCCTGTTGTCTAGCCAGTAGAATAATATTTTTAAAGATTTATGTATGTATGTATGTATGTATGTATGTATGTATGTATGTATGTATGTATATACATACAGTATTTGCCTGACTTCCAGAAGAGGGCACCAGATCTCATTACAGATGGTTATGAGCCACCATGTGGTTGCTGGGAATTGAACTCAGAACCTCTGTAAAAGCAGCCAGTGCTCTTAACCTCTGAGCCGTCCCTCCAGCCCATGTATAATATTTTTACGCACTACTTGTATTTTTCCTTCTATACTAGGTTTCATAATCTGTGCCTTTTGATACATACACCAATAGCATGATATATGGCTTTAAGTAAGCCTGGCTGAGTCATGATCTGTCAGTATAACTTGGGACAGGACCAGCTTTGACAGAATCGTTTAACCTTTCTAGTCCAGTTTCTTCTTCTTGCTAGTGAATTTAGTAACAGTATCTACAGTGACATGAGCACCTGGTGTGTTCAGCACAGTGCTTAATAAGTGCTAGAATAAGGTGCTAGTGATGTTTGTAATAGTCATTTTCGAGTATTGACTCCAGTCTCTTTGTGTCATGTATCTGAAGAATCTTTTTTACTTACTTGTATAGCAAGATATACTTTGTACTTCAATGAAACTTGACTTCCTACATAATCTTATTCTTAGGAATCCCTCCACAAAACCTGAAGTCACTATTTAGGAAATATTTTCTAATGAGTATGTGCCTTTTAAAAAATGTAAAATAGATCAAATTATGATACTATTTTTTAAACCAAAGGATTTAAAATCTACCAAATGTTAAGTCATTATCTTGTTTGTTTCTTGTTTTTAAGAAACAAGTTATCACTGATGTCTGCTTCTTTCAGTGACATACGTGTTTTGTAAAAGCAGTACAATATTTGGAAATATATACACATACATGTGTGTATGTTTAAGTATGTATGTATGTATGTATGTATGTATGTGTGTATATTGAAACAGGGTCTCACTGTATTGCTCTTGCTTGTCTGGAATTTACTATGTAGACCGGACTGGCCTTGAACTCAGAGAGGTCTATTAGTTTATGTGTCCAGATGGCTAGGATTAAAGGTGTGTGCCTCTATACCCTTTGAAAAAATATTTTAAAATAAGTCATCTGTAATTGGATTATGCTGAGATTTATTTTCCTTATCCATCTTTCTTTTAAAACTTATTTTTATTATTTTCTTGGCCAGTCTCCCGAATGACAGGGCTATAAATGACCACTGCACCTTGTCGTGTGTCGTCACCTTCATATCTGTGTTAGGGATGTCATGTGTGTCTGCTTCTTTTCTGTTCTCCCTTATTATTTTAATTAGTAGTTCCATTATGTTTCTGTCATAAACACAAGCAATAGTAAACAGTCTTTGCTTTGTTATGTGTTTTTTTAAACTACCACTGTTATTTTTATTTGTGTTGAGCGTAAAGTAACCAATATATAGTAAAAAATGTCTTAATCTCAGGTTAGTTTCAGCATGCGTGCCACAATACTTAGGCTTACTATTGCCGGTTATTGTTCAGGCAGCCACGTCATTCCAGTTATAGCAGGTATTTTTATGTTTTATTTCATTTAACTTAATACCTATGAGATAATTATTCATTCAAAAATATCTTTGATCACTTACTAAGTTGGAAAGTGAATGTAAGTGCATACCTTCTTTTTTTGATGTGTAGGTGTGGGTGTGTGCTGTAGTGCACACGTGGAAGCCAGGGGATGACATTGTGGGACTAGTGTTCTTATTGTGGGTTTCAGGGATGAACCCAGGGTAATCCGTGCACAGCAGGCACCGAGCCATCTGTACCCCACTTCATTTTCAGAAAAGCAGAAACTTGTTAGATACTTCCTTTTGGGAAACTGAGAGGTAGAAAACATTTGCCCAAAATCACATAACTAATTAAAAATGGAATTAGGATCTGAAACCATGCAATCTGGCTTCATAGCCTGTTTTACCATTTGTGGGTCATATGGGCTTTTTGTCATGTGAGAAAAAAATCACTTCATTTATATAAGAAGGAGTGGGAAAATAGATAATAAGACTAATGCGTTAGGAAATTAATGGGATATTTCTGTGAACGGTACTTGTTAACATTTACTAAGGTAGCCTGTTATCTTTTTTGCAATCTTTTGCATTTCTGAAATATAATGTATGTTTCAGAGATGTCTATGATCTCTGTTGTAAGAAATCTTTTTAAATTTAATTTGCATATTCCCTTTCCTTCTCCATTTATACCTTTCCATTAAGTAAACCAAGAAGAAAGGAAGGAGAGGGAGGGAGGGAGGGCGCACACACGGTCTTACTTATAAAAAAGAACAGGTGGCACATAGCTCTCCTATGCAAAATCATCTTAGTGCTGGTCTGTGTGTGTGTACAGTTTGTAGTATTAGCAATTCCATTATTGCTAATTATGTGAAACTGGAGAATAGGAGAAAAGGGTTTACATATTGCAATGTAAATAAAACACTTCCCAGCCTGGTGCCATGGTGCACGCCTGTAATCTCAGCACTTGGGAGGCAGAGGCAGTCAAATATGTGAGTTGAAGCTCAGCCTGGTCTATATAGGATGTTCCAGACCAGCCAGGGCTAATGATGAGACCCTGGCTCAAAAACAGCAATAAAAAGTATGTGTAGAAACATTTTGATGATTGGTAATATAATATTTCAATCTGGTTTTATGTTATTAAAATATACAGTGTATGAATCCTCCCTCTGTTTCTCTTTTTTAAAATTTCTGTCAAGGTATTTGGTAACCTTGGGCTGCATTAAACCACTTTGTGACCTTTTGACTGTCATGGACTCCAAAATAGTTCAAGTGGCTTTGAATGGACTTGAAAACATCTTACGACTTGGAGAACAAGAGTCTAAGCAGAAGGGAGTGGGCACGAATCCATACTGTGCGCTCATTGAGGAGGCATATGGTAAGCAGCAGTTGGAGGTTTGTAATTATGCCCTAGAGGCTTCTCCCCCATCTGCACCTCCACCTTCCCCATTCTATAAATTGTTTTCTTTATAAAAGCAAATTGTTTGAAAGTAATTGCCCATGCCCGATATTGTAACAATTTATCTTCATCATTTTCTTTTTACTGTTTAACTTTCCTTATCTACCTGTTTTTACATTTTCTTAAGTACAGATACCTTATGTTGATTTAAGTGTTGTGTAGTGTGTATTTCTCCATGATGGAATAGATGTGGAAGTGAAGAGTTAGCAATATTTTAGTAGTTTTAGCCACATCCTTGTAATTAACCTTTAGTTTGTTTCCAAATTATTTAGTGCTTTATAAAAGCCAAAGCAGTTATTATTCTGCTTGTAAATTTGTCTCTTCTATGTATTGGCATATGTTTTTTACCTGGCTTGTTTTTGGTTTTGATATTAGCTCTCAACTGCGTAGCTGAGACAGGCCTAGAGCTCCCTGTGTAGCCAAGGCTGCCTTCAGCTGGTAATCCTTCTGCCTCGGTCCCGGGCACTGGGACTAGAAGCACAGGCGGCCACGCCCAGCTGAGTCAGTATGCCCAGATACATTTTCAGGAATGTGCTTGCTGAGTCGTAGCACAAATTTTATCTTTTCATTTTATTTTCTTAAGGACTTTTAGTTGACAGTGTCACTGGCGGTATATGAAAGGACTCCGAAAACTTGAAATTTCTTTTATTGCGTTGTGTAATGGTGTCACTAAGTTGCTTTTATGTTAGTTTCTTGGTTTATTTTGTATAAAAAGTGCTGTTTTCCTTGTATTAGTGTATTACCTTATCATAATACATATCTATTTTGCCTAGTGCCATACTTAACTGCTTTCATAGTGATTATTTCCTTAAGCTGCTGTTGTGTATATGAGCTAGTGCTCATGTCCATGCATTTTTGTGACGTCACATTAGCAGCATTATAGATTGCACTCAGGCCACCAGGCTTGCACACACAGTGTCTTTAGCCATCCAGCCATTTTCATAGCTTTAGTTTTGATGGTTTTCATAATGTTCTTCTTGAAGGCATTTTTTATATTTAACAAATGATTCAGTGTCATCTCCTATTTTAAAGATTACAAAATCATTGTCCTAATGGGCATACAATGAAAATTAATTTTTATTGATTAGATTTTTCTTCCCACTACTTCTTCTTGCTTTTTTTGGGTGGGATGTGGGGTTGTTTGTTTTTGTTTTGTTTCTGAAACAATCTTTCTGGTCTTGGCTGTCTTAGAACTGTCTATGTAGACCAGCTGACCCTAGACTCACAGAGAGCCTCTCTCCCAAATGCTGGGATTAGAGGTTTGTGCCACCAAGCCCATCTTGATCGTATTTTTTGATTGGTTTCTTAAGAAATTTAACTCACAAGGAATTTATTTTGGAATAGACTTGGACCTAAACTGATTTTTTAAGGTTTATTTATATGAATATTCACTATTCTCTATTAAGCCCCCGCCTTTTTTTGTACACTGATTCAAGCTTTTACTTATGATTCCTAAATGAAGTCTGAGATGTATTACCCTTACTTCAAACTATAAAGTGTCACTGAGTTCTGCTTACTGGCTTGTTCCCTATGGCTTGCTCAGCCTTTCTTATACGCCCCAGGGTCACCTGCCTGGGGTGGCCCCACCCACAATGAGATGGGCCTTCCACATCAATTACTAATTAAGAAGATGCCCACAGGCTTGCCCACAGCCTGATCTTATGGAAGCGTTTTCTCAGCTGTGGAGAATTCTCTCCTCATATATGCTTAGTTTTGTATCACATTGACAAAAAACCAGCCAGCACCCTGCACTAGCAACCACATTGGGCAATTCACAACTTCCTACAACTCCAGTTCCAGGCAATCAAAAGATCCAGTCCTCCTTAGGCTCCTGCATGCATGTGATGCACATAAGTTCAATGTGAAGATGCATGTGAAGTCTGTCCTTGCCTTTCACTTCCTGAGGGCTGCAGGGCTCTAACTCACGCTGCCAGGCATGGATGCCAAGCATTGTTACCTGCTGAGTCATCTGGTTGTCCGAGAGTGGTTTGTCTTCTGAATGAAAGATATTCTAGCATTACTCAGATCTGTATAGATTTATTTCCTGAAAGCAATAAAATAAGTGCTACACTTTTCCCTCATCCTTGCATTTATAGGTCGTTCTTTGGGGACATTCTGTAGCAGCCGTTTGTGGTATTTTGTTCTGAAGTGTCATGGCTTCAAATATAGTTGCCTGTATTCCACACCAGAACTCTCTGGTTTGGTGTGTTTTAGTTTGTTCTTTTGTTTGGTTTCTCTTTTCCTTATTGGTTAGCATAGGTGTCCTGGAAGGGGTCTCTGGAGTTAATCTGAAATTAGACTTCTGTAACTCAAGTGCAGGTAATTGAACTTTGTGATTTAGCCAAGTGTGTGAAGCAGGCTCGGTGGTGCTGGTGCTCTTCCTCCTTGACTGAGCCTTTCTTTATACTGTACTTCCCCAGTACTTTTTCTTTTCTTTTTTAAAGAAAGAGTGGATTTCATTAACCTGGGCTGTCCTGGAACTCTTTGTGGAGTCAAGGGTGATCTTGAACTTCTGCTCCTCTTGCCTATATCTCCCCAGTGCTAGGATCACAGGCATGTGTCACCTGCTTGGTTTTATGCAGTAAGAGTGTTGGGATCTAGGGGTGCCTGTGTACTAGGCAACCGTTCTCACCAACTGAGCTACATCCCTAGTCCCCTGTGCTCGTCATCCTTAAGGAAAAAGATGTGAGTGTGAAGTCATTGATTTGTGCAAAAATTAAATGTAATTAGCATACCAATCTTAGTGGCGTGATGGATGTTGTTGGTGTGTTATTGTCATATAGTATATACTGAAGCCCTAAGAATAATTTGTTTCTTGTATGTGTTCTTTCTGTGATAGGCTTGGATAAAATAGAGTTTCTGCAAAGTCATGAAAATCAGGAAATTTACCAGAAGGCTTTTGATCTGATTGAGCACTATTTTGGTGTAGAAGATGATGATCCCAGCATTGCGCCTCAGGTGGATGAAAACCAGCAGCAGTTTGTATTTCAGCAACAGGAGGCACCAATGGAAGGGTTTCAGCTTTAACGGGCGCTGGGGAAAGTGAAAGTGACTGACTGAACTGGGTCGCTTTTGATAGCTCTTCCACATGACCAGTACTAGTAGCAAGAGTTTAATAGACTACAGGAAAGAGAAACTCAGATGCACTTTTAAAAGCAAATATGAAACAGAAGTTTCTATTCAGATGCACCGTTCCTTACAGATTGCTGTTGGTTGTTTTGGTTATTCATTTTGATGTAACTATATTTGTCTCCTGTTATGTCGATTTTTGTATCTGTTTCTGAATATACATTATGCAATTATTTCAAGCTTGAAAAGGAGAACTTGGTGAATATTATATAATGGTTCTGAACTTTTCAGGTGTTGTGAATATTTACAATTGCATCTCACAGATGTCCGTGAGTCTGACATCTCTATGAAATCTACCTCTGTCTTGAAGCATTAAAAAAAAGCTTCAGAAGCAATTAAGAGCTGAATTAGAGTGTGGTAATCTCTATTATTTTAGTTTTGGGATCACTGTGCTGTAGGTTATATTTCATAAACAATTGAAACAGAAAACGTAAAAATCATTTATAAAGTAGGAAATACTGTACTGATGGTTAAGTGTGGCAGTTCTGAAGAAAGAAGCCGTCCATGTTATTCACATTACAAACCAATAAAACACTGCAGTATTTGTGTTGTTCACACAAAATACTATTATTCTAGAATATCTTCTATCTTATCCAGATTTGGTACCCTTTTTGGAATAGTGTTTCTTTTCACTCCTCATTTTAAAGATGACCGTGACCGAGGGGATCATGGCTCTAAGGTAGTGCTGCATACCTAACGCTGAAATGCTTTCCTCGGGTTTTTCGGAAGACCTTGAGCGTTTTATTCTTTGTATAATGTTGTGCTTGAGTAACAAAAGTATCCTGAAGAAATCAACTTGTTATGTATTAAGTTTTGTTAAATGCATTTAATGTTGCGACTAAACGAGTAAAGTTAATGAAAACTGCTAAGGATTTAATGTATAGAAATCTATATTACTATTGTATAGCACGTAATACACTATATATGTGAGCTAAGTGACAGACGACCTTCACATCAGATTAGTCAATCTCATTTGTGTCTTTATGAGTTAACAGCAAAAAGTCTCTTGAAAATCTAAAGGTTTTGATAGAAAATTTATATTTATTTACATATGTGTGTGTTATTCCCATAGAACTGTGCTTGGTAGAATTTTCTAAGCAGATGTGGTATTGTTGAACTTAGTTTTTTAATTTATATTTATATACAGGTTATGTATACATCCAGTTATATACTTAAGAATACTTATGTAAAAACCTAATTCAACTCATTTGAGATGGGAACACAAACAATTTTGATATAATGCATAGTCTATTCTGTAAAGCAAGATTTCACTTATGGCAGCATTTGTAATGTTTCTGCTGGAAATCAGAGGCATGTGACATAAGGAAAGTATATACAGGAGCACTTTTAAATAGTAGGACACTTTGTAAACTATTTATCATGAATCTAAGCTTTTGGCAGGACACTTAAGCCCCACAACCATGAAATTTCCTAGTGCTGACTGCATCTGGCAGTCTTTTTATACCATTAAATAGCAGATTGTGTCTGTGCCCTTTGTACTATAATGGAAGTTACAGAGGTAAGTGTAAGAGGCTTTTTTTTTCAACATTATGTACATTCAAAGGAACAGGGTAGTAATATAAAAATTACCAAATTGATGGGTGCATTTGTCAAATAAATACTGTTTTATGGTGCCAGTATTTCTAAGTATAAAATGACAGGGTATTTGACTCTTTGTAATCAGTTGAACTTGTTGATCGGCATAATTCAAACCTAGCCAGCTGTGCCTGCTTTGAAGATGCAGTAGTCACTATAACAAACCTCTAAACTGAATCTTCCAAAAATAGTTCTTACAGAGAAATTATATATGTGTGTATATGCATATATGCATGCACATATAACATACATGATATATATATATGTTTATATATATGTGTGTATATATATGTGTATATATATGTAAATGTTTTCAGGCACATAGAATACGTGACCCATGAAAGGAGATTTTAGAACTTGCTAGTGAGACAAATGTATTTCCAAGTACAGAACTTGGTTGTACTCTAACTATTTAAATATACATTTACTTTCTTAAATTTGCATCTTACATAAATTGATTAGATTTGAATGCAAAAGACATTTGGTCTGACTTTAAGAACTAGTTCGTTTTTGTTGGACCAAGAGTAAGAGCTAGCTTTGTAAGAGTACCATTTAAAGTGCTCCAACATTTGTTTTCATCATTATTGTCCCTTGTGGCACTATTTAAGTTGCTTTTCTAAGATTTATGACACATATGATAGATACTGTGCCAAATAAAATGCATGTGTTTTAAGGAATGTATAAGATATTAATGGGAGTTCCAAGTATTTACGTGAAAGAGTCCATTTAAATTAAATTTGGTCCATTTTAATAAATTTACTTGAACTTGAATTTCCACTGGTTGAACTATGCAATCATGCTTATTTGTTTTATAAGTACTTGATGCACTGGCCGAGTTTTTTTTATTGTTTGTTTGCTTTTGCTGTAAGTTTTAATTTGGAAGGTTCTTCTAACTTAATTTTTAGTGGTCTCAATTTTTAGTGTCATTTGTCACTTTCTAATAGACTGAAACAACAGGGTATTTTTTTTTTTAAAGTAAATCAGCTGGCACAGAACTAGCTTCTCATTTGGTTCCTGGAACCTGTTTGCAGTTAAAGATTGGCTCACTTGGTGAAGAGCAAGAGAAGCTTTATTACCTCTGCTTTGCCAGTTTTTTTTTCTTTATAAAGGAGTATTATGGGAAAAGTAAACATAAAAATGTCTGTGGATTTTTGTTAGTGTTGTAAATTCAGCAGTCTGCTGGTTGCTTAATTGTGATACTGTGAAATGAAACTGAACTCCTGTTTGCTGTGGCACTGCCGCTTTCTGCAGTGGGACGCGCTGTAGGAGACAGTATAGCAGAGCCCTGAAGGCCGCCGTCTCCCTGATAGGAAAGTGATAAGAGATGAGGGGATTCTCACCTAACTAAACAAACAACCATTTGAGCATTATGCAATATTACAAAACGTTAACACTCTACTAAACACAATAAAATCACTATTTTACAATTGCATTTATAGAAGTGTGTTTATTACTGCTAAGATTGTATAGTCCCGATGGGATGGAAACAGATGCCACCATCAGTTAGCAGCCCATCCATTTGATAAAACAAGAATCATAAAGAATAGCTAGTTCAAAACTAGGTAGAAAAAGAGGGAAAAGGGAACCCTCCCCTGAAATAGAGCAAGATGCTGGATGCAAACTCAGTTACATGACTAACATGGTGGTTTTTAGTAGTTGAAGGTGTGTAAGCTTGCCTCAGAGCTCAGTGGGCTGCAAGAGATGCTTTTCTGTTGCTATGGTAAGACACCATGGCTCAGGCAATTTACAGAAGGAGGGGGCACATTTCAGAGGGGTCAGAGTTGTGCACACCAGCATTTTGAAACTGGTTGAATGCCATTGACAGACTTTCTCCAGCAAGGTGACACCTCCTGTGCTGCTGGAACAACCACCAACTTGGAAGCAAGCATTTAAATCCAGAATTATGGGAGCACTTTTCCTTTAAATCACCAGAGCATAGGATCATATAGAGGGGGAGGTAATCCCCCTCAGGAACAGTCATAGGGGAGGGGAGTAAGGGGAAAAATGGGAGGGAGGGAAGAATGGGAGGATACAAGGGAGGGGATAACCATTGAGATGTAACAAGAATAAATTAATAAAGGAAAAAAAATTTTTAAAAAATTGTATATATAAAAAAAAATAAATCACCAGAGCAGTGCATACCTACCAAAGACTATTTATTCATTTATTTAATCATGTTATAGCCTGATCCCAACCCCCTCCCTCCTTTCTTCCCAGTCTCCCCTTCCTATCCCCTTCCCCCATTCTCTCTTTCCCTCTGAAAGAAGGGGAGGCCCCTAAGGGATATGAACCTGTCCTGGCACCTCAGGTCTACAGCAGGACTAAGCACATCCTCTCCCACTGAGGCCAGACAAGGCAGCCCAGCTAGGGGAAAGGGATCCACAGCTGGCAACAGAGTCAGGGACAGCCCCATTATTAGAGGACCCACATGTTGACCACGCTGCATAAGATCTGCTACATATGTGTAAGGGGTCTAGGTCCAGCCCGTGGATGTTCTTTGGTTGGTGGTTCAGTTTCTGTGAGCCCCCATGGACCCACGTTGGTTTACTCTGTAGGTCTTCTTGTGGTGTCCTTGACCCTTCTGGCTCCTTCAATCCTTCCTCCCACTCTTCCACAAGACTCCCCAAGCTTGTCGGGTTGTATGGCTGTGGGTCTCCTCATCTGTTTCTATCAGCTGCTGGAAGACAGTTATACCAGGCTTCCATATGCAAGCATAGCAGAGTGTCATTAATAAGAGTCAGGACTTGGCTCTCTTCCATGGGGTAGGTCTCAAGGTGGGCCGGTCATTGGTTTGCCATTCCCTCCATTTCTGCTTCATCTTAATCCCTACATTTCTTGTAGGCAGGACACATTTTGGGCCGATGGTTTTATGGGTGGTTTGGTGTCTCCCTCCTTCCACTGGGTGTCCTGGCTGGCTATAGGAGCTGGGGATTTCAGGCTCCATATCCCCCACTGCGGGAAGTCTCAGCTAGGGTCACCTCCATAGACTCTAGGGAACCTCCCTTGTCCCAGAGGTGTCACCCCACTGACTTCTGTTCTTTCTCCAGGTCCTGCCTGGCCCCCACACCTGATTCCCTACCTCCCCTGTACTCCCTATCCCACACAGTTCCCTCCATCTTCTTCAGGTGTCTATTTTATTTCCTCTTCTGAATGAGATTCAAGCATCCTCCTTGCCTCCTTGGCTTCTTTGGCTCTGTGGATTGTTGCATGGTTATCCTGTACTTTATGGCTAATATCCACTTATAAGTGCATGCATACCATGCGTGCAAAGACTACTTTAAATTCGAGAAATTGTCAGGCAAAGTAAACAAGTCCCATGTTGTGTTTTAGAAATTTGCACACTTTTCTCCAGACTGGCCTTCATCATTTTATTCCCACCTCTAGTATGTAAGAATTCTCTTCTGCACGTCCTCACCAGCATGTGTTGTTTTGTTTAATAATAGCCATTCTAATGGATGAGAGAGTGTTTCATTTTGTTTTGATCCGCTTCTCTTTAATGGCTAGTGACATTGAGCCCTTCTGGTACATATTCCAAAGTAATGAAGTCAATATTGTAAAGAGATATCTGCACCCAGACTTACTACAGCGCTGATTCCTAACAGCCAAGGTGGAATCGACGTGCATGCTTTGTTCTAGAGCTGTGTAACAGCCTACAATTAAGTTACATGGGGGGGGGGGAGGGGGAGAACAAAACATTGTGGGTTTTTTTTTTACAAGCTTGTTTAAACTCTGCAAAGCAGTTACAGAATAGCCTTTGCCATTCAGCATTTCCAATCCCCTTTGAATTACAAGGGACTACTAGTTGAGCTGGTGACTTGACCCAGCCTCAGAGTGAGGTCTCAGGATTGTCTTGTCCTTTCAGGTGGGTAGTTTGATGATTTTGGGCAATAATAACACCAGCTCGACTTAGCTGAAGACAGAAGGGAAACGGCTGTCTCTGTGTGAAAAGCGCTGTCCCCTTAATGCCTGTCTACCGTATTCTGTTGTCAGCACTGCTTGTCTTGGCTCCTGACTCATTCCGGGGGTTCCCTGTCTTGCTGGCCATCTTTAAGCTCTGTTTACATTTTTCTCTGGTGGTTTATGATAGAGCTCAACTTGAGACCTTGCTCCTCCATTTTGGCAGGAAACAGGTGCACAAGCCCACCATATCTTCTCAATAATAAGGTCGGCCCCGTCCCACTTGGCATTTCTAAAAGTTTTTTCTTGCATTCTGTGTTTTTTGAGGGTGGGGTGAGGTTTTTTCTTTGATCTGTTTGTAGTTTTTTTTCCATGCTGCCCCCCCAGCATATTTAAGTCATTGCGTTTTTTTCCCTAGGAAAAGCAGTTTGTCAGACTACAAAAATCTACATGATTAAAAAGCAGATGCTAAATAAGGAAGATGTGAGGGTGAGATCAGTAATTTTTAAACAGTTTGAAGACTGTTGACATACTTCTTAAAATTGCTTTTGATACTCTATCATTGAAGGGAATTTAGGAATAGTTCTTAGACTTTTCAAATCTGTTGCTTAATTTTCAACTAGCAAAAGTATAACTAAAGGGACTGTTCAGGTACCAAATATTAGAGAACTTAGGTTGAGGATTACTATTTGGGGTTTTTTGTTTCTTTGTTTAGAGACAAGATCTCACCTTGTAGTCCAGGGTAGCCTTGACCCCATGGCAATATTACTGCAATTGCCAGCGTGCTTGGAATTCATGCATGAGCTACTGCTGATGGGAAAAGGTCGGCAATAAAGGAAAAAATGTAGCTGTATAATTTGTGCATGAATGTCACAATGCAGTGGTAAGAGTCCACACATCAACTGCATGCTATTATGATTCCATCTGTATGAAGTTCAAAACCAGGAAAAACCAATCAACAACAAAACTTAGGACACTTGGTTCCCATTGGAGTGTATGGAGTTGTGAGAGCAGAGTTCTGAAGTTGTGTTGGTTGTTTACTTTGGGCAGTGAGCATATCACTGCTGTGATCGGTGGGGCTGGGATCTGGAAACCCAACTGTAGCAGCAGGGGAATGAAGAAAGGACAGACACAGTGGAGAGAAGCTGGAGTTGGGGGCGGTGTGCACAGTGAGGGAATGGCACCCACTCACAGCCTGTTCATTACAGCGCGGAGGGAGTGATTAGCTAGTTTCCTTGGGAGGTGTCTGAAGGCAGAGCGTCTCACAGGCTGCAAACAGCCAGGAGGAGGAAGCTGCAATTGCCAGTGTTTGTATACACTGGTCAGTCCTCTGTAAACACTGGCACTTGGATCAGAGGAAGAAGGTTTTGCCAACTCCAGCCTGGCCCATATGGGAAACAGCTTTGCAAATATCCCATGGCCTAAGGCCCTGGATCTTTGTCATGCCCATGTCAACAATACATTCACTCAGGACTTCACTCACTCAGGGTTTCCTTCTCTGTTTGCTGTGTAAAACAACAACAACAACAACAACAAAACATACACAAGACATATGTACTCTTGTTCACTATTTTTTAATGGTGCTTTAGTAAATAAACGTTTGCTAAAGAATATAAAAGATCTTAATGTTTTTGTTATCAAATTGAAACTATAGCAAATATTTTCTCAGTCTTCCTATTGCTGTTAATAGTAACGGCATGTGAGTGGGTATGTTGTCATCATTTAGCCTAAAGCGTCACTTCCCCTTAGCCTGTGCAGCCAATGCGGCTTCTTCACGCCACTTAGCTTTCTTTGCCAGATTCCAGCTTGTTAAGGATTCATGCCGTTCCACAGCCTAAAACAAAGCACAACACAGCATGACTTTTTAGAAGAACTTACATCTGTGTGTGTGTGTGTGTGTGTGTGTGTGTGTGCCCCTTTGTAAAGTGAAAAGGAGAAAAAAAATACCATAAGCAACTCTCACAGATAGAATCCAAGAAAAATGGTTCTGTGATACTGTGGAAATCACCTAAGATGCTAGACTTCTAGACAGCTGGATAGTTATCAGGAATCTGCTGCCACCCCTCTTGGTTCAAATAGACCCATGTGTTGAATAGAGCATATCAGAAGTATTTCCAAACACTGAAGTCCAGAAGGGAGATCCTCCTGTATGAGAAATGAATGCAACTCAAGGGTTGCGTTGGCAGGGGACAGGAGAGAGATGCTAGGATGGAAGGGAATGGTTTTAGCCAGAGGGCGTTTGGTGAAACTAGCCTCAGCAGCTGTGGTCTGGGGGCTTCCCCACACAGAGAGTGAGTGCAGGATTGCGGTCTTGGCTGTGCAGCTGAACTAGAAATGAGAAACGGAAGGAGTCAGGAAAGATATGAAGTAAGTCCCTTCACCAACCTGAAAAACTGGCAAGAAGGGGACCAGTTGTGTGGTAAAAACCAAACAAACCCCCCCAAAAACTCTCTAGTGTTCATCTTGTAGAATAAAATATAGTTCCCATTGAAAGAGTTCTAGAACCCAAAGAATAGTCAGTTTGGCGAGCGATTATCTAGAATAGGCTAAAACCCAGATGGTATGGGTTTCCACGTTCACCTATGAATACTGAGCTCAGTGAACACTGTTCTGAAGTTTGCCACCTGAGGAGGACGTTCTGAGGGGTAGGTTAGTCACAAGCTCTCAAGGTGACATTGCTAAGCATAATGACAGCTGGCCCCTGCCTGAGCTTAGGGGACTTAGACATTTAAAAACCTGGAATGGAATAAAGAAAGAATTGAGGGTGCCATGTCATTTCCTATAATGGTGTAGCTACTGGGCTAGGTGGGAATAGGGTTCAGAGGAAAATGAAAGGGGATACCCAGATAGTAAAGTGGGTAAATATAATCACACTGTATACACACATCAAACCTAAACAACAACCAAAACCTCTCCAAGTAGCAAAGCCCGCTGACTATCTGCCACCCCAAAAAAGAAAGAATTCTTAATCATGATTGCCTAAGTATGCTCAGACGGGAGGCTGATGGAATCAGGCTCCCCACAGGAGAAGGCTGCACTATCAGTTGCCGCTGGTCAGAATGGAGACAACCCAGCTCTCATGAGTCCGGTCACATGTGACAAAATGAAGTGTGTCTAGAGAGACAGCCCAGCCCCTAGGTGGAGGATCTTAAAGCATATGCAGTATTATTGGAGCTGCTCATGATTTAAAAAAAAATGTGGTCCAGAGAGAGTCGGGGGCGGGCGTGGGGAGGCGGTGCTCGGCAGTTTAGAAGCAGAGTACAGAACGCAGTGGTCAGCTCCCCACTTCTCCGTGTAAGTATTAAGCAGAAGGCTTACATGGAAGATGCAAGAGCAGCTCGTACTCCCCCGGCACAGCCATATCCAGTCTGCATGCACACTTCTGCCTCCTAAGTCTGCGGAACTGCTCCTTACGCTGTTTTAATATAGAGACTGAGCTAGTCTGGCTTCCTTTCACCCAACAGAGTTCTTATGCCGATTTCAAGACGTTCTCTGTTATTTTACAAGTGAGAGACAGAGGAAGAAAAACTTGCCATATAATTCTTGGATCCAAGTTTTCATGACTAGATTTGTGTCTACTATATATGTATGTGGGTGGGGCCAGGATCCACAATCACTGAACTCAGAACAAGGTCCATGGTGTTTCTTAAAACAAGTTCTGTTTCTTTCTAGACCCCTGTAGGGTTAGGCACCGGATGCTGGGCCTCACAAAAGCTAAGCGAGTGGGCTGCTCCTGTACGCGGTGCCCTGCCCACCACCACCTCTGGGTATCTAAGGAGTCACTCACCCTTTTGGCAGACACAATCACAGCAAAGCAGGCAATGATGGTCAGTCCCATCATTATATAACAAGTTTTCACTCGCGCTTTGTTTCTTGCAGCAGCTATCATTTCAGGCCTAAACCAAGACGTGCATTTTGTTAATTATTCGTTCTTCATATTGGCTTATGTTAAAGCAGTGCAGCTTTCTGACGAGCACGATATATAGTGATTTATTGCTTCACTACCCGAAGTAGTTACCCAAATGCAAACCATAGCTGTCAAAGACTACCAAATGCTAGCCCATTTGTCTTAGGAATTTCAAATGAGCACACATTTGTTCAAATTTCAATCTTAGCCACTATGAAACTAGCGTAATATATTTGGTTTCTAACTGATCAATATAGAACTACTAGCAATATGTTGGACTGTGTTTTCTTATTTGTTAGCTTGGATAAAAAAAAATGCAGCCATTTGGAACAGCATATTTTAAAACCCATTTCCCACACTTTGTTTCAAGAGCTTCTCAGTTTCTTCTTGCTCTTTCTTATCTTATTCACCAAAGAGTCTAGTTACAGGCAAGTTTAGTGCAAAGCCTTAAGTTTTAGCAGTACTCCTTATAAATTATTACAATGGGAATCAAGCTTTAGATGCTTTTATATTCAAACAAAATTTTACTAAGTTGCAGTGATAATTGTATCAATTTATCAATATGCATAAGGTTCTTGACTCTTGAAAATATCCAGTGTTATTCTAATTTAAACTGTATAAAGCTTATATAATATAGTTATAATGCAGTAATCTTTTAAAAAAATTCTCTTAAATAGGAAAACTTTAACTCACTATTTGAAAAAAGTCACAAAATTAGAATAGCATGTTTTCATTATATTTTAGGCAGAATTAAATTTAAAATGTGAGTTGCAAACAGGTTCAATCAGTGTCCAGGAAAATGTTATTAGATTTTATTAGTTGCTAGCTTTTTTTTTTCCCATATGAAACCTAAGAGATCTGATCATTTTGGCCTCATCTGGTTGTGGTTTTGCATACAAAATCAGTTTAACAATTAAAAACAAAATAAAAAGCACAGTTGTTATGAATAGAATCAGTGTGCAGTGCAAAAGTTGTAGGTCTCCTGTCAATTCTTTGTCCATTAAAATCTACAGAAGAAAGCTCCTTACATTGAAAGCTTAACATCTTAATGGGCATGTTGCTCTACATAGCAAACCTTTAAAAAATTATAGAAAGTAATAAAATGAAAATACACAAATACCACAAGCCAAAATTATAATGCTTTCTATAAATGTCCTATTCATTGTTAAATGCTCTTATATATATTATTTCTGTTGATTGTGATCCTGAGGAAATTAAATTATGTCTATGAAATGGATCTTTTCCCACATTCATCTGTGTTGATACAATATAAAAATAGATAGGTTCTCTTGGAAATTAATTTGCAACATTGCAGAGTCTTTACATTTTTAATTCATTATAATGCTAGATATAAAAATCCAAGCCATCTATCTGAAGGTGGAATTTTATTTATTGTGTTTATATCCTTTCTACATTTTTATTTTTCTCTATATTATTATTTATTATTGACATTATTATTATTATGATGATGATGATGGTGAGACAGGGTTTCTGTTTGTAGCCTTGTCTGTCCTGGAACTCACTCTGTAGACCAGGTTGACTTCTAACTCACAGAGATCCACCTGCCTCTGCTTTCTGAGTGCTGGGATTAAAGGCATTAGTCACTACTATCTGGCTTAAAATATTAAATTTTAACAAGCAGAACTTAGGTCATAAATTTTTCTGAAACTGATTCGTGTTTTCAGCAGATTTGAGTCTACAAATGTCAAGGAGAGTAAATTTTGCTTATAATAATTAGAAAATATCTCTAAGTTGAATAACCATGGAAAGATTTCAAAACTTCATATTGTATTCGTTAACTGTTGCTCGAAGAGCAAGGACGTGCTTCAAAATGAATTACGGGGTATGCATTTTGTCCAACACATGTTTTCCCTTTTGTATGATGAGACCAATCATCCCGAAGCTGCCTAGCTTCCCAGGGCCAGGAAACCTGGTACTCAGGCGCTTTCTCCAGTAAGCCCAAAAGTCACATCCGGGAGGCTTTCCTTATATGGAGCAGTAAGTAGATACCCGCTGACAAGCCCCTCTCTGTCTCCTGTCACTCCAACCTCCACCACCCAGATTTTAGTATGGCTTAAGTATTTGAGTTACTTTGTCATTGCCATAACAAAGAACCTCGACAAAGGCAGTTTAAGAGGTGGTTGCGTTGGCCCCCCATCTGTCGTGGGGGTGTAGCGTGGGTACACTGAGGGTAAGGCACAGTGTTGGTGAAGGAGAAGGTCTTATGTGTCCAGGGGAAGTCATGGGTGATGAATGTTTGTGCTTCGCTTTTTCATTCAGTGCAGGAAACTCCGTCACCACCAATTTACAGTGGGTCTCCTGCCGCACTTAATCTAGTAATACCTCACAGGCATGTCTCTTTGGAAATTCTGTATCCCGTCAGGTTCATATTAATCATGCTAGTCCTCCGCGGCGCAGCCTGCTCAGAGCTCTCCAGGAACCCCATATCTGCAAGGCTGGAACGTGTCCAATAAACTGGGTTTTCAATTCAACTTCTGCTCTCTCTAAATTCCAGATACCCACTATTTAGTCAAGCACCTTGACCCTTACCCACTTTAGCGGAGTGTTGTAAACTCCCTAAGTTAGTGTTAGTTAGAACTGCGCCACGGCTGCTGGCCTGAAACAACACTGTTTGGACCACCGTTGTCCCTCACAGGCTGGGAGTCTTCCCATGGGTGAACCCCAGGCCAGGACCCCCTTCACACTTACGGTACTAGAGGTGGGATCTCCTCTATAGATTTGAAATACCCGGTCCACAGCAGGATTTTCTTGTCGAATTGCGAAGGTTTGTACTGGGTGGGGATCCTGTGAACTTTCTCTGCAGGAATACGACAGGTAGAGCAAAAATGCATTACATCCGCAAGCCTGGACCCTCCGGAGCCCCTGGGTCGCCCTCTCGCAGCCTCCTCACTCCCAGCCCTGCCCTACCCTGACCTAGGGGCTCAGAGCCTCTGGCATTCTGGCCGCTGGAGCTACAGGGACGACCCGCAGCCCTAGGACCCCATCGCGGCCAGCGCGAGATGGTTTGAGGCGCGCGTCGAATGGGGAACCCCAAGCCCAGCCTCAGGAAGCTGCCACGGATCCAGGGCATCTTGTACACTCGCTGGAGCCCACAGACAAGCGCCAGGGAGCTCGCAGGCTCCCGCCCTGCCCCGGATGCTCAATCGAAGCTGTGCACTGTCTGCTCCCTGTCCCCGCCCCAGCGTCGACACAGGACGATTCTCCCAGGGAGCACCCTGGGTCCCAGTGAAGATTTCGAGGCGCAGAGCCACCGATCCTTGAGAGAGCTCATGAGACTCATTTTAAAACATTGCTCGGTATTGAGTAGATAAAGGGTTTTCATCAGGATTGCCTCTTTGGTCCCACTGGAGAATAATCTAAACCTTTTTTTACAGACTTTCAAATGCGGGAAAAGTCAAATCATTAGCAAGCAAGGGCAGGAACTCTAAACAAACTAGATTCCCCCGTGGAGACGCTCTGTAAAACCAGTCCTGCTATACTATTTTGCTCTGCAATTTATCGTCTTTCTAGGCAAAAAGACCTTATTTCTTACAACTTTCCTCTCCCCTCCCCCTCCTTTTCATTTCTTAGTGCAAAACTCCATTGGGGGTGGGGAGCAGTTGTGGAGGACAGAGGTTAACTAGGTTTTGAATAATGAATGAGTGAATTCAAATCTTCAAAAGTAGAGGAGACTTTGTGCTGGTTAGAGTTACTTGGGAAGAAGGAACCTCACTTTTGTTGTAGATAAAACTGATTGATTGATGACTGCTGTGGGAGGGTCTAGCCCTCTGTGGGCGGTACCACCCCTGGACAGGGTGGTGTAAGAGGCAAGCTGTGGAGAGCAAGCAAGCTGGTAGCAGCATTCCTCTGTAGTATGTTTCAGTTTCTGTCCTCAGATCGCTGCCTTGGCTTCCCTTGGTGATAGCTTGGTACCTGTGGGCTTAAGGAACCCCTTCTTCTCCAAGCTGCTTCCGGTCATAGTGTTAATCACAACAGAGAAGCAAACTAGAATAGACTTCCTCCAGGCTAGCTTTAGAAAAAGATGAAAAACTTCGCAATCTGTGCCCCTTACTATTTTGTATCTTCTGTGCTGGTTTGTGTTGCCTAGCACATCGTAGCCTACAAATAAATATTTATGGAGCCAAACTGAATGAATCCCTACTTGAGAAAGTACTTTGCCACAGGTATGTGATTGATTGTCTCTTTGTTATGTTATTTGACAATTCTTCCATCAGTCAAATGCTTTTCTTTAAAAAAAAAAATTGTTTTTCACACCATCTGGGGAAGCATCCATAAAGATAAAATGAACTACGTCTGAGAAGGAGTTCATTGTTAATAGCCCTGCATGAAGTACTGAGCTAGATAAATGCGTTCATTTTCCAGTGAACCAGAATGAACTAGATTTTCTTGGCGTGAACCAGATGCTATATGCATACACTCAAGCTCTCCTAGTGTTACAGACCAACAGGGGACAGAGCAAGGAAATGAGGGCTCAAGTCACGAAAGAAAGAACAATTTGCATCCTATTCTCTATGTTGGACAAGATTAAGCTATGCCTTTGGGGGCAGAACTCTACAAAAGTTACTTACAGCTGCATAAAAAATGTTTTCCTTTGCTCTATAATTAGAATTTTTTTAAAAAGTTGAATCATTTTAATAGAATAAAAATGAGTGTATACTTTCTTCTCAGTCAAGAGAGCATATTTATTCGTCAAATAAATGTTTATTGAGTGGTTTGTATTGGGTGCCACTGTGGGCGCTGATATGATCGTTCATAGCCAATCAAAGCCTTCCCAGAGGATACTCATATACCAGCCTCCATTAACCCGTTCTGTCTTTGTATCATTTTTCCACTGAAAATTCATGCCACTTATTTGAAAAGAGCATTTCAGGACTGTGCCTTCAAGACTTGTTTCCTATTAATATAGCTTACATTCTTCCATGATTACTTCCTAAAGCATAGCGTTGTGTCCAGGAATAGATTTGGTATGGGAGAGTGATATTCTCTCTCTCTCTCTCTCTCTCTCTCTCTCTCTCTCTCTCTCTCTCTCTCTCCTCTCTCTCTCCTTTCTTATTCAAAACTGCATGGTCTGTCTTACTTTAAGTCAAGAGATGCAAAGACTGAGCTATGTTTGGGGTTGCCCTGGGGAATCTGCCAATCTTTCTGGGATCATGTTCCCTTAGCAGGAAGTGCTCATCTCCCAAGGGAAGTGTTAGGAGGACCTTAAGTAACTTGTTTTCTGGGAAAAGTACAAAATGATGTTTTCTCTGTAGGCTTATCTCATAGTGGTCTCCAGTGTTGTGGTAAACATACCAACTGCATAATTCTTGTGAGGCCTGCATACCTACCATCCAACATGACAACACTTAGAATGCCAGCTACAGAAAAGGCAACAACAAAATGAGGGAACCTCTTTTTTTTTTTTTTTTTAAATCAGGGACTATTTTGAAGTTATTCTGATATTTAGAGCTTTAAGAAAGAAGGAGGAGGGGGAAGGGGGGAGGGGGGAGGAAGAAGAGGAGGGGGAGGGGAGGAAGAGGAAAGATCTCAAGGGGACAGCAGAAATGTATTGGAGGTTCTGCGATGACTTCCTAAGTGTATATTTATATACAAAAACAAGGAAAAGAAATAAGCAAGGGGGGAACCAAGAAACACACACACACACATACACATACAAATGAAAATAAAACAATGAAGCAAAAAACCCTAATAAGCCGAAAATGGCAAAATAATAATAATAATAATAATAATAATAATAATAATAATAATAATAATAATAATAAAAGAAAGCAAAGTGAAACAAAAAAAAAAAGCCCATAAAAACACCAGTAAGTTTGTTTTGTGTTGTCTGATGACTCCTGGGCCTGGGGCCAGACCTGAAATGTGGTTGATAGTCCCATTGGAGAAAAATGATTTTCACTTTACCAGCAGGTGTCAATTGCAGACAGCTTATTGGTTAGGGACCAGATCCCGCCTCTACTTCCCTTCTCAGTGCTGTGACCTCATCTGGCTTGAACCTGCGCAAGTCTTTCGTGGGCTGTCACGGTGTCTTCGAGTTCGTATGTGCACTAGTCCAGTTGTGTTTGGGGGCCACTGTTTATTTGGAATCTTCCACCTCCTCCAGCTCTTACAACCTTTCTCTCTCCTCTTCTGCATAGCTCCCTGACTCCTGCAGGAAAGGGTTTGATGAAAACATTCCATTTAGGATGGAGGGCTTCCAGGTCTCCCACTCTTATTCATCGCTCGGTTGTCAGTCTCTGTGTTGATTCCCATCAAGAGGAAACTTCTCTGTGTGGACTGAGTGAGGCACTGATCTGTGAGTATAGCAATATGGCATGAGTGTCATTGGATTGCTATGCTCCTTTGGCAGGATGACGGCAGTAGGCTCCCCCAGGCCTGTGATCTATCTAGCTACCATAGATTTCAGCTACCATAGCGGTGTCATGTATGGGTTCCATCTCAAGGAAGAGGCCTTAAATCCAATCAAAAGCTGGTTGCTTACTTTCCGTAACATCTGGGCCACTATTGCATCTATATATCCTGCAGGCAGATTGTCGCTGTAGGACACAGCTGTGTATAGCTGTGCATTTCACAGCAGGTAAAAGCTATAATTCTATAAAAATGTAGAAACACTTGAAACAATCCCTATTTGCAAGAGCAGTCAGCCAACCTATTTTTCCCTTCATGCATTCCCCGGTTCCCCTGGTCAATGCTTAAGATTCTTAACTGTGCTGGGACTTGAGCTTGACACCAAGCTTCAGGGGGTAATTTCAGATCCATGGTCCCTCAGATGGCCTTGGTTAAACACAGAATAAACACAATGTTATAAAAATGGGAGAAGGACTTGTAGGGAGAAGATAGTGGGGGCGGGGCGTGGAAGGAGAGTAATCAGAACATCTTATATACGTGTTTGAAACTGTCAAAGGACAAATTTAATAATAAAGACCTAAAAGCAAGCCTGAAATAGAGAACATAAAACCACAAATATTAAGTAAGCAACACAGCCGTCTTTGTCTTAAATGTTACTTTTTATTAATTAGTGGTGCTTTGTTTTATAAAGTTTTGTTTTCTTTCCTTCAGCCCAATAAAAATTCTAAGACATGTTTATTTGCTTAGCAAGAATGCAGGTAAAACAGCATGCTTCATACGGCTCCGTCCTGCAAGTCAGTTGTGTCTTTTCCTTCTGCGTTCATCACTGAGTAATTCCGGAAGAGTGGGATTTGTATCAGGGAGGAGGTAAACGCTTCCTGTGCTCAGCTCCCTCCGCTCACCTGTAAAGCGTGTTTCGGCCTGATGTCATATAAGCCTATTTCTCAGTGATCCCTTCCTGGGCAAAGACTGGGGTTGACTTTTCCTAGAATATTCTTCAAGTTTCTAGAAGACAAGAGGCCACGACCACAGCCACCACAGGAAGTCACGTTTAGATGATGTACACGTTTACAACAGAAACTGTTGTGGGAATTCCCCAACATTCTGAGTTGAATTTCGTTGTTGTTTGCACAAGGGGTGAATATTAAAAAAATTTGTAATGAATTAACAAATGGTATAAAATATTTAATGAAGATTTTGTGCGTGCACAGTATATTTACATTTGGAGGAAAAGACAATTCATGTAATAATTTTACCCTAAGGACACAAAGTAAAAGACAAGAAATTTTTATCTTGGTTAGCATTAAAACTATATTCTTTAAAAACAAAACAAAACAAAACAAACCCAAAAAACAAACTCTTAAACTCTTTGCTTCTAAACATATACTTACATATTATCACTTCTAATTATTTATAAAAGTAAATGAATAAAAATATTTTATGTCTATGCTTTTATGCATTAGTATTGAGTTATACTGAAACATAAATATTAGCACTTATCATGAAATTAATTTAAAAGTATTTCTGGGTGTGTTTGTGAGGGGTGGTGTCTCAGTTTGTTATACCAAAAAGTAAAACTACAATTTCCCACTAGGTGGCAGCAATAGCCTCAAATTGTTTTACGAACTGGCGCTTAAGGAACTTCCTGGGCACCGTAGTGGATGAATGATGCCTTTCTATCCTCAAGTAATTTACAGTCGGTCTGTACTCTGAAGCTTGTGCACACACTCTCCTCTCTCCTCTTCTTTTCTTAGTGACAATTTCTGAGCATAGACTTGTCTCGTGTCAGAGGAAAAGGTGGGATTTCTTTCTTTTGCCCAAGCGTAAAGCACACGGAGTCAGATCATAAATTTAAGGTCACCACCCTGCCCACCACGGGACAAGCTTGAAAGCATTCTGGGGACCGCTTTCCTCTTGAGCACGTGTGTGTTCTGACTTGTTTTTTCATGACTTTTCTCAGCTCTAGAAACTGAAGTGGGCTTTTACAGCATAACCTTTCCTTGTTTTTAAGGAAAGGCCCTTGTTTAAAACAGGGCCTCTCTGTGCGGTCCTGGTGTGAACTCATACTCCTCTGCCTCAGCTCTCCACTGCCAAGAATATAGACAGATGCTACTATATTGTACACTAACTATACATAACTAATATATTATAGTAATATGACATGTGACACTATATTAATATCTAAGGCATGATTAAATTAATATATTGACATACAATTACATATAATAGAACGTCACATGTCACTATTATATTTACAATTTTATATTTTACCATATCTCTAGTGTGAATAGCTAAGTTGTTTTAAAACCTACCTGTTCTAACTACTTAACTGGATGCTCTGGTTAGGCTTGAGTCCTGCTATTTTGTTTAATTTGATGTTTAGATAGTTATATTTTTCAATAACTATTTCTTGAACTTAATTTCAAGCATCCACTAAAACAATCTAAGGGGCGGGACAGAAGTTTTACTCAGTCGAAACTAATTTTATATATTGTGCAGTAGAAAAAAGATGTTTGAACATCCTTCATACTTTGATTTCTATGATTGTGTGTGTGTGTGTGTGTGTGTGTGTGTGCATATTCATGTATGTACGATACATGGATGTCAGGTATGTGTGTTCATGTATGGATATGCATATGGGGATCAGAGAGCAACTTTGAGTGTCCTTGCATTGGCACTGTTGTCCCTTTCTTTCTTTCTTTCTTTCTTTCTTTCTTTCTTTCTTTCTTTCTTTCTTTCTTCTTTCTTTTGAGACATGGTCTCTTACTGGCCTGGAAATGACCCATTAGGGCAGGCTAGGTTGCCTGGCCAGTGAGCTTGCTGGGTCTGACTACCCCGTCCGCTTGAGCAGCACTGGGCTTACAAGTGTTTGCCATCAAACCTGGCTTCCTTTCCAGACAGGTTCCGGGCTGAAACTCGGGTCTGCATGCGCGTAAGACAGGCACCTTTAAAGTTTTGTTCTCATTTCCTCTAACATTTCTATGTCAAGCATTTGACAGTGTTCATTTGGTATGTGAGTTTTAAATCTATTTCTTTCTTTGTCTTCTTTCTTCTAGGCCTCTGCCCCTCCCCCTCCCTTTAAGGTTTTTGCTACGTAGTAGCCCAGGTTGGCCTTGTCCACAGGATCCCCCTTGTTCTGTTCCCTGAAAATGGAAGTTACAAGTGTGACACTTCACTAAACTAGATTCCTTAACTGTGTTCTAAATCTTTGTCCTTGGCTCCCAGAGATGTGTCGCTGTCACCAAAGCTTCTCATTGCGGCAGATGACGACAGAAAGCAGGACTGGGCCCCACCACGTACATCTATGACGCAGTGGCCATACCCGAGGCCGGGAACCGCAGAAGACCCAGAGAAGACCCGCAGAAGAAGAGGACTGGGCAACCTGTTGCGAGACGTGTCTCTTCGAAATGACAGGGAAACTTAACCCATGATGCCTTGTTAACATAGCCGCCTACATAAGACTTGAGCAATGACCAGGGACACGGTAACACAGGAAGGGGAACTCTCACGAGGCCCCGCTTTGGGCAAAGAATTGCTGAGGACCAAGGACTAAGGACTGGTGAGCAAAAGAGAAATAGTCTTCCTCAGGGAGATGCTTCCTAATTGGTTATTCTATACCAAGTAGTCTCCCTGGAATCATATACATATGAGCAACAGTAATAAACTCAGCTGCTTGTGTTTACAGATTTATGCGTTAATTTATGTATTTAACCATAGTAAAGAAGAAGAGATCTTGAATTTGAGAGGAATTAAGGGGCATTATGGAAGGAACAGAGGGGAAGAGAGAGAGGGAGAAATGATGGACTTACATTTTAATATTTAAAAATTAGGAAAAACAACTAAATTTCAGACATGAGTTATCATGACTAGGTTGAAGTTTGTATTAAAATCCACTTCTCTTTGTTGCATTATATTTGTCACCTTATATTTATTAACAGATATTAATATCCTGAGATTTATGTGACCCTGATTAATCATACACTTAAACACTCTGAAAAAGATTTTATTTTGGTTTTATGAACTCTGCTTTATCTGTGCTCACTGTGGCATTGGCATCACATTTGCTGATCTCTGCTGTGTTACCTGCAAGGACGGATTGTTCCTGACACATCCCCAGCGTTCATCATTATTATTTTAAAATGTTCCACAGTGTTTGTTTTATTGGTTCTATAATTACTTAAGCATTTCTTTGATTTTCATTGGAATTGCACTAAATACATGGACAGGTTAAAAATAGGATTTATAAGCTTTTTTTTTTTCTTTTCCTTTTTGGAGATAGGGTTTCTCTGTGTAGCCCTGGCTGTCCTGGATTTGCTTTGTAGACCAGGCTGGCCTCAAACTCAGTAATCCACCTGCTTCTGCCTCCAGAGTGCTGAGATTAAATGTGTGTGCCACCATTCCCAGCTTTATTAACATTTATATTCTGAAACAAAATGTACTTATTGTAATAAAAATGAAAAGAATAATAAAACATAGCAAATAAATGAGAGTTCAAGGACATCCTGGTCTACAAAGTGAATACCAGGGCAGCCAGGGCTAAAAGCTACACAGAGAAATCTTGTCTCAAAGTTTAAAAAAATTTACAAAGCAATATTTATTGGATTATGTTTTATAATCTGTCTGTCTGTCTGTCTCTCTCTCTCTGTCTATGTATCTACCCTTTATCAATTATGGAAGAATTAGTCTATTCAGCAACTTACTCTTTTTTTCACATAAGGCATGGCAGAGCCTTCAAATCCCTATTGATGTAAATTTACTCCAGCATTAAAAAGTTTTCATTGACAAAGTGTACCATAATCTATTTAAATATATATAAATATAAATATAAATACATAATATATATTATTTTTTGGTTTTTCAAGACAGGGTTTCTTTGTGTAGCCTTGGCTGTCCTAGAGTCACTTTGTAGACCAGGCTGGCCTCGAACTCACAGCAATCCACCTGCCTCTGCCTCCTGAGTGCTGGGATTAAAGGCGTGTACCACCATGGCCCGGCGTAATTATAGATATTAAAATTCATCAATTTTCAAGGCTTTCTATTATCTGAGGATTATTGTAAAGAACACTTTGTAAATACATATTTGTATAGGAAAAAAGCCTGTTTTTAGAAATTAAAAATTGTAACAGTGGGATTTTTAAATCAGAGGCTGCCTCCAGGTAGGCTTAGTAAATAGAATTGTTCTAACGTGTCCTTTCATTTATATCGTATGCTAATTCCTTCTGGGCTCTCATATTGGTGATGCTGAGCACACGCGTCTTCTTGCTTGTGTGTGAGCTCACTGCAATGCACTCTTTTCTCCTTGTCATGGCTTGTTTTGTCTTACTGGAGAAACAGGTTTGGGATGGGAGCTGAGCCTTTCCGCTGTCTGTAAGATGATTTCTTCTCTCTGCCTCTTCTTCCTCTTCAAGTTTGAACCGCGTAGGGCAAGGGCATGAGGCAAATGTTCATGTAAAATTCCAGAAATCTTTTTGCTCAATTGCATTGTGTGGGAACTACTATTCTGGTAGCAGGTCACGCGTGTGAATTCATTTCAACTTGTGGGAGCATTAGCAGGGTACTCAACACTGCTGTGTTCCTCAACTTCCTCCTTAGAGTTACACCGCAAGATTGTTGTGAAAACAAACACTATAGCGGTGTGACAGCAATAATATTTTGACTAGTGATGTGCAGCTTTCAAAGTACTTTAATGCTCACTATCTTTTAAAAAATTAGATCTATTTTTATTTTATGTACATGAGTGTTTTGCCTTTATGTATTTATGTGTACCATGTGTGTATCTGGTGTCCATGGGGACTGGAAGAGGAGGTCAGATTTTCTGAAACTGGAGTGAAGGAGTAATGGTGAGCCACCGTGCTGGGGATGCTGTTACTGACCCTGGCCTTCTGCAAAACTGAGTGCTCTTAACCATGCAGCCATCTCTCCAGCCCTTTATAATAAGCTCACATGATAGGGCAGATACATTTTTTCCCTTAGTTTAAAAAACGGCATGTATGTATCTCTCTGTATGTGCATGCCATAGTATGCATAAGTGTGGCTGTCAGAGGGCAACTTAAAAGGAGACACTTCTCTCCTTCCATCACATGGGTGTCAGGGAATCGAACTCAGGTCGCCAGGCTTGGCTGCAAGCTCCTTTAACAGTGAAGCCATCTCATCTACCCCTAGACAAGAAGTTCTCTTATCAGTCTTCCTTCCTTCCTCTCTATTTTTTTTTTAAACTAACAGCGCCGTTGAGATTTGGTATAAAAATCAAGAAGAATTTCTTTGAGACATTAGAATATTTACTTAAATATAATGCCAAGGGGCAAAAAATAATTATAAATGTTTTTCTGGCGAGGTACTCCTGGGGACACATTTTTCCTTCTGATGGTTCCAGAATACTTACTGAATCCTTCTCCTTCCCCTTTCTCACCAAAATTCTTTATATCTTATTTTAGAGAACAATTTAGCCACAAGGGAATTGAAGACTCTGTTTGACTTCTCAGTGTGTATCTTATATAAATTGTTAATTTATAGCAATTCAGCTGACCCAGGCCTGCTGGTAAGAGGATAGAGTTTTCTTCCTTCTTGCCCCAGCTCTTTATTCTGAACACAGAATTGGGACCTTACAAAAACCCGCTCTCGGTCGTTCAGACACTAGCTTAATCATATGGCCTGCAAGTAAAGCTCATTGTATTTTATAGGAAAATAAGAAGAGAATGTTCCAGGGTCTCAGAACAGTTTTCTTACTTTCTCGATATCCTTGAGAGGTAAATGACAAGTGGTGTGTGTTTGTGTGTGTGTGTGTGTGTGTGTGTGTGTGTATGTGTGTATTTGTATGTGGGGTTAGTATATGTGTGTGCTTGTGTGTGTTTGTGAGTGTGTTTTTCTGTATGTAGAGGTTTGTGTGTGTGTGTGTGTGTGTGTGAGAGAGAGAGAGAGAGAGAGAGAGAGAGAGAGAGAGAGAGAGAGGGTGTGTGTACTTGTGTGTGTATGAGAGAGAAAGAGGGAGAGAGAGGGAGAGAGAGGGAGAGAGGGAGAGAGAGAGATTAATACTTTTGGAATGCTATTTGAAAGAGAAGAAAGTTACTCAACCATGTTCATAGCAGCCTTATTCATAATAGCCAGAACATGGAAACAGCCTAAGTGTCCATCAGTAGAAGAATGGATAAAGAAACTGTGGTACATATACACTATGGAATACTATTCAGCTATTAAAAACAAGGAATTCCCGAAATTTGTGGATAAATGGATTGAGCTAGAAATGATCATAATGAGTGAGTTAACCCAGAAGCAGAAAGACTCAAATGGTCTATACTCACTTATATCTGCATATTAGCCCAACGGGCATGTCCCACGAAAGCCTTCACTTACCAGGAAACTGAGACAGAGGGGAGGACATTCTATTTGGACTCTAGATGAGAGAAGCATGGGAGAATGGCAAAGTAGAAGGATCCAGAGGGTCCTAGAAACCTACAAGTAGAACATTATGATGGGCAGATTTGGGCCCAGGGGTCCCGCTCAAACTAAGGCACCAGCCAAGGACAATACAGGCGGTAAGCCTTAAACCCCTACCCAGATCTAGCCAATAGACAGAACATTCTCCACAGTAGAGTGGAGAGTGGGATATTACTTTCTCACATACTCTGGTGCCTCACCTTTGACCATGTCCCCTGGAGGAGGAGGCCTGGTGGCACTCAGAGGAAGGACAGCAGGTTACCAAGAAGAGACTTGATACCCTATGATCATATAGAGGGGGAGGTAATCCCCCTCAGGAACAGTCATAGGGGAGGGGAATAAGGGGGAAAGAGGAGGGAAGAATGGGAGGATACAAGGGATGGGATAACCATTGAGATGTAACAAGAATAAATTAATAAAGGCAAAAAAAAAAAAAGAAAGAAAGAGAAGAAAGTACTTACATTCACATAAGCAGGAGCTGAATTCCAAAACCCAGGTTTCTTTTAGCTAACGACTTGAGGGAAAATAGATAAATAAATAGAGCCTTAACATCATCATCTCTGTTCTCCAGTAGCAGCACAGGCATAAGGCAAAGATCTAGTCTTTACACTCACTGAGGATGGAGTTAATGGCGCTAATTCCCTGAGATTACCCCATTCTCTGTGTATCACACGGACACTGCTATATGTGTTTTCCTTCAAACACACTGGTCAGTGTAACCGGCATACTACAGCACTTCACCACGAGAGGTAAAACTGCGGTCATGTACTGGACACTGCATTTCACTGGGCATACAGAGGAGGATAAATGTAAGCCAAATAAAAACTGCTTTATAACAGGATAGATGTGCTTCAATGCAAAGCCAGACACAGTGGCTTGGAGCCTAATAACTGCCATGAATACAGGACACCAGAGCAGGTGCAGTGTCACCCCTGCCCCCAAGACCCTCCTGATGGAACTGGAGAGACAGAGTTTAGACTCAGGGGGAAATTTAACATAATTTCATCCATATACTTCGTGTTCTAAATCAGAAAATAGAATGAACTGTACGAAATGTAAGTCCTTCAGTACTGACTGTTTAGCCTCAGAGTCTGCAAGTTTCAGGGAGGAGGAAGTGGAGACATTTAGCTTTAATTACAGCTGAGTCTGGGTTTTTTAGTGGTTCTCTGTCTTGTCAAGCTTCTCTCTCTCTCTCTCTCTCTCTCTCTCTCTCTCTCTCTCTCTTTCTCTCCCTCCCTCCCACCCTCCCTCTTTCCTATCTATCATCTATTTATGTTTTCTTTCTTTCTTTCTATCTATCTATCTATCTATCTATCAACCTCTATCTATCATCTGTCTGTCTATCATCTATCTACCCATGTCTGTCTGTCCGTCTGTCTGTCTGTCTGTCTGTCTGTCTGTCCGTCTGTCTGTCTGTCTATCTATATATTGTCTATCTAACTAACAACCTCTATCTATCTATCTATCTATCTATCTATCTATCTATCTATCTAACAGTCTATCATCTGTCTATCATCTATCTACCCATGTCTATCTATCCATCTCCTACACACTCCCCCCCCTTTTTTTTTGCATTCATCACTAGGCTTTGTTTCACTTTTCATTTGGACTTTATCATCTCAAAGAGATCACCCTTAAGCATGGGAAGGTGATGTAAGTGGTTCAAACTGATGGAGAGGTCTCTCTGTGAAGCACCTAGGAGGAGCCAGTCAAAGCCCTTTCAAAACACACTGGTTTAACAACCTTTCTAGACATAATCCAACATACCGGTAGGCACCTCATTTTTGATAAAGAATTAGGGAGTGCACAATGGAAAAAAACCAGCATCTTCAACAAATGATGCTGGACAAACCGGATAGCTGCATGCAGAAGAATGCAAATAATACATTCTTGTCATGTTTGTGCATACTTGTCACCCTGCACAGATCAACTCCAAATGGATGAAGGACCTCAACATAATGACAGATACCCTGAATCCGATAGAAGTTAAAGTGGGGGATAGCTTTGAACTCCTTGGCACAGAAAAAGCTTCCCAAACAGAACACCAACAGTACAGGCACTAATATCAACAAATAATAAATGAGATCTCATGAAACTGAAAAACTTATGGATGGCAAAGGACACTATTATTTGAACAAAGTGGGTCTTTATCAGTTAGACAACTGTCAGAGGGTTAATATCTAATATATATATATAGACCTTTACAAACTCTACAACAAGAAAAGAAACAACACTAAAAATGGAGTACAGAACTGAACATAGGGTTCTTAAAAGATAAAACACAAATAATTGAGAAACACTTAAAGAAATGTTCAATATCCTTAGCCACCAGGGAGATTCAAATCAGAATTGCTTTGAGAGCTCATCTTACACCAGTCAGAATGGCCAAGATCAATAAAACAAGTGACAACTCATGTTGGTGAAGATGTGGAGTAAGGAGAACACTTGTCTCTTGTTGGTGGAAGTGCAAACTTGTACAGTGACTATGGAAAAAAGTGTGATGGTTCCTGAGGAAGCTGATCTACCTCAAGGTCCAGCTGCTTCACCCACGGCAAATCCTAAAGGACTCTACCTTACTATAGAGACACTTGCTTATTCATGTTTATTTATCCTCTATTCTAGTGTCCAGAAATTGGAAACAATTCCAATGTCCACCAATAGACAAACAATGAAAATGTGTAACATTTATACAATGAGATATTCTTCAGTTGCTAAAAAAATAAAAACCATAAAGCACATATATAAATTGATAGAGCTAGAAAAAAAAATCATCCTGAGTGAAATATTCCAGGCCATCTCCCCAAAGATAAATACGGCATGTTTCCTCTCACATGTGGATGTTAGCTTTTAAGCCTTCAATAGGCATGCTACAATCTGCATAACCAGATTATAACCAGATATAAAGTAAAGGACTGGGGGAGGGGGAGACTCTCTGAGGGAAGGAGATACAGAACAGATTGCTGTGGAGAGACAGGGACAGGCTGGAGCAGAAGGATTATATAGGGGAGGGGGAGAGAAAGGAGATGAGGAGGAACAACCAGCACTGAAGGTCATTGAGGGGGTCACATTGAAACCTACTGCTGTGGAAGCTTCTTTAAACATATACACATATGGACGAAATGTAAGCAGAAATAGCAGGGAGACAACCTTCCAACTAGACATCTTTTTCCCAACTAGTAAAACTTCCAGTGCCATGAACGGGTTACATCTAATTGAGTTGTTGGCCAAAGGATCCCTACGGAAACCCTCAAACAACTCAGGCTGTTGGTTGCTTTCCACAAACTGACGGTAAGTTCCCATTGCTGAAGACAAAGCTTTCATATCTCATTGAACATGGGAAAGTTGAACTGGTGTCTAACTAGAGCCTTCACCCCTCCTGATGAATATCCGTGGTACTGGAATGTACTCTGTATGCTATCCAAAGAGAAAGGTAATCGCGAACACGGCTGCAACCCTGGTGATCTATGGTGATGATGTGTCTGCATGATAAGCTGTTGCAATAGTGGCACAAGCATCATAGGAGGAACCAAATGCTTTCTGATTGGATTTAAGGCTCATCCCGTGAGATGGAATCCATGCCTGACACTGTTCCAATGGCTATGAACTTGCAACTAGATAGGCCGTGGGTGCAGCAGGAAGGGAAATACTACTGTGCTGCCAAAAAAGACAAGTATAAAATGATTCCTTATAACATTTTGTTATGTCCATGGATCAGTGCTTCACTCAGAAGAGCTTCCTCTTGCAATAGATAGGAACTAATAGAGAGACCCACAACTGGACAATGAGCAGAGAGTGAGAGGCATTGGAACACTCAGTCCTAAAAGAGATGTCTTCATTAAGTTCTACCCACTGACCCAGGTACCAGGAAGATACGCAGAATAGGAGGCAGAAAGAGTGTAAGAGCCAGAAGGGATGGATGACAAGGAAACCGTGTAGTCCAGACAAAATAGGACTCATGCACATATGAACTTAGGGACTGTGGCAGCACGCACAGAAAGCTTTCACAGGCTCGAGCCATAAGGGTCCCAGAGCTGAAAGGGGGAAATAGACATGAGAGCCTATCCCTAACCAGGAATTCTCTTCAACTGACACTGCTTGTAAAAAAAAAAAAAAAAAGAAAGAAAGAAAGAAAAGAAAGTCAGTTTTCCCCAATGAAGTCTCATTGGGTATATAAGCCACACTGAAGGGCAAGTCCCAGCAATAAATGACCAATCAAGGTAATTTCAATGGTGTTTTGGTAGATTATTTTTCTTATATTGCTTTTTTGGGCTTTTTTTTTTTTTTGGTTTCTGATTCTATAGTTTTTTAAAATGAATTTTGGTGTGTGTGTGTTTGTGTGTGTGTTACCTCTGTGTATATATGGTTAAATATTTTATGGTTTTTTCTTTTTTAAATTTTTGTTTGTCTGCTTTTTTATTTGCATGTTTGTTTTCTAAAGAGAGAAAGAAGGTGTGAACTGGGTGGGTGGGGAAGTGCTGGGAGGAGAAACCATGATCAGAATATATTTTATAAATTTTCAATAGTAAAAAAATATCATCTGGAAAAAAGAAAAACAAAAACAAAACAAGTGAAATTAAAGAGTTGAGTAGAAAAATGGCTTTAATTTCTGTGATTCCCATTTTACTTTATGTTTTTATAGCTTTAGAAGTCATTCCTGAACATAGTTCTGGGGCCAGGACTAGTCATTTCAGAGTTTGCTATACAACACTTTGCCATGCTTGGGTGCTGCTATTGTCATAATCACTGCACTGCCTCGGTAAGTGGGACCTTCCTGTGCTGATTAAAAAAAAATTTTGTCAACTTGTCACACGCTAGAGTCACTTGTGAGGAGGGAGTCTCAACTGACAGATTTCCCTGACCAGATTGGTCTGTGGACGTACCTATGAGAGACTGCTTTGATTGGTGATTGATGTATGTGTATGTGTGTGTTGATGTGGTGGGCGCTCAGTTGATTGTAGGTGGCACCTCAGCTGGGCAGGTGGAGCTAGGCTGTAGTAATAATTTTAAAAAGCCAGTGAGCAATCCAGTAAGCTACCCATGTTTTCTGCTTTAGTTCTTGCTTCAATATTCCTGTCCTAGAACTCATTGAAAGGACATGTAAATTGAAATAAATCCTTTTTTCCACTGAAAAATACCATATATGAATTTAAAAAAAATAAGAGAGAAAGAAGACAGACAGAAAGAAAGAAAGAAGGAAAGAATTACAAAGAGAGTGCAATCCTTTTCTGCAATGTCCTGTTTTAAAACTTCTTTAACTCTTTAGTCTCTGTTTTACTTTGGCTGGTACTTTGAGCCCTGTTCAATCAACTGCTTTATGAACTAGCTGTTTGGAATGCTTATGAGAATACTGCTGTCTGAGGGGAGGCTTTTGGAAAGAGGTCACTGAGTTACTGTGCAGTTTGAGGTTTTAAAGAATATACATGAATCACACACACACGCACACACACACACATCTTGATGGCTCATTGATGGCTCTTGATGGTTCATTTATTGAGCTCTAATTTGGGGGTAGGGGTAGCTTTATTTGGAATCTAAGATTCACGAGAGATAATTAGACTGGACTTTGCTCCTGAGAGCCATATCAAACCTAAGCTGACTTGTGATTTCCTAACAATAAAAGCTGTGTGTGTTACGTGCATTATGCTCTGCCCTATGTTAGTAATAAACTATTTTACTGTGTATGCCCCTGTGAGCAGGATAAGAGGATAATTATATGAATTATTCCGACACTGGATCCTAAGTGCACTGAATTCTAAACCACTTGGCTTTGACTAATGGCTAAGTATCCATGTGAATAATGATTTTGGCTTTACAGGGTGATCTGTAAGGAGCTGGCTGACTGCTGGCTGGTTGGAATTGTGGGTACATGTGTGTGTGTGTGTGTTTCCTTGCTTTTATTTTTGTGTTACAACATATTTTGGCATTACCTTTATAATAAAAAGAATAAATTTGTTATTTCAAAAGGAAATTTAAAAGCTTATTTGTCTTACACCCACTTGAATCTAAGAGCTTGAACAGCTCAAAAGCAGGCTTTGACATTTCTTTTGTTGTTCTGTGGGGGCCCCTCAGCTGGGATTGTTGTGTTTTGTTGTGTGTGAACAATTCAGGAATCTGGAAGCCGTCCTTCAGCCTTGGTCCCGTATCAAAAGGAGAAACTATTTTCATGTCAATAGAGTTCTGAGGCAGTGAAACCACAAACAGGATAGCCATTTCATTTTCTGTGCATCACAATACTTTATCGTAGTAACCAACCTCATGAGTTGGCATCACTATATTGGTTTTTAAAACTCTTACTTTACATATCTATAGGTATTTTGTCTGTGTGTACATTGGTACACCATTTGCACGCCTGGTGTCCAAGGAGATCATAAGTGGTATCAGGTCCCCAAGAACTAGAGTTACAGACCATTGGGAGCCACCATGTGGGTGCTGGCAATCGAGCCCCTGTTCTTTGGAAGAACAGCTAGTGCTCTTAATCACTGAGCCATCTCTCCAGTCCTGTTTGACCATATTGCATATGATTATAATCAGACCCAGTGATAAGCCATCACCACCCAACCTCTTTTCTTTTTAAAATGTCTTGTTTCTTAGCAGGAAAGTGAAATTTATTGGCGAATGCAATCAGAGGTTATTGCAATTTCCTGACTGAGAGAGTGCTACTATTGGGACTACTTGAGAAGGATTGATCTACAATTTTGCATTTTCTGTAGTAGGAGGGAATCCAGAGCAGGGTCTCCCAGCTCCAGAGACGTGAGGTTATAAAAGAGGTGACACTGGGGTCTTGGAGGTGGTAATGCTAGCAAAGGCAGTGAAGGATCAAGCATAGTGGCCAGAATTTTCCTCACCACAAAGTGATGCAAATGCTGGAATGTCAGCTTCTGAGAACATAGAACTTGCCAGTTATTTGGTGTATTTTACACTTCCTGTGTTTAGACTGTGCTAGGCTACTCAGCAGGCATTAGCTGAATAAGTTAAGGCAAACCAAGTGACTACAACGATACGTCATACATGCTATGGCAAAGGTAGAAATCAGCTTTATTAGAAGAGGAAAAAGTTTTGTTCTGCCTGGCAGGTTTATCTGTACCTCAGATAGTCACAGGTAAAGAAGACACAATGCAGAGAGGAGCCCAGGCTTTGACAAGAAGTGGCATAGTGGGAGCTATCACCAGCACATTGCTCCTCTAAGATCACAGCACCAGGAAGAGCAAAACTGAAGTTGATGCTAAGCTTGGACAGCCTAGA